>NC_138747.1:16828895-18028895 GCF_965113295.1 Leuciscus leuciscus | reverse complement strand
CTAAAATCTCTCAAAACGCCTTAAATGGATAGTTGACCCAAAAATGAAAGTTCTGTCGTAATTCACGCACTCTTGTGTAATTCCAAATCGGAATGGATTTCTTTCTTCTGCAGTACATAAAAGAAGATATTTTGAAGAAAGTTGATAATTTTGGTTCCCAAAAAATACACAGGAAGTCAATGGTAACTGAAACTGTTTGGTTATACCCACATTTTTCAGAATACATTCTTTCATATTTCACAGAAGACAGAAAGTCGTACAGGTTTGGAATGACATGAATGACAAGTGTGTGTCCCCTCCCCGGCTGAAGAAGGTGATTTTAAAACGGTTAGTTCCAGTCCTTGATTCTGATTGGTCAATAGCTGTGTTTTATTCACAATAAAAAATGGCTATGACCGCTTCACCCAACGGTTCTATGTATCACTACACAACACCCCCTAGCAACCACTCTTAGCAATGTAAACATATGTTCTCATTGATATTGTTCATTTAAGCTTATAGAGTAGAGTATTGTGAGAGATCGAGTGAGTGAGTGTAGATGCATTTTCAGTAGATATAGCATTTTCCTTCAGGTCAGTCCTACATTCGTAATAAAACATCTGTTTGAATCTTGTCCTTTTAACAGTTAGGGTGTTTTCCTGTGCCCTGACACGCTAGTCATTTGTCAATTAAGCGTCTTGTTTCTCCATGTTCACAACAAGTTTCAGTCCTTTCAATATAAAAGTCTTCTCTACTGACTGACTCACTCATAAAGAAAATATTTGTCGCCATCTATAGGCGAAATAATGTAACTGCTGTTCACGGTCAAGGACGATTTTACTTCATGAAAGTTGCAGTGATACATATTTTTTGGCTTTAATATTAGTATGTGTGGTAACCGTTTAATAAAAGCAATAAGCTACCGTGAATAAGTTACGGCTGAAGGGGTTGCAGGCACTCCGCTTCACATTCACGACACAGCACAGCCTCTAATACCTTATTGCTTACATAAATGATGATATAATTAATATTTTTGGTGGACTAGCCCTTTACCAAACGCAGAGCAACGGCAACCAGAGAATTGAGTATAATACTTACAAATATCCTGCTGGACAGTCACTTAGCATCACACAAGAACATAAATATATACCCACACTTAGCTTGGTACACCTAACAAAATCTAGAATCTAGAATCTAGAAATCTAGAAAAAGAAAAAAAGAAAAAAAAAAAAAAAAAGCATCAGACCAAAATTTAGTTCAATAAATCTTACGAATGACATGTTTTATCATTTACATTAGGGACCAAATGTCTGAGACCACATCAAAAACCTGTGATTTACCCTTGAAGATAAACAGAACATTTTAGGATTTAGTAGAATAATATATTTTAGTAAAATAATAAGCAAAATAATTGTCATGCCATTCAAAATGATAGACACAAAAACAGAAAAGAAAAAGTTGGAGTTAGTTTTATTAAGGCTCAGTGGGAGTGAGTTCAAGAGTTTAGGTGGCATAATGCTGAATAATCTACCACCCATTAAGGCAAAAGTAGAATTTTTATCAACTCTTCATAATATTATGTATGCTAAGAGCACCACTAGCTAGGGGAAACGTTAGACTAATCCTTGGGGGCTCACAAACATTCCCCTGGGGGCCCCCATATTGTGATTTCAGGGCCCGAAACCCTAGCAAGATACATGGGTTAATCTAAATGCAGAGCATGTGAAACATCCATAAATTTCTAAAAACTGTTATTCATACTAGTGATGCTGCAGGTAAACACATGTGCAGCATAGATAATACAAAATATTATGACGAGTTGTAAATGAGTGGCAGTAATAGTACCTTTGCAACAGAACTTTGAAGTTGTTACAGCATCTTGAGGATGATTGATTAGTATAATGACCCATGCTGTGGCTGTACCTTTGGGACATTACACAAATGCCATAGATTTCCCTCCTCTTAATAGAGATCGTTCACAAACATAGCTTAAGCTTTTCTGTGCAGGCTGGTCGACGGCAGTTCAGACTCGACATCTTTGCCTCTCTGGCTTTTCACGAACCAAGGTTAATTGAGAAATTTTATGCCATTGATGTCAATACATTGATTGGTCCCTGTAATCTCTTGTCCGTTTAAACAGAACAGAAAAGGGCTGAGTTAATAGGAGTTTCTCATTCTTGAAAGACGATGATGGTGTGACCTTGGAGGTCAGTCCGTAAATTCGTACATTTAACATATGACACAGCCTTAGCCCTCGATTTCAATTGGAGCGATTTCCCATGCACTACTAGATAATTCTTTTTTTTTTTTTTTTGACCTAACAAAGTCATTGTGGTGAAAAAGTGTGACCAGAATAGAAACGATTCCTCCGGGATTGTATTAAAACATTTTTGTCATTGTAATGGCTGTGAGGATTGAGAGGTCTATTTGCACCGCGTATTCGACGCCGTAAGCTTTGTGATCCATTTAGCTTGCCTGAGGTTAGCGTATACGCGTTCATGTTCTTTCACAAGAGAGTACACACTGAGAGCTCATAAGGATGTCACCCAAGCAGATGAATGTGTGATGTCAAAGATGTATTGTGTGGCTGTGATTATACCCGTCCTGTTCAGCACACTCTGAGAACCTTCCTCTTATCAACACTACGAACACGCAGTGCTAAAAGTCTTCAGCTTGTGTTCTGTGAACTGGAGGTCTGAAAATGTAGATTATAAATTCCCTTCAGCTAATGGAGAGACCACACCAACCTGTGAATGTGGGACACCTCCTGTGGAGCAGTTTATTTAGGAAGTCTCCGTTCTCGCTCCTTCTGAAGCCAAGGGTGAGGTAGTAACTCTGAGTGGATGAAGGCTGACTCCAGTCCGTCGTCTGGGGCAACAAATGACCTACACACGGGTCTAGATAGGGATGAAGATTAGTTACTAATTTGTTTAATCTGAAACAGCCAATGTCTCTCTGTCTGTCTGTCTGTCTGTCTGTCTGTCTATCTATCTATCTAGTGAATCAATCTATCTATCTATCTATCTGTCTGTCTGTCTGTCTGTCTGTCTATCCTGTGAATCTATCTATCTATCTATCTATCTATCTATCTATCTATCTATCTATCTATCTATCTATCTATCTATCTATCTATCTATCTATCTATCTATCTATCTATCTATCTATCTATCTATCTATCTATCTATCTATCTGTCTGTCTATCCTGTGAATCTATCTATCTATCTATCTATCTATCTATCTATCTATCTATCTATCTATCTATCTATCTGTCTATTTAGCGAAGAAGAATAGTATCTAATTTGTCACTGATGCCTGTCTGTCTGTCCGTCTAATGCAATCTCTTAAATCTATCCAAAATGCATCACCTGTGTTGTCATTCCATTTCAACTTCCTGTGAAGTATGGCCAATTCACTTCAAATTCCAACTTAGGAATTGAAAAGCAAATCTTCAGTTCTGCATTTTGTACAACCGGAAACACTCGGAACAACCTATCAACTTAGTAACGCACTAAAGGCCACTCCGAACCTGTTAGCAACCGCAAAACAATGCTTGGTAGCCACCTCCAATACTCTGGCATCATGGTGGCGGGTTTTGCATTGCGAAGTTCCATTTCTATTTTATCAAAAAGCCTAAAAGCCTAGTTTTGCATATTGGGCCATGTTGAGCTTATCTATAATCTACATTTTTTTGTTTTGTTTACGTTTGTACATTAAAACATTTTGTTACTGCATTAGCTGGTCACAGTTTAAAATCACTGAACTAGATCATAGATGCAGAGATTTGATCAATGTTAATTTAATTTCGTTTATGTGATGCTAAAAGTGGCATTATCTTCTTTCACTTGCCTTATTTTAATGCAAATCGTACATTTCTTTCAAAGAGATTGCATCAACAGATGGCTAAAGGCGTTACATAGTCAAATAAAAGGACCGCAACCATTTTTTCAGAGCTGGTTATGCACATGGAACATGGATGTTGACAACCCTGTGATGAGTGACTGTTCTCCTCCAGGGTACTAAATTTAAATCCAACGTGTCTTTCAGTGTCACATATTCATGTCATGCAGGATTATTTTTCCACAACGGTGAACATTATGCTAATTTAATTAGTTAAAAAAGAATATACATGGTAAGAAAAAAAAAAAGAAAAAAAAAAGCTGCATCCCTGAGGAATGAGAATGTAGACACAGCAGGGAATTGATGACTCCTCCATGGAATTTGTGGATTATAAAATAGATTGCGTCATCTTCTCGGTTTTTGTCTCGTGTGTTGTAGATTTCACAAACTAACTCAGCATTATATCATAGCCTTCAAATTTAATTCTGCCATCATTTACTCGTCAATTCTGTGTTCATTTTTTTCTCATGTGGAATTCAAAAGGAGATTTTTTCCATAATGTTCACACTGCTCTTCTTTTAAAATAGCATGCATTTTTTTTTGCGTGTCATTTTTTATGCATGGCACTCCCTGATAACCCTTTACTTTGATTGTTTGCAATGTGAACATCATGTTTAACATCTTTTGTGGCCTATGGAAGAAAGAAATCATAGTGGTTTGGGAAGAAATAAATGATGTGGGTAAATGAACCATTCCTTACAATATACAGCTTTTCATCTTATCCGGGTTTTTGTGGCCTGTTCAGGAGAGTGTCCGTACTGCGGTGTGAATGCATCATAAGATTGTGTCCTGGGGACAGACGCCCTGCTGTGTCAGGGTGTTACAAAATTTTCATGGTAAATCTACGTTCAATAAAGTGGAATGCTCTCAGACATGTTTTTCTACTGTGCCTCCGTGAGGTGTCTTTGAATCGTTTGATCCAAGCAGGGGAAGGCATAACATTTGCGTCACCAGTGTGTATTTCTTGAGCATTGCTTTGAAAGAAAAAAAGAACAGCCTTCAAATAGCTGTTCTTTTCATAATGAATTAGTCCAGAATAAATGTTTATTCGCAGATTCTGGCCATTTAATGCCCATAACCCAGAGACTCGTTTTCGTTTGAAAACGTATATTTTTCTCTCCGTTTTGGCCTTCCGTCTAGCCTGGCTAACGTCAGACCTCTTTCTCATTGAGACGTGGTCTGGGAACCACATGTTAATTTTCTCGTATTTGAGGCGTGGTTTGCGAATGCCCAGAGCCGTTTATTGGACGCTACGAATGTCTATCAAATGCGCCTGTACGTAGGTCATAGCCAATCGTTTCAATTATACCAGATGACGTATGTAGAGCGACAGAAATCCGACGAGGAAGAAGACGAAATAAACTTGCGTTCTAAACTACTTAGAACACTATCTAAGGCTGCATCGAAAGGTAACTTCGCGTTTGATGCCATGTTAGATCCATAGATATAAACAAACTGCTTCAGTGTGTCGCATAGACGTCGTCATCGTCTTGCTGCTCCCTCCCCGTTCTGTGATTGGTTCCCTTTTTGAGGGGAAAATCTAGTCCATGGTATCCAGGCTGCCTAGCAGCGTGAATAAAATTGCGCTGCGCTCAAGGCAGCATGGGGAAACCCAGGCTACCTTCCGTCCACACTAAGACGCGTTTTTATTAATGAAAACGAAGCTTTTTTGAAAACGCACTCCAAAGTGGATACATTTGAAAACGCCGTTTTCCCATTGTAGTGTGGACTGAAACCGGTGGTATTTAAAAACGATGACGTAAACTTAGTTCATGTGACGCATATTGTACCAATAGATATTCATGTTTATACCAGTATTGTGCCTGTTATTTGCTATTCACTTTCACACTGCTGCTAAAAATATTCTACATTGCACATTTTTCATATCACAGTCCTGCAAAGATGACAGAATTTACTCACATTTGCTGTCCTGCGGCAATAATATGAGAGCAGAAGCGTTTTAGACCAAACATATGTTGGTTACCTGGACGCATCAGTGAATGGTGAGATATTTTACTAAATAAAATTATCGTGTCAAAATAATTGCGCGATAACTTCATTATTTATTTTTCCATCTGAATCATATCAGTGATCTTTTGTGGGGTTTTACGCATGCGCAGTAAAGGTGAATTTAGCGTTTTCAGACGTTTTTCAAAAGTTTCTCATCCACACTGAAACGTCCGAAAACGCCTGAAAACGCTAGTGTGGACGGAGAGTGTTTATAAACGAAAACGCCGTTTCTGTATTAATGTAGACGTACACTGATTCATTGAGGAACGAAACAAGTGACTGTCTGCATCACTGAATCATTCATTCAACTGTTTCATTCAAAACCACCAAGGGCTCGTTCAAACTGAACGTGTTTTTGCTTAGAAAGACACGGACACTGGAATCAGGAAAAAAACGCAAGGTCTCTAGACGTGTTTTTTAAAAGTTGAACTGATTTTAACTTGAGCGCAGCGGTTATACACGCCAGTCTAGCGCGTTTACCTAGAAAAACAATGGAAAAGTAACGCATTGTAATGGAAAAAACGTGTTCTGTGTGAGCAGCCCCTAATTCTTTGAGAAATGAAACAAGTGGGTGAATTTATTAACAATTAATTGAATCAACTCAATCATCTCAGACAGCAGCATATTGTCGGCCCAGATACGGGCCACATCTGGTACATGTGGATTCAACACATGTGTGCCGGATCTATGTTGCTGTCTGGTAGACGATTTTCTTAAAACCACTGATTTATTTAGGAACAACACAAGCGACTGCATTTGTGAGTGAGCCATTTGACTCATTAATTCAACCAATTCACTAATTTTTTTATTTTTATAAAAAAACATTTAGGAACAAAACTAGTGGCTGGGTTTATGAATGAATCACTGAAACATTTATTCAATTGTTTCATTCAAAAAAACAGTAATTCATTCAAAAAATAAACAAGTGACCGATTTGTTGAATATGTCCTAAAATAATTAAATCGGTTAATTCAAAAACACTGATTCAGTGACTGTATTTATAAGTGAATCCCTGAAGCATTCATTCAAGTAATTCGTCAAAAACACAGATTCATTCAGACACAAAACAAGTGAGCAATTTCATGAATGAGTCAGTAAATAATTCACTCAAGTGATTAGTTAAAAAAACACAGATTCATTTAGGAACGAAACAAACTCTGCTTGCATGCCTTACAATGCAATGACCTCAACTGACAATCTCAAAGGCAAGACTAATTTACAAATTAAATGAACAACTCTGCACACCTAACATGCATACAATCACCCAGAGCTATAATAACGCATTCAGTATACTGTGTAAATGGTTGGGTAAATTGCTGCAAAGTGTACAATTTGAAGCAATTTAGGTCTAAGGTCAGGATTACGATAACATATACAAACCGAATGCTGGATTATAGATTTGTTCATAATGGGGGTGTTTGAAAAAGAAGCAGGCTAATTGAAACATGAAGGTGCGCTCTTGACCTGCCTGTGTGAGTGGCTCAAGCCTCAGTGTTTGAACAACAAAGAGAGCTGCCACACATCCCCGCACTCCGCAAACCACACTAATTCACAACCTGTTGCTAGGGCAACACCCGCCTTAGACAAACCTATTAGTTAGACACAATCTAATGCCTGTGAACCTGAAGCCTTCCTACTCGAGTGCTTCATTGTTGGAGGTCTTTTTTCTTACTATTTAATAAGCAGACGATGTATTCGGAGTCTCTTAATTTCCTAGTACCGGTAAATATGTAGTCTGTGAAGGCTGGGTGAAGCTTCCGGAAGGCCTCCTCTGCTTTCTCAATTTTGTTTGAGGACGGCTTTTCAAACCAGGGAGTGAACATGACTGAGAAATAATCAGCGCCTCCTCCAGGAGCCCCTGTGAGAGGAAATAGAGAAAGGGATTTGTTTTTTTTTAATATGCTTTAATTTACTTTCTAAATTATCTTTCTATTTAATTCTAAATAATCAGATTATAAATACTTCCTGCTGAAATGCTACTGAAATGCACAATGTGATTTTATTATATGTGACCCTGGATCACAAAACCAGTCACAAGTCGCACGGGTATATGTGTGGCAATAGCCAACAATACATTGTATGGGTCAAAATTATCGATTTTTCTTTTATGCCAAAAAATCATTAGGATATTAAGTAAAGATCATGTTCCATTAAGATATTTAGTACATTTCCTACCGTAAATATATAAAACATTTATTTTTGTGAGTGAATGCAGCATAATCGAGAACATAAATGGACAAATTTAAAGGAGATTTTCTCAATGTTTAGATATTTTTGCACCCTCACATTCCAGATTTTAAAATTGTTGTATCTCGGCCAAATATTGTCCTATCCTAACAAACCATACATCAATGGAAAGCTTATTTATTCAGCTTTAAGATGATGTATAAATCTCCATTTTTAAGAAATTGACCCATGTGACTGGTTTTGTGGTCCAGGGTCACATATTTCCTCTCTGATGATAATTTAGCTTTTATATTTTGTTTTGGCACTTCTGTAAGACTGGCATATGGTTTTGAAATTTTTTTCAAAGAAAAAGAGTGTGCCAGGTCTTATTTAGAGTTATGATTTATTTCTTATTCAAGCCTTTGTGTGTGACTGTTTGAGATAATCAGTCACCTCCTGTCAGAATATTAATACAATTATAATAATTTTACAGAAAATGAAAACTTTGAATTTACTTTGTATTCAGCTTCAAGTACGAATGTAGTCTCACACAGACCAGCTATTTTAGTTTTATTATTATATTATAATATTAATTAATATTTTGAATTAGCTTTTATTTTACATTTTCATTTTAACTTAATTTGATGTAGGCTGAGACTAATATATTATAAGTATTCACAAAAAACATTGGATGGGAAACTTTGAAAGCATTGATCATGAAGGTACAGTAAAAAACATGATCAATTTACATCTACATTTAATCATTTAGCAGACGCTTTTATCCAAAGCAACTTACAAATGAGGAGAGCAATAGAAGCAATAAAACTAACAATAGGGCAGCAATTTGCAAGTGCAAGTATGACCAGTCACAGTTAGTCTAGCACAGTACATGTAGCAAGGTTTTTATTAAATAGATTTTTTAAATAGATGTAGAATAGTAAGTGTTAGTATTAATGGGTCAAGTGTTGACGAAAGAGATGCGTATTCAGCACTAAAGCACTAAGCAGATCGGGTTGAGTTAGGCAGGTCATTCCACCAGCAGGGAACAGTCCAGGTAAAGGTTTGTAAAAGTGATTTTGTGCCTCTTTGAGCGGTGCCGTTTACTTGAAGAATGCAAGCTTCTGGAGGGCACATAGGTCTGAAGTAGGTATAGGGTGCAAAACCAGTGGTTGCTCTGTAGGCAAACATCAGTGCCTTGAATTTGATGCGAGCAGCAATTGGCAACCACTGCAAGTTTATGAGGAGAGGTGTGACGTTTGCTCTCTTCAGCTCGTTAAAGACCACTCTTGCTGCAGCATTCTGGATCAGTTGCAGAGATTTGACAGTGCATGCTGGAAGGCCTGCCAAAAGAGCATTACAATAGTCCAGTCTGGATAGAACAAGAGTTTGGACAAGGAGTTGTGTAACATGTTCCGATAGGAAGGGCCTGTGCCCGGTTGCATAAAGCACCTTAAGTTTAAGGGAAACTAATGGGTATTCTTTAGGGAAAAATACACTTAAGGTGCTTTATGCAACCGGGCACTGATTCTCCTAATATTGTATAGGGCAAATCTGTAGGACAGTTCTAGCAATGTGGTCTATAAAATTCAACAGACCATCAATCACAACTCTAAGGTTCCTGGCTGATCTGGATGTAGTTATGGTTGACGAACCTAGCTGAATGGAGAAGTTGTGATGGAGCGTTGAGGTTAAGTTTCGCAGGGTTCAGTTGAAGGTGGTTGTCGTTCATCCAGCAAGAAATGTTTGTCAGGCAGGCTAAGATGCAAGCAGCTACTGTTGGATCCTCTGGCTGGAATGAGTGTGTCATCAGCATAGCAGTGATAGGAAAACCCATGTTTCTGAATGAGAGATCGTAGTGAGGACATGTAGATGGAGAAGAGAAGTGAGGCCCAGTAGCTAGATGTTCTGACTTAGACACCTCACCCCTCCACAACACCCTGAAGGACCTACCTGAGAGGTAAGACTTGAACCATTAGAGTGTTGTTCCTGAGATACCCTTTGTCTTGAGGGTTGACAGGAGGATCTAGTGGTTAACTGTGTCAAAAGCAGTAGACAGATCCAGCAAGATGAGTACTGAGGATTTGGAAGCTGCTCTTGCCAGCCTCAAAGCTTCAATAACTGAGAGTATGGCAGTCTCAGTTGTGTATCCACTTTTGAAACCAGACTGGTTGTTGTCCAAGAGGTTGTTCTGTGCAAGAAAGGTAGAGACTTAGTTGAAGACGACTCGTTCAAGTGTTTTTCCAATGAATGGAAGAAGGGATACCGATCTGTAATTTTCTACATGTGCTGGATTTAGAGTGGGTTTCTTAAGCAGTGGGGTTACACAAGCCTGCTTTATTGCTGTGGGAAAACTATCAGTGTGAAGAGAGGTGTTGATGATATGAGTGAGTGCAAATACAACTAAAGAAGAAATGGCTTGAAGGAGATGAGTAGTAGATAGTAGGGTGATTGGAAAGAATGTGTTTTGAGACTTCTGCCTCTGAGAGCGGAGAGAAGGAATGCAAAATGTGTGTGTTAGCTGGTAAGATGGGTGAGTCAAATTGTGGTGTGGAAAACTGGCCGCTGATAGTGGTGATTATATGAAGGAGGAGGACTGTTAAAAAGAGAGGAGAAGGTTTTGAAAAGCATGCGAGAATCTGAGGAATTGTTCATTTTGTTGTGGTAGTAAGTCATTTAGCAGAAGAGACATTAGCAGAGAAGGAAGAGAGGAGGGATTGATACAAACCAAGGTCAGTGGGATCTGTCAATTTGCACCACTTCCTCTTTGCAGCCCATAAAAAAACACATAAATAACAGTTTTGAACCCATGGTGACCTATTTGAGGTTCTGTGAAACACTTTGAAAGGATTTATGCTATTTGACCATGAAACAAAGTTGGCAATGTCTTAGATAAGACACTTTTCACACATCTGTGTTGTAATCTGCAGGATGCTGCGTTTTTCTACACACTGTAAAAAAACACTGTTAAAAGTGTTTACATTGGTCAAAATAGCACATACATTTTCTATAGCGTCAGTGGTGAACATGTTTCTATTGTATGTGAAAACCTTTCAATAGGAAAAAATAAAACTCAGGACAGGTTCGGGAAGATGAAAAGGCTCACCCTTACTGTGGGCCATCAAAATAAACACACGAGATGAACTGCAATCCATAAGGGATGAAAATGAAATGGAAAAAAAAAAAATAGATAAATGAAAAAGGAGAGGGCTTGATGTACACTGAGAGCAACCCCACACTCAACTCACTTCAAGCAAATGCAAATTGAGATGGTTGCAGGAGATACAACCAACTTTAAGAGGGTCAAAATGTATTCCTTTTATATGCTGTAAATTAGAAAAAAGTGCTTTTCCCTTGAGTTCAGATGAGGGAGGGAGCCTGAGTTAAGAGCACTTATATTAAAATGAATATTTCCACAGTCTCCACTATCTTCAAATTTTTAATAAAGTTGAATACACATTGCAGATTTAAATGAAAGGAGTTTGTTGTGCTATAAATCAGGAATAATGAGTGTGAGTGCAGTATATGAGGGGAAAATAACATTATACAACACTAAATAGTGTTCCTTCTCGTCAAAGGCACTGATGTTTTACACACAGACATTTTTGTGATTGATACGCACTGATTTACCTCAGTCGGCACTCTTTTAAGCAATAATCATTCAGTGAGCTTTTGATTGGGCGCTGGGCCGCAGTGGGCACCAAGCAGCCCATCCGTCCTCACCTGCCAATACAGTTTGATGAGCTTGCTTATGTGCCGGTTGTTGCCTCCTGACAGCCAGTAAATGTAGTCAGCAATCATGGCGCCCCTAATGACAAGGACAGAAACAGACAGACAGTATCAGACAACTTTCAATCAAGATGTTACACCATCTAGAGGGAGACGGCACAAGAGACATGGCACATACTCGATAAGGGAATTCACTCGACAGACACACGTGCACATGCCATGCAGAGTAGATATACAGTTAAAGTGCTTGCAGCAGGCCAACTCATGCGGTTGCAGGCACAAATTTGGCTCTCCCACGTATTCTTTCTAAGTATACCAGCGTTGTGCTAATAATATTCAAATGTGTACACATAACATCATCAAACTTGAGAGATGTCAAAGTTACCATAGACCCATGCTGACAAATCTTTATAAAAATGTAAAATGACAGTACTTATTTCCGATTTGCTGAGTAGAAGTCACAAGCATGCAATTTTGTCAAACGTGCAGTATAATGAGATGAGATGAAATATTTACTTTTGCAAATAGTTTCAAAACTTTTTTTTAAAGGATATATTACTGTACAGTAAGCTCTGTATCATTCCATAAGTGAAACAGAAGTCATTATTTCCATGATGAACAATTATTCTATTGTTGTCACAATGTAAAAGTTATACAGCTATCATGAATATTTATCATAATAATATAAAATGTACTATACTTATATAGAAATATAATACAAATATTGAAAAAAAACATGCAAGTATAAAATAAAAATAGTTAATTTGCATTTTTAATTACATTTAATTTAAAAACTTTTTTCCACAATCTGATCAAATGATGATTTAAAATAAAGATGTTAAAAATCCAACATGTACAAATCACAGAATTATTAAACTTGAGTGATGTGAAAGTGAAAATTGACCCATGATGACAAATCTTTATATAAAAATCATGAAACAGAAGTCTAACTTGGCATACTTTTTATAAATTGCACAATATTGCACTGATACTTCCTTTTTAAGTCCCTGTTTTGTAAATTATATTATATTAACAAACAGTTAATTAAAAAGCAACAGTTGTTTAAATAAGCATAAACTGTAAAACTCTTTCTCTGTGAGTTCTACTGTTTGTTTCCTAAGGGTTTGGTTGCAATCCAATGATCATATCATGATTCACTCAGGAATGAAACGTGACTAAATTGAGTGAATCACTGAATATTTTCCTCAACTGATTAGTAAAAGAAAAGAAAAAGGCGATTCGTCGTTTAGAGCTATGTTGGTGGAGCAAAAATAGATAAATTAAGAGGTAATATTGTATTTAAAATGCAAGTTACTCAATATTACCTTGACGTTTATTTAAAGGGGTGGTATAATGCCCTTTTCACAAGATGTAAAATAAGTCTTTGATGTCCCCAGAGTGTGTATGTGAAGTTTTAGCTAAAAATACCCCACAGATATTTTTATATAGCATGTTAAAATTGTCAATTTTTGAGGGTGAGCAAAAACGCACCGTTTTGTGTATGTCCCTTTAAATGCAAATGAGCTGCTGCTCCCGGCACAGGGGGCGGAGCTTCAACAGCTTGCACTTTCAAAAACGTTTAGCCTTTTATGTTCAAACCGGATTCAGACAATAATGGAGAGACTTCAGCAACAGGACGTTTCTGAATGGTTAGTTGATGAATTTGTGTATCCTATGTGTAGTTATCTTTTAGTCATTTATTAGCCTATTCTATCTTGATAATCTATAAATCATGTTCAGGGGGCGGGGTTTATGTAAATATTAGGGTTGGTGATGTCACTAACCCTGGAGGAATGTCGTGTAGTCCCTACCAGCCGTTTGTTGTAGTCCTTAAAAAGCAATTTCTTTAAAAGCAAATATCTCCCTTTGCTTTGAACTTCGAGCGTTGTAACTTTGCAGATGTTGTTTACGCTCAAACAGCAACATTACACACTAACTAAAGTTAAAAAAGTGGAATCATAATCAACCACCCCTTTAAAACACTAGAAGTCCCAGAGTTTTGTAACCCTCTTTTAGCCAAGTGGATGCTAACTGGCTAGTCTTTTGGCTATCATTAGCATCAATTCATGTGTAAATGTGGTCATTACCTGAGCAATCTGCAGGGGGGTTGGGGGTGTGTGTGTGAATGGTTGCTGGTGGCTTGTTTGTATGTGTGGGGGAGGGAGGGCTGCTAAAAGCAGAGAACTTGATTGACCATGTCTCACATTGGCATGTAGGGTCTTGCCCAGGTGTAAACAGGTATGAATTAGCACATCTAATTGCATGCAGCTTGCTCTCAAATGAGAGGTAATTCCTTTTGTGCTGAGGTGGATAAAATCTCACTGCACATAGCCTACTACTTCAGTGCCCTCAAGAATTCTGTGGAGTACGAACCTCCTCTCCAAGAAAAGAAAATGCAGAGAAGACTCACCACTCGGCAGGCCTTGGAAATGATCCTGAGTGAAGTAAACCCTTGTGACTCAGATGGAGAAGACATAGAACTTCAGCCGGATTCGGACTCAGAGCTGTCTGATCTGTCTTCAGGTATTATTTCCTATTTCATTTCAAACCAGTAAGTGGAAAACACCAAAAAAACAGAGTGGAGTGACATAAATATTTACTCTGCCTTTTTTGTATTGTCCACTTTTTTGTTTGTACTACTTAGCAGACATTCAGAGAAGGAGATACTGGAATTATTATTAGTATCTATGCATGCATTTGTGATATCATTTGACTTTTCCATTGCTCACAATTTGAATTTGTTCACACTGCAGATGAGGAGACTGCTCCTCAACCAAAAAAGAGAGCCTGTTTGGGGACTGACCTGACAGAGACAGCGAAAGATGGCACGGCGTGACGTGAAGAACAGGTGGGGACGCGTCTCCCTTTCACCCCAATCAAAGCGTATGCTGCAGATGGAGAGCCAACGGCTAAGGCCAGGAAAAGTAGCTCGAGTCGCCTTCAGAGCTTCCTGTGTTTCATCACTCTTGACATGCTTCATAGCATTCAAGAATGGACTATTCAACATGCACAGGAAACGGAGCATGTTCATTGGTTCATGGCCCTCCCTGAACTAATGGCATTTATTGCAATTGTCATCTTCCGGGGGCTTACCAAGGTTCCATCACTACGTGACTGCTGGTCAGCAAACCTGGGAAACCCACATATCATTGGAACAATGCCGCGAAACCGCTTCCAAGACATCATGCGACACCTACGCTTTGATGACAGGTCCACCCGGAGTGATCGAGCAAAGACTGATAAGTTTGCTGCAATTTCCAGTGTGTGGGGATCATTTGTCACCAATTGCATCACGTCCTACAACCCTGGTCTACATATCACCGTTGATGAACAGCTTTTCCCGTCAAAGACTCGCTGCTGTTTCCTGCAGTATATTGCAACTAAACCTGACAAGTTTGGGATCAAGTTTTGGGTGGCTTGCGAAGAAGGCAAGAAAAGAACAATTGCTTCGGACACAACCCTCCACACCTAGCCCTGGAAAAAGAGCCATGTGTCAGGTCAAACACCAATGCAAGAACAATCATGCCACTGTGCGAATTGTTCACTGATACAGATACACATGTGGTAAATGCAGACGGGAGATACCATGGCAGTGCCAGGATTGTGAGTGATTGCTGGAATGTACTCACTCACTTTTTAATATTATTTGTAAATATGTGTACAAATGGTTGGTTTCTTTTTTATTTTATTTTGTACTGTTTTTATCAATAAATCTCAGCAACAAAGGAAAAAAAAAACATGTGTGATGATTTCTCCCTAAGATGGCAAAGTGAAACACAAGTTTCCTTGAAGT
Source organism: Leuciscus leuciscus (assembly GCF_965113295.1). Classification (NCBI taxonomy): domain Eukaryota; kingdom Metazoa; phylum Chordata; class Actinopteri; order Cypriniformes; family Leuciscidae; genus Leuciscus; species Leuciscus leuciscus. The sequence continues at coordinate 18,013,324 of NC_138747.1, read as the reverse complement.
GGCTCAGCATGGCCCCACATTGTTTACATAACAAAAGCAACTGTTCACAGCTGATTAAGGATATTAGCCTAAAGCCTTCCAGCCCATCGGCTGTCCTGCGGGTTTTATAGGTAGAAAAGCCAAATGGCTGCTCTCTGGGACTTCTAGTTATAAAACCAGTTTAACTTTATAAAACCAATATTGCAACACTCACAGTCTGATTGTCTGATTATCATTCATGGCTGTGATTATTTGATACAATATCAGTCTTGTGTTGCTTACTTCTGCTACTTCATATTCTATTTAGAATTACATGACCCTTTAGTTTTGGATGGTGGTGGTGTTGTTTAAGAATCTCAAAACACTCACTTTTTTTTGCTTAGGCAAGGACATCTTTTAAATGTGTCAGTAAAGAGCATCAGATGACATGCATATGCATGTGTGAACTTCAAATTGATGATGCAGTTACACGTTGCATGCAAAACCGCAGAGACACGTTAAAAAACAGCATAGTAATGTTGAGGATAAATGATTACCTTCCCCATCACACTGCACTATGAAATATAATTAAGACCCCTCTATATTCACAAGTGCACTAGATAATGCGTGACTTGGATTGTATTAGATGCTATTTCCCAGTACACAGTTTGATAAACCAAGCCGATTAAATTATCTGGCCTTGCTGAATCAAATGGCTTTTTTTTTTTTTTTCAGGAGAATAGAAGGGTACATTCACTAGACCAAAATTAACAGGCACTTTTACTATATATACAGCAGGAAATTAAAACTTGTTTTCCTACCGTGATATCAATCTCATTTGAGAAAGCTGTGAAAATGGCTTTTAATTGAGTATTTCTTGAGAGAGACACTCATCTTCTTGCCCAGTCAAGACTATGTTTGTCCAACTACTGTATAATTCAAGCATGTATTTTGCTCCTCGGCTTCCTCCAGAAAGCTAATCTGCAACTAGAACCAATGTGTACAGATGACCTGATGATAACCCTTGTAATTAGTCCATTTCTGATCTTTACACTAATCAGTGTAATTGCAAATAGTCCGGTTCTGATCTTTTACTTCATTAATGATGACCAACCCCTTGTGAGAAAGCGGTCGTCACCACCAGTTGTAGTTTGATTATTGTGAAGGTTGCTTAAACTGCTGTTTTCATCAGATCTATGGTTATTTTTATGCATTTGTTGGTGGTTGAGTGAACAGAATCAATTGGTTTTGTTCTAGAAAACACATTTTGCACTGTGATGCACTTATGTTTCAAAACGCTAAACACAGGCAGGCAAAAGTTAAATGCAACTACAACACAGTTGTAATTGTTTACACACAACGACTCAAAACTGTTCACACTTATTTCTAATGATGTGACCAACCAACTGTACATAATAAAAGTCAGTTGCCAAACAGAGTGCCAAAACTGACTCAAAATGTTGCACTGAATGTTGATACCAACAATGGATGGAAACGATATAAGAGGGAAAGGAGGAAGAGTATGTGTATAAAAGGAGGTGAACAAGGAGGAAGAGGATGAGGACGAGAAAGAGCAAGGTGTGGAGAATGTTGTCAAGGCTGGATCTGGCTTTAGGGGTTTACCCTTTGCCTGCAGAGATGACATTGCCTGTGATGAAGACAACGTCCTCAGGCCAGACCCAACATGAAGAGATGATGCTGAAACAGAATGAATCTCTCACTGACCTTGATTTTGCAGTTGCACAACTCTTCTGAGTGTACTATAACATGCTTTTCATTTTGAATTTTTTTACTGTAACCTTTTTGGCTTTTGCAGTTGGGTCATTGTATTTTCACAGTATGCAAGTGCTGAATATACAGACATTCGATAGCCCTACTATACAATATTCAGTACAATACTATACTTGCAGTGCATACAGTATACAATTTATTGTAAGTTGTCATTACTATACTTTTTTTTACGTAATTGCAAAATTGGTTTACTTTGTTACAATATACTTTTTTTTCTGTAACTGCATGCTTTGGATTCTCTGTTCTCCATTTTTTGATGAAGTGTCTAACAAATGATCTATAGTGTTTATAAAATTGACTTGATGTGTGATCTGAAAGTATTGTTAGATTTTGAGCACAAACAAAATGGTTTTGAGGCAATTGTTTGATTTTGACAGAAGAGTCAGAGGTTCTCTAAATGTGGTTGGAAAATTTGGTTTTGTGTTTAAGGTTTTGAGAAAGTGAGTGATGGTTTCAAGAAATGAAGCTCTAGCATAAGTTCTGCCGGGAAGACTCAATTGTTACGTCACTTATTACCTTCTCATCTATCCAATCATATTCCTATACTTGTGGTATAAAAGATTTGTATTTACACACGTCTGAGTTCGCAGATGCTGACGCTTCAATTCACCTCCATCCTCCCCACCACCACCAAGATGGGTCTTTCCCTCCATCCTCCCCAACACCACCAGGATGGTCTCCTCCCTCCATCCACCCCACCACCACCAGGATGGTCCCTTCCTATACCTCGCAGGGGGTCGGCTGCGCTCCTGCCTTCGTCTTCAGGCAGGATATGCAGATCCGGACCCTCGGATTACAAGCTACGGATGGGGCCTACGCCAAAGAACTTGATTGCTTGTTGGGCTGTTAATAAATGTTCAATTGTTATAGTATTTATTCTCCCAAGTCTTTCTGGTAGAAATGTGTTTTAGCAATTCAGAAAAACAGTAAAATGACCAAAGATGACCCAACTCAAAGCTTCTTGGGTGATCTGCTAATCGAGAGCATTTACAGTAAACGAATCGTTCTGTTTTCGTCAAGCTGCATCGCCGAAAAACAATCCAGAACCACCCCCTGTCTCGATAGCACTGAGCCAGGAATCGTGGGTAGGCCTCATTTAGCTTGCTTGATTAATGCTTGATGAGGATGTGCAAGTGTCCTGCTGGGGTGAACGGAGCAATTCTCTCGGGTGAAAATGCCAATTAAATGTTTACAAATAATTAACCACAGTACCTACTTGTCCCCTCAGGGGATGAAATGTTGTTGTGGGTAAACATGACATTTACAGTTAAGGATGCAGCAGGGCTGGTTAAATGTTTCTCGCTCTGTTTCAACTTTTGCATCTGTTCAGGTGCCGAATTTGCAGCTTTGAATCGACAGTCATGCGCTGTTGTGCACCGGCAGAAGAGCCGATTCCTGCAGTGCGATGGCGTTCTCGCTCTAAAAGGAATTCCTGGTGTGTGACGCTGCTTCCTCGTTTTGAAATGGGACGATTTTTGGATGAGAGCCGAGACATGGTGTCACTCATCCCTTGTTTTCTTGCTCAAGCATCAAATTAAATGCTAATTGTTTTTGTCTGTGTATGATGTGGCGCTGAGCGGCACAGTGAGCTTGACTAGGGACCCGGCACGGAGAGAAACTGGATGCTTGTGTGTGTGTGTGTGTGTGTGTGTGTGTTTGTCATTATATTGTAGAGCACAAGCAGCACTTATCTTTCTCTCCCCCGGAACAGGCCTGGATCGCCCTTTAAATGCCATTTAAAACCCTGTCATGCCATCAATGCATGGCATCATCCCTTTTCTTTAAAAGAAGCATGCTGGATTTGTAAATTAACCATCTAATCGCTTTTACTAGCATCTTAGGTAACAAGATTGAGACCTGACGACAGTCACTGATAGGGTTTTAAACTCTGTAGCTTTAATATATTAAAAAATTAGTTCGAGTTCTGCCTTGTACACTCTTAGAAGAAAGGATTCTATATAGTTTGAATAATTTGTGGTTAAGACAATTAAAAGCTTAGTGTTTAGCCATTTTGGGCTTGGCCCATTTTTTCCCCCAGGAGTGTACGTCACGAATTTCATGTGTCTGGGTCCATGGACTTTCATTTTGATATTGTTTTGTCTTACTTTGTGTTCAGTTCCAGTGTTTAGTCCCTGTTTGCTTGGTTGCCATAGTTATTCATTGATTCATTGAGTAATTGATTAGAGTCTCACCTGTCCCTCATTGCTACTGTGTATTTATACCCTCAGTTAGCATCTGTTCTTTGTCTTTGTCAACGTTACTAACTGGATTGTATCTTTTATTGTTTCTTGATTTCTGTTAAATGCTACTTAATGTACCCCTGTGGTGAAAATCAAGTTTTTAATGTTGTTTATATATCTATGTGGTGTTTTTAATATGCTTTAAGACAAACCATGTGCAAATTCATAAGTCAACACCATTGCTGAGTATTTTCTCCTTAAAACTGCTGTGAACCAAAGACAGTCTCAAAAACGTGGTTTGAAATAGTTGGTGTTTCTGAAGTCACAAACTACCTTGTAACCAATCACGTCAACGTGCTGACGGGTTTTAGCATATAATTAACAGCAGGGGAGATGCGAGAGAAGCCAGGTTATCCCGGCATATTTTTCTGTTGATATGAAAAATCGGGTAGATTTCGCAATATAGTGGGTGTATGATGTATATGTTACGATGTTATGATGAACTATATGCCTTTCTCCACTGATGCTTTTCAAAGGGTTTTTGTTGATTGTTAGAAGGCAGACTGAGATGATGAACGGGAACATAGTTTGTGTAACATTAGCAACACATTATTAGCTGTTAACATAGTCAAGCAAAAGACTAATCATATTAATTAATTACTGTTATGTGTCCGACGTTGTACAGAGCGATACCATTGTGCAGTGTTTACCTCAGTAAGTTGGATGAGTGAACATGTGAGCTAGCATGAGTGGAGGCGGGGCTAATTAGCATATTCATGTCTCTGTGTATACTAAATGAAGCAAGGGTGTAATTACATTCAAGCTAGTTTAAGGCATGAAGATTTTTTTTTTTTCACATGAAAAAAACGTTAAATATGTAATTTTGGTAATCAAAGATGAGTTTTAAGGGATACAGTTATTGACTACAGGGGGACTTTAACAGCTCTTCAAGCCTCATCACTCTGGATCATCCAGCCAGCACATGTGACAGTGATACTGTATATACAATTTGGAGTCTGTCATTTTTTTTAATGTATCTTTATGTATCTTTTAAAAGTATCAAAATGATACTTTTAAACAGGAAATATATAATATTCAAAATAATCAAAAAATCTAAATAAAGTGTTAATAGATTTTAAAGAGGACCTATTATGCAAAATTCACTTTTATAAGGTGTTTGAACACTGATGTGTGTCCACAGTGTGTAAGAACCACCAGCCTATAATGGTAAAAATATACTCACTCATTTTTTTATAATTCTAATATCAAAAGCAGTCTCTTCAAACAGGCTGATTCAGATTCCCCCCTACAATGACGTCATTGTAGGGAGAAGCCCCGCCCACAGCCGGAATTACAAGTGTTGTGTTTTGGGATGTACCAATGCACATAACACCGTGTCACACGTTATATGTTTGCGCCAATCATTTTGCACCGGACTGGTTTACAAACCAGGGGCTTTTCAAAGCTGGATTTTCAAAAAGGTTGATTCTGAAAGATGGGTCAATGCTAATGCTTTGTACGCAAACTTCAGATCCAGACAAAGGAAGTATCACACGTCACACGTCTTCCAAACGGCCTTTCTGAAAGAGCTTGTTGGCACTGTACGGCTAATGTTGCTAAAGCTACCATTATCTCTGCCTGTTTTCACGCCCTTTGATGTCGCCCACTTGAATGTGACGAGCTCATGACTTCAGAAGTGGGAATTATGAAATTTCTGATAGCAAATGAAAGCACCAGGAGACCAGAGCCAAAAAAACTGGGAATTTTAACGTGGCAAAAACGTAGTAACGTGGTAAAATTGGCAATTTTAACATGTTATAAAAAATCTGTGGGGTATTTTGAGCTAAAACTTCACATGCACAACCTGGGGACATCAGAGACTTATTTTAAATCTTTATTACACACTCTTGGATTGTTAAAGTGTGTGGGGTTGTCGAGTGTTATGGCACATTTATGAAGCAGTCTTCATCTCTCAAAGATCCTACAAGACAGCATAGCCTATGCATTTCAAAAGGTTAGCAGTAATGCTTAGAGATGCAGAAGGTCTTTAAAGTCGTCATGAAAAGGAAGTTATAGTCATAATAACTAGGGGCATAGGGGCATAATAGGTCCCCTTTACTATTACTCAACTAATACTCTAATTAAAGTTAGTTGACATGCAAATCCAATGTACTGTAAGTTATAGTCAACAGAATGTCTAAAGAGGATCATCAAAAATAAAGTGTCACCAAAAAGCTCAAACAAGCTCATCTCTATATCATTAAAGGGAGAGGAAGCTACTTTTGTAAAGTATCTCTTCTTTACCCATGGGATTGTTTTTAGTTTTAAAGTGAATCAGTGAAAAATAAAATAGCCACTTTTAAATTTCCCCCTTCCATGTAAAGCACTTTGAGTACCTAGAAAAGCTCTATATAAATGTAACGAATTATTATTATTATTAAATAAAATTGAAGACATTAATAGAAGAATAGGAAGAGTAATAATAATAATAAAAATAATGCTAAATGATATCCAGTATAATATTATATTGGGTAGTTTTGAGTCAAAAGGGCAGTCGAACTGATGAGGTTTACAAGACAAAAAGTACTACAGTATATTAACACATCTATCACAAAGGGGCATGAAATTGTATTGCATGACCCGATCAGACTTCAGTTCTCAAGCATTTGTAAACATCTATATAAAAACACATAGAAGCAGTGTACAGCTGTAGTGTATTGCATTCTCAAACTCTGCATGCAGCCCTACTTCACAGCTGTCAATGTTTGTGCCTGTCACATAAATCACTTTTATGTCCACTAGCAGGCATCGATGACAAAGTTACATTCAGTGCGTAGGCCGGGAGTCGAGGTAATTTCAAAGTCCTTGTTATTTCACCGGCTTTGGCCACACGGGGGTGTCAAGCAATAAGATCTATGCCAAAGGGATACAAAAAAAAAATGAAAGCAAAGAAACAGGGGTATAAAAGAATGGAAAGTAAGTGGAGAGATTTCCAAGCAGTGCACTTCATATCAAGATAATAACAAGTCTGGCAGTGGAGGCCCTTTGTGGCTGCCACAGAGAGAAACATGCCATTAGGTCTGATGTGTGAGGCCTACAAGTCCGACAGACTATTACATCCTTAAAAGTGAGAAGTGTTGTAGGGTAAAGACCCAGTTGTTGCCCTCAGTGATCAGGGGCACAGCCAGTCTGACCGGCCGCTGTGTGCTCTCGTGCCCGGGGCGATAGTTTTTAAACGCCACTGTGTTCTAACAGCTCCTTCACGGGAACGCTGAGCTTTTAGAAGGCCACATTCCTGCTGAACAGCAGCGCTAAAATATGCAGGAGTATTATGCCTATGAATAACAGCATGTCCCCTAATTCACACAGTGAGGCAAAAACTGAAGATTGGCATCAGGCAATCTGCATTGTTTTCCTATAGCGTCAGCACTTAGCGCATTCTTGGCTCTGCAGCGCGAGGTTTGGTTCACTGCTCCCTCATTCCTCTCATACCCCCTGACAACAAAGGTCCAGGCTTGACAAATCAGACTGTTTATGCATTTAACACATGGAGAAAAAACTGAAAACAACCAAACAAACAAAAATTTGCATCAGGAGGACACACTGTCCCTAAACCTAGCCTTGCCTAGATACTGTAGGATGTGCAATGGACTCTAAGCTTGATTGCTTGTGGCAACTTCTGGTGGAGCACAGTGTATGGAAATTATGAGAAAAGTGAAGGTAGGGTAGGCAATTTCGGAGATTGCGTTAAAATTTTTTGGTCCTGAGACATCCACACAAGATGTCATTAAATTTTTTTTTAATTTAGACCACTTCTATTATTGATTGCTATCAGGAATGTTTAAATTAAATGTTGAGGAAGTATCACATAACAGGACAAAGCAATATTGATCAGATCCACCTTTACACTAAAGGATGAACCTGTCACTCACATTATGAGATTGCAGCAATAGCAAACCACAACAATCCAACAATCCATTCAATTCAACCTTCACAGGGAGTTTGATTGACAGGCGATCTAACCAATCATAATCTGCCATCCGCCGAATCCGCCATTTTTGTCCGACAAAGCAGTCAGGAGAGTTAGTAGTTTATGTCGGTGGATTTGAACTTGAAAAATGGTGTGTACTGACGTCTTCCCACAGTTGAAACAAACTTTCCTTCTGATGTTCATTCATGTTTTTTTGATGCTATAAATTAACTAGAAGGAAGAGATGATCGGTTCACGAGCAGCTTTAACTGAGGCTCTACAGCGATCTGTCACGACACATTAAAGAGCCACAAAACAGTATTTATTGTTTAAAATTCTTTAAAAAATGACCAAAATTGAAAGTTTAGACTTCGTTTCATATCAAAAGTAACCTGCTCTGCCCTGTCTGTCACTGCGTTAGAACATGGTTTGGCGTGAGAGCGGCATGGCTTGTTGGACATAGCAACAGTAACGAAAGGGGGCGGGTCTTTGCGAACAGTCAATTCCAAATGGACAAAATCAAGTCCCAGCCTACATTTTTTTTCTTATTTGAGAAGCTGTAACACTCGGATATATACGTCACAATAAAAAAAAATAAGACTATAACTTCCTTTTCATGCCGACTTTAAAGACCTTCTGCATCTCTAAGCATTACTGCCAACCTTTTGAAATGCATAGGCTATGCTGTCTTGTAGGATCTTTGAGAGATGAAGACTGCTTCATAAATGTGCCATAACACTCGACAACCCCACACACTTTAACAATCCAAGAGTGTGTAACTTTATTGTCTCACACAGCTCTAAGTATTGAATAAAGGGCTGCCAAAATGTTTGAGAGCGATAAGCACCATCGTTTTAATGCAGAGACAGAGATGTCTTTGCTGTAAATGGGTCTGGCAGAGAACGTTAGCTCATTGAGCTTCTTTCTTCATGCACACCTCCCATTCAAGACTGATGGCTCTGTCAACGGCCTCACTGACGGCACGCATCTGGCCTCATAATAGCCAAAATGGACTAATTTGGCTGTCCAAAGACATACACCCGCAAATGCACTTTTCACTGAGAAGTCAGGGGTGGTTGAATAAACATTCTTATTCAGTCTTTTAAAGTGGCAACCTGTAATATTCAAATCACTAGATAGGGCGCTATTGACAGGAAACGCACTCAATGTCAAAAGCATCACACAGTAGCTCTGCATCTGGGCATGACCTCAAGACCACTGCAGGAGCTCGAAATCCTCACAACGCTCTTTGCCGAACAATGGAATGATGCAGTGTATAGTCACTTCACTCACACATTTAAAATGGATTTATGATGTTGAAACCAGAAAAGTTACAGAGAAATCAAAGGCGGTTGGTAAACAACTATGGACATTCATTTACAGTGTGTTTATTTCTATTTGTAATATGGAGGTCAAATTAAAACTTTGTATCATGCCTTCATCATTTATTTGTATACTACTTTCAAAATGTAATTTAAGTATAGCTTTTGTTTTACCCTTGTCCCAGACTGAGATCTTAAAAATGTACAAATAATTTTTTACATTTTTGAAAATTTGACAATTTTATGAAGGAAATATGAAGGAATTAAAAAAAATATATGAACTATTACTTTTCGTAAGACTATTTGGTTACACTTAAGGTATCATTGTTACAGTTTAATTAAATATTTAAGTACTGAGTAATATTAATTAACATGTACTTACCATAAGGTTAGGTTAGGGTAGGATTAGGGTTTGGTTGAGGGTTACTTGCATGTAAAAATGCATAATTTACTGTTATTACTATGGTAAGCACATGTAACATGTAACCAAGGACACTGTAAAAATAAATGATGCATAATTACATGCAGCTAACCCTAAATCAAACTTTAATTCTAACACTTTAGAAAGTATGTTGCAAATTAATATTATATATATATATATATATATATATATATATATATATATATATATATAGCTGTAGTTTTGTTAGATTATGCAAAAAGTGTGAAAATATTAATAATTGAGTGTCTATTATAGGACACATAAAATGTTAGCAATGAAATTCGCCTTAGCAAGACAAAGGAGTCAACAATTTTATTCCAAAAATTTATTCTGTCACTTCCATCATATCAGAATATATTTTTAAATGTGATGACTATGACATTTGGTTTAGAAAAATGACTGTTCTGAAAACATCTCTGATTTTGGTTCCACTTTAGGCATTCTACAAACTATAAGTAACTTTGCAACTACGTGTCAACTAACTCTCATTAGAGTATTAGTAAGCTGTAGTAGACTGTAGAGGTTATGGTTAGGTGTAAGGGTTCGGGTTAGTAGAATAAGCTGACTTGTAGTTGCCAAGTTACTTATAGTCAGTAGAATATTTGTTGGGGGAGCAACAAAATAAAATGTTAACAGATATTATGCATAATCTACTAATACTCTGAGTTATTAGTAATTGCAAAGTTACAATTGCATAGTTTACATTTACATTTACATTTATTCATTTTGCAGACGCCTTTGTCCAAAGCGACTTACAAATTAGGACTGAATTAAGTGAGTCATTGTGAAGAGACAAAAACAATGCAAGAAGTGCTCAAAATACAAAGTTCAGGCATTGCTCATAGCATATGCCAGACAAATTAGTAGAGTGTCTAAAGTGGACTACCGAAATAAAGTGTAACCCTGATTTTTCCAATGATGCTTGTATGTCCAGAGCTCAACATTGTTTGTCGACAAATAAACAAGTGAAGGTGAAAAGTGTGCTCGGAGAAAGTTTCTTTTCTAAAAGGCTAAAAGTGCCCTATAGTTATATAAACACCCTTAAACATTCAATCAAATCATGCACAAAAACTTGACTTCTGGAAATGTGCCATAATAATCTTTTTTTTTGTTCTAAATGCTGACGGCGCATTTAGTAGTGTTTACTGTTGTACTGGCTCTCGCTGTGAGCAATGAATACCACTTTCCTAAAGCAGATTCTGCCAGGATCCATCAAGAGCAAAGGTTACACTGTTAATTTTATTTCTGCATTGAGAAAGCTTGTCTCCAGCACAAACGGAACGATATTGCCTTCTAGAATAATTTCCGTTTTCGAGTTCAATATCTTGATGTGTCACTCACTCTCGACAGTTAAGATTGCGATGGGAGGTGAATCTGTGCTACTAAACGTATGAATCTATATGCACATATTTCCTGGAGAAGCTGTAACTGTTTTTTTAAATGTTTTCTGATGCCGTGCGTTGACATCTGACTTTGATACTACCTACAGAAATGAAAATAACAACAATGAAAACAATAAAAGAGAAGCCACAGCTTTTCTGTTCACAAAATAAATGACGTTTCAATAAAGGAGTCATAGATATGGATATGAGTAACCATTGCCAGAATGAGGAAGAAAATGGTACAATGATGAAAATGTGGAGAATAATTTGGTTTCTCTGTGTTGGAGAGCTATTGCCTCTGTGGAATGTACTGGCATGTGAACTTTAAAACATAGATGCATTTTCCTCTTAAAGAGCTCAAATGGCTGAGAAGCATTTGCTGGAGGGAGGATGTGATTAGGTTAAAGAGTGGCGCCAGCTTCAATGGCATCGCTCACTTCTTTGAAATGCACAACCATGCATTGTGGTCTGACAAACTGCACTTGGACTCTGCCTTAATCTAGCATGAGGAGTTTCAGGAGTGGACCGTACTGAGCAATGTCAGCAGAGATTCAGTTGATGGGAATGTAGAAAGATTTGAATTCTGTTCCAGTCTACATGTACATAATAAGTCATCTTCATTTGTGCTTACAAAATAAATGAACTCTAACCATATGCAAGAATAATAATGATACTATGCTATTATTATAATACTGTACATATAAAACACGTCAATGCCACAAAGCATAACAAAAAAATCCCAGATTGGATGCATACAGAACATTTTTGACAGAACATAGTGATACTTGCATTTGTAATGCAACAAGGAATGTATTTGTATTTGTACGCTATTTCAAAATATTTTTGCTATTGAGGCTATTGAGGTATTTTTGCTGGCAATAATTTAGTCTAGATGGCGAAAGGGAATAAACAATAATGACTGAATAAATAAACACTTGAGCCAACCTTACAGACTTGGACTCTAGGGTGAATCATTCATTCAAATAATTTCATTCAGGAATGTTGATTCTTTCAGGAACAAACCATTTTGCTCAAACACAAGCAAACATCAAGATCCAAGAGGAATGAAATAATAGCATAATCCCGTTTTGAGAAAGTAAACTATGTAAGAATAAAATGGGTTTGCAGCCCACTTTACAGTTAAATTCCCTATACTGAATGTTTACCGATTTAAAGATTAAAAACATTCCTTTAGAGCTGATGTGTGAAAACTTTTGAAGATCAAGGTAAATTGTACTTAATTTGTCTTCCGGGAAACATGTAAGTACAGTATCTTCTGTTGCTTCCAAAGGGCAGTACTAAATTATAATTTTTTTATATTTAAACAAAATAAGAAAAATGTGGACATCTTCATCCTGTTCAAAAGTTTTCAGCCCCCGCTCTTAAGGCATTGTGTTTTCTTCTGGAGCATCAGTGAATGTTTGAACCTTTTTAAGTAGCTGTGTTTGAGTCCCTCAATTGTCACCAGTGTGAAAAGATGGATCTCGAAATCATACAGTCCAAAAAGGGTTAAAATATGCAAAAGATGCTGGAAAACTGAATGATTTTTCGGGACCTGGGGGATTTTTCTGAAGAACATTGGGCAGTTTAACTGCTCAGGACAAACAAGGGACTCAAGAACAACCATATAAAACAAAAACAAAAACAGTCATGGATAATCCAAGTAATGACACACCGTATTAAGAATCAAGGGTTCATAAACTTTTCAATGGGGTAGTTTTTATAAATTCAGCAATTTTTTTTTTTTATCTTGTGGACTATATGTAAACATCTTTTATGTAAAATATCTTATTCACGACAGTACTAAATAAAACATTTGAATGATTTCTGAAGGATAATGTGGCACTGGCTGCTGAAAATTCAGCTTTGCCATCACAGGAATAAATTGCATTTAAAAATATATGAAGAGAGAATTTTTTTTTGATCATGTTTCACAATATTACTGTTTTACCTTGGTGAGCACTTAAAAACATTTTTTTTTTTACTATTTAAAAAAAAATCTAACCGACCCCAAACTTTTGAACAGTGGTATATCTTTTCAATGTATGTTTTATGTGAGAAGTGTGCTTGTGCTCTCTTTCTTTAAAATAATTGCCACCTAGTTTGAGATAATGCAATGATATTTAAGTGTGCTGTAGTTGTCCACAAATTCTTTGGGCCACTATAAGAAAAAAAAATTCTGGATGACTTCCACAATATAGCACAATTGTATGCAAAGCTAGGCCAGATCTCATCCACACCTACTGCAATGAAAGAGCATAACGAGCCTGAATCAAATAGTGATAGTGCAACGTATCAACTTCATATAAATGCAATTTTGCAATGTTCCCAAAAAAAAAATCTTCCCCCACTGGGACAGTAGCACTAAATTTGTAGGCAGGGTGGCGGAGTTGATCTATTTCTGTTTGCAGAAACTCAAATGCGAGAGGGGGTGGAAAGCAAGAACAAGTGAGAGAGAAAGAGACCAAAGTACCCGTTTCTTGCTCTAATCTATTTCAACTTGGTTAATGTGGCTTGATAATGATCAAACAGAATATGACTTCCTCGCAAATAAATGGCCCCCGCAGCCACCAGTTGGCCATGGCATTTGGTGCAACCGACGCTTCTAAACGATTTATTCCTCTGCCGTCCAATAACTAATGGTAGCTGTCATCTGTAAAAGACCAATGATGGGAACATGGGCATTTGGTAACCATATCATTAAAACACATATGGAACAACAGTGCGTGGAGGCTACAGGGGAATATGTCAGTCAGCAGTGGTGGGAGTGGATGTAATCGTAGCTCTAATTGTCTTCTTCCACACGCACCCCATTGAACCTCCAGTATTTATGTATCGCTCAGAACATATTTTTCCAGCACAGGCCGACAGAACAGAGGGAGATGTAACGAACCACTGGGCAGACATGTTTGCGGGGTTTGTCTAAATGACTGGGAGCTTTTCTCCTACTGAATCTGTCTTCATTTTGAGGAAAGGAACCTTTCTGAGCCCTCCATTAATGCCAATTTTACCTTGCTGCCTCACAGGGGTTTCCCAGCAGTCGATACACCATAGCCTGTCGAAGGTGGTTCTGAAAACGAATGGGGTTTAGCTGGATACTCCTGCAAATCAAGAGAGAGATGGGAAAAATGTGAAATCATGTTTCCAGGAACAATTTGCAACCACACTACATAAAACGGATCAATCATAACCCATTATGTGATTTATGAATAAATAAATTACAAATGTAAGACACTGAAGTCCATTAGTATATAAAAAAAAACCTCAGTTGCACAAAATGTTGTTCCTATTTTGAGTCATTTAAAATGCATGAGATGGATGGCATATTCTGAATGATGATGAAACAGAATTAAAAAAGAAAGGAATACACTTCAACAGCAAATAATTATATAACATACATCAGTCAGTCAGAATGGAATTTTGAAGTTTAATTTGAATGTAAAAAATATTACGAAAAAACTGTAAGTACCAAAAGCCAACAAAGGCGATGTCAATCAATCAAGTGCGTTGAATTGAGTAGGGATGCTAAGGACATGTCCCTATCAATATCCAGCGACTACTAAGCTGTCCCTAGCAAAAAATTATTGGGTAACACTTTATATTACGACCCGCAAACTACTGCGTAAGTAAACCGAAATTACGGTGTACGTTTCTGTAATTATAGTGTACTTCCGTGTAGGTATAAGGGAACAATAATTAAGTTTTGGGTAATAAAGGGGTAACAAGCAGATATACAACCTGCAAAGAACTTCGTAAGTAAACCGAAATTACAGTGTACGTTTCTGTAATTATAGTGTACCTCCGTGTAGGTATAAGGGAACAATATGTTAAGTTTTGGGTAATAAAGGGGTACAACCAGATATACAAGCAAATGATTTATAATGTAATTATTTTTAAACTAACAGGTACCTATTCTGTTCATATATTCCAGGCAAAAATTGTACGTCTGTTGTATATAAAAGTTTTTATCACATTTCTGGCAAAATATGTTCTTGTGCAATGTAGTTACAGGGTAATTTTGACATGGGTTGTAAATTAAACTTACTAAACTACTTAACGTTAAGCCAAAAAAATTGGTTTCTGCTATGATTTTAATTTAGAACGTACCATGTAGTACTTAGTACTTACCTTATCACATTGTATTGCAATGACACTTAAATGTCAGGGCAAATATACTGTGTAATAAAAAAAAAAAAAAATATATTTTTTTTTTAATAAGAGTACCTTTCTCTGTAATTACTGTGCAAATAGTGTTGTTTCGTATTGTTACATAGTATAGTGTTTGTTACCCGTTTCAACTGACTAGTTACAGGGTAAGTGTAACTCCTGCGGGCTGTAAATGAAAGTGGTGCTTGTTACCCCCTTGTTCTGTGTAGTTACAGGGTAAGTGCAGTAAATATACAATAAAGGATCCCATTTAATTTCTGACTTTTATTTTACAAAAAAAAAATTCAAAACACTTTTTCATCTTAATAAAACATTGTCTTTTCTACAGTATACTCAAACAACAAAGTAACACATTATATCCATATTTACAGCCCGCAGGAGTTACACTTACCCTGTAACTACACAGAACAAGGGGGTAGCAAGCGCCACTTTAATTTACAGCCCGCAGGAGTTACACTTACCCTGTAACTACACAGAACAAGGAGGTACAAAAAAAACCCTTTTAATTACACAGTATATTTGCCCTGACATTTAAGTGTCATTGCAATACAATGTGATAAGGTAAGTACTAAGTACTACATGGTACGTTCTAAATTAAAATCATAGCAGAAACTATTTTTTTTGGCTTAACGTTAAGTAGTTTAGTAAGTTTAATTTACAACCCACATATGTCAAAATTACCCTGTAACTACATTGCACAAGAACATATTTTGCCAGAAATGTGATTAAAACTTTTATTACCCAAAACTTAATTATTGTTCCCTTATACCTACACGGAAGTACACTATAATTACAGAAACGTACACCGTAATTTCGGTTTACTTTCGCAGTAGTTTGCGGGTCGTAATATAAAGTGTTACCAACAATTGTCCTGATAAAACAATTAAAATTACTACAGTTTTCCGTCTGCGTCTTGTGTTTTTTAACCTTTATTTAACCAGGAAAAGTCCCATTGAGATTAAGAATCTCTTTTAGAGGAGCATCCTGGCTCAGATCTCGTTCTCTACTCTCTCTCTTTCTTTTTATTTTTTTGCTCTTGCTTTAATTAAACTCACATTTAAATGAGTCATCATTCAAATAGTAAAAATGGGAAAATATACAGAAATAACACATATTCACAATAATAATAACAGTAATACAAATAACACAAAATGTCAAGCAGGAATAATTATACACACTAAACAAACTAAAGAATGTATTCCAGGAAAGGGTGCCACACTTTCAAAAAGAGATTATGCTTCTGTCTCATTGCAAATCTTTTCCATTTTAAGAACAAGCTGAAAGTAAAAGACCAATTGGTTTCCAATTCATGAGAATGAGTCATCTAGCCAATAAAGTTGCCAAGTTTGCACTATCAGCCAGTTTGACAGATTATGTTAAAACACCAAACATTGCCGTTACATGGTCAGGGTCCACTGGTAAAGAGAAGATAACTGAGAAACATCTGAACACTCCCCCAGAAGTCACACAACTTGGGACACGGCCAGAGTGCAGTAAAGTGTTCAGTTACGCAACGAAGGCAGGTTGGGTCAAAATAAGGAAATATTTTGTTAAGATTAGTTCTGGACCAGTGATTTCTGAGCACTTCCTTGAATTGAATGAGAGTCTGCCAAGCATTTATTGCTGATGAATGTATTCAGGCAAGGATTGAGTCCCAGACATTTTCCTCAAGTACCAGGTTTAGCCCCTCCTCCTATATAATCCTCAATGGAGCCATCGAGGGGGATTGTTTTGTGTTAATCATAGTATAGATCTTAGAGATCGCCCATTTCATGGATTTGTGGTGTTGAATATCCTCAAGAATTTGCTCCGATTAAGTTTTAAAAAGTAATATTGGCTTCACCTGAAATGGGTCATATACAGTTGACATTACCTAAGAAGTTAAAATACACTAGAAATGTGCTAAAAAGTTGACTTTCATTAACTTAGTGATGTTAAAATTCCTTATAATTAATTTTTAATTCTAAAATAAAGTGATACAGTATGCATCGCTTTTGTGTCCTTACCATGCAGTCAATCATGAATGGCACCAAACAACAACCAAAATCAACGTTTCCTAAACGCTTCTTGGCCTGATCAGCTGTTTGCCGTTAAGGAACAAACAAATGGTATTTCCTCATTTCCTGTTCATTAAATTCTGAGTCATCTCTGACAGGTGCTCCAGCGAGAGACAGACAGACAGGAAGACAGGCGTAGAGACCTCAGTGAAGCAGTGACACATCCTTAAAAAAAACAAACAGCTGCCTGCCAGCGATCATAGCCAACTTTGAAACTACATTAATTGCAGTTCCGTCGTCACTTGTCGCAATGGGTGTTACTTCGCACACACAATCTCTTTCACTCAGCCTTTTAATGCTTGGTGAAATGAAGTGCATGTTCCTTGTGCTTTACATGTGCTGGTTACAGCCGAGGTCGCTGGTAATTGAAGAGCCGGTGCCGTATGTTTGACGAGGCAGATGAATCGCCACGGCGCTTCCTCCAGACAGAGACAGAGTGTGAAAAAAGCCAGGCCTTACTCATTCTCTGGCCAGCACTTTCTCTCTGTTATCTAATTCCTTAATAATTTAGAGAGCTGACATCACAGTTATTAAACTAAAGCCCCATTAACCTGTAAAAACTGGATTTTCTTTTTCTTTGTGCTCCATAACTGTCCGAATATGATACAATTTTAACAGATTAAACACACACACACACACACACACACACACACACACACACACACACACACACACACACACACACACACACACACACACACACACACACACACACACACACACACACACACACACACACACACACAAAACGGGCATTCTATAGCCAGGTAATCGGATAAGAGCTGGCAATTTAAGGTTAAGTCTACATTAATCCGGATATATTTGAAAACTGGGTTCCCTGAAAAAGCTACTCTCAATGCTGCGCTCATAACGCAATGGGAAAACGTCTTTGTTTGACCGATTGTGAAGTAGGCTATGTGTGGCAAACACGCCAAGGAACTTGTCTTTAAATACCTCTGAAAATGACGTCAATGATGAAATGTGCGCTCATGAGAGGCTATAAATAGACGTGAAACAGGTGCGCCTTCGTGTTTCCTTGTCTTCAGATGCCACATTGTGTGTGTGTGCTACAATCTCCGTCTGTCCACTCTGTTAGGAGTTAGATTTCCAGTTGTCAGTGTGCAGAAATTTCTCAGTGTGAAAAGAAAAAGAGAACATCATGCCGCAAACAATCAGACGAGGCGGGCCTTCGTGTTTACGGCCCATCCCAGATTATGATACACTTGAGTTCTGCTATGAGTGTTTGGGGGAAGAGCATGCTGCCCTTGCGTTCGAGCATGGCGAGTGTGGCACTGTGAGTTGTTCTCTATTAAAGCACATATCTATCTCGCATATTTTCATATAAGGGTAAGCTGCCACATTAAGATTATGGGGCTTTGAGAGTCGATCTGGCTGAGGAGCGAGGATGGGTCCGTCCCTTTCGCTCTCTCTCCAGATAGGGATGTCCTCATGTCCCATTCTAGGCTTCCAGCTGATGTTGTACAGACTATTCTGAGTGATAGGGCTCCCTCCGCAAGAATAATCTATGCCCTTAAAGGGGGTGTCTTTGAAAGATGGTGTACTGCACGCCATGCAGACCCAGTTCACTGCCAGATTGTTTCAGTGCTGGAGTTTCTTAGGGAAAGCTATCAACAGGCACATGCCCCGCTTCTCTCAGGTTTTTTTGGCCGCCATATCGGCTTGCCGTGCCCTGACTGAAGGGGGCGACAGTCGGGAAGCACCCTCTGGTCACCCGCTTCATCCGTGGAGCCAGGCGGCTGAGGCCTCGTTTTAGAGGCCTTTGTGGGACTTAGCTATAGTCAATGAGGGACTTTTTTGAGACCCCCTTTGAACCACTAGAGTAAGTACCTGACAGGCTTCTGACTCTAAAGATAGTTTTTCTTATGACTATTACTTCTTTAATAGTTCATTCTTTACTTCTACTTCTTTAATAGGAGAATTGGGGATTTGCAGGCTCTGGCGATTTCGCCATCCTGCTTAGACTTTGCCCCTGGACTGTTCAAAGCTATTTTGCACCGTTGCCCAGACTGTCTACCTAAAGTTCCATTCTCGACCGTGCATCCGGACATTCTTGAAGTCTTCTTTCCTCTGCTTTTCACTATGCTGGAGCAGGAGAAACTTCACCGACTGAATCCAGTCCGTGCTCTTCAGACTTATGTCCACCGCACTAGCCAGTGGCATAAGTCCGAGCAACTCTTCATTTGCTACGGGGGCCACTACCGGGGGGTGGCTGCCACCAAGCAAACAATGTTACAATGGGTGACACTATTGCTCTAGCCTACGAGGCGTGCAGTCAAGCTTTGTCTCTAGGAGTTGTGGCTCATTCTACCAGGGGGGTTGCTTCCTCCAAGGCTTTGGCAAGGGGAGCCACCTTAGTATGTGATGCGGCAGGCTGGTCCTCTCAGCACATATTCATCAGATATTATAGTTTGGCTGTTCATGCTACTCCAGGCTCACATGTCCTCAAGTCGACATCCCAAGCTCATATCTGAGACCTTTTCTAGTGTTTGTGAGCACACACCACTCAACCTTAAGGGGTCCAGACACTTTCCAGTGCGTCAGCGTTGGTATTCTCGGCACACCTGTCTATTTATACGTCTATTTATAGCCTCTCACGAGTGTGCATTCCAATGATGTCATCATCAGAGGTTATTTAAAGCCAAGTTCCTTGGTGTGTTTGACACACATACTTTACAACCGGTTCAATCAAAGATGTCCCATAGCGCTTTGAGTGCAGCATCTCGTTACAGGGTTACAGTCAAGTAACCCGTTTTTTTCCAAACACTCATCGTCAACGCTAACTTCATCAACATTTTCCAAAGGTTGCTCGTCCACACTGAAATTTTGGAAAACGTTAAAATCAGCTCACTGCGATTTTAGTACTATTACAACAGCTTACTATTATTTAGTAATAAAATAATATTACTGTAATAAAAATCACAGTTGCCAAAGTGCGATTCATCTAGCTCTATTTGTTTACCACTAACACATGCTGATGACATTTAAGATACTATCTTGCGTTGTAGCCAAGTAAAGTCATCGTACATCATCATACAGTCAACATAGGCTACATGTCGTAGCCAAGTTTATTAGATCCATGTCGTACAGTGTGATTTGTAATGATCTTATAAGATTGCAGAAATCGCACAGTCTGTAGTCTCGCACAGTCTGTAGCAGACATTAAGGAACAAACAAACGGTATTTTGTTACTATCATTCAGTTCTGAGTCATCTCTGATAGGTGCTCTAGCGGAAGACAGACAGGAGTAGAGACCTCAGTGAAGAAGCGACACATCCTTAAAAAAAACACCGCCGCCTGCCAGCGATCATAGCCAACTTTGAAGCTATATTAATTGCCATTCCGTCATAAATTGTCACAACATGTGGGGTGTTACTTCACACACACGCTCTCTTTTAATCAAACTTTTAATACTTGGTGAAATGAAGTGCATGTTCCTTGTGCTTTACATGTGCTGGTTACAGCCGAGGTCGCTGGTAATTGAAGAGCCGGTGCCGTATGTTTGACGAGGCAGATGAATCGCCACGGCGCTTCCTCCAGACAGAGACAGAGTGTGAAAAAAGCCAGGCCTTACTTATTCTCTGACCAGCACTTTCTCTCTATTATCTACTTCCTTAATAATTTACAGAGCTGAAACATCACAGTTATTAAACTAGAGCCCCATTAACCTGTAAAAACTGGATTTTCTTCTTCTTTTTGCTCCATAACCATCCGGATGTCAGAATATGACACTTATATCAAACCAGTTAATGACTTGTGGTCCTTATTGCAACATATTTTGGCCAAGAAAGTCAATTTAGACAAGAAGGGTCCATCTAAAAAACACTTTTTTAAAACCATTTTACCAGATCAAACTCGCATTCTACAGCTAGGTAATCGGATTAGAGCTGAAAATTTAATGTTACGTAATCCGGATATATTTGAAAGCGGAGTTTTCTTTCTCCAAACACTCTTCATCCACACTAACTTTATCAAGCATTTTCCAAAGGTTGCTCGTCCACACTGAAATGTTGGAAAGCATTAAAATCAGCTCACTACTACGCATGCGTAAACTGCAAAAGCTCTTTGAGGTGATACCGAAAGACCATACATAATTTTTTTTTTTTTAGCTATTCTTCTGCCACAATAATTGTATTAGTAAAATATCCTGCTACTTACTGGTGCACCCAGGTCACACTCAATCATCATTCCATGTATGGTCTAAAACAGGGGGTTTCATCTTTGGCCCTCGGGGTCTAGTTTTGCTCCAACCCTAATTAAACACATTTGGACGAGCTAATCAAGGTATTCAGGATTACTAGAGAGTTACAGGCAGGTGAGTTTAAACAAGATTGGAGCTAAACTATGTAGATTGTACAAAGTAACATTTATCTTAGGGGCCGTTTACACTACCCCATTTTCAATAAAAACGGAAAACATTTTATGCAAACTTTTGCATAACATTTGAAAACAGGTTCAAAGTGCAAGTTTTTGAAAACAATACATTTGTACAATTGTCAATACAATTGTCTCAGTGTAAACTACAAAACAGTGCATTTTTGAAAACGCTGACGTCATGCACATGCGTATTAAGTGTTCAGTCTATAGGCGCACAGTATTTATTTACAAAGTGGCATCGCCAACTACTGGCCATGCATAATACAGCATTTTTAGACGTACGCGAAAAACACAAAGGAAAAACGTTTCAGTTTTTAGTACATCGTTGTCATGTAAACGTACCCTTTAGCAACACTGTCAGGGTGAATAGCCAACCCGATCTCATGGGAAAACGTACAAATTCTACGAGGTGGCTTATTCGTACGAATTCATACGACCTGACTCGTACGAATTAGTAAGATTTTTGCAAAATCGTACATATTTGACGAATTTGCCAATTCGTCTGAATTCATACGAATGACCTACCCCTGACCCCGCCCCTAAACCTACCCATCACGTGGGTTTAGACAAATCGTACAAATTCGTACGAGTGAGGTCGTACGAATTAGCCAACTTTTTATCATTTGTACGAATTCGTACGAATTGGTCGTGAGATAGCGTTGGAATAGCAGATGTACATGACGGTATAACCATAGATAGCCTATCTATAGGTACAATATGCGTCACATGACTAATCATGCCTCATCATTTTCGAATACATACTTTTTTACAGTCCACATTACAATGCAATTCAAATACAATTTCAAATGTGTCCACTTGGGTGAGCATCTTCAAAATTCAGATTTCGCAGGTCAAAAACAAAAAATTACCATAGAAATAGCTTAATGTCAGATGGTCAGTGAACAGATTGAGGACTGTGGTTGAGATAGTTTCTGTTTGGGGATAAAGGTTCATAATAATACAATTAAACCTCTAAATAATAAAAAGACATTGAACGGAATAATATCAGGAAAGTTCTGCTGTTGTCAGTAATGCAGTGCATTGTTTGTTTTTGAGACCTCCTCACTGGCTGCACTTCTGACCTCAACCTGTGAGACAAGGCAGGGAGACGATGACAGAAAGTTATTTTAATAATTAATAGAAATGTCCATTATACATTTTTTATACTGTGGTCCATTTGTGAATTTTGAGAGTGAAAACATAACTGAGTCACAGAGGGCAGAGAGGTCAGACTATATAAAATGTGGTTCTGATGCACTGAAATTTGGACCGTGTTCTGGAGTTGTTGTTGTTGTTTCATTGCCTGTTGAAAGAGATTGAGGATCTTTTTCCAATGTCTCAGTTTGTCTTTTATTTTGAAGTCTAATTTTTTTCTAGATGATTGTTTCTCTGCACCTCTTGATTATATTCACCAGTGGCTTGTTACCTAACAGCTGATAAACATCATTGTGTTTATCTACAGCTGGTAAGTTTTTGGTTAAAGCTTTATTTGTTCTGGGTACTAGAGTGTTTTGACCTTGAGAATAATTTCTCAAATTTAAAACCCCAAATCAAATTCAAATGATCCATTATAAAAACCCAAACCCAAATTGTTCTCTTTTAATATTTATTGCATCAAGATATTATTATATTCAAATTGAATAAGCATAATCTAATAGATTATCCTGATAACCAGATTGGCCTCTGGCCACAACAAGATTAAGTAGAGAATGATGCACAATATATTGGTACAATATTTGTTATTTTACTGGTAGATTTTTTTTTTTTTTTTTTCATATCAGCTGATATTGTATATTTAATTGTACATGCTTATTTCCTTTGAATTTAAGGTTAATCTTTAAAAACACTAATAATTTAACACTATTAAAAGTGTATTCTTTGGCATATCTAAAATGTTTGTATTTTACAATATAACGTTGTGAAGCTTTTTGAAATTGTGAAATTCACTTGTAGCATTTAAAATGAAAGATTTTAGTTTATATTATTTTATTTTTAATTTATTAAGACAAATTGTATAACATTTTAATGTTGGCCATAATATTTAATATTACTGCAACCACTCAAAACTAAATTCAGCCTTTTATCTTTCAAAATCAATGTGCAATTTGACTCTGCCCTTCACATTAGCTTCACTAGCATTTCCTCCATTTTTTGTAAACATTTGATAGGCATGTTTGGGCATTTGAACAAATATTAAGTTCAGTCATGAAACTTTATATGGCACAGTATGATAGGTTCTTTACATGCATCTGCAAGCAATCACACCATTACCAAATGGCACAAGCTGATTGGTCCCTGCTGATTCTGCAACCAATTGAGATTGCGTGCTCAACATTTAAATATTCTGGTTCATTGTTCATTGTAGGCTAGTCCTGCAGTGCATTATCAGATTTCCTCTGAAATCCTCCACCTTCCCCAACTCCACCTGCCTAGATCTGATACAGGATTTATGTACGTCTATTCATGCAGCATCAGTACATCTTCCATCAGAGGTTCTCAACTGTGGCCCTCGAGGTCCACTTTTCCACAAGGCAGAATTTAGCTCTAACCTGCCTGTCACTTTCTAGGAATCCTGAAGACCTTGATTAACTTGTTACAGTGTGTTTGATTAGGGTTGGACCTAAACTCTGCAGGAAAGTGGGGCTGTGTCCGAAAGCTTAAAAATGCTGCCTTTGGATGGTGCATTCCAAGGAATGAAGGCATCAAGGCATGTCAGAATCCAATGTTAGCTTCACTTCTCATCTGATTGATTTTTGAAGGCAGCATAGATGCATCCTTCGCTACCTTTGATATCTCAAAATCCTGTACTTTCCATTCTGTGACAGTTGAGCTAAAAAAATTTAATAAAAATGTCATCTGAAAGTTGCAGTTGGTGGTCAGTTTGTGTTTAAATGTAAATTTTCGACCACCGTTTTCCACTCTGATGTCACTTCTAGTGAGACATTACTACTGTAGTAATTGAATATTTGCTTAGTTATCACCAAAGCTTGTTCTATTTGTGCTGTAGATCATTAAACCGTTACGCTGCCTCAGAAGCCTGTCCAAAATCAGTTTTGTGAGGAACCTTTGAGAGCAAACGCTGCTTACAAAGTCATTGCCTGAAGCAAGGCAGTAAGGCAACAAGTCAGCTGCCTACTTTTTCAAATGTAGCCTGGATCTCGAGGGCCAGAGTTGTTGAGAACCCCTGTCTTACATGCTCACAGCACTGTGTCTGTGTATCTATTGGTAGTAGCAAGTCCATACCTTTTCAGCAGCAGCAGCAGCGTAGAAGATCTAGACCAAATTCATTAACATTTCATTAACATGCCAAACCTACTCAGAAACTTGTCATATTGAATTACATTTGTGCATAACATTGACCTTTATTAACCTTCTTTATTAACCTTCTGCTCCTGGCCAAAACATCACAAGTGTGACATTAAAAAAGTTAAAAGGTTAGAGTGAATGCTTTACTGGTATATGGAATAAGGTCTAACCAAACAAAAAAAGAAATAAATGTGACATATCTTCAGTACGATGAGGAAAATGTATAGAATATAGTTTTGCATCATTAATAATCAATAATTAACATTGCGGTATTGACAGTTAAAAAGACTTATGAATTTGAAATGTGTAATCTGTCATGAGAGGAAGCCGTTTTGATGTCGCTCTGTCTGCCTTTAGCTTAGTCTTCTTTTAGAGGTTGCTCAAGAAGCCTGACAATAATTATTTGTAGATCACAACTTAGTTTTGCACGGTGACAGACTGAAAAGGAACATTGTTCGAAAATTGCACCTCCAACCTGAGAACATGACAGGAAGAGGCATGTAGCCCTACGACTTTAAACGCTTTAGGAGCATTGTCATCACACGGAACACAAAAGCCGCTACCTTTGTATTTTTATCTGAATTGTGTTGTTGCGTTCCTGCCTGTCGTGCACAGAGCTAATATATAGAAAATCTGTTCGACAGGAATCAACAAAGCTGTC
This sequence comes from Leuciscus leuciscus, assembly GCF_965113295.1. Lineage (NCBI taxonomy): Eukaryota > Metazoa > Chordata > Actinopteri > Cypriniformes > Leuciscidae > Leuciscus > Leuciscus leuciscus. The sequence goes on along the minus strand of NC_138747.1, from coordinate 17,987,693 downwards.
TTTGATGGGATTCCACCCACATCCTCATTGCAACTCAAAGCGAGTTCCTTCGCGGAGAATGAGAGATAACAATTGACATCCAAGGTATTCTCTCCATATTTCCTTCCCTGAAACAGGCAGATAAATGTACAAGCCAAGGAGTAATCCATAAAGGGGTTTAAAGTATTCAGAATATATATAACATTATCTTGTATTAACATAGTGAACAGTATAATTAGGGTATATAATATTTGTTAATGTTTGGATATCATCTAAATACTTTTAAAAGGTCTATCTAGAGAACAAACATGACTTCACAGCTTTAACTATTTATTTATTTTTGTATTCTTTTTTTTTTTTTTTACATTTGAAAAAGAAAATCCAATTGACAAATATTTTAATATAGGAATACAGAGGAAGAACATATACCGCATTTTTATGCCAATATATAAGAGAAAACATGGGCCTAAATGGAACTTGAGCTTGATTTGATGATGTTCAGGCCAGAAAATGCTGACTTAGCGCTGTACTGTATATATGTAGAACCTTACATAGTCGGGATGTGTTCGTGAATGCATGTTCAGTGATGCGCCACGTCATTTTTTATGAGCACTATGGCCTCTCAATAAACAAGACACAATGAAGCAAAGAGAACTGAATGTAATAGTTGCAGAAGGGGGAATAAAGCATACTTTATCCATTTGTCTTTCACGGTTCTGGTTTCATCATCAACTTGTTTTAAATAATCCGTCGTGTCCTTGGTAACATATTCTGACATAGCCTACCTGTATTACAGTTTTTCTCGATTGCTTAAATACTATAACCAGGCTTTTGAACTAAAATTTCAAAACCATAATGCCATTTATCAAAAAGCACACCCATTTCCCTAAACTTTAAGCACTATTCCCCTGTTTTGACACTTGACTCAGATTTGTTGAACTGTCACTGCAAAACTCTACACACAAATCCCTTCATTTCTCATTGCCTACACCATGTTGTCATTTAGAAAGCACTAGCATTCAATATTGTTCACTCAAGTCAGCACAGCTTCAGCTCATTTAGCACACAATTACCCAAGTGGAAACACTAAGAGTCAAAATTGATCACACACCAATCAGAACCTTCAATAGATAGATAAAAGGGCCAGAGTCAGTTCAATGGGTTTTGGTGTATGGCTAGGAGCAGAGCCATAGAGAGAAAGAGTTGCGACACTCCCATAGACCTCCGTTGTAAAAAATGGCGGCGCTTTTAACCGCCTACTTCCGGGATTTGAAGATCGGATTAGTTCCAAACACTGTCATTTGGGCGTTGGACACCATTCACTTACATTGCTGCGCGTCGAGTTGTTCCAGAGGTAAGTTGCTGAAATATCGACCTCTTTTGAATTGTCAACTGTCTATATTGTATCAGAGGCCCTTTGCGATGCTTATACTGGTCTTCATTTGTATATGCACAGCGTAATTATTTATATTTTATGTTGGTTGTTTCAACCAATTTTCAAGCTCTGCTAGCTAGCGAGACTTCGTCAGCTGTGACAGTAAGAGTTCGGTAATGAATCGCTACCACCTTTATAGCAACTTTTATTTAATTTAATTTTTTTGGATATACTAACTTTTCATTATGTTTTGTTGTCTTGAGGGAAGCGGCTTGTGAGAACAATGCTGGACCTCTAGGATTGTTATGGCCATCACCAGTCCTGTCTGTTTCATGGATCACCTGCCCCTGTTTTTTGTTTTTCTTGTTCACACACACTCACACAAGCACACATTTTTGTTGTCTGTCATTGTTTATTAAAAAAATATTTTATTTGAAAACCTTCATTTGTATCAGCCATGCTTAATTGATGTCTCAATAGCTGTAACAGAAGTTACAAGTGTTTTGTTAGTTAATTGCTTAAGTTACTTGGATTGAGTTACAGCTACCCTTACTCTTAGCCTACTCTGTACACTAACCCAGAGCCATAGAGAAAAATCTTGACTCTGCACTTACCTATAGACCCAAACATAAAAGTGTAAATTCGTTTTTAATCTGTTATAGTTTTGATAATATGTGTATGGCTTAATCTTAAAATTATATTCTTAGTCTTAACATGATCATGTTTCACGTTGTGGTCCTGGGGGTGGCCACTTTCATCAGAGGAAGTGAGCTATAGCTTCTAAGCGAATTCTGAACGGACCGCCACGGCAGACCTAAGCAAAATCACGGGAATCAATAGCCTAATACGCCCAGTTGCGCTAAAATAAATATCATGAGACGTCCATCATCAGATGAATGATATGGAAAAGTTAAGTTAGAGCAGCTAAAGCCAGTGCTACTACCCATGCGAACATGAACACTAAGCTTTTCCCTCCAAAAATATAGCCTAAAACTTATCTCCAAATGCAAAACTGACATTAACAAAATGCAATAATGCAATAACAGCTGAAAAAGTACTTGGGTGTGTGTTTTATTTTATATTTACCGTTCAATAATGCAAATTCCCATAGAAGAACATGACAGCCAGCATATGTTTTGGAACTATTGGGGCTTACATGAACGTGACAGCCATAGCGGCGACATCAAAGAGTGTCGCAACTCTTTCTCTCTATGGCTCTGGCTAGGAGGAGGAGGAAGATGAAGGTGAAGGGCAAGGCCAAAGAGACAAGCAGTGCCACTCTAGTTGCCCATGTATTTGTCCATGGTGTGACTATGAGGGAGTCTGGGCAACGAGTACAGCCAAACTTGAGTCGCTTCACCGTCGCCTCGATCATTAGAGTAGATGTACAGAGTACAGTAGATGTTCTTCAGACTGCTCTCTACTGTAACTTTTGAGTGCAGTACACTGTGCTGTTGTAAAGAAATAGATATTTGACAACATTGTCGTAAAAACTCGTTGGTTCTTATATTCTTGCATTTTATCTCAAAATGATGGAATTAAAAAAAATATGGAAATCAGCGGAAACAAGTTAAAGCAGCCTCTTATTTACATGAGGTAAAAATAATGCTGCATGGTTCGTATTTTTAATGTTGTGCATTTTAAATGTTTGTGCTTTTTTCTCTTTCTCCTTTTTGTTCGCTGAGGTAGAGTGGGTAACGTTAATGAAATATTTTTCTTGTTAATACTTTTGAGCATTTCAGTAATAAAAAAAGTAGGCTACATCTTTAAAATGCATGAAATTACAGTTAAGCGCAAACTTTTTTCACCAAAAAAAAAAAAAAAGATATATTATAAATATTTTAAATAACACAAAACAACTAAATGGCGGTAGGTAATACATCTGATTTCATATAGGCCTACTGCTTTAGTAAAAAAAAAAAAAATTCGTGGCTCTGGGTCATGTGACTTCACATCGAAAGCGACATTACGGCCAAGCTCTCACCCCTATGCTCTCACCTGAGACCATTATCGACGCATATGCAGGACGCAAAAAACGAAAATTACTGTTGCACTAGTCTGGACAATGTCTAGGTCTGTAAGTTTTATTTCTCTGCCAAATAACTGCTTAAGCTGGAGAAACTCAACACACTGTTTTCAATATGCTGTTCAATATGTTTCAAAAGTGGAGAGTATTGTGTTCATTTTTTCCTCTCAAAATGTTTTAAATGTTTCATGAAGTACAACAAAATGCGAAATACTTGTTTTTTAATCACTCTCATTGCCACAATGTGTTTTGAAAAAAGGAAAGAAAAACCTTAAAAATCTTTTCGTTTTGGTTGAAGATAATATTTTAACAGTGCAAAACTGGTCCACATTTCATTGATCCTAATTGTGTCCGAACGAAGATGCGATGCGAAGTCAAGTGGCGAAGTTCTACCTGTTTACAAATATGATTGTATTGTTGTACTGTTTTTTTCTTGGGTTAAAAATAAATATGTGTTTATTTAGCATGTTTGTTTTGTCCATACAGTATGTGCTAGTGCTCAGTTCCCCAATTGATAGGCCATGCAGGTCCCTATGGAAGCTTGTTCCCGCCACAAAATAAAACATTTTAAAAGATAATTGCGACTTTTTATCTCACAATTGCGACATCTCGCAATTCTGACTTTATTTCGCAGAGATATAGAGTCAGAATTGCGTGAAATAAACTTTATACTTGACTTTATAACACGCAATTACGACTTTATTTCACACAATTCTGACTTTATATCTCTGAGAAATAAAGTCAGAATTGCGAGATGTCGCAATTGTGAGATAAAAAGTCGATAAATATATATATATATTTTTTGTTTTGTTTTTTACCTCAGAATAGTTTATATCTCACAATTCTGACTTTATAACACGCAATTGCGACTTTATATCACGCAATTCTGACTTTATATCTCCCAATTGCGACTTTATATCACGCAATTCTAACTTTATATCTCCCATTTTGCAACTTTATAGGGGTCGCAATTATTATTATTTATTTATTATTCAGTGGCGGAAACAAGCTTCTATAGGTCCCAGCTGCTACAATGAATTTATTTTTATTTTTTATTTTTTTTTTTTCCCCCCCTGGCTCGAATGTCAAACTCCGCCTATGCGCTCAATGCGTGAGAGTTGGCAACCCTGAGTGTCACATTAAAGCTACTGAATATGTTTCATAATATAAAATGTGCAAAAGAGTTTTACACTTTGTAGACGGTCCCTTATTCGGATTTGTCCCTCAACCGCCTGCTTAGAGACAAATTTACATTATAAAGCTCGTTTTGAGGAAAAATACTTAATGGGAAACACTAAAGGCCAATTTATACTTCTGCGTCGAGTGTACGCCGTAGTGTACGTCGTAGGCTACGCACGTAGGCGACGCCGTCGTGAGCATTTATACTTCTGCGAATGTCTGTGTTGCTCTGCAGTTACACCGCCGAAACGTTAGTTGGCGCGGGTGGGTTTTAATGTTCTAATGTTTTAATGTTCCACTGTGTTTACATTCCTCGCGGCTGTTTTGAGTTTAGGTTTCTACGAGCAATGGCGACTGAATGAGTCATACAGATGGCTGTATTTCCGCACTTCTTCAAGCAATCTCTCGGTCACTTGGTCTATTTCCATGGCTCTTCACTGATCTTCGGAATTTAAAAATGGCGGTCGGGCGGTGCAGAGTCGAAGATCATTCCGGAAATGCGTAGGAGGAAACGCGATGCTATCCAGCCGACCAATCACAGATCTTGCGGTCCGCGTCGCCGCGACGCGTAGTTACATTTTTGAGGAGGTGCGCGTCAGGGTATGACGAAGGGTACGACGTATGGTACACGTCAATGCGTATGCTACGCCGTACCTTCTACGCGCACCCGACGCAGAAGTATAAATTGGCCTTTAACGTAACGTGTAAATGCGCGTAACTAAGGTAACGTTAAATCAAGCAAGCTAGTATGCATAGGCCACAAAGTGTTGGCGAAATAACACATTAGCGAACCGGAGGGAATAATATGGAATTTTTTCCAGAAAACTTATTGCACAAAATAAATTCAAGCACTTTCAAGGACCTGTATCTATTTTCAAAACGTTTTTTTTTCTTCAGATTCATAAACTTGGGACCCGTGGGAACCCTGATAGTAGATGCCTGACAAGCGTTGCATGCCCAAATCGCAGATGTGCTGTTTTGGTAAAAACATTTGATTTTATGCAAGCTACAGCTGTATAGATTCCTGTTTCTTGTATTCATCACACCTGTCTGCAACCATTCAGGTGTACGAGAGGTGTCAATTTTTTTGTTCTAAAACATCTGAGTTGACAGCAAATGAGTGTTTGTGGAGCCTACAGTAACAACAATGTGAAGCTGAATGCTGTGCCAAGTCCTTATCTGAAGAGTTCAGATGCAAAAGCCTCTAAGTGCCATCTGAAATTTTCTTCTAGAATGATAATTTTTATCAAGCTTGTATATTTAAGTTCAGTAATTTCACTTAAATGATAATTAATAGGTAATTTTCATTGCCATTTAAGTGAAATTACTGAAATGAAATATACAAGCTTGATAAAAATGATAATTCTAGAAGAAAATTTTAGATGGCACTTAGAGGCTTTTGCATCTTCATCTTAGAATTCTGTGCAGATATTCTGTATATCAACACATAACTTCAAAATATAAATTTTAAATGAGCAAACCAAAAACTTGTGATTTTTCCAGTGTTAATCTACTCAAGAAAAATATGGTGCTTTAATACTAACACACTGGTAAGCTTCGCATTTAAATACAATTTCAAATGTTAGGGCTGTTTGACATAATATAGGCAGAATACAGGAAAAGTGGGATATTTATGCTTTTATTTCTTTTTCTCCATTTTTTCTTTCTATAGTATAGTGGAGGTCTTTACTACCTTCCAAAGGTAGTGTTTTAGGGTTGGAAAGAATTTTTTTTTTTATATAGGTTATGCTCTCCAAGGTTGTATTTATTATCCAATTTTATATATAATATATATATAAATATTATTACAATTGAAAATAACTGTTTTCTATTTTAATATATTTAATATTTTTATTTGACTTCAAAGCTGAATTTTCAGTAGCCATTACTCCAGTCTTAATTGTCACATGCTCCTTCAGAAATCATAATCATATGCTGATTTGGTGCTCAAGAAACATTTCTTATCATCATCAACGTTGAAAACAGTTGTGCTGATTAATATTTTAGTGTAAACCGTTATTCTTTTGTTTTTGGTCTTTTTGTAAATCTACCCGAGGCGAACTTTCGTTTAAAAGCATAATTAGAATGGAAACGCCACTTTTGCCTTTTGAATGTTAGTGCTTGGGGCACTACAATGATAGTATCAAAAATCGCTATTTTTAAAACACTAAGAAGGCTCGACACAACATGAAACTTTGCTCAAAGTATCACTAGGGGCTCTACACATGCACTCGAGCATTGAGAACATTGTTTGTGTACACAAAGTTTACTTAAAAGAAAGGTTTTGAACAACTCACTGTCTGTGTTCGCCAGCATTTTGACAGTCAAAAATAGTCGATGAAGTGCCCCAAGCACTCCCATTCAAAAGACAATTTGACCGAAAATGAAAATACGGTCAAACTTAAAAGTGGCGTTTCCATTCTAATCATGCTTTTAAACGAAAGTTTGCCTCGGGTAGATTAACAAAAAGACCCTAGGTTGCATTTTGGTGAGAGTTACCCTTTAATTTTACTTATTATATATTAGCTAACACGCACGCACGCACGCACACACACACACACACACACACACACACTACGTGTAATACAATAGAGACACAATCTACATACTTTTTAAGTGTGTAGTCTTTGAGTTAAATAAAAGAAAGGAAAAAGGATGAGGCCAGCCAAATCATGCTCCCATGTTTATTTTTTATGTTGTTGTTTCTTCCAAAATTGCATTTCCCTGAACAACTTAAACTGCTCTCTAACTGGCTGTTAGACAGTGTGCATTTAATATGCTGTGGACCGAGAACCAGATTTCAAGAATTTTGTTGCATTACATATGGCTCATAATGTTGCCACGACAACCCATCTGCTTCTATTAAACACATATTTCCCTCTATCATGTTTCATACCTCAACTCGTTATATATATATAATAATCTAAATATACAGTACATAATGTATTCATGTGTTTTACATGTGACTTCGCCCCTACCTTCTCTGCATACGATTACATTTCTAGACTATTTTGAGTGTCAGGTTTATTTTTAATGTTCCAGTGCTCTCTCACTGAAAAGCATTTTCTATATTTAATAAATGGCACACTGCTAGCAACAACACTGACAGATGGGACACGGGCTGACAAGATTTGCAAACATTACATGTTATAGCATGCGTTTCTATTTCTAAGGCATGGCCTCCACGTTAACCAGGCACGTGTTACCTAATTCCAACCTCTTGACTAAACTTGATGATAATAATGTTTGGTCAAGCATTTAACTAATAAATACATTTTAGAAATTATTTTAAATTTTTAATATATATATACATATATATATATATATAATTTCCAAATTAATTGTTGGGCAGGACTTGATTATAATTGGAGATGGATTTGGTGATTAAAAGTGGACGTTACTTGCCTACATTTTAGAAATTATTTTAAATTTTTAATATATATATACATATATATATATATAATTTCCAAATTAATTGTTGGGCAGGACTTGATTATAATTGGAGATGGATTTGGTGATTAAAAGTGGACGTTACTTGCCTACTTGATGTCAATGAGAAATCAGTTATTCCATTTTGATACATTTATTTTCGATTTCACATTAACTATATAGTTTTACATTAGAATAAATAAATGTCTAGTATTATGCCATCCTACTTTGCCTGTTCTCATCGCCCTCTAGTCAACACAGGGAGCTGCTAAGGCTTGCATTTCATTTCTTAAGCTGTTCAGAACTTTTCAAGGGTACAATGCAGTCAGGATGAGTTATTGCTGAGAGAAACCACAAACCCTCTCTCTCTTTCTCGCTCGCTAATGGAGGAGCAAAGGAGAACAGCACAGGGGCATGTCTAACTGGCTACAGCAGACTCAGTTAACTGGAGGTCAGGAGGCTTTACTCTCACCGTCCACTTCAAAAATGACTGTTGTCACACTACACTCAGACACACCAATCAACATCCATCTACTTTGAGTAAGTGTTGCAGATCACTTGTAGACATTGCTGATTGAAAAAAGTGCGGATGGCGACTTTTTACAGAACCACCTTAAAGTGATAGTTCACCCTAGAATGAAAAGTAAGTCATCTTTTACTCACCCTGGCGTTGTTCCAATGCCCTATGTCCTTCTTTATTTTTTCGGACCACAAAAGAAAAATGTCCTGCACACGCTCCTCCATCTAATGGCGATGAATGGCAACCAGGCTCAAACTGTACAAAAAAGACACAAAAGTATCATACAATGAGACGTGTGCCATATATAAAAAGTGTTCAGGACGCATTTATACAGTGGGTACGGAAAGTATTCAGACCCCCTTACATTTTTCACTCTTTGTTATATTGCAGTCATTTGCTAAAATCATTTAAGTTCTTTTTTTTTTTCTCATTATTGTACACACAGCACCCCATATTGACAGAAAAACACAGAATTGTTGACATTTTTGCACATTTATTAAAAAAGAAAAACTGAAATATCACATGGTCCTAAGTATTCAGACCCTTTGCTGTGACACTCATATATTTAACTCATATGCTGTCCATTTCTTCTGATCATCCTTGAGATGGTTCTACACGTTCATTTGAGTCCAGCTGTGTTTGATTATACTGATTGGACTTGATTAGGAAAGCCACACACCTGTCTATATAAGACCTTACAGCTCACAGTGCATGTCAGAGCAAATGAGAATCATGAGGTCAAAGGAACTGCCTGAAGAGCTCAGAGACAGAATTGTGGCAAGGCACATATCTGGCCAAGGTTACAAAAAAATGTCTGCTGCACTTAAGGTTCCTAAGAGCACAGTGGCCTCCATAATCCTTAAATGGAAGACGTTTGGGACGACCAGAACCCTTCCTAGAGCTGGCCGTCCGGCCAAACTGAGCTATCGGGGGAGAAGAGCCTTGGTGAGAGAAGTAAAGAAGAACCCAAAGATCACTGTGGCTGAGCTCCAGAGATGCAGTCGGGAGATGGGAGAAAGTTGTAGTAACTCAACCATCACTGCAGCCATCCACCAGTCGGGGCTTTATGGCAGAGTGGCCCGACGGAAGCCTCTCCTCAGTGCAAGACACATGAAAGCACACCTGAAGGACTCCAAGATGGTGATAAATAAGATTCTCTGGTCTGATGAGACCAAGATAGAACCTTTTGGCCTTAATTCTAAGCGGTATGTGTGGAGAAAACCAGGCACTGCTCATCACCTGTCCAATACAGTCTCAACAGTGAAGAATGGTGGTGGCAGCATCATGCTGTGAGGGTGTTTTTCAGCTGCAGGGACAGGACGACTGGTTGCAATCGAGGGAAAGATGAATGCGGCCAAGTACAGGGATATCCTGGACGAAAACCTTCTCCAGAGTGCTCTGGAGCTCAGACTGGGCAGAAGGTTCACCTTCCAACAAGACAATGACCCTAAGCACACAGCTAAAATAACGAAGGAGTGGCTTCACAACAACTCCGTGACTGTTCTTGAATGGCCCAGCCAGAGCCCTGACTTAAACCCAATTGAGCATCTCTGGAGAGACCTGAAAATGGCTGTCCACCAACGTTTACCATCCAACCTGACAGAACTGGAGAGGATCTGCAAGGAGGAATGGCAGAGGATACACAAATCCAGGTGTGAAAAACTTGTTGCATCTTTCCCAAAAAGACTCATGGCTGTATTAGATCAAAAGGGTGCTTCTACTAAATACTGAGCAAAGGGTCTGAATACTTAGGACCATGTGATATTTCAGTTTTTCTTTTTTAATAAATGTGCAAAAATTTAAACAATTCTGTGTTTTTCTGTCAATATGGGGTGCTGTGTGTACAATAATGAGGAAAAAAAATGACAAATGATTTTAGCAAATGGCTGCAATATAACAAAGAGTGAAAAATTTAAGGGGGTCTGAATACTTTCCATACCCACTGTAGGGTTTTGCGAGAAAGAAACCGCATTATTAATTCAAAATACTGAGCTCGGCCGTTACTTTGTGCGTGTTCCTGAGAGTGCGTGTGAGCCGACAGCGGCCTCTCACACATAACTCGCATTGTTGTCATGACAACCAGAATATTCACCCCACAGAACACAACACAGTTATACCAAAGTCCCTTTAAGACAAGTCATTTCACTCGGTGGCCATCTTTGAAACGCCTCGCTGGCATGCAACTGTAGCTCCTATCTCTTTGAATAGGGAAACATCAAATTCTCTAAAACTTTTCGCCAAGCTTACGATTCAATTTCATTCTTGAAATCACCAATGAAATCTGACAACAACTGTCTCATAAATTTTGTTTCTAAACATGACAAAAAACTGCATTTTTCAGGCTGGACCAAGTTAATGTGCATCCGCAGTCCTAAGCGGGTGTCTCAGAACACTATAGGAACCGGAGCTTCTAATGGCAGCTGCAGTGACGCAATGACTTTACCAATCAGCGATTGGCTCTTTTCTTTTTTGGGACTTATTCCATATATATTGCATGTTGCACTTTCTCCCATTCATAGTAATAAGAGTGCATCATCTTTCTGTGTATCAAGTCTTTGGTTATACACAATGTACTGACAGTAGCTTCTGTCTGTACCACTGCCTCAGTCTCTTCCATCTCTCTAAGCTCGATTTCAGAATTTCTCTGGTTCATACAGATACGGCTGAGCCAGGCCCGGTTCCAGAATCAAATCACTAAGGGGGCTCTAGTAAAGTGCAAAACAGGAAGTCGTTCAAAGCAGACTCAATGAGCGTTTCCCGGCGGGTCATCGACACTCCCCCTTCACAACGTTTCTCCCCGATCTCCACGGTGAGGCATAACCTCCACTGTCTCAAATCATTCGAATGTGAAGGGACTGCATGAACATGGTTATGAAAAGATGCCCCGGGTTGTAGAGGTCTCTCATCTAGCCGTGCCAGATGTCATCTAGGCTGGTGGACAAGGCCTATGTGGCAGCAGGTAAGGCTAGTGGAGCCCTATTTACTAGTTTCAGGAGTAAATATATAGGCTGTAATCTGTGTTTACGCAGCTTTTTTGAAAATGGCGGGTGGTGGTGTTTCGCTTGCGTTCGGCCAATCAGCGCACACTAACGTCACTGGTAGTACTTATAGTGCTGGTTTAGACCCAACTCTGAAGTAGGAGCTAAATTAGTTCCTCCAAAAGGTTCCTAGTTCCTGCGGTGCGAACACGCCAAAAAACGGGTACTTACGCCAATAGTTCTAGGAACTACGAAAAGGTTCCTCTGGTGCGAAAGCCCCTTATGGTTCTACTATGGCTGCCACAGAGAGGCATCTGTGGTTGAACCTCTCGAGGTTAAAGGAGAAATCCTTCCTCCTTGATTCCCCAGTCTCGCCCTCTGGCCCTTGGATCTTAGGGATCTTAGGGATATCATTATGGACCGCAGGTCTGAAGACCTCTCTTAGGTTTCCTGCACCCCCCAAAAAATACAGCAAAAACAGTAATATTGTGAATTATTATAAAACAACTTTTTTATGTAACAAGTTTTATGTTTTAATATTTATTATGTAATTTAATTTAATGTAATTCATTCCGGTGTAGGACTTTTTAAGGTACTTTGATAAATAAAATACAGTTTTATTAAAATTATTAAAGTCTTTACTGTCACTTTTTGTCAATTTAATGCATCCTTGCTGAATAACAGTAAGGATAAATTAATTTCTTTCAATTAAAATCTTAAAAAAAAAGAAAATCTGACTAAAAAAAAAACTTTTAAAGTGTACATATATGGATACTGTTTTAGACTAGAATAATACTAGAATAATACAGCTGTAATTTTTGGGGGCCAGGGGTTTGAAGATTTTCATGGTGTGTTCTGTTTGTCTTGTCTGTGATTTACCTGTAGGAATGCAGCAATGCTGGGTTTGGCAGTTTCATTCGGAGATAGCAGGGCAGGCCACAATCCTGGACTCAATGAAGCTGGCAACTTTACAAATTTCTTCATAATCAGCATTTAAATGTTTCTCAAACACAGAACCTTTGGAACACAGCTGGGAGAGAGAAAGGAGTGATAAATTAATTGAGAAATATAACTGAATAAATAAAATCTTGCTTTTCACAGGTAATTTTTTTCAAAGTGATTTTTTTACAGATTTTATTTGCGAGTAGTGCTACAGGTTATAATATTTTTATAAGATAGTTGATACATTTTCAAATTAAATGTAAGAAATATAATGAAAGAGAGTCACATCACTGTCACATTTCAAGAATCTGCTCGATGCACTTCTGTGACCTGAGCTCAGATAATTTAAACATGAATGCAATGCACAAAGCCAAATACAAAGAATTTTACCTTGAACCCTGAATTGTTTTTTTAAGTACTGTCAGCTCAACAATAAACATACAGCTTCACTTTACAACAAAGCATGTATAAATATTCTCCTGGTGGCCTTTACCTCATTTAACCTCATGTATTGTGCGACGACAAATCGTATTAATCTCAGTGGATAGAAATGAAAAAAGAAAGAACACCTGTGATGTTTAAAGTCCCTGTAAAGTCAAAATTAAGTATGTGTTCTGAGTTTGTCATACCACCGAAAAATGTGTTATTAGCCACTCAGCCCAATTTCAATGATTAAAAAAGCCGCCAAGTAAATAAAACAAGCTATCAAAATCTCGAAAAAATGAGCAGCAGTCAGTCTCAGCTCTCAAACGCTGGGGGCGTGTCCGCTGGCTGCGCTGAAACCACGCCCACTCGCGGGAAATATGACTCGCGCACAGCTCGTGCATGTCGGCGCGACGGGAGGATGAAGGCCGAAGCGGACAGCGGGAGATAGTCGGTTCGGCCCCATTCACCAGTAACAGCGGATTATCAGTGAATTCCAGTTGTCTCCAACGAAAGTAAACTATCCTGATCTCTACAGAGGCGGGTGTGGTGGTGATCATCAGCTCTCCATCAAGGTAACGTTAGCTCTTCACAAGATAAATCCACCTCTTCTTGATATGATCATTTTTCGGAAATTTAAATAAGGACACCGATCTGTTTTCTAAGTGATTGCATCCAGGGAATACGCATTTACATGACGAAGGCATAGCCAGAGCCGTGGGCATAGTAGCTAGCAAACTGTAGGCTGTCTGATTGTAACTCGCGATTGAGCGATAGGCTTAGTGACTCCGTGCGTCATCAAGTAGGGGCCCAATCAAGCTCAGGGGGTCGCAGTGCGTCATCGAGCCCCCGTTTTAGCCCCGCCCAAAAAATCCGGCTCACAGCAAGGGTGAAAAACTGTTAAACGGTCTAACTCCACAATTTAGTACTTCACAGTTCTCAGTCTTTGTAACATGTTTTAGCAATACATTTCTAGCACTTATAATGTGTTTAGAATTTTTTTGTAGAATTGCCTTTACAGGGACTTTAAGACTCTGCAGATCCACATAAACGCATTTAGAGTCTGGTAATGTGGGATCCAGGTAACAGCAATAACAGGTCAGAATTATGATAAGAGCCTTTGAGCTCCAACAGTTTGTAAACATTAATTAAAGCTCTGCTCCGTGCCTCATAATATCTTCAATAACCTTTTGTTAAGGTGACATAGAGAGCAGCCGAGTCAGACGTCATTTGATTAATAATTTTTTAATTTATTTAACTGTGCATCTGTATTTCCCATATTTTTTTTACATTTAGATTAGACCTACCTTTGCTGCCATCTAACATTTAATTAAATCATTTAATCAATTAATAACACTATTATATTTTAATATCGGACTTCCCTGGTCAATTCAACAAGACTAACTACAGTGAGAGTACAATGGTATCAGATGGGAATGTTACAGTACTTTGATAAATACCATGGTACTGAATGATTACCTTATTTAAATTACCATTGTACTCTCACGGTTATTTCTTTTGTTCAGGCTTAGTTTTTAGGCATTTGAAAAGCATAAGATATTAAATGAATGCATTAATCGTCCTGCCTTATTTGATACCTTAAATCGTGTGTTTTGTTGAAACTAGGTGTGCTATCACTTTTTTAAGCAATCTTAAGATTATGCTTGCAATCAACCCGAACATCCAAGCAGATCCATATAGCAAACATGATTTCAAGCACCTTAGGATCCCCATAACATGTGCATTTTCCAGAAATGTCAGTGTGTTAAATGAACATATAAAGGCCTGTAGGTCGGGAAGCCGGTGGTAAAATTTAAATATCGAGTACCTCTAGTGCATCAGTGAAACGGCTGGCTGCAGTGGCATAATTCTTCAGTTGGTAGGACGAGTTGGCGTCCTGTAAAGCTACATCGAGCCATTTGTCAATTTGAGGCAGAAAGCTGAGATTAGGTCCACTCGGAGGCCCTCCTATTTCAGCCGCTTGACACATTAATTGTGTGGGGGTGCAGGCCAGGGACTTGTGGGTAATGTCCTGTTCGTCACCGAACACTAACTTTGTCTCAGCCTCCATCAGGTCTCTTAGAGAAATGCGAGGGGGTGCAGAAAGGGGGCTTCGTTTATTATTTGCCTCCGCACAGTCGTCCAGCAATCCATCTTTTCTTCAGGTGTCATTCTTCTTGCTCCTCTTTGGGGCACCGCTGTCTGTCCTTTTCTCTTTTCTCTTGTTTTGGCCCTTTTCCTCAGGCTGCTTTGACCAGATGGTGGCAGGCATTGGGTGTTCTGTGTTCTCGGGGAAAAAACGTCTGCTGTAGTCCCTGGAGCCCTGGGCTTCCAGTCGAATTTGCCATGATGTGCCTGAAAGAGTTTTAAAATTAATGCTATGCTTTTCATGGCTCAAAGCAGTCAAAGAAGCAATCACAGAAAAATTTGGAAATAATGGACACCTGAGACGCAGGACATCCCATTCATATGGGTTACGCCCCATGAATTCAAACAGCCCAGGAAATATGCGTTTTACATCCCAATGAAGGCCTGCTCTCCGCATACAGATAGAGTTCAGACAAGTTCTCAATTCTCCAAGCGGGCTGAAACTTTAATACATTCGCTGCTATTATTCTTCTGTAAGAGCGCTGCTGTTAGTGTACTGTTGGAGAAGTCACTTAAATAATGTAGAGGGCTGGGGTGCTGATTCACTGCCGCTCTTGAGATGTGCTTAGGAAAAGGTCACTGTGACATATACACCTGTTGGCAACAGGCCGAGCTCCTGCTTTAAGAGTAGACTGCAAATTCTACCATCTTTATGTACGTGTGTTACTACAGTGTGGGGAGAAAGAGAGTTTTGTTCTTTATAAATACATTTTTGGTACAATAGGCCAAAATAATTTAAGAGATGTGGGCACTAGATAATGATTCACAGTAGTGCCCACTAGGTGGCAATGAATAAGTTGATATAATTATGAAATAATTTTTAAACACAGTAACTATTGATGCATCCACTATATGTGATGCCTTGACTGGAGGAAAAAAAAATTGGACAAAAAGACAAAGGTAAGCCTACAAGACGGTGTGCTTAACGGCTTCACGAGGGAAAGAACTACGATCCCCTGAAGCCAATGACATATCGAAATTAAAATGATGGATAAATATAAATCTATTGATTTAAACATGCTGAGTATGTAGAAACAATTTAAACATGCTGCATATGGAAATAATTTATTTTATGTTTAGCCTATTACAAAAGATGCATTTGATACACACAAATATTTTAATATTACATAAAAAAATATTATTTTAACTTTATTTTGCACATTGCTTCTGTTCCTTCTTCCTTCCATTGAAAAATGGCTTAAAGGGATAGTTCACTTTGAAATTAAATTTTGGTATGTTTCAGCTTACCTCAAGGGCATCCAAGATGTATGTGTCTTTTTTTCCGCAGTAGTTTCAATTTTGATATTTTTAGGTCAAACCGTTCTTGTCTGTCAGTCATATAATGCAGGTCGATGGTCACTGTCTCAAAGAGCATGCACAGAGTCCAAATTAAAACAATTCCCCATCGTCCAAATTAAACAATTCCCCATCGTAAGTACACATTGATGGCCCAAGACACGAAACGAGCCGTTTGTGTGAGAAAACGAACAGTATTTGTATAGTTTTTACCTCTTGTACACAGCTGTTCGTTTTCTCACACAAACGGCTCGTTTCGTGTCTTGGGCCATCAATGTGTACTTACGATGGGGAATTGTTTAATTTGGACGATGGGGAATTGTTTTAATTTGGACTCTGTGCATGCTCTTTGAGACAGTGACCATAGACCTGCATTATATGACTGACAGACAAGAACGGTTTGACCTAAAAATATCAAAATTGAAACTACTGCGGAAAAAAAGACATCTACATCTTGGATGCCCTTGAGGTAAGCTAAAACATACCAAAATTTTATTTCAAAGTGAACTATCCCTTTAACCTGCATCTAATAAAGTGTTTACCTAATAGAGTCAGGTTATTTATCAAAAGGTTCTTATCCTGAAATAATTCTCCAACTTATATTTATGAACAAATATCGAAGTAGTTTGAGAGTGTAGAGAGACTCTATTACATCATTCACAGTGCTTCATGGGAGTGGGTGGACACTAAATAGTTCTTTTGCCATGATTTGTTTGTTCGATTTTCTGATTGGTGGAGTATTTATTTATTTATTTTTTAGATGAATCCTGAGTAAAGTAGTTTTTCTACCAGGAATTTCACTAGTAAACATAAGTTGACATTATGTGGGCTGATGGCAAATATCATTAATTAACAACCTTGTACATCACAGTTGGTCTGTTTTTTTTTTTGGTTTTAAGTAATCATTAAAAATCACTTCCTGTAGAGAAAATGAATGGGATTTTTACATCCGGAACCCCACTGTTGCTCTCTGTAACTCATGATAAATTCTGTGCTTTGATTGGTTGAAATAATTAGCCAAATTGACAGTCAGATATATGTGTAGTGTCAACATTTGAATCAGTTCTTGCCCAAAAACTGATGTCCGCACTGTTTAAAATTAAGCTTGTTATTGAAGATGGTTGTCAACTTCAGGCATTTCTCATTACTGATAATGCGTTGAATACAACTCTATCTACGATCACTGACAGCTTGCCGACAGATGCGGAGTGCTGTCTCAAAGGATTGTCTGCCAGTTGCTTAAAACAACATTCATTTATATTATAGCCTAATATATACATTACATTACATGTACAGTATAGTATTCTAGACTAATATATTGACATATTTAGGGCCTAATAATTTGCTAGCTTCCTACTGCTGTCTTTTCAGTTAATTTCTCTCAGCTACGAAATATGACTCTATGTTTATAGTTTAATGTGATGTCAAAAGAACAGGTACCTTGGTACCAGGTTGATACTAAATAATGAGAGTCTTACAGCAGTACCGGTTTTACAGACTCATTTCGTCTCTTGCGCGCTGTCGGATTGATTTCAAATGCTCACATGCTCATTTGTGAGCATTCTCTGTGAAGAGCAATACTAAAAAGCCACGCACTTTGTTTACCAACTTTAAAATTAGGTTACTTTACATATAGTTACTGTTTGCCTGTCTTTTTTTAAGCAATTTTTACTCCTACTTTATTGGAAAATTATTTTTAATTTTATACTTATTATTTTTAATTTGATTTAATATTTAACTTTTTAATAGTTAAAATAGTTAAAGGAAGTGTGATATAGAGTATGTTATTTTTTTTATGTACAGTTGAACAGACTTTCAGCTGTTTGCAATGAACAAATCAAACACAAGTAATTGAAATAGCTCTACACAACAAATGTTTCAAGTGGTTTCTCCAAATTAAACTGAAACTTTTAATGATTTCTGTGGTCTCAAAATTATTCAACCCCCTGAATAGAACCCCCTCACAATAGCACAAATCTGCGAAACAGGTGTTGTCTCTATCACACCTGTTGCAACTAATCAAGGGCTTCATTAGTTGCACCAGGTGTGCTTGAGCTAGAACACATAAAATATCAGAACTGGCTAGGTTTGTTGAGTGTCACGTTTGACAAGTCAAAAGAATGGTCCAAAAAGTTAAGAGAAGATATCATCACCCTTCACAAACAAGGAACAGTATACAAAAATAAGTAAAAACACTAAATGTTCCTAGACACACCGTTGGAAGTATAGTTTGCAAGTTCAAAGTTAAAGGAACAGTGGTTACACTACCTGGACGGGGCAGCAAAAGGAAGCTATCAACGACTGCAACCAGATTTCTGAGAGGGCAGGCCCACTACAGACCCCAAAACACAAGAAAAGTGCTCAAAATCATATTAATAAACCACAGAAATTTTGGGATTTTGTTCTGTGGAGCGATGAAACAAACCTGGAACTTTTCGGTCCAGGCTGGAATGTTTGTTATTGTTTTGGTCTGTGATACTGCATGTTGCCAATTTGCTAATTGTCATTGTCCATTGCGCTCGTTCCTGTTGCGTGTGCTCAAACTGACAACCCGTGTGAGCGCCGTCCAGTCTGAGGAGCAGGTGGCGGGAGAAACGACGATCTCCGATATTTTGAATTCGACTGTCTTTCTTACATACTGCACCTTTAAAGAAGGTGGTTGCAGCACGCAAACCCAAGAATAATACTGAACTGGAGGCCATTGCTCATGAGGAATGGGCTAAGATTCCTCAGAAACGCTGCCAGAAGCTGGTGTCTGGTTATACATCTCGTTTGCAGCAGGTCATAACAGCAACAGGGTGTTCTACTACTAAAGATGCTTGCCATGAAGGGGTTGAATAATTTTGAGTCATGAAAAGTTGCATTTTCAGTTGAATTTGGGGTAACCACTTGAAACATTTGCTGTGTTGAGCTTCAATACTTTTGTTTGATTTGTTCATTGCAAAAGCTGAAAGTCTGTAAATTTTGCCAATAAACCTGATTTGCAACAGGGGTTGAATAATTTCGATTACAACTGTAGTATTGAAACTGGTATCAACTATGGACTCTTTTATTATCAGTATTATTTATTGTGCTTCTGTACTTATGTCAAAAAGTACATATACATCTGACAATATATAAAATTATGCAAAATTACACATGAGCATTTTGGCAGATTGCAGATGGTTATTTCTCATTCTTTATTCATTAGAGTGACACCTGTAGTCTGTTATACTCAATTAAATATGTCAGTGTCAAACGATTGCCTGTATTGGTTTTATTTCATTTTTATTTAATCTTTCTTTCTCTTATATAACCTAGACATATGCCAATGGAGTAAAAGCTAAATAGTAATCAATTTAATAATAATTGCTCACAGATTCTCTCTACAGTTGTTCACCGGGTGTGAACTCACTATATAGCTATTTATAACATATCCTAATCATTAATCATTTCTTTTCTCCCCCAGCAGCCAGACAAATAGCTATATGCTCTTGTTTTGCTGTGCTAAATCTTCATAAGACTGTCTGTTTCGATTAACCTTGACAATGAGCATCGCTCAAACAGCATGTCAATTGCTGGTAAGGTGACGATGAGGTAATGTTTTCTTCTGACAATAAAATACTTGTCTCTCATACTCCGTGAGGAGGACAGCAGTCCCTATTGGAATGTCAACTTTATAAAATAAGACTGTGTGTGTATGGGCTTCAGAGAGAGTGTGAGTGTGAGTGTGTGTGTGTGTGTGTGTGTGTGTGTGTGTGTGTGTGTGTGTGTGTGTGTGTGTGTGTGTGTGTGTGTGTGTGTGTGTGTGTGTGTGTGTGTGTGTGTGTGTGTCTGTCTGTCTGTCTGTCTGTCTGTCTGTCTGTCTGTCTGTCTGTCTGTCTGTCTGTCTGTCTGTCTGTCTGTCTGTCTGTCTGTCTGTCTGTCTGTCTGTCTGTCTGTCTGTCTGTCTGTCTGTCTGTCTGTCTGTCTGTCTGTCTGTCTGTCTGTCTGTCTGTCTGTCTGTCTGTCTGTCTGTCTGTCTGTCTGTCTGTCTGTCTGTCTGTCTGTCTGTCTGTCTGTCTGTCTGTCTGTCTGTCTGTCTGTCTGTCTGTCTGTCTGTCTGTCTGTCTGTCTGTCTGTTTGTTTGTTTGTTTGTTTGTTTGTTTGACAGCCTGGGGGAAATAAACTGTGTCTGCGGATGCGCCAGAAGACGATAAACCTAGAAGGGACTTCATATGTGCAAAAGGAAAGAAAGAAGAAGAAAGAAAAAAAACAGTAAGAGTGAAAGTGCTAAAAAAAAATTACAAATATCTAATGCTTTTCTATGTCAGAGTTTACTGGGTGTTCAACAGAGCCCAAAGCTCATTGGATTTCTGCTGTCAATGAAAAAGAAGAGGTGAAATCTTTTTAAAATTCAGTTTAAAACAATACGATTTTGACAAAACGTTTGTACCATTTTCAAGAAAATCTTAAATGCAATGACTCCAAAAATAATGAAGTAAAAAAAAAAAGAAGGTTATTTTCATAGTGTATGTGAGTTTCCACATTTTAATCTTAATTTAAAAAAGAAGTTTTAAAATATTTTCATGTTTTTTTTGTGTGTGTGCAAATATTATTAATTCATAAATGAGGCTAATTAGTTTTTTGCCTCACATGACATTTTACAACCTATTATGACCTTGTCTTAAAAAGTTCAAATTTGTAATATTAGTTTCTGCACGTTGGTTGGAGCAATTTATTTTTTTCTCCAGGGTAAGGCTAAGAAGATGCGCTTCCCCTTTAAAAACACATTGAAATTGATTTCCATGAAATAGTTTCAAGTTACATGTCGTCGCACAAACTAAACACTGCAGCATATATGCTCCTGATAAACTAATTTGTTTTTAAAGAGTCTGCGTTCACAAAACACTCTTCATTTTACCAGAAAAACAAGCATACTGTATGCATGATTTGGCAAGGCGGAAAGCGCAGAAAGAGCACTCCCTTTATAGTCACTAAAAAGCTGTCACTCATCTTAGTTCATTGCGACATCACAAAGTTCAGTTATAATCAATAAAGCTGACTGCACAATGAATCTCTTATTTACATAATTGTTATAATGAGAGAGGATTTCAGGATTTATTTTTGTTCAGTGCACATAAACACCTCTGATTGGCCATTGCATTCAAGAAATCAACAGATATATTTGTGATTGGCTATTGACCAATGCAAAAACATGTTGTAAATAGAAACCTTTGATATTCTTCAGAGCGCAAACACAGATATGCACTGGACTGTTTGCCAATATGCTATTTACGGAGAAAAGCTGCCCATATGTCACGATCAGCCACGCACTACATTTCCCATAATTCACTGCCTGGACTCATCTTCACTGATTGCATTCACCTGTGTCTCGTCACCTTGTTAGTCTCCCTAGCCTATTTGTACCCTGTTCACTCATTCACTCTCCGCAAAGTTTTGTATGTTGTTACACTGCACTCCTTTCCCGTTTCCCGTTTCCCGTTTCCCGTTTCCCGTTTCCCGTTTCCCGTTTCCCGTTTCCCGTTTCCCGTGACCCCTACCTGTGTTTCCTGGTTTGTTTGTTTGTTCGTTTGGACTCTTTACCTGTGTTTTCGACCATTGCCTGTTTCTTGGATTACGTGTCTGGATTAACCCTAATAAAGCTGCATTTGGATCTCAACGTCTTGTCTCTGAGCAGTTGCGTAACAGAATAACTGCTGATCAGTTTTTCCTTTCTAAAAGCTAATTCCATAGTGTCAAGTCCGTGGTCAGTGGAAGGCTAAAGCCCAAAGTATACGTCCACGCACCGTCTCCTTGACGTAATTTTCGTCACCAGGAGGGCCGCACACCCTTGACCCTCAGCCACAAACTATTATGCAAGTAAACATTTCATATTT
This sequence comes from Leuciscus leuciscus, assembly GCF_965113295.1. NCBI lineage: Eukaryota > Metazoa > Chordata > Actinopteri > Cypriniformes > Leuciscidae > Leuciscus > Leuciscus leuciscus. The sequence continues at coordinate 17,965,540 of NC_138747.1, read as the reverse complement.
TATTTATTTTATTTTATTAGCCCAGAGAAAGTAAGGTTAAGATGCAGTTCACTGTTATACAGATGAATAGTTGCGAGTTGTCTGTTGCGGTATAAATTGGGTTTAGTTTATATCTAGAATGTCCAGCATTGATTTTCCAACATGTCTGAGTTGCTGCAATTGTGTACATTATCCATCACACACACACACACACACACACACACACACACACACACACGTGCGCAATAAGACAAAGCCAGCACCTTTGAATTTATTGGGTTCTCCTGCAATAAACTCTACGGACATCAGTGCACGTTGTCTCAGCGTCTGGCCTGGACAATCAGCACTGGATGACAAACACACTCTCTCCTTTTCACCCTTGATGCATATAAATAGCTGCTTATTCGTTTATCCATCATGTACCACTTCTGCTTTTCTCGGCAGACAGTGATTCCACCCGGCGTCGTCAACAATTTACGAAGACCACAGACCTGAGTTATTAGTCTTCCACTAAAGGACGTCTTGAATAGCTTCAATGTGACCACAGTGAAGTGGAACATTTGTAAGAAATACTCTCATTGAGCAGCTCAGCCCTCTTCTCTCTCTCTCAGCACATTTTTTTCTTATTTTTAAGAACATGCAGCATTTCTCAGGAAGGCTTCTATTACAAACAGTCTTGCTGTCATGCACCACACTTTAAGGAAAAGCACGGAGATACTGCACCACTGTTTTCACGGACCGCTTTAATATCCCCCATCTCTCACTGTTAATGAGATGTCTCATCCATATTAATCCAGATTATTTCTGGAACCTTGAGAGCCTGTTTACTCTTGGCTGGTTCAAAGTGAAAAATGTAATAGAGAGGCAGTGCAGGGGAGTAAAAAATAAAAAGAAGAAAAACATGAATAAATAGATTGTTTTGTGACTGAAATAAGGCTTTAAAGTAAGCACCTCTTAAGAAAGACATGATATGATTTGGGAAGTCTTGACACTGTCACCATTGTGTCCACCAGTGAGTTTCGAGATATTTTTCTCATTTGGCTTTTGTAATCGGATGATTTGTTCGTTGAATGCACAGGCTGACAGGATTCTGTTCTTGTTTCCGTACTAGGCTACGGCCCAATGATGTGAAGCGCTTTAGAATTTGCATTAGTTTAACAGGCCAATTGTCATAATATATTGACAGAGAGAGTTAGTTGCTCTATCAAAGCATTCTTGCCATTGTGTGTCTCTGGTGCTTTTAATTAAAGTGTTCTCGCCTCTTTAAAATCATAAAATAAATAAATGAAAGAAGTGGAGGGGAGAAAGGAAAAATGTTAAGAATATTTCCTGAGAAAGAAATGTACAAGAACTGATCAATTATGTAACTATCTGGACTGGAGGTCATTGCTGCACACAATGGTTAAAAGTGAAGCTCACAAACCCTAAGGGAGTTATGAGGTCTTCTACTGATGCGCGCTGTGTGTGTGTGTGATTGTGGATGGAAAATGAAAAGCAACATCCATGGAATTAGCTCTATGTTTTTAAAGAAATTGCATTAGCTCATTCAAACTCTGACTATTATCTCTTTCTTATGTTTACTCTCATTCAGGCCTGAAGGCTAAAATCCACTGGGCTGAGCTACACATTACACTTGTGGACTCTCATTATGCCACTGGAATCTCATAGGCCCGGCTTTAATCATAAACCTTAACTATAAACCTTACACCATGCCAATGCTTAATCTCATCCATATGTCAGCTCATTTATAAGCGGATAAATCAGAGCAGGATAAGTATCTGCTCCCCAGATTAATAGACCTTGGTGAGGAATAAAAGTGGATTAGAAAATGTTTTAGGGCCACGCTGAGAGACCCACAATCCTCCACTCCATATATTTTCTCTGCAGGGAAAGACTTGGTTAAATCTTCAAATTTAAAGACGGAATAAATAAATGAATTATTTAATGAAGGGAATAGAAATCTTCAGATTTTGATTTATCTCTAATTCTTCAAGGGATAGTTTATCGGAGAAAAGAAAAAGAGAATAAGTTGTCATTATTTGCATTGCATTTTTTTTCCGAATTATTTTATTTTTCCTTCCTCATGTCATTCCCAAATTTGACATTACTATATTTTTACTCTCACAAAATGGAGAATTAATGTCAAATTTAGGTCATTATTCACTGATAATCTTCTCTTCCAGTGAACTTTTAGTGATTCCTCCAGTTAACTGGAGAATCGCTGGAACTGGATCATTGAGTCAGTGAGTTGAACTTGAAAATATAATTCAGTCTGATTTGTGAACTAATCATTCAGACCAGTTTTGCAAACTGGATCATGTTCATTAATCTCAAAATAATGATTTGCTCTCAAATTGGACATCACTACTTCTCTCATGAATGTTTAATAAAGATTCCGGGTGGAAATCAAGAATTTCAATGGTCATCAAACAATATTTGGAATACAGAGCAGAAGTAATATAATAACTACTTTCAATAAACTTTTATGGTGACCGTGCATCATATTTTAAACACTTAAGCTCCAGTTTCATTTCAGCACTTCATATATAACTTTTTCATTTTAATTAAATGTTTTTTTTTTATTAATCTCATTTTCATATTTAATTTTTTTTTTTATTAATTAAAAAGCTCGTAAACATACTTTATCAATATGGGGAAAAAATAATTAACCTGTTAAATTGTCTCATGCAATTATTTAAAGTCCCCCTGTGGTGAAAATCAAGTTTTTAATGTTGTTTATATGTCTATGTGGTGTTTTTAATATGCTTTGAGACAAACCATGTGCAAATTCATAAGTCAACACCATTGCTGAGTATTTTCTCTCTAAAACTGCAGTGAACCAAAGACAGTCTCAAAAACGCGGTTTGAAATCGTTGGTGTTTCTGACGTCACAAACTACCTTATAATCAATCACGTCAATGTGTGATCATCAACAAGTGGATCTCTGAGCTGGTGTGAGTGAGTGGAGGTGGGGCTAATTTGCATATTCATAGAACCGTGTATAATAAATTAGGCAAGGGTGAAGAGTTACATTCAAGCTATTTTAAGGCATGAATAAGGGAAAAAAATTTAAATATGTAATTTTGGTGATCAAAGATAAGTTTTAAGGGAGACAATGATTGACTACAGGGGGACTTTAAAGGGGTGGTTGATTATGATTTCACTTTTTTAATTTAGTTAGAGTGTAATTTGTTGTTTGAGCGTAAACAACATCTGCAAAGTTACAACACTCAAAGTTCAAAGCAAAGGGAGATATTTGCTTTTAAATAAATAGTTTTTTAAGGACTACAACAAATGGCTGGTAGGGACTACAGGACATTCCTCCCGGGTTAGTTACATCACTAACCCTAATATTTACATAAACCCCGCCCCCTGAACACGATTTATAGATTATCATGACAGAATATGCTACTCGATGACTAGAAGATAACTACACATAAACTACATCAATTCATCAACTAACCATTCAGAAATATCCTGTTGCATTCTACATGTTGTCACTTCTTCTTGAGTCTCTCCATAATTGTCTGAATCCGGTTTGAACATTGACTTTGATGACTTTCATTGACATTGAATTTTTCAGTGCATGTCTGTGTGAGGTACAAGGACACAAACTGTTGAAGCTCCGCCCCCTGTGCTGGGAGCAGCAGCTCATTTGCATTTAAAGGGACAGACACAAAAACGGTGTGTTTTTTCTCACCCTCAAAAAGTGGCAATTTTAACACACTGTAAAAAAACAAAACATCCCCAAGTCAAAAATTTCAAGTGACCGATAACATCTAAATTTTTCAATTAGTCTGACGTATTATTTCTCATTGAGCCAATGTTAACAGACTATTGCAACAAGAATTTCACTTGGGCCAATTGAAAAATGTAGATGTTATCGGTCACTTGAAATTTTTGATATGGGATGGTTAGAATTTTTTTACAGTGCATGCTGTATAAAAATATCTGTGGGGTATTTTGAGCTAAAACTTCACATACACACTCTGAGGACATCAAAGACTTATTTTACATCTTGTGAAAAGGGCATTATACCACCCCTTTAAGGCATTTCTCCTTATATAGCAACTTTTTGGCTATATTTTTAAAAGGGGTTTTAAAATTGACTCAAGAACCCAATGGTTCTATATAAAACCCCATTGAACCTTTTTTCTAAGAGTGTATGGAAAAGAGTGACCAGTTATTTTTTTTATTTTTTTATTTTTTTGTGTTCTATAGAAGTTCATTTTTATGGAATTAAAATCCTACACAATACATTAATTACATTTACAATGTTCACACACTGGTTTCTTCACAGATAGTCAGGAGTATTTCATCAGTGATCAGCTCTATAGGGACTGTTTTAAAGCTTGAATGCACCCTTTGCATTTTTGCATCTATAACAATCTTCCTGCAGTGCCTCTGGTGGAACTGTGACTACAAGCTAAATCCTCCAAGAGACTGAGTTGGCATTTCAAACCTCTTAATGTGCAAATGTGCATGAAAGAAACTTCAGTGCAACCTCAGAGGAGTAGAGTAAACAGGCACTGAGAGACAGATGGACATTAAAGACAGACAGAGTCTCGGACAGATGGAGGTAAAAAGCGCAGTCACAATCACTTCTATGAAGTGGATGAGTTTCAAACTTTTTTGTATATATATTAGGGCAGTGTTTTTTGTGGGTCAGCGGGGCTGCGACCAAAATATGGGTGCAGGTCTGCTAATATTTAAATGTAGTTCAAATTAGTTAATTTATTTTTTAATGTCATATTTGTTATTATACAGAGCATAAATAAGCCAAATATCTCTTACTATGCTTTCGCTTGAAAAGCTTTTGCTAGAGAATGCAAACATTTTGTGCGAACATGCAAAGTTTCTTAGGGGAATGCAAAAGTTTGAGAGTGATTGAAATATATTTTTTCCTCCCATTTAAATATTTCCCCTCCTCATGCATGTCCCTTTAGGCGCTCCGTACTCATATGCTTCTCAACTTACAAGATAGGAGTAAATGATTTGCTTATTTGTTGTTATTGATATCAAAGGTCATGCATTCAATCAAACTCTACAGAAATTTGGTGCAAATCTGTCTGTTTATAGAAGCTTGTCAAATTACACAAATGCGAACATGGTTTGCATAACATACCCTCAAACCATAAAATAAAGAAAAGAAAAAGAAAATATAAACCACAATAAAATAAAAGTTTGGTACCGTGTTGGGTCATTACTGTACTTTTAATGTCCTGAAGCAAAATCGGTCGTGAGCTACTATCTAAGTTTGTGTGTGTGGAATTACTTAGTGCAACAATGCGCCATAAGGGCCAAATATAGCCTTGAGAAGTTGGCTAAGGTTCAGATGTGGGCAGGGTGGAAGTGGTGAAAATATTTCTCAACTTTTGGCCCTGACTATATTATAGATGGCCAGCGCATACATATTCCAAAGGTCTTGATGAGATGGAATCGATCTCTGTGGGTTATGGCGGAGGTTGACAGCATTTTTCAAATTCCAAATTGTGCTCATATACAATAGGTGGAATTTGATAGCCGATAATTCAGCAACCGCTCTTTTAGAATGGAATAATCAAGTCTGTTCTGTTCTGTTCCTGGATTTGTCACAGGATTTGTTTCCAGCAGAGCAGTAGTAAACAGGGGAGAGGAAAGTAGGTGGCGAAAAAAGACAGGGCACTTCATAGAGAAAGAGAGCGAGCGAGATAAAGGGAAGGAAAATGTGTTTGAAGGGAGAGACAAAGTGAGAGAATGATCGAGTGAAAGACAAGAGGACAAAAAGAGTTCAAGAGAGAGAGGCACTGCAAGAGCGCTCTGATTGTGATGTCAGAGTGGATGGGGCATTCATCATCCTCTCTGTAGATTGGGGAGGGTGCCACAGAGGGACTGACAGCTCTGATGCTTCTGTCAGAGTTATAGATAGAGCTGTAGGCCGCCGAGTCTACACTGGTGCGGTGAACACCGCTCGCTCTGGGCCTCCTGAGGGAAGCTAATTACTGGCATGTTAAATGACTCTATAGACCAATTCACTAGTGCAATAATGGATTGGGGTGTGGTGTGTTCTCGATTGGGACTCTTCCATCATTGCTGAGGATTATAGAGGAAATTGCTTATTTGGGTCTGTGAAACTATAGTGTCATCTAAGGTTACAGAGAGGTCGTTACTATATTTGATCATGCTAATGGTACTAAGGTAAAATGAAATTTAACACATGCTTTTCTCTCGTTAGTTGAGATAACTGGATAAAACTGGAGAGTGGACAGGAAAAGCAAAGGAAAATGCTGCTGGTTTTGTAGCTCATTTCTTCCTGTTGCATCCGGTGTTTGGGTGCTTCTTTGAAACTGGCTTGTTAAACTACAAGCTACTCTAAAGTAGTTACAATTTTTACAGTTTGCATCTCACAATTCAGACTTTTTTCTTCAACATTATGATATAAACTCACAATTATGAGTTATAAAGTCAGAAATGCAAGATATAAACTCGAAACTCAGAGTTATAAAGTCAAAATTGTGAGACATAAATGAGAATTATACAGAATTCTGAGATGTAACGTCTCTCAAACTTGCAATTCTGAGAAAAAAAGTTTATATCTTGAAATTCTGATGTTAGAATTCACAGTTTATATTACAATTCTGAGGGGGAAAAGTCAGAAGTGGGAAATGTGAACTTGCAATTGGAAGTAAAAAGACAAAATTGCAAGTTTATGTTTAGCATTTCTGACTATTTTTCAGAATTGACTTTATATTTATACTTTATATCTTGAAATTGTCACATAGTAGTGATATAAACTCGCAATACATGTTATAAAGTCAAAACTGTGAGATATAAACTCAAAATTGTAAGTTATAAAGTTAAAATTGTGAGTTTATGTTTAGCAATCCTGACTATTTTTCACAAATTTATATTTTGACTTTATATCTTGAAATTGTCACATAGTGGTGATATAAACTCGCAATTACGAGTTATAAAGTCAAAATTGCAAGATATAAAGTTAGAATTGCGAAATATAAACTTGTAATTCAGAATTGTAAGATATAACATCTCTCATATCAACTTTTGTCTCGGAATAGCAAGCTTATATCTCGCATTTGCGAGTTTATATCTCACAATTCTGAGGAAAAAAGTCAGAACTGCTAGATTGCTAGATTGCAATTGTAAAACAATTTCGAGAATTTATTTATCAGAATTGTGACTTTATATTCTGACTATTCACAGAATTGTGAGATATAAACTCGCAGTTATGAGTTATGAAGTCTGAAATGGGGAATATAAATTCACAATTGCTCTTTTTTCTGGAATGCATATACTGTAAATAATGAGGGTGTTTAAATTGATTAGTGACACCATTAAATTAAAACAGATAAAATTATATATCTGCTTAAATGTGCAATAGGTGATTCTCTTCAGATTTTTTTTTTTTATACTGGTTGAAAGTCTCCTCATATCCTGATAGCAATCACTATATTAAGCGGTCTAAATGTATTTTTTTAAATATATATTATCTGTGGAAGGCGTAGGACCATAAAATGTTTGTTCAATCATTGCATTAGGTCCGAATGAAATGATAACGTGTTTCCTGTCAGTCCACTTGTGTTCGCATACCACTGCGCAGCCTGTTCATGCAGACATCATTTGTCATCAGCACGTTTCACGTACGCTGTGCAGACAGAGCGAGAATGGCAGGCAAACAGTGTTTTATGTTCGTAAAATTTTCTCACCGGTGAATGACACATGATGTAATCCAATAACGTTGTCTCTGGTCGACTCGCTTCTGGTCTGTGCGCATTCATGTGTTTTGGAGGAGGCGTGGCTGGACAGCGATTTGCAGGAAGGTGGGATCATATGCTTTCAATGCTAGCAGGCTAAAGTTAGCATTTCCCAAATCACCTTTTGCACCTTTAATATCTGTAAACACTTTATTTGGATGGCACCACGTACATTCTACTGACTATAAGTAACTTTGCAACTATGTAAACTTATTATATTAACCCAAACCCTAACCCTCTAATACTCTAATGAGAGTTAGTTGACGTGTAGTTGCAGTTACTTATAGTTAGTAGAATGTATATATTGGACTCGAAATAAAGTGTAGCCAAAATATTTTTTGTCTCATCACAATCAAGCACATTTTCCTCAACATTTCACTTTATTGTAATGCATTTGTTACTTGTTTACTTGTTCCTTTTATTCTCATTATATTCTCATGATAAATTTTTTTTAATTAATTTACTTTACTAGTGATTTTTTAAATTGTATTTGTTTATTTATTCTTTTGCATCACACACAACTGTTGAATAAATATATCTTTTTAAAATAAACTTCAACTATTTAATTTAATTTAATTCATATTGTTCTTTGATATTGGGTTGATATATGACCTAGACAGGCTCTTGACAGGTTTTGTGAGACTCACCTCAGTCACGCATCTGCTTATCAGGAGTGACTGGGTTGATATGGAACTGGATTGACGTTGCTGTCTACAGGTTATGCATGCCCATAATGCAGTGAACATTTGGCTGACTGACAGCGTTGAGTCTCAGACACACTATCAGTCCCTCTGTTAGACCTCCTGCATTCAGTTTTCTATTGATGCTTGCTGTTACACCTAAAGGTTCCGGCTGTGCTGTGTTCGGTATTCAGTACTACTACCGTTGGTGCTCTTAAGTTCACTTCAAGTAGTGTCTTCATGTCTAAAGAAGCTTTAATTGTGATTCATGCATTTATATATTTATATACATAGTGCCATGTTGGTATTCAGGTCCTCTCAGGCATTAAATCACACTGTCTGTCATTTCTCCCTTGCATGGTTTAACAACCAAAACAGAGCGATGAGATTCTGATTGGCCCTTATGCCTCGCGTTCATTTTAATGAAACTCACACCATTGTGCAGCCATGAGCAGTCGAAAGACATATTTCACCGCAGCACTCTGCTCTCACAATTCACTTATTTCTAACTGCTTTACACCAGACAGATGGGTACATAAATTTCCGCACGCAGCAAATATAAATACCAATAACAATAAATGCTGCTTTAAAAATGAAGGACTTCGCGAGAACGCGCACGTCACGTGGCTCGAGAGATGAGTAGCAGCTGTACAGTCACGCACGCTGCGTGTTGATTTCTGACTGACATGCGCGAGAATCAATAACTTAACAGCGCAGTTGAACAACAATCTGTTTTCATCTCACCTTTCAAATTCGCTCATAGTTGTGTTCTAAAACTTTCTTTTTGCTTAAACTCCATTAGGATAACACTGTCAAATAGGGCTTGCCAACTGTATATCCTTAAATAAAACTTCAACAACCCATTTGCCAAACAACGTAGTTACTGCTGTGTGTGGGTTGTAATCTGCGGATCAGAAAACATGCCGGCCAAGTTGTTGCCTTTAATATTTCTAGATAAAATAAAAATGTGACATTCCATGCCTTGACCTTTATAAAGTAGCTTTGGAGTTTACATAAGCATGTACAGTATGAGAAACCATCTGCTTTTCTTCCCATTGCTGGATGTTATTCTACTGAACAGCTCACAGACTACAGTGACCCTGTTACATCTGTAATGAGGTGATCTCAGCTATAAATGATGGTGTGATTATTTATTTACCTGGAAAATAGCCCTCATGTATATGTTTAAAAGCGATTCAGCCATCTTTGAAAAGCTCTGTATGCCTTTAGGGGAAAAGAAACAATAAGTAATGGCATAGTGGGAGTAAATAAATACAGCATTCAATCAATGAATATGGTTGTGTGTGTGAAGGTCAGATACTATGATGGCTGTTGCAATGAATGAATTAATGAATGAATGGAAGAGTAATGAAATAAGATAGTAAAAAGGGGTCTTGAAGGTCATGAAGATGCTTGAAGCTAAATTATTGAAAGTATTTCAGATTCCTTGTACACGTAGACATCACTTGACACACACACACACACACACACACACACACACACACACACACACACACACACACACACACACACACACACACTAACTTAAACACGGTAGCCAAAACTATTATTTAACATTACTGAACCAACCTACATAAATCAATTTATGCCACCAAAACTAATTTTTATGAGTTAAACCAGAAATAGATAGCTTTTAAGGTAATCATGGCAGGTTACCACTTTTTACAGTCCAGTCACAAACCATTCAGTGTTTTCTATGAGACTAAAAACCCTTGAATGATCAGCTCACGATAGCTGATTGCTCTTTGATCTTTATGAAGATGGACCACACACTTTTGACCCATATCAGTCAGCTGTTTAAATTGATTTCATCAACCAAACTCAATAGACAATTGATTAACCTTTTTGCACAGTACCACCGACTCTATTACTGGACAGCGTGGAGACAGAAGAATAAGAACTCACGTACATCTAGCCACTGAACAACTAATATTGGATAATTTGTTCAGAACAGCCGATATCTTATTTTCAGTCTTGATTACACTATTGATTCAAAGCACCCTATATTACACATTTATGCATCAATGTCATAGTTAACCTTCTAATGGGACTGCAATACATTAAGTGACAGGTTAGTACTTTTTCTCACTTACTGATACTAAATTGTAGCTCTCTAACCATAGAAATATATGCATAGATTCCTCATTAGTGGCTGTACCTATGGCCGAGTAAGGCGTTTGCCATATTGGAACGGTCAAAGACAGTACGTGAACACTCCAGAGCAAGTTGACCGTATTTCCACAACCGTATTTATACGCATGTTTGAATATCTACATCTGCAATATAGACTTCAGCAGATAATTTTCATAGGATTTAGTTTATCATTAACATGATACAACAAGACGAAGGCGTAAAATAGGAACATTAAATAGGAACCATAGTTTAAAAACCTGCGATATTGAGTTAAAACATAAAAACACAAACCAACACATTCTCACCTGTGAAAGGTTATCCCATTTCTTTGGAAATTTTAATCTCGGCAGTTTTTGCGCAATGCTGTGGCATCTTGGAAAACGCATTGATTTTTACTTTGAGATATTTTGACCGTTCCAAGATGGCAGATGCGTCGACATGTATGGAAGCGTTTGAAAGTAGCATCTACAGATTTAGCTGTTGTCATTCAGGAAAATAGTTGATCATTGTGGGCAGTGATATAGAATATTTGCTAATTTGTTTGATTTTCAAACAAGTGTTGCATGTTGAAATAATTTTATAGAATTTTCTATTTCTACTTTTTATTTTAGCATCTTTATTTATTTGAAAAATACATTTTATTTAGGCCCTATGTAATGCATTCATTCATTAAATATTATTATTTATTATTTATTCTTTTTTTTTTAACCCATTGCAGTGTTTTAAAACGAGTGAATTATTTAAAAAGTTCATCATTGGCTGTCAAGTTAATGGTAAAAATGCACTTCCACTATACTATAAATGCACTAACAATACAGTATTAACCTAGCCCTAAACACCTTGTGCGTCACTCCCTCATCTACGCAGAGGTTTCCGCAGAACCCCTTACAGTTCTTGGAAGGAGAGAAAGACGCTGTGTTTCTTCATGGTCGCTCATCTGAAGCGTCTTTTTTATTATAAATTGCAAACTCAATGCATCATTTATTCTCTCATATCCGGCTACGGACTATAGAAACAACACTGAGTGCCTGCTATCGTCAGATGTGCGCTATATCAAATCCGGACACCGTCAAAATCATCGACCGCTGGAGCACTGAAACTTTAGAGAGAAAAGATGGTTTGAACTGAGACTTGGCTAACGTCTCGAGACTCCACAGAGCTTCAGTGAGGACATGTGAACTCGCCCTCGTGAACGTTTCACGGAATTCTGATCCTCTCATCCTCTCCTTTCGTGCCGAAGCTCATTTGAATCAACATCACGCGATTGTCAACATCGTGTGGCCAACGTTTGGGATTTTTGTCGCGCTCACCGAATTTCTTTCAAATACTCTTAAGGATTTAATGGGCCACGAATATGTCCTATTGCAAGCTGACCAACATCGTTCTGTCTTAACTAAAAACTGAGGTAGGTTTGCCATTGATATGTTTTAGCATTTATGCCGCGTTTTAAAAGAGAAAAGTGTGCTGTTGAAGTTATTGTTGAGTAATTCAGTCAAATAATGTATGAATGCATCTGTGTCAGCATCATTTGAATTCCCGGATCTCTCGTGCTGGATGAAAACAATTATCCAGGATTGTTTATTAGGAACGGAAATCGTAAGCAATTGAACGATTCTGATACATTAGAAACGACTGCGGTTCCATTAGTTTTAGTACTTTTGAGGAAGACTTATTTGGGATAAAATAAATGCTTATTGCATTTATTGTCCTCAACAGTTTGTTGTCAAATGATGAGATAATTTCAGATTTAAACTGAGTTATGAACATTTTAAACGACTTTTCACTTTTTGTGGCTTTTTAGATAGCATTAATGCAATCCAATAACTTTACCATCACATCGTCAATATTGCTATATCGACATTGATTTATAACAAGCTTAAGTAAAACATACCACAGTATCAGTCTTCGATTTATGACTCGCGCTTAGGTTGATACAGTAACTGTGACCGATTCATATGTGGGTTTGATTCCCTTAAAAGAACCATCTCAAGGACTCATTCGTTCAGGAATCTGACTGCACTGCTCTTACTAAAGAGAACCGACTCATAAGAGTCGCATTGTTCGTTTGGAAACAGGACTGCACTGTTTGCACTGTATGTTTTCTGAATAGGGCAGGAAACACTTTCAGAGTACGTCTGTGCTTTCAGTTAAAGCAAGCTATTTGTATGGGGGGGTTTTTCTCTCTGGAGAATTCATATTGAAAAGGGTTAACTTTACTAACTTTCGCTGTTGTTGCGGCCGAAAACTGGCGGCCTCTGTCCATGGTGCTGAAGTACATTAACCACTGTAGAAATAGCGGGCGTGGACTTGCAAGCTATAACCTACTTAGCTTTCTTCTTCAAGCGAGGACAGTTAGGATATTACTGACACAGGTGAATCTGCTCCTCACAGCAGACCTCTGAGGATTTCCTTTCCTTCACCACCCACCCCTCGAGTTCTACTCCTGTAGATGGCAGTGTAAATCAAATATTTACGCTCAATTTGACGAGTCGTCGTGATAAGTTCCTGTCAGGTCGCTTGTGAAGCGAACCATCATTGTGGACTAATACGCAAAATTGCTCTTTCTGGCACGTTGAGAACCGCAATCATGTTATTTTATCCTTCAGTAGCGCGGGATCTTTCTCACAAAGAAATTATTTATCTACAGAGCACCTTGAAAGCATCGGGCTATAGTGCTAGATGTAGTTTCCACTTGCACAGGCATGTTGATGGTTATTTCTCCGCTTCTATTATTGACTAATGAAAGGTGGAGCGAAGATATATTACTCTATGTACTGCACATATTGTATTTGTTCTATTTCCAGCAAAAGAATGACTCACTTAATCACTAAGGATTTACTTCTCCTCTTGTTGTTTTAAACATGTAAAAAAAAAAAAAAAAAAAAAAAAATTGTTATTAGAAAAAGTCATAGTAGTCATTTCACTTATGTAATTTCTTCTTTTTAGAAAAGTGTTCTGTCTTTGTTTGTCTGTGTTTGGTGCTCTGGAGCTATGTTAATTCGCTCATGGTTCTGACCCCAGTGCCCTCCTCGCCTGAGGTTTCAGAGATCAAAGCCTGAGCAGCAGACAGCTCCTCCTCCACTTTTGACTAATAACGTCTGAGAGCACTTGTTTCATGCAGAACATCAGCATCATCAGATAAATGATCCCAGAGTGAACAGCTGGGCTGCCTTAATATCTATTACCACCAGTCACTGGGTCAGGCCTTCTGGATGCCACTGTGTCCCAGTTGCCCTGTGCAAATATAACTTTGTCCTCGAGACTTAAAAAACACAGAGTTTTCTCATCACAACTTCTGTGCCTTGGTTACCAGTATCTCTATCTATCTATCTATCTATCTATCTATCTATCTATCTATCTATCTATCTATCTATCTATCTATCTATCTATCTATCTATCTATCTATCTATCTATCTATCTATCTGTCTGTCTGTCTGTCTGTCTGATTGTCTATCTATCTATCTATCTATCTATCTCTATCTATATCTATCTATCTATCTATCTATCTATCTATCTATCTATCTATCTATCTATCTATCTATCTGTCTGTCTGTCTGTCTGTCTGATTGTATATCTATCTATCTATCTATCTATCTATCTATCTATCTATCTATCTATCTATCTATTTTGAATTAATCCATCCATCCATCCATCCATCCATCCATCCATCCATCCATCCATCCATCCATCATTCCCTGTGAGAAGAAATTAATTCATTACCATAGTGCTTAAATGCCCTAATTCGACTTTGACTATGTTCGTGCATGTGTGGGTATTTCATATGGTCTTTGTATTATTATTATTATTACTATTACTATTATTGCTGTTCAATTAATCATAAATCATTCATGTATTATGTAAAATATATCATTCATGAATTATGTACTGCCAGCAATATTGTTTTTTTTAATACATTTTTTAGAGCTTTCTTTAACTTTTACTTGTGTTGCGAAGAAAGGCACAGATGGGAAGGTAGGGAGAAACGGAGTTGCAGAAATGCATGTGAAAGTTTGTGATAATACAGTGATAAATTAAGCCAGTGCACTTGTTTTCCGGTTACTGGGTGAAGGTCCATGCAAGTACGGTGCAAAAGTAGCAGGTGGTCATCGGATAAGAAGTGGTCATTCTGTAATGGTTCCATTGTGGGCATGCGATGTATACATTCATGAATACAGCTTCACTGGAGGACAAATGAGATGGTCTTTTCAGTGAATGGTGCTTGTCTCTGTATTAGTAGGTGCTCTTGCAGGCTTTTGTCTCTGCTAGTGAGTTGCCCAAAGGCAAAGCACGCTAAACTAAACAGCATCTTGTTTGTCTCGGAAAGGGTCATTGCTTTTTGTCTCAGTTAAACAACAATTACATTTGCCGTCCAGAATGCAGTATGCTGATTACAGCACAGCTGTTTCATACAGAGACACTCATGCTTGTTCCACGCATCGTCCTGTGTCTTAACTCATGCGAATCTCTTCCCAATCTTTAAGAAGACATCAACAGAAGATCTGCGAGGGACATGGTAGGCGAACGTGTTTCTTAGAGACAAGGCTGGAGTGTGAATGTCATCTTTCCGGTCTCTCTTTCTCTCATAGTGGCATGAAAGTGTCCTGCCCACTCACCATGGCTGACTAATAGTGAGTGGCTGCCAGTCTGTTGGACAGGTTGTGCCCAGTCACTGAAACATTTAATAGCTCATATTCCTTTTCGCTGTGACGGCCCACACAGCACATGTTAGAGAGCTCTTATCAGCACGACCGCTGGTAAATACAAGCGAGACGAAAACAAATGACCACGGGCCAGTTGTGCAGGTACTTTGGTGAGTAAGGGCACAGTGAGAAATGGGCACAAAAAGGTTGATATTTTTAGTTTGTGGCATTCATAACTTGGTTGTTTCTGAGTGAGTCTAATGGGACTTCCCACTTCCTTTTTTTGAAGCTAAAAATATTACAATAAATTAAATGTAATATTTTAGTTTTTTCTTTGAGGTGAAATACCATATCAGATCAATTATATTTGAAGCATATACAAAATTATTATTATTATTGAAGATGTTTACTGTATAATCAAATTGTATTTGGTTTTACGAAATGATAAAAATAAATAATAATAATAATTAATTAATTAATTAATTAATTAATTAATTAATAATTGATAATTTCTGAGTGATTCTAATGGGAATTTCAATATCATTATTCAGTATATTATTCATTATTATTATTATTACATATTAATATTAATAATAATAATTATTATTATTTTATCCATTTCATCCAACCATTTGATGAACCATTTCATCGTTCCTTTTATGAAGACAATTTAATTTATTTTATGAGGTTTATTTGGGGGTAAAATACCATATCAGACCAATTGCATAGACACTGATGATGATGATGATGATGATGATGATGATGATGATGAAGATGATGATAATGATGATGATGTTGATTATTATCATTATTGTTGTTGTTGCTGTTGTTATATATTTGTGACATCCATAACTTGGCATTTTCTGAGTGATTCTAAGTGGACTTTCCTTTTATGAAGACCATCATATTTAATTACATTAATTAATTAATTAATTAATTAATTAATTCATGATATGGTGATATGGTATTGTGGGGGTAAAATACCACAATACCATATCAGATAAATTGCATATAGACAGCTTATTATTATTATTATTATTATTGAGAGTATTTTTATTATTATTTATTATTATTAGAAATCAAAAGAAAAAAAAATCTAATTAAAAGGTGTTACATGTTTAAATAAACCTTGAGCTCTCTTTAGTTTTGTGAAAGTGTCTCCTTTAGGGACACCAGTTAAATTGTTTCCTCCAGTAAACAGTTTAAACGAGATGACCGTCATCTATTTGCTGACAGATTTTTTGGGTCCTCCACCATTAGGAAGACACGAAGGCCAGCTGGAGCTCATTACAAGTTGCAGACAGGCTGGATAAACTCCTCGATCGCCTGTGGGAATCTAGCGCTCTCCAAGGACGAAGGGAATTTACATCTTTGTGCACTGTAATTGGTGTCGTGTCTCGTTATGCTGGTTGTGCTTTTTGGATTTTTCCAAATTTAGTATCCCTCCATAGGTTCAAGAACATTACAGGCGCATTAGCGTAGATACACACACACGGCCCTCCTCCGTTACTCCTGGCATGAACCATAGCAATTAGCGCATTACTAAAATCACCATCAGGGGTATTGAATGAGGTGAGAGAATTGCCCCCTCTGAGCTCTGACTGAATTATGTAACATTACTCTGATGACATTTGGCAATGGCATTTGGCAGCAGTGAGCAAACTGAACAGGAAAAGCTGCATTCGAGGATCTTCAGTTGAAATAGACACTAATGTTGTATGCTGGATTTATACAGATTTAGATTTTTCTCACTTTCAAAAGTAATAGCACGCCTCTCTTCAACAGAGGCGTGCAGAGCATGATTTCAGCTCTCATTCATGTGCAACCTGTGCGGGATGAGTTGCATGCTGGAATTTAATATTTGGGTTTTGGGATTTGTTCAAATCCCCAAGCCTATGTACAGTATGAGCAATAGTAAAAGGAATGGTTGACTTGGCAAACGCAGCTAATTACAATATTTATCAAGTGAGATGAAAAAGAACAGTTTCGGTTCTTGGGAGGGAAAGCGAGTGAAAATATTTTGTTAAAGTGATTATTGAGTTCCTGCCTAAATTATTAATTATATCCATCTGCACTGACATTTCAGCAGCGGTGTGGATATCTGAAGAAAGATTTATTGTAAACATAATTTCTCCTTTGCAGATACGCAGAAACATGCAATTTCTTGCAACCCTACGTGACTGCTTAAGCACTGACTAACATCCACTGAAGACGTTATTTGACTGTATGTTTTATTTTTTTTATTTTTTTTAAGAAAGCTGTTTGCTCAAGCCATAATGTCTGGTTACACTATGTAATGTAAAGTGTAGAATATCTGCTATATTAACAAAAAAAAAAAAAAAAATTCCTAGTCCACATTGACGCTGAAATTCTACAGTAGATTAAATGGTGCAACACAATCATATCCAATTTTTTTCCAACATTATATTTATCTGTATTTTAGTTGGCTTTTGTACATATTTTGTTTTATTTACTGTATGTACATACAATGTATTAATATTGGCTACTGACAACTAAACATAAAAACACAGAAGAGAATAAAACAAATCAATTATTAAACTAATTACAATTTAAAGAAATTAATTTAATATATAATCAAAATTCTTTTTTACAGTGTATGTTGAGTAATATTTGTACGTTGATTAATAATATACATGATTAATAATACTATTTTTATTACAATAATGTTTACTTTATGTTTTTATGCGATATCAACAGCATACAAATAGACCAAGTCACATGATTTTCTGTTATTATTTTATTGATTTATTTTGGAAGTCATTGTTTTGATATAAGATAAAAATAGCACCAAACCATTTTCTTATAAAGCATTCAGGACATTTTACTGATGTGACATAAAAAAAAAAAAAGTTAGTAAAGGTCCATTACAGAAAAGGAAATTTCACTAACTCAAAAAATAGTAAAACTATATCTCGGTTGCACTTTATTTTACACTATGTGCTCTTACATGTACTTACAGTGTACTTACCTAAGAAAGTACTGGTTAATATAAGGTAACTATGGGTTAAGGTTAGGTTTTGGTGCAGGTTTAGGGTGTCATTGTTACATATCTTAGTTAATATAGTAATAACTATTAATTATGTGTAATTGCATGCAACTAACCATACAGTAAAAAATACACGTAGTTTCTTAATATTACTCAGTACTTAAATGTATAATTACAGTGTAACAAAGACAACTTAAAATAAAGTGTAACCGTTATTTCCCGGTTATTAACTATAAGTACACAGTATGTACATGGGAAACAGGACTGTAAAATAAAGTGCTACCAAAGTCATTGAACGTTCAATTTCAAAGTTTATGATCTTTAAATTAAAATCTTGAGATTAAACTCATGTATGCTTCCAAATGTTTGTGGGAACGTTAGAGCATGTAATGCGTAAGTGTGTGATTTATTTGCTCTTCTAGGATGTTGACATTGTTGCTGGTCTTTGCTGCCAAAAGGACAGTGACGGCTGAACGTAGTGTCCAGTGCTGTACCAGAGCGTTGTCCCCCAGCTTCAGCCCCCTCCTCATGGTTGTGTGTGTGTTGGACTGTTGACTGTATTGAAGAGACATTGAGAAATCTTGACCTTTCTGCCTTGAATCCATGCATTCCGTCAAGCAGACCGGCTCTTAAAAGCAGAGCTGGCCACTACACTAGATTAAACGCATGGCTCGGGAGTAATATGTTGCTGGGTGCACGTATACATGGGTCGTAGATCTTTTCACTGGACCACTGTCAAGGTTACTTCTCGTCTTCAGCCGGTACACCACTGCAGACGTCACACAGCCTGTCCCACACCGACTATGTTGGGAGTAGGATCTTAAACCCCACTATAATTTCACCATCACCATGTTCCTTTAGTTTTTATTGTGCATTTTAAATTTAAAGTAGATCTAAAGGGGTCAAATAATGCATTTCTTTTACTTATGGGGAGTTTACTTATAATGTCATGGTTGTTTTGTGACTATTTTGCACTTTCTATTGACCTTGAAGCAGAGGTGTAAAGAGTACCTGAAAACCTTAAATGCTTAAGTAAAATACAGATACCTTCCTGCAAAAATGACTCCATTACAAGTTACAAGTCACCAATTCCAGTACGACTTGAGTAAAAGTCTTAGTATCTGATTTTAACAGTACTTAAAGGAATAGTTCACTTACAAATGAAATTTCTGTCATCATTTACTCACCCTCAAGTTGTTTCAAGTTAATTGGACCCCATTGACTTCCATAATAGGAAAAAAAAATACTATGGAAGTCAATGGGGTCCATCAACTGTCCACCGACATTCTTCAAAATATCTTTATGTTCAGCAGAAGAAAGAAATGTATACAGGTTTGAAACAACTTGAGGGTGAGTAAATGACAGAATTTTCATTTTTAAGTGAACTATTTCTTATAGTATAATTTATTCATAATGTAGGCTCAAATATGCAATAGTCCTCAACACTTAAGAGACAAGGAGAGCATTCACATCAATCTCCGAGGAGAGCAAGCTCATGTTTTTTTTTCCTAAAGTCGAAATAAAACTGAACACCTCAATATAGCAATCGAAACAACGACACAAGCCTCTTAAACGTCTCTACAAACACTCAAGTCTCTGTTAAGCTCAAGTGCTCAAAAAGGACATTAATAAACCAATATCTTTTATAAAGCTCTCTTCAATATAATGGATGAATAAAATAATGGTAACTAAAGCCTAAAAAGTCAAAGTCAACCTCATCACCGGCTGCAGTCATTTCCTCATATATGAAACACCTGCAATTCTAAAATGCTAATGCACTCGCATTCATGTAAAGTAGCCTTGTTGAAAAGTTTTGGTGAGTAAGGGCAAAATCATCCAGTAGGCAATGACATGTAAATATGGGTGTATGGGTGGTCATGAGTTTATATGCTCAAAAATAAACCTCTTTCTGACTTCGACAAGTTGGTGTACGTTCACAATGAGTCATTTTTGGAGTTTGATAAAGTTATCTAATATACTTGAGATTAAATAAATAATAATTATTATTTCTTATTATATGGCTCCTTTATCTTTTTTACTGAGTATAAATCTGAAAAGGATGCAGGTGCAAGATAGCCTGGAAATCCAGACCTAAATCTAAAAGATTAATGGTCTGGTGTCGGTCAATGAAAATCGGCCAGCTCGAGGGGCGGCACCAAGCATGCATTTGAAAATCTCACTGCACGCAATTGGATAACACTATGACCAATCACAACAATAAATCCCATACGCTTAGCTACCAGCGGAGCTAGCTGGTAGATTAGACTCTTACCGTATCCGGTCGGCAAAACAGCAAAAACGTCCTTCTTTCAAAGGAACGATTCGAGCGGCGTCTTCTGTTCCTCTTTTGGGAAAAAGCCAAGTCTAACTCGTTCATTGTAGCGGCCAAAGCCGTTTCAAACCACTGCTATTCATCCATAGGCATCTTGCAATGTTTACTAATGACTTCGACGTCACAGCGCTGTCGTCATCTGTTTAGCTCGCCTCTGGCCCGCCTATATCAGATAACCCGATGTGATTGGTGCAGCTCAGATCGAGGGGCATATTTAATGAGCTCCATTGCTCGACACCAGAGTAACTCGCTGAGCAAATCCAACTTGTGCTCTCGCGAGAACTCTGGTTTACCAGGGTAGGTGCAAGATGCAATATTCCTCAGTTGTTACTGTATATCTTGTCTCAGTAATCTTAAGCAGGTTCCAGGGATACTAATTTAAATTTTTATTATATTAATATAAAATATTTTATTTTAAGAAAGCACTATAAATTTAAATAAATATATTATACATTTATATTTGTAAATTAATAAGAATATATGCGCTAGGTGTGAGTGTCAGGGTCACGTTATGTTTCATTGTGTTGTTGTTCATGTATTTCCTGTGTTTCCATTCAGTTTAGCTCCCTGTTTTTCTAATTAGGTTCACCTGTTTCTCATTTATTTCCCTCGTTTACTCTTGTTTATAAATTCTCCCTTTTCTGTTCAGTCCTTTGCCCGTTCTCGTGTTTGTTTAAATAGCTTGTTTTCCCCTGGCTATTATTTTTTTATTAAACGCTCTGATTTTGGATATTCTTCATCCTGAGATAAGGAGTTTATTTTTCACCCATTTTTGTAATTGACTTTATATGATATCAATTATACTATATAATGTAATTATATGTAATATTTTTTATTTATAATATAATATTATTTCATTGTATATTATATGATTTTCTTGATTAAAAAAAATTAAGGAAAATTAGATTTTCGCATTACACGTCTCCTTTATGTTTATTATTGTTAGAAAGCACTTAAGGAACCTGGTGTATAGATAACAGGCTAAATGTACAACATAAGACAACACAATATATCCAAAAGTATGTGTACGCCCCCTTCCAATTAATTCAGACAATTCTTAATACTAGAAAATTGTGTCCTTCTTACAATTTTTTTGCAGCATGCTAATATCCCTCTGCACAATGTTCATAAAGTGATGATTATGATATGGTTAGGAAACACTTGACTGATCTGCATAAAGTCCAGCCCTGAATTCCACCGATCACCTTTAGAATGAATTGGAACAATGAGCCAGACCCCATCAGCCAACATCAGGGCCCACTGCACTGATGCTCATGTGTCTGAATGAGACCAAAATACTTACGTTCTTGTTTCAATGTTTAGTGAAAAAACCTTCCAATAGGAGTGGAAAGTATTAATACCCATGGGTTTGAAATTAAATGTTTAACATACCCGTACCAGTGCGCTCAGGAGTCCACATACACTTACAGTGTATAAACTCTCAATCTATCTTATGATGAATGTACAGACCTAATTTCTCTCTAATATAAAGCAACTAAGGGTGTAGGAATGGGTAATGAAGAATATTATCATGTAGCTTAGCTTTTTAGTGTCCCCTTTTTGTATAATGAACACTAATGGGCTTAGACTAAGAGCAAAGAGTTATCAGTCCAGTTAAGGAATGAGCTCAGAGCTGGAAATGTAATTATTTTAATTGTTTACTTTCTAACCTCCTTTCCTAAGCAAAAAGCCAAAGTAGCAAGCATTAATCTGTTCTCTCCCCAGCCACAGCCTACATGTGTTCTTTTTCATTGTTTTACTTGTCTTTTTATTCTTTCTCTCGGTAACTTTCTCCTGTACTGCTTGTGTCAGAATCATTTTTCTTTGAGGTTATGTTTAGAATAGCAACTTTCATACTCTTTCATACTATTTCTACAGTATGTACTGTGCATAGTAGTTTAATTAGATTTTATTACACTTGCCAGAATGTACATTTTATATATAGAAAACATATTCTGTGCAGTGTGGTATCCCACAATGCTAACTTGACCTTCAATTGCCAGTACGCAATCTTCCTTTTTAACTCAACATGAAATAAAAATGGACAATAATTACTTAATTAAATGGTTTGTTCTCCTAAAAATTAAAAGCCATTTACTGAATCTCATGTTGTTCCAAACCTGTATGACTTTCTTCCGTATAACATAAAAGAAGATTTTTTAAAGATTTTTCAATTTTTCTAAGTGAATGGGGTCCAACCCAATATTGGACCCCAATGACTTTCATGGCATGGAGAGAAAAAAAAACAGGCGTTTTTCAAAATATCTTATTTTGTGTGTTCCATAAAAGAAAGAAAGCCAAAGTACAAAGCGCGAGTTAATTTTAAGAATTCTCAGACACATTCCTGGTCTATTCTTAAATGTAAAACGTTTTACATAATGTTTTACTGAGAAATTTGTCAAAGTACAGAAGTAAAATGGATTGCAAGTGCTGTGTCATGTTGACTCAAAGACATTTTTACACAAAGTTAGATTAAAAACATGAAATTATGTTTTTATCTCTCAGATGATGACTATCAAATATATCTAAATATATATATAATTCATATAAATATTTATAGAAATTATGTTTTTTATGCATTATGCATAGCTCATGTTTAGTTCTGGTTCTCTGGTTCTGGTTCTCTTTTGCTCTCTCTTCCGTCCTCATGTCTCTCACTGGTTCTCTTTCTCTCTGTTATTGAAGGCTTCTCGCAGCTGTAGGTTACTCCATCACTCGTGGGTTTTCGCTTTTGTAAGAAAGCAGCAGTTTAGCATTTTATTGAGCTGCAGAATTAAAAGTATCATTACCGGCTTCGGTATATCTTAGTCGACTGTAGTTAAACAAAACTGTCTGTTGGGGCCTCCATTAAGCCAGTGGCCTGTAAGTCAATAGAACTGCTTTCCTGCCCTGAATCCAAAGCTACGCTCATTCACAAGCAGTACCTCCAAAAAGCATTTCTCTATTGCCTACACAGTTAACACTACTGGCAAAAATCCCGACCTCCTATAAAAGGCCAACTGCCTGCAAGGTACAGCAATCATATCCTGACTGTATTTCAGGGTAAGAACGTTGAGGCCATATTTATTCCCAGTCACCAAGCAACACAGAATCAGCCCTTAAAATAGAGCAATAGCAGTACAATACTTGGGCTTCTCACAGGTTGAAAATGAGTCTATACATCCTATTATACAACAGTAATTCCCAATTAAGGGAACTACAGGTTATAAACATAAATAATTTCATTTTATGAAATTTCAAAAGTTGATTTTTAATACATCCCAAACTGTTTAAAGGTTTGGGGTCAGAAATATACATACATATATATATATATATATATATATATACTGCCGTAGCTGAAAACTGAGGCCATCTTCGTCCCGGAGCCAGAGAGAGTGTGACCAGGTGCGTGACCTGGAAACAACGTCCTGTGAGGAGGGTATTTTAGTGGAGTATGAGGGCATGGGATGGAGCCCTGCCCATACTCCTGCTGCTGAAGATATAGCTGTGCCAGATTCCTATTTGGTTTGAGGAATTGAAAGCGATAATTCGAAGTCCGATAGAGTTTGTATAGATGTGTTGGTGCAGAACATGACTGGAGGAAACCAAATCATCACTCAAGATGGATTTTGTTTCGTGTAGATCAATACTTAATTCCTTAAAGCAACAGTTCACCAAAAAATTAACATTCTGCCATCCTTTACTCAGTCTCTGTGTGTTTCTTATTTCATACCAAATATACGAAGGTGAATGAAGTGTAAGCATGAGACTTGAGTTTGAAAAGATATAAAAAGGAGTAAACAATCTCAGAATTGTCATTTTTGTGTTACTATCACTTTAATTGTCTTGATCGAATTAAGGATGATTTAGACTTACTATCATACAGTTTCTAGTTTCTATAGTATCGTAGTTTCAGTCTGACGCAGTTATCATTTTCACGTCCTGGCCACGTTGTTTAAATAGCAAATGCATTTGCAACTGACATTTAAAGGGAATGGGAGATGACTCTGATTGGTTTAACGCACGTAAATCCCAAAACACACCTATTACTCATTATGAGAATAGGGACAACCCTATTAGACCATGTGCCTGGCGCCGACCACCAAACTAGAAAAAGTGTATTTGGACACGCCCTTAGTGCACTTGCGCTGTGCACTTTAGACCATGCACTTAGATCGTTAAAATAGGGCCCTTAGTGTCCTTATTGTTATTCTATATAATAATTAATAATGGATAAAAGGACTGTATGGTTTTCCTCCGGCTTTCAGGCAATGGCTAGAGGAAAGGATTTGTTATAGATCACAGATTAAGTTGGCTTAATTTGCATGTGGTCTGTTCTATGACACATTATTTGGAGTAAATCAGCAGCAGCGAGTGGATCCGTCCCTTATTAGCTACGCGAATCCACTCTCTCATTGTGACCCCTGAACATCTACATACCACCGCAATTAAAGCGCTTAAATCAAAGCAGCTTCATGTTAAATAACAACACAGAATAGGAGCCGATCACTTCATCTCCCAGATTATGGGGTCCAAGAACCTAAATGACTGCTTTACTCTGGGCTTTTCATACCTTTAAAAAAGACACACACTCCCCCTGAAATTGGCTGCCATGGTTCTCTCGGCTTTCATAAACAAAATTAGCACCTTCTTTTACTGAGTGCACCAAAAAAAAAAAAAAAAAAAAAAAAATGCACTGCTTCAATAAGAGCAGTCTGGATTTTTGTTTGATAGACGAGCCTTGTTGTTTGTGGGCTGTCATTACCGCTATCACGTTATGCTTACTGTATTCATTTCCCAACTCTCAAGTGTCAAAAATCTCAATGCTTATTAAAGAACAAAAGACTCCTGAACAGCTTTCAAATTCCTACATTGTCATAAAATCATTGTTTTAGCCTCATTGTACAAACACTCAAAAATGCTAGAATGACCTGCTCATTATCATTTTGACCGTGTTGTTGTTCAAATATCACAGTCAATATGTCAAACCGTGCCACAGATCTAGAGGAATATTACCAAGACTTTTGTTCAATGTTTTGCCATCCTGAATGTCAAGAACACAAACACTCTTAAAGCAGATAAGGGTTCTTTGAGAGTGCCAGGAAGTGGTGTGGTTGGGCTTGGCTTTATGGCGCCATTAGTATTCTGCATCTATACAGTAATCCTCATGTTTGTCGTGATATCCTTCTGAGTGCTTTCTGTTCAACACTGACCCATAGTTTACTTGTCCTTGCAAAAATTACCCTGGAGGCTGACAAAATGCACTGAGAAGCTTTTTTTAAAAACTCCCCTGCCAGCAGTCCTCATCAACAGTGCATCACATTATTGACAAGGGGCCTTGTTTTGAAACTTACAAAGTGACAACTTTATTTATGATATTATGACGTTTTTTTTTAAAGCTGCAGTCCGTAGCTTTTTTGGGTTGAAAATTATCCAAAATAAATTTTTGAGCAAATACATAACCAGCCAGTGTTCAAAACTATCTACTTGCCTTAGCTCGATTCAAAATGGTAAGCTTGTAATAATGATTTTAATTCCAGTGGTACTGGTGGATTTCCGCGGGAAATTCGAGCATGTCTTTGCGTCATTACGTCACATCTGTACACATAAAGAAGGTGTCTCGGCTAGTAGGCTATATTGCCTGTGAGGATGTTGGTGGTGGATATTTATAGCCATTTCTCACAGCACTTGATATATTTAAACTTAGCAATTTGATGGCGGACCAGAAAGATTCAAAAGACAATCACCAGTGACAACTGGAGATTCACCTGTTGTAAAACGCAAAAGACTTGTAGTCACGCAATTCTGATGTTGTTAACATTAAAGGGGTCATATAATGCCATTTTTGTACAAGCTAATATGATTCTTTAGGGTCTAAATTAAAAGTTTGTAATATACTTTAATTAAAAATTCTCATTAGTATTGTAAGAAAACACTAATTTTACCTGGTCAAAAACAGCTCTGTTTTCAGCACGCCGTTTCAGTGCATGTGTCTTTAAATGATAATGAGCTTTGCTCACCCCGCCCCTCTGTTCTGTGGGTACACCGTATTAGACATTCTCTGACCGTATCTAACACAATAACCACGTGTTATTCGTTATAAACGTGGGATTATGAATTATATTGAGAACGTCGTACATAGAAAACATGCCGTAATGTACCCTGAGTGTAAACCTTAGACGCATTCATCGTGAAGCCTGCAGCAAGGTTTGCAAATTTCGCAAAGATTAATATAAATACTAATATAAAGGTTAATAAAACATTACACTCACATCTTCTGGAGGTTCAGCAGGAACACGTTGGTACCGATCCGTTTTTTCTCGTTTGTGAAGCTGTCTGGTGTGAAATGATTCGCGCAAACATGAAAGCACAGATCGTGGGGAATCCCCGTGAGGGAATCCCCGCGTCAATCCTTTGGGCATATTGCTTCAAAAACAAAACTCAGCCACTGCTTCTTCAACGGCTCGGATTTAGGAACATCCAAATGACTGCTGTGTTCCTTATTACATCTAAGAACAGAACACCACAATCGCTTAGACGCCATTCTACTCCAGCATATCAACAATGGCGGACTACAATGACGACGGCTGTCACAGCTTGCTCAGGGCGGGTCTTGTGTTGAAACACGGCTGTCAATCACAATAGCGGGAGGGGCGTACGATCTTATGACGTCACAATATCGAACGGCTTGATTTCAGAGATGGTCAAACATATAAGGAGATTAAAACAAAACCACTGGATGGATTTTTATCATGATAGGATGGTTGTGTACAGGCACTGCCAACAGACATTTCAGTGCAATCAACTTGTAAAAGTGCATGTACCATTATATGACCCCTTTAACAATTTGAGAACAACGTATAATTTGCACGGTTTGACGTGATATGATAAGCGATCGTTAGATTTAATCAGCGTGATTTACTGCAATGCTTTTTTCCCCTTAGTTGGTCAGAACAAAACTGGATGTTACTTACTTGTTCAGACGACATTTTCCGGTGAAAATTCTTATGTTGGTCATACTTCCAAAAAGTAGAATCTGTGATTGCGAATGACAGTGTCCACACCACCAGGTGATTGACAGCCGCACATTCTCCTCAAAACATTGGATTCCTCCGCGCCATGCCGAGGCACGTAAAGTTCATAATTCCGCGAATAAGTGCAGTTGCAGATTTCGAACAGAGATGGCGACAAAGAGGAAAAACTGCAGACTGCAGCTTTAACAAATGTATTTAAAGCATATATCTAATGTGAGACCAAGGATCAACGTTAGGTGAGTTAAGAATAGGCTCGGTCTACTTCACATCTCAATGGATGCGACTGAGTCTCATGTTTCATATTAAAGATGCACTGTTTTTCAATTTTATGTCACAAATTAAGAAATTACAGTCACTATAAGATTGTTTGATTAAAACAGAGGTAAAAAATAGAAGCTTAAGCCTTAGACCTTTTAAATGATCTATAGTTTGTCAAGTTAATTACTTTATTTTACATTAAAACTAACAGTAACTTTGAACTAATGTAAACAAAGAATGCTTCAGTGCGCCGGAGCCCTTTCGCTGGTAAATGTCATAATATATATGTATATAATACTGACCTCAAACTTTTGAATGGTAGTGTATGAATATGAAATTAGCTGTATTTTCACAATACTTTCACAATTTTTCACTATTATTTCTCTACAGCCCATATTTGATTTGACCACCTGTCTATTTCAGAAAAACCTGCTCCTAAATGGCACGCCAGTTGGACGGTTGTCAATCAAGTGTCCACTCCTGTCTAAATGGGCTCCTGAATCGACACCGACTCGCTGATGCCTTTATCTAAGCATGCGTATTTACATTTGAATATTTTGGGCCAAGATTTACATACACATGTGGCAGACGGAGTGCTGCTGTGCTCACCAGCTGCACAATCGTTCATTCCTTGACTGCGAAACGCTACCTACGATAAACTACTTTGATGTGGTATTTGGCAGGTCTGCTCACTGTGTGAAACGTCTGGTCTATTGATTTATGACCTGAATGTAAACAGAGCGTCCTGCGGAGCGCTGCCCTCCCCGCGCGCAGCTGAGCAAAAGCCGCGATGGGTTCTGGAGCCGGCGTGAGTCAAGAGCACCTTGTGAGCTTTTCTCTAAAAATAAAGCAAATGCACGCTTGCACATAAAAAAAAACATCATCCCCCTTCTGGGCCAGATTGGTCACTCGCAGACAAAATGAATCAATCGAATGTATGCATGAGACGTCAACCGAATCTCCCTAAATGTCTCTCAGGAAGTTCCTGTTTTGGACAGAGAGGACTAGGAAAGGGCATTTTTCTTTTGTACAGGTCTTTCATTCGGCTCTCCTGGATTCTGTCTTTCTCTCTCGGTAGACATGGAGCCTTTCATGTCTGTGTGGCGGCTGAGGAGTGAACTCTTCATCGGTTCTGACTGGGCTCTTCAGGGGCGCTGATGTTTGTTTGCTCTCTTCTCGTCGGGGGGGAATGAGCGTATGTGGCGGCTCTCCAGTGAGAGGGATCGTGGGTGCTGCCAGCACCCTGAGGGCAAGCAATGATTCACTCCCAGCTTTCTGCTGTGTCCAGACTTCTGAGGCACAGGTCTGGGGCAAGATGAATACTAATATCCTGTGCTTGCCGAACATTCAACTATAAAGCAGGGAACCGTTGCTACTCACAACACATACGGCACAGTCATAAAAATGAATAGCACACTTGCATTTTTAGGGTAATGGGATTTATGTGCGTTATATTTTATATTCTGTATGTGCACATGAATGGACATTAATTATCTGGTATTTTAATAATTATGGGGTTCATCATTGCTGCTGCATGCAGAGCCGCCTTAACCTAATGTTAGGCCCCGGGGCTGAGAGGTTTTGTAGGCCCCCCATCCCCTCAATTTAAAGAGTCTCATTTAAAAAAAGTGTAATAGCCTATCTATAGGTAATCTACATCACAAAATGCATTAGTTTCTTTCGAGACCTACAACAGTGATTTTTTTAAATATTGTTTTTCATTTTAATATTGTTATTAACATATCACTGAGCACATAAACACACAAGACACTTTATTTAACAACCACACAGCAACTAAATTTTAACTTTATGCAAATGAGAAGCGATTTTCGCGAGCGACGACCAATAGGAAAGAAGCCTTTCAGTGGAGCTCAGCTCCCGTCACCGTCTCGAGTGAAATTGCATGTGAATCGGCAAGACCGAAGAGTTCAAGGGCGATTTCACTGTTTTATATGATTTGACTGTAACTAACCACAAACATGGATATAATAAAATGATGCATGGAAAAGAAACTGTCGACAGTCTCAGTGAGTTTAATTCATACATTTATAGTTCGAGTGTTGTAGTTTTATGATGCAAGTTTAGCACTGCTGCAGTTCATTTTACAGTGCATTATGTTGACTATTAGGGACAAGAAAATGTATTAGCCTATTTGTCAAATTCGGATGACGTTTTAGTAATTGATGACAGTATGAGTGAGTTTAATTTGTAGATTGATCGATCGTTAATCTAGTAAAGGATTTAATCCCTGAACACTGCTGTGTGTAATATAAAAACACTCTCCCAACAGCATACTGTTTCTTTTGAGCCTAATTCCTAGTCAAATTAAAATGATATAGTTGTATAATATCACTTGTGGTGGTGTTTTGTATAGATGTGGCCAGACGAGCAGTCTCGCCTCATTCGCGCCGCGGGACCTCTAGACGCGCGTAAACGCGTCTTTACAACACTGAAATCACTCGCGCCAGACGCTCTATTCGCGTTTGGTGTGAACGCACCTTAACAATAACATTAGCGACAGCACTACCAACGCCCACAAGCGACTAGCGACATACAGCGACAAAAATCTGACAAGTTAAAACAATATGACCTTTTCAGCTCATCATGAACCTGAACATGGGAGGCCCCTGAACTTGGGAGGCCCCTGGGCTTCAGCCCAGGTAAGCCCGTGCATTAAGGCGGCCTTGGCTGCATGACATTACATAATTATTGTTTTAGCTATTAAAATGCTAGTATAAAGAAAAAAACAAAACAAAATATACATGCCAAAAAACAACGTGACATATTTGAGAATGAAAATGAGATTTGAACACTAATATTTAGTTAATTTTGCTTTGTTTCTTATGTAATGCAACGTAGCTTCTTTTTTCTTTTTTTTGACAGCCCCTGATCATTATATGCTTTAAACGGATAGTTCACCCAAAAATGAAAATTTTGTCATAATATATATTATATATATACTGTATATATGAAGAGTTCAGATGCAAAAGTGCCTCTAAGTGCCATCTCAAATTTCTTCTAGAATGATCATTTTTATCAAGCTCGTATATTTAAGTTCAATAATTTCACTTAAATAGCAATGCAAATTACCTATTAATTGTCATTTAAGTGAAATGACTAAACTTAAATATACGAGCTTGATAAAAATGATCATTCTAGAAGAAAATTTGAGATGGCACTTAGAGGCTTTTGCATCTGAACTCTTCATATATATATATATAATACTGACCCCAAACTTTTGAATGGTAGTGTATGAATATGAAATTAGAAGTATTTTCACAATACTTCCACAATTTTTCACTATTGTTTCTCTACAGCCCGTATTTGATTTGACCACCTGTTATTCCGCTGTCTATTTCAGAAAAACCTGCTCCGAAATGGCACGCCAGTTGGACGGTTGTCAATCAAGTGTCCATTCCTGTATAAATGGGCTCCTGAATCGACACCGACTCGCTGATGCCTTTATCTAAGCATGCGTATTTTTGATTATTTTGGTACTTTCATTCCATACCTTTCATTCCACACCTTTTCATTTCATGTCATTCCAAACCTGTATGAGTTTCTTCTGATGAACACAAAAGAAGATCTTTTGAAGAATGTTGGTAACCAAACAGTTGATGGACTTCTATAGTAGGAAAAAATATATAATACTATGGCAAAGTCAATGGCTACCATCAACTGTTTGGTATATATATAATCAGTGTCAGAGTCACTGATTTAAATTATAATGAATTCAATATTATAATTTCTGTTGGGGGACCATCAAAATAAAGTGTTAGCAGATGTTAAGCCGACAGACTACTAATACTCTAATGAGAGTTTGTTATGCAGGTGGAACGTTTACTTATAGAATGTCTAATGTCTAAAGGGGACATTCAATATACTGTGTTTACATATAACATAATATAATATAATAAAGTGTTATAAATATACTCCACAGGTGTACTGTATATGGCTATTGTCCTCACTAATTCTGTGCAGTTATTTTATTGGCTAACAAGACTAGGCCTATATGCTACCATTTCCACAAAGCAGCTGGTCACATTATAGTTTGGTTTTTAAAGTTGAGTTGAAGGTCTCAGAAAGATGTCCTTCTAAACATGAGGGACAGTCAACACCACAGAGAATTTAACGGCTGTCATGCTCAATAGCGAATAAAATAACCTCGTGTCAACACCCCTGCCACTGCACAATATTAAGATTTAATTTACGCAAAATTGGTTTCACACCAAAATATAATCTCATTAAGCAGGCAAATAAATTACATTCAGACAGCATTGCGTTCTTTGTGTAGTTGACTTTCAAACTTGATATTTTTTAAGCATTCACAGAGGTCTAAGCACATGGGAGCACTTGTTTATATATTGTTTTCCTCTGTTCATCAATGTGTCAGATTACAGGTAGGGCAGGTTGATAGGAAGAGGAGTGTTCAGTCAATAACACGATTATTTTTTGCTGTTTGCGCTTGCAAAATCACTCAGAGTTCAGGGCCTTTGTACGGTTTAGGTTGTTGTTGTTTTTCATGTGTGTGCGAGCAAACGATAGTGGTAAAGGATTTGCATTTTTGAGCACAACTCTTGGCAGGTTAGTCAGAGCAGATGCATGCGCGGGAATGAAATTGGGGGGAAAATTTTGTTAAGTGATTTGCACCAAAGTGTTCTGAGCAGTTCTGAGCTAAATTACCAGGATTGCATTTGTCGGTCATTGGGATGTCAGATTCAAGCAGCCTCTCTCAACCCGTTAGGGACAGCGAGAGGAATAGAGACGATGAATTAAAGAGATAAATAGTTCAGCAAAAAAAAACTAAACAATGTCATTATTTACTCATTCTCATGTTGTTCCAAACCTATTTGATGCTGTTTTTTTTTTGTTTTGTTTTTTGGGAGAGAAATGTTATGCTTCTTTTTTTTTTCTATGACAAAATTTGATAGTGTCTGTAAAGCTAAAAAAAAGTACCAAAAGCACCATAAAACTTCCATGCAACTCATGTGCGATATTCCAAGTCTTCTGAATTCTACAATTTTTGTGTGAGAATTTTAATTACTTTTGGATAATCTTTTTTTTCTCTATTTCTGTCACGTCACCTTTTGACTTGCTTAGTTGGGGACACTTAATAAATGGCAATATTATTGACTTGAATGCTCTGACACTATTGGATGAGAACTAAGCTGGATGGTTTTCCCCAGAGCTGGTTTATAGCTGAATTGAACTCATTCCATAATTGATGAACTTTACACAGTAATTGAACGGAACTGAATCAACACTGAACTGAATACAACTGAATAATGACTGTTTATTGTCATTTTAGAGCTGCTTTACAGCAGAATTGAATTCTGTTTGCATCATTGAATCGCTATTTTCCAATTTATCCCTGTAAAACTGCTTTAAAAATGTTTTGTATTGTATAAAGCGCTATACAGTATAAATAAAGGCGACATGATTTTGGCTTAATCTGAAAGGGTTCACCCAAAAATGAAAATTACTCACCCTAATGTTATTCCAAACCAGTAAGACTTTCGTTCATCTTTATTTGCAGAATTTGTATCTCCAACGTGCGTTCACGAGAGCATCATGACGCATATGTGACCCTGTATCACAAAATCAATCTTATGTTGCACGGGTATATTTATGGCAATAGCCAACAAAACATTGTATGGGTCAAAATTATAGATTTTTCTTTTATGCCAAAAATCATTATGCCTAAATATTGTCCTATCCTAACAAACCATACATCAATGGGAAGATTATGTATTCAGCTTTCAGATGATGTATAAATCTCAATTTAAAAAAAAATACCCATAAGACTGGTTTTGTGGTCCAGGGTCACATATGTGTTGTGCTGACGCGAGAGCAGACGTTGTTTCATTAACATGCATTGGAGATTGATATTTTGTAAATAAAGCGGTAAATTATGGGGGTTTTTTTGCACAAAAAGTGCTTACTCACGTTGCATCATAAAATTGAGGTTAAACCTCTGGAGTCACGCGGATTACTTTAATGATATCTTTACTAGGGCTTAAAAGTGTCACTTGTGTAGCTGGCAGTGGCGGGACAGAAAGATCAGATTTCATTAAAAAGATCTTCACTTGTGTTCCAAAGATAAACGAAAGTCTTACGGGTTTGGAACTTTTTGGGGGGTGAACTAACGCTTTAATGTTAAATCAAGAACTTGATCATTGAGTCAGTTTTTCGAATATGGTTTTTCGAATATTCCCTTTCATGCAGTGTGAAACATAGCTTTTTTTTATGTAAATATTCTGCAAAGTTGTAAAGTCTAAAGTGCACGATAGATAAAGTTATTATCTCCCAAAAGAAAGAATCGACTCTGAACCGCCAATACGAGTTGTTTTTTATTTGAATCCTTCTACTTTACTAGATGATACATTTGCATAATGCCCGCCTATATTGTACGTTTTCCTTCCGCGAACAACTTGACCAGCCCACAACACATCATTTTACTGACCTCTGCTTCTCAAATCTCGGAGTTCAATGCGAGATTCGCAAAATGCTTGCTCTAGAAAGATGCGTCAGTACCCAGTTTGTTTGGACCAACTTGCTCCTCAGAATCACAACCTTTTTCAATGACGTCGATTTTACCATATCAATCCGAGTGCGAGTCCAATGATGAAACATTGGAAGAACTAGTTATTCAACCCGAACATAGCATCGCAAGGACGACTCGAGCAGGACGTTTCTCAGTGATACGCTACTCAGTTTGACATACATTATGAGATGTTGCAGCTGTAATTCCTCACCATCAGCATTAAAAAGTGTTTGTCCATCAACAAAACGATGTGTATATTTCTAATTTATTGCGGTGCACATGCGGGAACTGTATTAACTGTATCAATAACAGCGCATAACTTATATTAGCTTAGCACTAACATGAATGACTGATGTAACAAACGTTTGTAAAAAATTATCTTGTTCCATCCTTTATCTTTACTCAAAGTAGAATGAACGACAGACAATCTGCATTAATAGACACAGTTTTAGGTAAAAGTGGCTCACAGTTGCTTAGCAGAAGTAATTCAGTAAGACAGCAATAACGTGAGTTAGCCGGTTAGCCGGAAACGTACACAATTATAGTTCAGAGTCGATTCTTTCTTTTGGGAGACAATAACTTTATTTATCATGCACTTTCGACTTTACAACATTGCAGAACATTCACATTCACAAACAGCTATGTTACACGCTGCATGAAAGGGAATATTCGAAAAACCATAATAGGGCACTTAAAAATCAAAAAAGTAACAGCATTCAATTTTGGATCAAGTGTGAATAAATGCATAAAAATACATAAAAGGTCTTTTTTTTTAGATGATCTGTTCTTTTAAGAAAAAATGAAAATCTAGTGAACAGGGTAAAAATAACAAGCCCAGTTGGATTGTGTGAATAAAATGATCATTAACAGACTTGTTTGTTGTGCGATTGGATCAAGGCAGATTAATACAGCGATAGCGATAGTGGCTGGCTATTTATACATTTCTTTTTGCTGAATAGAACAGTGAAGATTTGTGGCATTACACATGCCAACGTGTGACAGCGGCAGAGCTTTACAACCCCAGAGGCTCCAAAACAAACAGTCAGACACAGCAAAAGCAAGTAAACACACCAGCTGAGATGCTGCCTCTCTCCTTCTAATCAGACAAGCGAAAAGTTCCGCTTTGATTTCCCATCATGTCCCTTTAAATGCCTTCTTTGCAGGTGTCCTGAATGTCCTGAAGGCCTCACTTTAAACACACATTTTGTCAAAATTACTCGTCATTTGCAGTGATCACTGTGAGGTCAAACTGCCAACTGACTCGTGTTAGGTTTTGGTCCTGTTTCTATTTGACTTCTCTATGTCACTTTGACAGAATTGTGAAAAAGTATGATACATGATCTGTATGTACCGTTTTGCCCTGTAAAAAGTGAACAGTTGACTTAACTTAAAAAAGGTGAGGAAACCCGTTACCTTCAAATTATCAAGTAAATAAACGTCATGCGTAATTGAAAAAAATAAGTTACGTGGAATTGTCAAGTACACATAACTTAATTTTTTCAATTATGCATGAAGTTTATTACTTAATAATTTGAAGGTAGCGGGTTTCCTCCCTTTTTTTAAGTTTTAGTCAACTGATCACTTATTACAGTGGCTAGCATTATATCATCATTTACAAGTCCCGTTAAACAGTACTTTTACCAAATAGTGAATTTAGTTGTTGTTGTTGTTTTGTAAAAGCTAGAAAAAAATCTTAATAAACCTAAACTTTTGAATGGTAGTGTATCGTAGCAAATTTCAGTCAGATAGGCTAATTTGTGTGAAATTGGGCAGGCGAAAGTTGGTCATATCAGTTTTTTTTCCCCTTCACGGTAGGTCAGGAGTGGCTGATTCGAAGACAAGTTTTCTCACAGATCTTCAAAGTCTTAAGATGGTACAGATGATTTCTAATGGAAGTTTTTCTTCTCTCTATCCTTTTAAGTTTTAATTTAAGTTTTAAACAGTTCCTCATTTGCATCGACTGCAGAGTTTGATTTGCTGGAGAATTTCACAGGGAGTATCAGTGAAGTGCCGAGAACATGTGAGGATGGGGCTGAGAAAAGACAACACTCTTGCATCTTACCTCCAAATTACACTGTCAGGGGGTCTTTTTTCTCTCGAAAAGTCACGTTCAAATCTAAATGTAGAATTGAGAAAATGTGAGTGATAAGTGAGATCAGTGGGTTCTACTGTTGACCTTGCTCCCTCAACTGTGATGTAGAGTATCAGATTAATATGGTCGTGTGACATGTTTAATGTGCTGTGCTGATAAGCTGTATGGTAATGACACTATGGTTGATGGAGCAGACAGGAAGTGCAGTGCAATTTGTTCTGCCCTATGTTTTCGTTATTCAGTTCAGTGTAAGGCCAAAACAGGATCTGACATGTAACAAACTGTAAATGGACTAATTACACATTCACAGAGGCATTACATTTTAAGAAAAAACATAATAAATTTTTTTTAAAAAAAACATGAAAACAATTCCTCAAGCACCTGTAACATTTAATATCACATTGTGGGCATTTGCGGAGATACTGAAAATGCAGAAATATATTACATTTAATCTGTACTTTTTGTTATGTATGTATATATATACTGTATATATATATATATATATATATATATATACATACAGTATGTACATAATGTCTCTCTCTCTCTCTGTGTGTGTGTGTGTGTGTGTGTGTGTGTGTGTGTGTGTGTGTGTGTGTATGTGTGTGTGTGTGTGTGTGTGTGTGTGTGTGTTGAAAACAATCATGTTGCTTATGTGTTTTTGTGGATTCTGTGAAAAAAAAAGTCTTTGCTTAATAGAAAGTTCAAAAGAACAGTATTATTATATTATTACAGAGTTTACATCTCGCAATTCTGACTTTATAACTCGCAATTGCAAGTTTATATCACGCAATTCAGTCAGAATTGCGAGATGTAAATTCGCAATTGTGAGATACAAACTCATAATTACCTTATTATTTTTTTATTCTGTGGCGGAAACAAGCTTCCATAGTTTAATGCATCCTTGCAGAATAAAAGTATTATTTTATATATATAAGTATAATTTTGCAGTTTGCTGAGAGGACGCTGGCGTGTATGTCGCCGCTTCTCATGCTCACAAACAAAAAATCGCTAAACTACAGCTATTCTGCGATTATTCTTCTGTTATTTCAAGCTCCTGCTACAATGGACAGGCTATTTTATCAATCTTGGCTACTTTCTGATGATTCTAAAACTGCTAACAGCAACTGCTAACAGCAGTAATTCATCTCGGTCAATGGCAGTAATTTTTACCTCTGGTAATGGCTTGATTACCTTTGGTGTTCTCTGTTGAAGTTCGGACGTGTTACTTTCTGGTGGATGGTTTTGTGGCTTGTAAGTTGAGCTAACGCTAGCGGCAAGCTAGTGGTCTCCTGGCCATCATGGCTTTCCTCAGATATTGCGTTATGGAACTCAAGAATCTCAACTCTCACATCGTACCGAGTACTGCCAGCCTTGAGGTGATTAAATCTCTCCATCTTTTACGCCGCCCTCGCTATGTGCACAGGGCTGCGCGACATAAGTTTGTTTACATGGAGACATCACAAGCTATTCCTGTTCTTCGGTCTCTCACTACTCAGCAACGACGTCATCAGAACGAGCCGCGCCTACACTTCTTCAACCTACGGCCCATAGAACGGGCTGTTGATGACGTCATCTCTCATTCTAATGCTTCTGTTCTGATGTCTGTCTCATTTATGCTACTGAACACTCGCTCACTGAATAACAAAGCACCACTCATTCATGACATTATAATTGACAAGAAACTTGATTTTCTTTGTCTAACTGAGACCTGGCAGAATCAAATGGATTTTCTTGCACTTAACCAAGCTACCCCCCAAGGCTATAGATACATTCAAAGGCCTCGTAGTTCTGGACGTGGTGGGGGACTGGCTGTCATACATCATGCTGATTTCAAGATACAAGAAATTCCAGAACATGCCAATTCATTTGAGTGCATTCATTTTGCTCTATCTGGGTCTCTGCAGCTACAAGTGGTTCTTATCTATCGCCCGCCTAAAGCATCCACTAGCTTCCTGCCTGAGCTCTCTGATCTTCTTGCTCTGATCTGCCCAACCTCTCCAGCAACCATCTTACTTGGAGACTTTAACATTCATGTTGACTCCAAAAATGCCTATGCAACAGACTTTTTGTCATTATTGGACTGCTTTAATTTTACACAAAATGTAATTGGCCCCACACATACTAAAGGTCATACACTGGACTTGGTATGTTCCTCTGGTATAACCCCAACCCATCTACAAACTATGGACCTGGCTGTTTCTGATCATTATGCAGTCATGTTCTCTGTTACTGTTCACAGCACAAACAGGAAGTGTGCGAAAAGGATCATTACATATCGAAACATCAAACAAGTATCCATTCAAAACTTATCAAACATCCTTGAAGGCCATCTGATCAGCTATCCTTCAAACTGTACAGTCGATGACTTGGTTAATGACTATAACCTGGCCTTGTTGCGTAGTCTGGATTCTGTTGCCCCTCTCATCACTCGATCTGTCTCCTTCTCCTGCCCTGCTCCCTGGTTTACTGCTGAACTCCGCCTTATGAAGGCCACAGGACGGAGGCTGGAGAGGTATCATAAAAAAACTGGCCTCACTGTCCACCGGGAAGCCTACAACGACCATGTTAAGAGCTACAAAGATGCTCTGTCCAAGGCCAAAAACGACTATTTTTCTACACTCATCGGCAACCAACAAAATCAACCTAAACAACTCTTTTCCACCATTAATCGCCTACTCTGCCCACCTGACACGCTTCTGCCATCTGACGTTCCTGGCTTATGCTCCAGATTCCAGGATTACTTCCAGGGAAAGGTAGAATCTATCCACCAGCAATTGCAGCAGTCCAGCTCTTTGCATTCAACGACACTACCGCTGCTTGACACAAACCTCACTACTGCCTTCACGCTGGAGGACTCCCTTTCATCTTTCTCCATGCTAAACACAGCTCAAGTTCTTGAGCTGGTGTCAAAGGCAAAGGCTACAACCAGCAAACAGGATCCAATGCCGACTGCACTGGTTAAGGCATGTCTTCCAACTCTGGCTCCCACCCTTGTCAACATCATCAACACCTCGTTGTTTTCCGGTGTGGTCCCCACCAGCTTTAAAATTGCTGCAGTGATCCCTACACTTAAAAAGCCTGGCCTGAACCAAGATGATCCAAGCCACTACCGCCCAATCTCTAACTTACCATTCATCAGCAAGTTATTGGAAAGGGTCGTGGCTTCCCAACTTAACGATCATATGCTACAACACAACCTCTACGAGCCATTTCAATCTGGTTTCAAAACACAGCACAGTACGGAAACTGCCTTAATTAAAATCACAAATGATCTGCTCATGGCAGCTGATTCTGGGAATGTCTGCATCTTAATACTTCTTGACCTCTCTGCTGCCTTTGATACGGTCTCCCATTCCATTCTTCTCACTCGACTTTTAAATCTCATTGGCCTCACTGGTACTGTGTATTCCTGGTTTAAATCCTATCTCACCAACAGGCAACAATACATCACCATTAAGGATATTTGTTCAGAACTGGCGCCAGTCTCACATGGCGTGCCACAAGGATCGGTGCTTGGCCCACTACTATTCAATGTCTATTTGTTACCTCTTGGGTCGATCATCCGGAAGCATGGATTACATTTCCATTGTTATGCTGATGATACCCAGCTCTACATCAGTACTAAGCCTTCCACTCCTCTTCCACCATTGACACTTATCAACTGCCTGAAGGACATAAAGCTCTGGCTGGACAGTAATTTCCTCAAACTCAACAAAGACAAAACTGAACTCATGGTGTTTGCTCCACAGTCACTTCTTAAAAAAGTTGATGACTTTATACTGGATGTGGATGGCTGTTCAATATCAGCATCTTCCCAAATACGCAACCTGGGCGTCATCATGGACTCCACTCTCTCCTACCTGCAACACATCAAAAACATAACTAAAACAGCATTTTTCCATCTCAAGAACATTTCTAGACTCCGACAATGCCTCTCCAACTCTGTAGCTGAGACCCTCATCCACTCTTTCATCACTACCAGACTCGATTACTGCAATGGTATCCTGCTTGGTCTGCCCAGCAAAGCTACTGACAGACTCCAGTACGTACAGAACTCTGCTGCTAGGATGCTTACCCACACTAAACTCGGATCTCACATCACTCCAATCTTGAAGAAGCTTCATTGGCTCCCAGTTAAATCACGGATCAAATATAAAATCCTCCTCCTGACGTACAAATCGCTCCATGGACTTGCACCCCAGTATCTCTCTGATCTACTCCACCCCTACAATCAAGCTCGGTCTCTGCGGTCCTCAGACAAGGACCTGCTCGCTGTCCCTAAATCCAGGCTACGGACGTTTGGTGATAGAGCGTTCTGTGTGGGTGCACCATCACTCTGGAACAAACTTCCTCATGCCATCCGCTCTGCACCTACCCTGGCAACTTTCAAAGAACAGCTTAAAACACACCTCTTCGCTGAGGCATATGGGCTATAGCTGCCCTGGTTTTACTCCCCTTTATTACCCCCCCCCCCCCCCCCCCCCCCCCTTTGCTGTTTGTTAAGCGTCCTTGGGCTTTGTGAAAGGCGCTATATAAATTAAAGTTATTATTATTATTATTATTATTATTAACTTCTTTAAAAAAAAACTAAAAAACGTACTGACCCCTGACTTGGAACGGTTGTGTATATTGTATATCATTTTTTATAATAGTCGACATTGACAGATTTATAATTGCTGATATCAGTCGCAGTGGTTGTGTTCACCTGGAGCAGTTACGGTGTCTTCACTTTGTCATATATCAGCATGTGTTCAACTGTGCATTCACATGCCATCAATCCGTTCCAAGCATTAAAAACATGAGCCATCCCAGCGGCTCACTTAACATGCACCTCACATCTTGCGGTTAACCACAACTGTTACGAAGCAACCCAACACTGTGACAAATCAACAACAGACAGGCGCCCAGCTAATTGAGTGGGAGAATTTGGTGCAAAACATAGTTTGCCTTGGGTCACAACTGAAAATTGAGGCAGCAGCAGGAAGAGAGAATGAAGGGAAAAACAAGAAGAGAAAAACAGAATAGAGAAATAAACAGAAGGCTAAATTAAAAGAGAAAGATGTCAAGGACAAACAGATGGGTTGCCACATCGGGGTAAAGTTGATTAGATCACATGGAGAAGATTCTCGGCCAGATATGTGAAATGAAGTCTGAGCTGCTCAATGCCTAAAAACAAATCCATATATGACTGGCAGGGGACCTCCACCACCTCCGTAACGCCCTTAAATACTGAAACCTCATTACTTCATTATCCGAGTGAGTCATGGAGCAGAAAAACATCATGGTTGGTCTCCTACTGAGATACGAGTCTCAGAATGCATTTAGGAAATTACAGTAAAGCAATAACAGCATTTGCGAAATCCGCTTGATTATTAACGGTTTATTAACACTTAATAACACATTAATAACACGTTAAGTAATGGATAATATACATCCAGCTGGTTATCACAAAATAAACTCAGACAGGATGATCAGGATCTTGTATTACCCTGATGGGCTTTATTTTGTGATAACCAGCTGAATGTACATTATCCTGCTTATTACATGGCTACTTGCCCCATAAGTAAAAGATAAGTCACCAAATATTGATTTGAGTTGAAATATTTTATTAGCTGATTAAACGCAAAGCTTCTGCAAAAGAAAACAGGTCTTAGCAAGCAGATTTGAGCCTAGAGGAACCAAAAAGTTAAACAAGATGGACATATAAGCGATACTATCACTTATTACACACTTATTACACGGCTCTGTGGAATACTTGATTCTGATTGGTCAATAGCACCATCCAGCGGTAAATTATTCCCAGATAACACCCGCTCAAAACAGATAACGCAGGCTCATCCAGGTTACTGAAGTCCTGCTAGGAACGGTTTTTCTTCTTGGAACTTTAACGTTTAGCGTTAGCGTTTGATGAGCTAATAAAATATTAAAACTCAGTCGAATCAATATGTTGTGTACAGTTATTTAATTATGCCATCCAGGATCGTGGACTCGCTCTCTCTTGTTTCATACAAGCACAGCTGCTGTCATTTTGTGACTATTTTTTTGTACACTATCATGAACAGGACTCACAACAGTGGTTACAGGTAACAATACTTGACCAAGACACATGGCAAACAAGAGGGCTTAAATACACACAAGACTAATGACTAGACAAGGGACACCTGTGAACAACGAAACAATGAACCAATGACAACATGACACATCAGACAAGGGAACACATGTTAGGATCACATGACTTACAAGGGTCACATGACAGACAAGGAAACATGACATGACAGAAACATGACAAGAACAAACCCCATTCGTGACAGTTGGATTATGAGATACAAACAGGTACGATTTTTAATCTGAAATCAATCTTATCCCCATAATTATTTATGTGGTGAAATGCTGTGTAATTAGTGATATAAATGACTGTTTACCGTATCTCTTAAATGTCCATTTAGTTTGAACTTGCCGCTGCAACTGCTCTCAATAAAATAGTTCAACTATTTTCAATATTTCATGTCTAATTATTTACTTATGTGGCAAGTAGCCGTGTAATAAGCGGCTTATTCAGGCTTATTCAGGCTGATCAAGACCTCTCCGCTTCACGTCGGTGTCCTCATCACGTGTCAGGGGTTATTTTGAGAGAACCACCGGCTGGATGTACATTATCCCTTACTTATAACACAGCTTTTCACTATACACTCTCAGAAAAAAGGTACAAAAGCTGTCACTGTGGTGGTATATTTTCAAAAGGTACACCTTTTACCTAAAGAGTGCAGATTAGTCCCTCAAAGGTACATATTGGTACCAAAAAAGTGTACATATTAGTACCTAAATGGTACATATTAGAACCCTTTTGAAGGGTATCCCAGTGACAGCTTTTGTACTTTTCTTTCTGAGTGTATAAATAATGATGGGGACATGGAATATTGATTTGAGAAGAAACCTGTTTATTATTTTTCCATTACAGTGTACAAAACAATCATTCTAGTAACAAGACAAACTCTTCAACAATATTCCCACAGGCCTATTATTAATACTGACGTTCTCTGGTTTAATTTTACAATAAATACAGTTGATAACTGAGGTGCACCAGCTGCATTTGAATGAAAGGAGAGAGAGTGTGTCCGTTGAGTAATATAAGATATATGAAATAAGCACCAGCCTAAAATACCCAGATGAGTGGTCTTTATGCAGTGTTGCTACTGTTTATCTGGGAATAACTGACCTCAGAATGTTGCGACTGACCAATCAGAATCAAGCATTTCAGAGAGCCGTGTAATACCACATACAGTGATGATTGAACTCCATTGGTTGACACATTTAAAAAAAAAAAAATCCAGCTGCAAAAGTAGAGGTTAACGAATCAAAAAGTAGTTTAGATGGTTTGCAATCTCAATTTCTACAGTGGTATATAATTTATTTGGTCTATAATTCCAAATTGAGGTTGGGAGTATGAAGCAGTACTCGTCTAGATGAGTGAAAAGGGTTAAATTGCAGACTCAGGATTTAGTATTTAATCTCGGGCACTGAGACTGAACTCAGCAGGCTAGCTGGCTCTGTCTTCACTGCGACAGGGCTGGGTGATTTGGACCAATCTGAGCTCAGTGATTCTCCAACAAGACAGACACTGAGGAGCAACCGGGCATGAACTGACCATCACATTAAGCCAAGCGAGGTACGGTTTGGAAATGTCAGTCTCCTCACTTGGGGACTGATGGGAAGTTGGAATGCAATAAAGTGTGGTGGTGTGTGTGAGATAGAGAAGTAGGATGAGTGGGCATTGCCAAAAGTAGCCACCGGGGCTCTGCGATCATCCAGACGGCTGGAGTTCCCTTCTGAAAGTGTCAGGAGAAGGACTTCGACAGTTCGGAGCTTTATTGAAATGGATCTCGGAGGATGGGGTGAGGGGTTAGAGGGGAACACTGTGTTTTCTGATAGAAGAACAAGATGGAAAGTCTTCCACTAGCAGCAATTTTAAACAAGACATGAAAAGACATGCAGGCGAGGTTTGGACTGCCTGTGGACCCCCAACATGTAGGAACAAGGTGCACTGTATCTCAAAGTCTGTGGTGAAAGTAGCCTATTATTTAGAAAGTGCAGTGAGGCAAGGTGAAGTGTTAGAGAATACATTACTTTTGAATGGGTTTGCACAGCAGAAACTAAATGAAATTTCGGGATAGAAAGAAACTTTACTTTTTTTTACCAAGGCATTGACCCTGGAATCGAATACTTGACGTCAGGAATCGGATACTTTATATAAAATAAAAATGTTGATTCCTCTTATCGATTCCTTTGTGAGCATTTCAATATGACTTTAAACGAGACTAAATGTGAATGATATCTAAGTTGCATTTTTACCTTATTGGAATCAACATTAGGAATCGATTAGAATCCGAATTGATAAGCAGAATCGAAATCGGAATTGGAATCGTTCAAATTCAAACGATATCTAACCCTATTTCTGAAGGATCATGTGACACT
This sequence comes from Leuciscus leuciscus, assembly GCF_965113295.1. NCBI lineage: Eukaryota > Metazoa > Chordata > Actinopteri > Cypriniformes > Leuciscidae > Leuciscus > Leuciscus leuciscus. The sequence continues at coordinate 17,920,615 of NC_138747.1, read as the reverse complement.
TAAGATAGGAGTAATGATGCTGTAAAATTCAGCTTTGCCATCACAGGACTGAATTGCACTTTAAAATATTCAAATAAAAAAGTTAAGTTGTAACAATATTTCACAACTTACTCATTTTACTGTATTTTTCAGCCGTCATGAGCATAAGAGACTAATGTAAAAATATCGCTGATCACATTTGTCACATCTTACGCTTTTATTCACAAAATAAAAGCCTGAACTTTCAAAAAAATTTAACATTAGCAACTGAGTGATTATTTTTGTTAAAATTTATAGAAATTTCACACAAATAGTAAAAAAAAAAAAAAGAAGTAATCGGGGCACTTTGAAGAATGCACAGATCTTTGTTTGCGACTTTTGTCTGTATGACCATTTGATTCAAATCTTTAATCCAAAAAAGACGCTGAACTTGATTCTGCACATTCGGAATGCATTGTTCTATGTGCAGTACCTCCGCATAGGCGTGCTCCTATTGACTCAGGCAAAGATATTCTTCCCTAGGTCTGAGAGGGCATTAGGGGCTGCGGTAGACGGCACCGGTGGCTATGAGCAGCATATGATCTAATTTGTTTCTGATAGTGCTGCATTAACCGCAAAGCCTCTGATCTTATTGCATAGGCTCTCTGCTGCTCAATAGTGCAGTCAAGGCCAGTCCCTTCCTAAATGGAGACCGAACTCTCTAGCTTCCAGTGGAGCCGGACGCGCTTGCAAATGGCACGCATAAATCATGCATCCCACACCGCAAAGCACCTGTTAATAATGGACCTGTTAAAAATGCATGTGGTGAGGTACAGCCCATCCTCCGGGCGCATGCGGTGGGAATGGGAGGTTGCGCGGGGTAAAAAAGCAAATAGGTGCATTCCTCTCTCGCTTTCATCGGCGGCATTGCCGTAAGTGATGAATAAATGTCTCGTCCTTTCAAAGCAGTGGCTTAAAAGGCTGTTGGGATGCATAAACAGCAGTGAAGTTGTCATTAATTTACTTCCCCCCGACAGCAAATGACACGACAGGCCACGGCTGTGTGTTATTGTATCTCACGCCTGAACAGAGTGATACTAAGTGAGTCATTTAGACTTCTGCTTCATCTACCCAGCACGAGGGGGCGGCTCCCTCGCTGACCATTAAAGGCAGCACATCAATTGCGAATAATGAGTAAGACTAACATGAGGGTTGTAATAGCAGATCCCTGGGTCCCAGGCCTGCGTGAGTTGTGTAACGGTGCGGTGGGTTCATAATCCGTAGTAATACAGGAAGGTGAGGAGGTCCAGCGAAAGACAAGCAAGGGATTCAAAGCTTCTTCTTTTTTTTTTGGGACTGATATACATGTACCTTACAATTTAATATCACACTCAAAATGAATACTTATGATTGGTTGATTTGTTTGATCAATCAGTTGATTTATTTGATAAAAAAAAAAAATCAGGATTCCTTGATGAATGGAAAGTTCAGAGGAATAACATTTGTTTGAAATAAAAATCTTTTGTGACATTATAAATGTCTTTACTGTCACTTTTGATCAATTAAATGCATCCTTGCTGAATTAAATTATTATATATATATTTTTTTTAAATCTTACTTACCACATACATTTGAATGGTAGTGTATCATTTCGTTCCCACAATAATATAAAGCAGCTCAAACTGTTTTAACATTGATAAGATTAAGAAATGTTTCTTGATTAGCATATTATGTGTCAGCATATTATTATTATAAATCAGCATATTATGTGATCATGTGACACTGAAGACTGGAGTAATGATGCTGAAAATTCATTTGTGCATTTTAAAATGTTTTCAAACAGAGACAGTTCTTTTCAATTGTAATAATATTTCACAATATTACTGTTATTATTTCATTTTTGATCTAATAAATAAATGCAGCTTTGGTGAGCATAAGATACTTCTTTCAAAACAATTTAAACATTAACAAATTTTTATGCTGTACATTGTTATGCCAAAATTGATTGATTTTCATTTTATAATATATATATATATATATATATATATATATATATATATATATATATATATATATATATATATATATATCAATATATATATTAAACAGTTAAACTGCTGGATTATTATTTTGCATATATATATATATATGAAATAGTAATACCACAGCAGTTTAACTGTTTAATATATACATACAGTATATATATGTATATAAGTGTATATATATTGGACAAGACTCCCAACAAGCCTCTCTCACATCTACATAAAAGCAATGTCTTAGTCATAACATCTGCTACACAGCTGCAAGGACATGTGTCTTTTTATCCTTGATAGGATCAGTCTTATAGGAAAGTTTTCCTCAAAATCTGTCTTCACTATTAGGTGAGGAATCCAAAATTATGGTTGAGGCTCTAGTCATGTGTCCTCTCTCACATCTAGATAAAAGCAACGTCTTAATAAAATAGAGTCGGCCATAACAGCTACAAAGGACAAGTGTCCACATTCCTTTCTTCTCTTATAGAATCAGCCTTATGAGGAACGTTCTTTTTCAGACCATTTGGTAAGGAAGCTGAAATTATGGTTGAGGCTCTATTCATATTTAAATATTTGTGCCCATTATGTTGACCAACTATTGAAGATTTGATCGGAAATAGAGCATGATCCCTCCCTTATATTTTTTCCTGTGCTCTTGAAGTAATTGGATCTCAGCATGATAGAAAAGAAAACAAAAGAGAAAATTGGCAAGATTTTTGTTTTGTTTCTGCAAACCATGTCTCCATGGTACACTCGGCATTCACTTATTTAGTTTTTTTTTTTATATATTTTTTTTCTATAAAGAGGCTTGAGGTTTTCAAAATCAAAATCTTGTTTTCCCCCAAGCAGCACATCAAAGGAAGACATGAGAGAACAGTATCTAAATTGGCCCCTAAAAAAAAGCAGTGAGAGGGTTTTGAATAGCTGTCGTCTTGAACAGAACACACTGTACTGTAAGTTCACAGACCAGACACACATTATGAAGTCTATGAAATTCAACCCTGTGTTTATGTAGTAGTCTAAGGTTACAGTATATATACCAGGGATGTGTGCCCTTCAGAATCAACTGATAATGCCCTTTAAATTTCAGTTTAATTATTGAATTTGAATCGAGGTACCAAATACGATGCAGAATTTGAATTTGAATTTGAATGTAAGGAAGTAGAATTAGAAATAGAAGCAGAAAGTGCCTCTATTATGCTTTTTTCTGGATATTACCATCCATATATGTGACCCTGGACCACAAAACCAGTCATAAGTCGCACGGGTATATTTGTGGCAATAGCCAACAAAACATTGTATGTGTCAAAATTATTGATTTTTCTTTTATACCAAAAATCATTAGGAGATTAAGTGAAGATCATGATCCATGAAGATATTTTGTAAATTTCCTACCTTAAATATATTAAAAAAAAATTTTTGTGAGTGGATGCAGCAAAATCGCCAACAGAAATGGACAACTTTAAAGGCGATATTCTCAATGTTTTGATTTTTTTGCACCCTCAGATTACAGATTAGTTGTATCTCCGTTGTCCTATCCTGACAAACCATACATCAATGGAAAGCTTATTTATTCAGCTTTCAGATGATGTATAAATCTCAAAAAAAAAAAAAAGACCCATAAGACTGGTTTTGTGGTCCATGGTCACATATTGTGTTATATAAAGCTCTAAAAACTTCCAAAGATCAAATTGCATGATAAATGGAGTTATTGCCTCCCAAAAGAATGAACCAATTTTGAACTGCCTGAAATGAGTCGTCAGTAATTCCATTCTTACGTTCTGCTTGAAGCTACATAGGTTTGTAACACATTTGACCTGCTTTCAAAAACTGCAGTAGTAGCTGAGGCCTGAGTTTGGTTTGTGTTAATGTGTCTCAGCACCCGGTGACCCCGCTGTGTGACTTTACGTGGTCTTCCGCTTCGTGGCTGAGAGGCTGCTGTTCCTAAACGGTTCCACTCTCCAATAACACCACTTACAGTTGACCGTGGAACATCTAGCAGGGATGAAATCTTCACTGCTTATTGCAAAGGTGGCATCGTATCACAGTACCACTCTTGAATTCACTGAGCTCTTCAGAATGACCCATTTTTTCGCTCGATGGTGTTTTAAGCCCCCAATGGCTCCTTAGAGGCAGCTAACCCTACCCTCAACCTTAAACCTACCCATCCCCTCACTGCCTGGAAGGCGCCGTTGGGGGCTTAAAACACCAAACACCCATTTTTCCCCCCTAATGTTTGTAAATGCAGACTGCATGACTAGGTGCTTGATTTTATGCACTTGTGGCAATGGATCTGATTGAAACACCTCAATTAAATAATTAAGATACGTGTTCCAATACTTTTATTCAAATAGTGTAGCATAATTGGGGACTTTAAAATGAAATTCAAAGAAATGTATGTAATTTTTAACCAGATGATCCATCCATCTATCTATCTATCCATCCATCCATCCATTGGACAGACAGACAGACAGACAGACAGACAGACAGACAGACAGACAGACAGACAGACAGACAGACAGACAGACAGACAGACAGACAGACGGAAGGACTGATGGATGGGTGGATATTTGGATGGACGGACGGACAGATACACATTGAATTAAACAAAATGTTGAAATATAGAAAGACTGAAATAGTATTTCTTGTAAAACATACTCAGGAACACTTTACAATAAGGTTCATTAGTTAACATTAGTTAATGTATTAACTAACATGAACATTTGTTACAGTATTTATACATCTTTGTTAATGTTTGTTAGTAAAAATCCAGCTGTTCTTTGTTTGTTCATGTTAGTTCCCAGTGCATTTACTAATGTTAACAAATACAACCTTTGATATTAATTACATATTAGTAAATGTTGAAATTAACATTAAGTATGGTTCATTCTTAGTTAATGTTAACTAAAGTAGTTAACTAATGTTAACTAATGAACCTTATTGTAAAGTGTTACCACATAGGCTAATATTTTTTACAGTGTAGCTGCACTATAAGTGAACATTTTAATGCCGCTCAAAGTAACAAAAGAAATCTTGTTATTTGCCCGTGTAATGAGCACTGAAGGTGTCTTATGAACCTTTAAACTTTTGTTTACCACCAATTTAGAAGTGCTGAGGTGAAATAAATCCTCTGGAAAGAACAATTGGAATAAATCAACAAAAGATATGCCGGATCTTAAAGCTACATGTGGGCTGCTTATTCTGAAGCCAACAGCATGTGCTTTCAGCAGATTAATCATGAGAGTGCACAGCCCGGACCCCTTCAAACATCAGCAAAGCTTCTTTTTAATGTTATTTGTAGCTGCATATATGTCTAATAGTTGTCTTATGTAATCGCTAAAGTGTCAGCATGCCTCAGCAGTTAGCCTTGGGTTCTCGTCGTCATCCAGTAGCACAAATCTAGTTCTGACAGGAGGAGGGAACACTGCCTGGTGGGAATTATCACACCTCACTGGTGTGGCTTGCTCCTCTTTCTGAGAGCTTAGTCAGACTATCCTCACATGAAGAAAAAACTAAACAAAAAAACAACACACAGACCTGACATGACCTGCACCCGACATCTAAATCCTAATCCTTTTTGCTGGGATTGTGCAGTATGCATTATTTAGCGCTACAGGGTCATTTAATCAGTATGAGTCTCACTTCAAGCTTCAGTGGATTGCAAAACGTAGTCGTTCACGGTTCTGTAAAAAAAAAAAAAGAAAAAAAAATCTTAGGTAAAAACAGTGGCATTAGCAAAAATAAATACTGTAGAGGAAAAGTAGTCAAGGGATTTTCTTTTTTTTTCTTCTTCTTCTTTTTTTTGTTGTTTTGTTGCAGATTAAGGTTGTTTATGAGGAAAACCTCATTTTGACAAGAATCAAAATGTTCTGCGCTTTTATTTATTTTATGATTATTATTTTTCTATATATTTTTTTATGAAGAAAAAGGGCAAACGTTTTGGAAGGGGTAAATTTAAATCTCGAAAGATGCTTATGAAAAGGTAACCGGAGACTGAGGATAAAATAAATAAATTAAAAACAAATTATAGTGAAACCACATATGTGACCCTGGACCACAAAATCAGTCTTATGTGTAATTTTTTATTGAGATTTATACATCATCTGAAAGCTGAATACATAATCTTTCCATTGATATTAGGTTTGTTAGGATATGACAATATTTGGCCTAGATACAACCATTTGAAAATCTGGAAACTGAGGGTGCAGAAAAATCGAAATATTGAGAAAATCTCCTTTAAAGTTGTCCATTTCTATAGGCGATTGTGCTGCATCCACTCACAAAAATATATATTTTTTATATATCTAAGGTGGGAAATTTACAGAATATCTTCATGGATCATGATCTTTACTTAATATCCTGATGATTTTTGGCATAAAAGAAAAATCGATAATTTTGACCCATACAATGTTTTGTTGGCTATTGCCACAAATATACCCGTGCGACTTAAGACTGGTTTTGTCTTTTATTGACAAATATTATGTATTTATGTATTCATTCATTAATTTAGGTTCATGGTTTATTCTGAATGTATTTTTAACATTAGCAACAACAACAACAACACTAAAAATAATAATAATAATAATACAATATTAGCCAATATTCAAGATTTTGATATTGGTTGGTGTTATAATTGTTGGTGGTGATTTGGCTTCTAAATGTTTCATTTTATGAAACTCCAGTAGAGTGTCTAAATGTTTTCATTGTTCTTAACTCATGCATCAAGTGGCGTTTGGGAAATACTTTTGCAGAGTTTAAAATAAGGGCTTTTTAATAAAATAAGGGCTTGTAAAAGACACTTAATTATACACCAATTTTAAGGGCCAGATCAACAGGCCATTAAAAATGTCACTTAGCAAATTTAGAAAGAGACACTATTAACATAGCCATCAACATAAACTTGAAATATCATGAAGGGGCAGTGTACTTTCTTTTCCAGTCTGAGGAAAGCAATAAATCGTTTCTTAATGGATTTTTATTTTTTTTGGCTAATTGTGCAAACTCTTGTTATCAAAAGCTAGTCAATTGTTTTTTGAAGGAACTATTAAAGTTTCACATGGGGTGTTTTTTTCAGCTGTTGGAAAGATAGAAAAAGAAGGAAAAAAACAACCAAAGGGCTTCAAAACCATTTAAATGGTTCACTTGAATGGTTCATTTTAGTGGTGTGAGCAAGTGGCTTCGATTTCCTCAGCGCTTTGTCTGTTCTCTCGTGCTTTTAGACTTTAGGGTGATTGCAATTTAGCTTCAATTGTTACCTTAGCCCTGGTCTAGACTGGCGCATTTAATATTAGGCTTTGTCAAATTGCAGAATTACAAGTAATGCCAAGTGTGCTTAATCAATGGATATTTTTCCCTTTTTTTCGGTTTTACCCTTTGGGCAAAAAAACCTGTTGTAGCAAATTAGCTCAAAAAGGAAATCTGAATAATTAATTATAACTTGTGATAATTCGTTATAAATATTTGGACCAGTTAATTAATTTGATATAGCTGAATTAAAATTACCGTCAATTATTCTGTTCGTCCAGCGAACACTCAGTATTGATCGTCTACCAATTCTCAGAAAGGATATTTTTGGTGGCCACATAAAAATAACTTAGCATTCAGTTGTGATTGCACCGTTAAAGGGACGTTGATTTACAAGCAGTGACCAGAATCAAACTCACATGAATAATAATGTGTGCAAAAGTTTTATTTAACTTAATCATGAACACAAAACTAATCTAAACAAACACATACACACAATCTTGCATACATGGGTGAAATGGAAAGTGAAAGTAAGAGGAAATGAAAACAGAAACAGGAAAATGAAGCTATGGAAAAGAGTCATTTAACCATCTGAACAGAACTATCATTTTCTTATTGCAAAGCAAATTGTTAACAAGGGGTCTACAGCTTATACTTAACCTCGGTTTAGTTAGGTAAATGTACGCTACTTGCAATGCCTTAGCCGTTGAACGAGCGTCCCGTTGCAGTCTCAGGAGAAAGTCTTGATGGTTCAGTAAGTCGATGGTTTTGAAGTTGCAATCAATTTCTTCCGTGTTGCATAAAGAAATGATGATGATCTTGCGATGTTAGCCTGACTCACTCGTTGTCGAGGAAGTAACAATAGTTGAAGCCTCTCCGGCTGTGCACCGGGGGAAAGGTCCTGTGGTCAGACTGGATGTCTTCAGTCTTTTCACACAAACAGCAACCAGAAGAAGGAGAAGGAAGAAGAGGGGAGGTCACTCCAACAGCGCTCTTTTACTTCTGTTGAGGTCACACCTCCAGTGGGTCAGTGAGCCAATGGAAACCTAAACTTTCAGTGGGAAAGTTTACAAACCTTTGTCTTTGAGCATGCTGGTTTGCCTGTGTAACAGGATGGGGTATTGAAGGAGAAACTGCAGATTCTTGTCATTTATATGTTGCATAGGTATCAACATATAACATAAATGATCATTCAGATCATTAAAATAGAAATTCATAGATACCAAACATGGTATAGGTGAGGTTACATGAACTAGTGATTCCATCATAAAACATGCATAAAACAGTATACAATACAAAATAAACCATACAAGTAATTATCATACACACAATGTCCTGGAGATATGCATGGTCATTCATAGAAGGTTTGCCTATGAATTAATGGAAATTAGTCCCTTTCTATGGTCCTTATGTGTCTTTCCTATGGCCTGTGCCTTCCACATTTACGTCGTAAACCAGTCTTATCACGCTGGCGTGCCTTGCTGCCATGGTAACTAGGGGCCTATTCTATCTTTTTTTTTGGGGGGGGGGGGGCACCTTGTCACAGGCACCTTGTCACAGGCACCTTGACACAGGCACCTTGACAACTTGTTTTGTGGTTGTGTGAAGAGGGTTTCTGGGTTATTCATTAAATATAATGAATAATTGTGTGTCTGATTGGCCCTGCCACTTAACTGTTGCAAAGCAGTAAATCCACCATTACTGGCATAAATAAATATTTTGTATGTGATTATTTTGCAGTATTCATGCTATATCAGCACACCATTAGTAATTCTGAGCATATGTGCAGATATGAGCATATGTGCATTTAATATCACTCATTTTGAAAAGAAAAACATACTATATGATTAGTGACATTCAGATTTTCAAATTTTTTCATTCTTTAACACTTTTTAAAATTGAGAGACCCTCTTCCTAAAATATAAGAAGTTATATATATATTTTTTTAAAGACCAGTTTATATTGTGTGAGAAATTGAAGCATGATATTTAAAACAATGGCTTTTATATTGTCATTATACTAAAGCTAAAGCAATATATTTAATAATTACTTTGTATTAAGTTAAAGTATCCTTTTTATCCTTGCTATTAGTGTGTTTTTTTTTTGTTTTGTTTTTTTTAATGGTTTTAATTAATTTCAAATTAGTGAATCACTTTTGTAATGATGAGTAAATATTGTTTCAGAGCAGCTTAAAACAGCTGTAATTGCGGGGGTAGTTGTGAACACTCACTAACGTGGGATGTGACCTCACCTCAAAGAGGAACTTGGCAGGAGTGTCTGTGGAAAAAGCCACAGATGTATAATTGGCATACTGTAGTTCACTGTCCATTTGGCATGTTAATCAGCCACGGTTCCTCTGTCCACTTCATTCTGTCATGTCAGCCATACGGGCTGACTGCAATGGTCAATTACTTGGTATCCCCTGCAGTGCATTGAGAATGGCGGTGTAATAAGTCACATGCTTCATTTGGGCATTTAATGAAGGCTGACTGAAAAACAACTGAGTTTAGATCAATTACGTTTAGAATGGCATATACAGCTTCTTGCTCTTTAATTGAAGCTTGAGTTTAGTCTGACATTTATTGTAAGTGAGTGTATTTGCAGTAGATGTACATATGTGATGTATTAGGTGTGTATATGTATCTGTATCTAATGCAATGACAAAATTAGCTGTAAATCTATAGAACTGATTTTGGGTGAGGCTTAAGCCAGAAGTCTGACTGTGAAAACTGAAAGTCAATATTTAGAGTTTTCCATTTATAGTTTCCAATAATAATAATAGTAATAATTTATTAAACAATTAATTAATTATTCTTTTTATTACAACATTTATTTAAAATGTGTCACAGACTGCATTTCCATTCATCCATCCTGGCAAGTAACCATGCACACCTGGAACTCATCTAGCCTTCATCACTAGCACTACTATGGAGCACACACAACTCCCTCCGTGAGGTTTTGTCTGATGCTACTGACTACTTGCCTTGCTATTTACCTGCTTAATGTTCCTGACTACCTTGCTTTCAGTCATCCCTCATCTTAACGTCGTTCCCTTGTGTGTCTGTGCTCCAACGAATTTGTGAGACAAAGACTCAAGGTTAACAGTACAAGTCTATCTCATCTGCTAATGATCTCAAGTATCATCTCTTACCTGTTTATGCCTTGTTTTCCTGCCATATCTGCAAATAAACCTACCTGTTTGAGTTTTACCTCAGCTCTGGTCATTGCATCCAAGACTGAGCGTGACAAAAGGTCAGACCAAACAAGATGAGGACAGGAGGATTTTCAAATCATCTTCTCCTCTTCCTTTCACAAGATGACCATCCCCTGGAAGAATATGTGGAGAAGTTCCTCGAGCTCTGCCACCTGGTGTCCTGGAGCGATGGCACTCTAAAGAGCTGTTTTTGGAGTGGGCTGGATAAACACCTGCTTTTAGCCAGCAGAAGCTTCCACCTGCATGCTTGCACAGTACATGGATTATATGCTGTGGCTGTGTGGCTCGCCATTCACAGTTAGAGATATTGAAGATGAGGACATCATCACTCAGCCACAGTGTCCGTCCTGGAGCTCAAGCCTGAAATAGTGTTTGTCCTGGAGCTTGAAGATGCACTCACCATGAGCATGAACCATAAGCCAGAGCCAACCGCAGACCCAGAGCCGAAGCCTGCCAAATCTGACCAGGTGTGTGAGCCAGTATTGATGTTAATCCCTGAGGGAGTGCTGGTGTCGGAGTTTGCCATCGTGGAGTGGAGTTCCATTCATCCTAATACCCCTGAAGTCTGTAACTCCTCATGTGAACTCCTTGATTCCCTGACTCCCTCCTCCATTTAAGCCTTGTTGCCACCATTGGTTCAGTCCAGTCCCAAGTCGTCTTCGTTGCCATTGGCGCTGCCCAGTTCCAAGTAATCCAAGTCGTCGCTGGTCAAGCTCAGCTCTAAGCTGTCGCTGGTCAAGCCCAGCTCCAAGTCTTTGTTGCCCATCCTCAAGTCTCCTTCATTTCCCTCTCCCTCCTCCGCTGCCAAAGACACCAGGTCCTCTGCCCCGCTTCCGCTGTCTCCCTTCAGCCCTTCGGCTCGTCCAGTGGTTCCACTGTGGTGCTTGTATCTGCCTTGGGCAACCCAGTGGTTAACTCCCCCTTGGTGTGTGGATCCCTCAGCTCCACCTCTAGACTTCGAGCCCCGGGCTCCACCTTGGCTCAACGCTCCCTCGTCTACACTGTGGTCCGTCATCCCTCAAGCTTCGCAAGGCTCCACCGCTCCTTTGGTTTTCTGTGACTCCACCTTTGTCCTCACTCTCACTGGCTCCACCCCATCTCCGCCTCAGTCCCGCAAGCCTGCGGTTACGCCTCAACCCTCCAGTCCATTGGTGTCACCCCGGATGTTCGGCTCTGCCTGGATCTCCACCTCTATCAACTCCACTTTAGTCTGGCAGGCTCCTAGCTCCTCCTTGGCTCTTCCCTTTAATCGGTTCTACTGTGGTCCTTTGTCTTGATAACACTCTTGATCACATTATGGCCCCTCACTCCTTCAACTCTTCCCTGGATCCTTCCTCCCTCCACTCCCCTTTAGACTGTTCTGTCAGCCCTCTCCTGTTTAGTGACAAAATTAAGTTAAAACGCTAAATATATAAGGTAGGTTTAAAACATCAACATAGACATTGAAAAGGTCTATGAACTTTTTAACAAATGTACAAATAATTGTATGAATAAGAAAATTATATCAAATCTGTATTGTTTTATACATTATATTAATTGTTTAATTATATTATACTTATTATTATATGAATAAAACTGCATTTTTATATACTTTATTACTCATAAAATTATTTCTTATTTTATTACAACCTTTATTTAAAATAAAGCAAAAAAAAAAAAAAAAAAATTGAATGAGTGAGTGAGTGAGGCAATGAAAAGGGTAGGTTTAAAACATTAACAGACATTGAAAAAAAGTTGAAAATATGTATGCACGTAAATACTCTTGACCATGTCATATTTTCAATCATAACATTCACACATTCACCATTGCATTGTAATTCCAAATGTTTGTTTTTTTAAATCTTTTTGTTAGAATTCATTATTCTTTTTGTCAATATTTGTTCCTTTTTGAAGTTCGGCTTCATGCACATCCCTATGATGCATGGCTGTGTGTGAGAGAGAATGTGTAACTGAGAAAGAGAAAGCAAAGAGAGTGGCATCAATAGCCATTTTGTTGCCATATTCTTTGTAGCTTTGAATTCTTCAGAGCATTTATATGGAACGTCACAATGCAATGTTCCTTTATGTGTCACAGCACACAGGTCTAGTCGAAACCTCATCTCTTGCTCTCTTTCTTCCCTAGAATGCATGCTGCGATGGAATGATGAATTAGAAGGCACCTATATAACTACACCTGCTCACCCGCTCCATATATCATAGCTTTCTGGTGCGGTTACAGGAAGCGTCTTATCTGCCTTCCATGTAGTTCTCTCTCCCCATAAAGTATTCTTACACTGCTCTGCATAGCTGCCCACTCACCTCCTCACCATTGATTTTTTTTTTGGGGCTGTGTTCACCTGCCTCGGAGTGCCAGAGTAATGCATTGATTCAGCAGCACTCTCCTAGTGGAAAGGCCATGGAGTATCTATGGCAACAGCGAACCCAAAGCTCTTCATAGCAGTGACAATTTTCTTCAGCTTTAGTTCCTCCTCTGGCTCTCCGTGTCTCTTTCCCCGTGTATTTCTGCGTCCCGTCCAATATGTCAGCTGGCTCTCCCGTCTCCCGGTCTCGCTGCCAAATTCTCAGCCTCGTGGGATTTAATGGGCTCATCAAATGCCAGGATACCTGTTGCTGTCTGCTCACAAAACCTACCGCCATCATTAAGATCAAACGACGGTTCCACCCGGAGGGGTCACAATGCTGAACATTAAGAAGGTAAAAGAGGTCTTTGATGAGAACACCCCCTCCAAACTCGTTCCCTTAAAGCAATATCCAGTTGGCTGGTGGTCGAGGCATAATAGGCTATGGAGTGGATGTGAAAAGTCTGTAAAAAAGTTGTAATTAGATCTTTCAGGGCTCCAGAGAGATGGGCAGGATGATGGAAATCAAAACTTGGGTTAGGCGCGTATATCTCCTCCCCATTACGGCCACGTTTCATGAGGTATACTTCCATTAAAGACATGAATCTACCTGTAAATGATCAAATGAAGAAAGATTAGAGCTCTTACGCATTGTAGCACCTGCTCACCAATCCATTTACTCAGACCAATTACGCCCATAAAAAGTCGAGGAATCTAATAGAAAAGTACGGTTCCCTTGTTCTTCCTGGCTCCAGGAGCCATTACAAGAATGGAGGTTGTTAGATATTTATCACATTTCACAACACAGAGCAAGAGATCTTTGGCTAAAAGGCATCTTTCTGAAGGCAAAATCCATTCGAGATGTCGAGTGCTCAGGTTATTCTATCCGTACGTTGTTGATTTTTCACCGAGTTTAAACTCATTATGCTACCCGAGGGGAGCTCGGAGCACTGTGCGGTTGATAAATTCAACCTCTTCTCCAAGGCTTTTCTCTCCATCTCCTACGCGCCACTCTGGCAGGTGGAAGGAAAACGCGCAAAGTTCTGGGGCCGAGCAGTTTTTCCTGCCCTACGCTGTCAGAAAACGAGCAAGAGATCTTTTTTTACATCAAAAAAGTGTGTTTTGGAATACAAATGAAGCGGCCACGCCATCCAGAGATGGTTTACCTCTGGCCTGCAAGGACGGAATGTGATTTCAAAGTCGTTTGCGATTTTTTTTTTTTTAAAGACAGCCTGCAGAGAATTCCAGAACCAGACGGATCTGCTTGACCTTGCGTCGGATGAGAAAAACACAAGCTCCGCTGCGCTTCCTGTCGCATTTTGTCCAGAAATGTATTCATCAAATGTAAAAATGAGCTGAACTCCTCCCACTGCCTGCTCACTTTCACAGCGCTGACATATTGGGATATCAGCCGGGCCGTGCGCAGCGGATACAGGTGGCAAACGCTCATTGATCAGTTGGTTCACCAGGGTCAGAGAAATCTAGAGGGGCCAATGCAAAAAGCTCTCTTATTACTCACTATTCTTATGAGTCAGGGTAATTTAGCTCTGAAAACATAACACAACAAGTGCCAAATTACGGGTGCATGTATAGGCTGGTTTGTGTGAGAGAGAGTAACATTTTATTTTATTTTATTTTATTTTATAATGTATATTTAATAATATTACATACATTTCAGAGTGATCATTTAAAAATTATTTTAAATATATTATATATATATATATATATAATACATATTTAATAATAATAGATTTAATTATCTGCAATGACAAACATTATTTATTTGTTAAAATAATAAATATAAACAATATTTTCAGGTTAGCAAATAATTTTTAATCACTGTAATATTTAATATATTATATTTATATGTAGTTTCAAAGCAATTACTTAGTTTGATTTTTTAAATATAATAATGATGACAATAATAATAATTATTAATATATAAAAAATCGAATTATTTATGTAATTGCTTTGAAACTACAAAAATATAATGTATTAAATATTACAGTGATTAAAAATATTTGCAAACCTAAACATATTGTAACAATAATAATAATAATATTAATAATATACGATATTCAGTCAACACATATCACTCTCGACAATAAAGTCGAAATGACTAAGGAAACATTTGCTAATATAAACATATTGTAATAATAATAATAATAATAATTATTATTATTATTGTTATTTATTAATACTATTAATTATTTATTATTTAATTAATAATAAAAAAAATATAATTTTTTTCCTTTTGTAACTTGGGTTGAACACCCATTGCAGCCAAGTAATCTAAAAATGTTTAAACTGATTATTTACTTAAAGTACATTAAATATCAAAAAAAATATTAAGACGTTAAGACGAAAATAAAAAAAACGTTTCAGCATTAATTTGTTGATAAAAGTTGTTCCTTAAAATCACTGCAGCATTCACAGTGCTGCTTCATTTCATGTTGAGTGAATTCATTGAGGATATATCATACAAAACATCTTGGTGAGGGTTACCATTTCAGCACCACGGACAGGGCCAGAAAGAGGCAGCCCAACTGTGCTGTTTTGCTGGTGCCAGGAGCCTGCTAGGAGCCAGTCGACCCCTGTGTGACAGCATAAACAAGATTTAGTAGGAGCTCAATATATGCCATGCTGCCAGTGTCTCTCCACCAGTCATGTGTAATTAAAAAAGTCTCTCTGTGTGCTGAAGGATCTATGCTTTTCTAAAATAACTGGGTAGTGAGGAAGTCTTATCGTCATATAACTTTCTGATCAGCACTTCTATTAGAGGCTTCTTCATTTGAAATAATATTGCAGGTGTGGCAGGATGATAGGTTTTACAGTAGCTTTTGTGAAATGCTTTGATTTTTGTGTAAAATAAATCATCTTTAAAGCAGTATTACACCCTGTTTCCTTAGCCATTTCGACTTGGAGTATATAGTCGTGAGTGAGATGTGTTGACTGAATATCACCATAGAGTTCGCCCCTGATTCAGTCTCAGTGTTTAGCCAAGGGAGCTGAGAGCTGCAGCTTCAGAAACCTGTTTATGGTCGCAAAGGACGCTTTTAATTTCAGAACTCTCTTCTCTCCCAGATTCATTACAGTTTGATGATATCAGATGATTGGCCCCCACTCCAAAAACAATAGGCTGCTGACTCCCCGTGGCATCAGATCCAAATCTGATGTCTCACTCCTGCAGAAATCGATATGAGTCACTTTGCTGGAACATGTCTGACTCTAACCCATATTCTTTTTGAACAAGAAAGATGCTCTCTGGTTTCATTCAGAGTTACGATGAAAGGCACTGAGTGGAAAACTATTCCAGAAAAACTCAAAATCCGGCTCACTGTTCCTTAGGATTCATTTGCACTTCTTTTACTACAGACTATATCCAACAACCACTGAGCCCTGATACAGAGCGGACACTTTTTCAAGTTTTAACAGCTCGCTTCTGGTCTCCTATCTGACTATTCCGGCAAATAAACAAGACTGCCCCACCTTTTGGCTGCCTATGGATCACCCTATCTCTGCCAGCCTGACTCTTATTGGTTTCATACATTTTAATAAGATGCCAGCGTTGCGTTTTCCCGTGTTAAATGTGTCAGATCCTCTTTCTGTCTTATCATTTTCTTATTTAAATCTGACATGGCTGAATGCGCAGCGCTATACAGAGAGGCAACAGTCTTTAAGGTGATTTATCACGCAGCAAAAGCAAACTCAGCCAAAGGAAGGTGAGGACAACAGAACAAAAGACACACGTCAACAGTCTGAATGGAGAGATTTCTTTCACTCTGCAGTACGACTCTCTTGCAAGTACAATGTGACTCGACTGCTGCACATTCAGCTGCCATTTTTCAAAACGGCTCTCAGCCTTTTGCAGTTGATGCACCAGGTGGTTTTGGAAGGATATTTGGTTATATGACAGCTACCATGGCGGGGTGACTACATCCCCCACCCACCTTCATCCTCATACAACCCTGGACACACACGGGACAGGCTTTATGCAGTGCTGGAAGCAAACAGTAATCACAAATGGAAGCATTATCATTTTGATTAATGCCACGGTGGATTACAACTTGACCCTTTCACTAATCACCCAGTCTGTGTCTGTGTACCCGTGCCTTTGCCCCAGGCCTACCATCCACAGTACCCGTTAGAGAGCGCCAGGTTGTGGTCGGATTCTTCAATATTGATGACAATATTTCTTCAATATTTCAGATTTTTTTTTTGTTGTGTGTGTGTGTGTGTGTGTGTGTGTGTGTGTGTGTGTGTGTGTGTGTGTGTGTGTGTGTGTGTGTGTGTGTATATATATATATATAAAGTCAAGATATACAAACATTTCTATTTCATCAGCAACCAAATCACCCTATTATAATGATTTTTCTGAAGGATCATGTGACACTGAAGACTAGAGTAATGATACTGAAAATGTAGCTTAGCCATCACAAGAATAAATAATATTACACAATATATGAAAATAGAAAAAATATATATATTTTAAATTGTAATAATATTTAACTATGTTATTGCATTTTTTATCAAATGCTGCCTTGATGAGCATTAGAGATTTCATTCAAGAACATTTGAAATATCTAATCGACCCCAACCTGAATTTGACATGAAAAAATAAAAATGCCACTGGATAGCAATTTAAAGCCATTAACCATTATTACATGACCAGTTAGCACATTAACAGCCCTAAAATGCCAAAACTATAACTAAAATAAAAATCTGAAATTAGAAAATAGTGAAAACGGTAACACTTTACAATAAGTTTCATTAATGCATCAACTAACATGAACTAACAATGAGCAATACATTTGTTACGGTATTTATTAATCTTTGTTAATGTTAGTAAATAAAAATCCAGCTGTTCATTGTTTGTAAATGTTGTTCACAGTGCATTAACTAATGTTAACAAATACAACCTTTAATTTTAATAAAGTTTTAGTAAATGTTGAAATGAATATTAACTAAGATTAATAAATGCTGAAGAAGTAGTGTTCCTTCTTAGTTCATGTTAACTAAAGTAGTTAACTAATGTTAACTAATGAACCTTATTGTAAAGTGTTACCGTGAAAACTAAAGACAAGATAAATAACAAAACCAAGATGAATTGAAATATAAAACAGAAGCTACAATACAAAAGCCCGGCTCACAGCAGATATACCACCTGTAAGTTACCGCAATTAGCATTTGCTCAGCAGCAGGTACAGTTACAGAGTGCCTATTAGTGTGTGGTGTTTGTTATTTATAGCCTGCCCCCCTTTACTCCCTCCTACTCTAAAGAAATGTTCTCACCGAGGGATGAAAAGAGGAAGTCGCAGGGAAAAAGTGAGGGACTGCAGTGACCCCTGGGTGCCGGGAGCAGGGCCGCTTCTCAAAGCCTGCCGGAGGCGTATTGGTTATTACACCAGCGTCTGCCTGGCATGCCACACTACACTCGGGGGCGATGCCGGCACATGCTGTAGCCTTTCATCTGAAGCCTCTCTGCGTCTCCCCAAACATCTGGCCGCACGTTTGTCCTACATCTCGCCTGGAAAACGAACAATTTGCTTGCCAGTGGCTGCCTTTGAGTGACGGCAAAGACAACATATGGCGGGAAGATCTAACAAGCCTATTTAATGTGCTCACTACTGTACAGAACCCCAGCAGAGATGTGCCTTTGAAAGACAGTTCGGACTGTCATCGCAACAAGCTGTCATCTACAATAACTGTGGTGGTCGATACAGTAGCATGTGTCATTACTACGGCCACCGTGATTTCAAGTGAGATTTGTGAATTGTGGCATTTCTTCTATGGGCTTGAATTGTCCAAGTGAGGAGAGCGAGAGCTGTAATTGACATTGTTTGGAGCTCTTAGATGTTTGAAGTTGAGGTGGTTTCGCTGAATGTTAAGCTTTCATCATGCTTCCGTTCAAATGCTTTTAGTTGCTGTGGATGGAATGAATCACCGCAGAGGTCAGGTCAGTGATTCACTTTTAATGACTGCAGTGTGTTAATGTGAAAAGTGCATTAAAAACATTCAAAGGCTCATCCTGCACAAAATAGAGCATGTCAATTTACACGTGCTGTGTTTTTGAAAGGATATGAGACGGGATGACATGGAGTAAGATTAGCAAAGACGATTCTCGCCTTTGTGAAGAATTTTTTTTAAAGGAATTTCACAGTTTATTTACAAGCATGTCATGTGATAAGATGTGACAGTCTATACTTTTTTAATAGTTGTAATTTATTTGATTTTTCATAGAATTTTTTTATTTATTTGATTTTTCACTTTCAGAAGTGTATGAAATGAAATAGGTGCCGGAACCAATTTCTCATGTGCCGGATATGGGTTATCTCGGTATCATGAACAATTCGGCATGCCTGTTCAGTTTGCCTAGGACCCCAGGGAGTAGCTATTTGTAATGCCTAATAAAAAAATTATAAAAAAACAAAAAAATTTAATAATAATTATAGGCCTATACGTATATATATATATATAATTGCAACATTTACGTAGGGTATGGGATGTTTATTTATATTTATTTATATATATTTATATATTTAATATCCTGATTGGGTGCTGAATAATCATTTCTTATTATTATCATAGTTGAAAACAGTTGTGCTTCTTAATATTTTTGTGGAAACCGTGCTACGTTTTTTGTTCATTTGAAATTGAAATCACACAATGTAAAAGTCTGTCACTTTTGATCAATTAAATGCCTCCTTGCTGAATAAAGGTATTCATTTCTAATCAAGCACTATAAACAGACTACCCGTTAAAAATGCTTACAGCCAATGGAATGCTTTTGAGTCCAAGGGAGGACTGATTCGACTGGTGGACCAATTTGCAGTGGCATCAATTTTATATTTAACTCTCTCAAAGGGATATTGAGGGCATTAGTACAGTAAATTGCCTCTCATCAAGTGATTCAGAACATGCCATGGCTTGTGTGGAACCTGCCCAGCTGTGATGCTGCAATCACATGATTTAGATGACAGTTGGGGTCTTCCTACTGGTAATAGATGCCACAGCATTAATATTTCTTCATGCAGCAGCTACTGTTGCATCTAGTAGTTGGATTGCATCACAAAATGTTAAAAGTGTGTTCAACGAAGCCTAAAGTGAGTGAATGTAATTTTTTTGGTTTTGCTGCACAAGCAATGAAAGAGAATATTAAATAACTTTTTATTTCATTGGATATGAGTGTGGAAAGTATTTGTTGGGCAATAAGACAGCCAAAAAATAAGTAATAATGTTGAAAGTTATGTCAGGCTGAGCCGACAAATAGAAGAAATCTGGATTCTGAAAATGTAATTATGATAAGGTAATGCACTTTTTATTGTAAAATTATTCAAATTGTTACACTTATTTATCAGATTGTGTGCCTTATGAGAGATGAGCATAGATGAATGAAGAGAGTATAGGCTCTCAGTGGGACAGTAAGCGCTGGCTTAGGGTTTCATTACACTGCAGGGGAGGGTCAGTTGTTTCTACTGATATAGACATAGACCTGTTTGCTGGAACACTGACATATTCCCAAGAGACCTATTAGTAAAAGCCCATTTCTGTGAGTATAGTGAGACTGTGGAAAGGATGTTTAACCAATTAGAAATGTGCTAGAGGAGTAAAATGAGGAGTAAAATCACAGTCATGTGACCATTCTATATATATATATATATATATATATATATATATATATACTGTATAAGTACACTCCATTCTCAAAATGTATTTAATAGTACAATTCCATCAAATTGAATTGCATAATCCTTACATAATTTAATTGAATACATTGAACAATCCTTAATCAATTATTCAATTAAATTACGTAAGGATTATTCAACACATTACTGGAATTTTACTATTATTATTATTATTATTTTACTTTTATTTTTTTGTGTATAATTTCATGCCAATAAAAAAAAAGAAAATCATGATTGACCAGTAGGCTACGTTACACTAAAGAGTTTATCGATAAGTAGTACATTTCTAATTCACTTTAATTTGAAGCAGATGAATATGGAAATATTATATCAAAGTTTGAGACTCATTATGATAAAAAAAAACACACAAAAAAAAAACAGTTACAGACATTTAAAAAAAAAAATATATATATATATATATTATATAATATACACAACACTCCCTGATCTCTGCTAGTTACCAACTGAGCATCTAAATGTCAGCATTCTTCATCAGATTAGATAAAAATCACAACCTATGAGACTGAAATACCATTAATGTGGTTTAAACAGAAGCACTTGGGAAAGATTTTCTTATGTCCCTTTAAAAAATATCTCCAGCAAGAGCGTTGCAGTTCCTTTACCTGCCGCAAGGGGCGTCTTTGCTCCACTTTTGGGCGCTCACACATTCAGTTCCTCTCCGTACTGAGGGCAAGTGGAGATATCGGCATTTTATCAACCCGCGAACCCACAATCGTGAGGAACGAGGGTAAAAAACCCCTCTCTGGTCTTTTACCTTCATTGCGACACCTAAAGACTGCACCGGGATGTGTTTTTTTTTTTTCCTGATGAGACGACGGATTGTGGATTAACATCAGTCTTAAAACTGCATTAGGGAAATCATGCTGTTTTACTCTGCGAAATAGTTGGACCGAATCATGTCGCTGTCACAAATGTTTCTTGCTTGAGCTTTCCCTTCGTTTGGATTGTATTTTTTCCCCTCCTCCTGCCTTCATTAGTGGGAGACGCACTCTGGAAATGTAGGAAATGGCAAAGAGTGTTGGAAATAGAGCTTCATGGTAATTATGTGGATCGTTTTATCTATCTCGCGAGCTTCTTGTGTTGTTTGTTTGTAAACGAGACTGTCGTGTTTTGTTCATTATATAATGGAAAATATAATTATTCTAACATGGAAGAGGAGAAAGGGAAACTTGTGCATTTGGCTGGATTGTGGGATATTAGGAAATAAAACTGCTCTAAATGTGAAATTATACAGAACAGTTACCTTATAATGCTCATAAACCGTGATCATCAGAAAGAAATGGACTGGGCTTGAGACGTGCTGTAACTTAAATAAGAATTTTAATACAATCTGCAACCCTTAAGGATCAATTGGCAAGAGTCAGGTGTATTTAAAGTGTAGCCTACACTAATGTGCTCTCCCGTCAACTTGTATATGAAAATTAATCTGTTTTGATTAAGGTGATTCTCATTTTACCCCCCTTAATTATAATTAATCCGACAAATTAGTCGAGCTTATATTAATTGACTGATAATGAGGTCTTGAAGGAACCTCTGACTCAGACAGCTTTGACGTCGTGAGTTTGTATGGAAACGCGCAAGTGCATCGCCTATTTGGGGATTATTTATTTTTTGGGTTATTCGATGCGTATCATTCCAGTGATGGAATGGCATTTTTGGATATCATTGTGCAATAATACTGCACGATCGAGAGTAGAGGGGGTGATTTGGTGGGCAACTTGTGCAGATCTCAGGCGTAATGATAGAAATGCCGGCGTGATGATCAAGCAAACTTGCCATTCATGGTAGACACGACTGCGTTTGTATCAACGGCTGAAAAATCGCCTTATTCGACGCTAGATGTTTGGACGAGACACGTTGAAGTTCGAACGCTTTTTAAACATTTCTGTATTTTAAATAGTGCACTCAAAAATGAAAAATATCATCATTTACTCTCATGTTGTACCAAATTAATGTGACTTACATTCTTCTGTGAAACTGGAAATAAAATGTTAGTCAGAATGAGTCTAGTCGCCATTCACTTTCATTGCGTCTTTTCTGCATACAATGAAAGTGAATGGTGACTAAATCTGTCATTCAGTTAAACGTCTTTTCTGTTTTACGGAAGAAAGTCATAAGAGTTTGAGACAACGTGAGGGTGAGTACATGCTAATGATTTTCGTTTCGTTGAGGTGAACTGTTCCTTTCAACGTTAGATAGCCTACCAAAATTATTTCATGATACCCCAGCGTCAAAACTGGACGACTTATCTCTTTTTTAGACCAGTGCTTCACATAAAACTTGTCAGTTGTCGAGCCATTTTGGTGAGTTCGGTTTAGCTATAAAATATTTCGAAGTAAAGACGTCGTCTTCGTATTCGAATATGGTGAAATATCGCTTTAGGGAAATACATGTCTTAAAATAAAGGGCGTCCATATTGTCATGCATAGTTATAGTGTCAAAAAACTAACCGTGCAGTGGGAAGCTTTTTTTGTATTTCTCCTGCCTGTCTGAAAACCAGGTACCAAATGTGTACAGGGGAGGGAGCCAGTCCATAAATAATGTAGGTTTTGACTCTTCCTGCTAATATTGCTTCATGGCTTCTGATAAATGAAGACAGCCGCCCCCAAGGCCCATTTGTGTCTTCACACGAACACGTTTTATGTACTCCGCCATCCTCAAAGTTTTTCTTATCCCTTTGCTACAAATTCTGTGTAAAGACGCAATGCCACATTCAAAGCAAAGTAAGCTCTGAGGGTCTGATGCTGCTTTGATGAAATGCAGCATCAGTGCAGCCTAAAACTTTTCTGATGTCATAACAACAAAGTTGATATTTGATCATTTTTATTAGCCTATTTCATATTTCTGTTCTTTGCATGTTTCTATATGCATACTATATTTTTTACGCATTTCTGAAAATGTATTTTCTGCATAAATCCATTAATGGTGTCATAAAATAGCGTGTAAATGCTTTTTTTTTTTTTTTTTGGTGTATGCAGATGTGCTGCCTTTGCAGCGTAAAGATGGCACATATCTTTTAAGTACTTTAAATGGATCATTCACCCAACAAATGTAAATTCTGTCATCATTTACTCACCCTTATGGTGTTCCAAACCTGTACGAGTTTCTTTCTTCTGCTGAACGCAAAAAAAGATATTTAAAAAACTGTTGGTGACTAAACAGTTGATGTTAGCCACTGACTTCCATAGTAGGGAAAATCAATACTATGGAAGTCAATGGCTAACGTCAACTGTCTGGTGACATTCTTCAAAATATCTTCTTTTGTGTTCAACAGAAGAAAGAAACTCATACAGGTTTGGAACAATGTAAGGGTAAATGATGGCAGAATTGTAATTTTTGGGTGAACTATCCCTTTAAGCTTAGTTGCTGTCAAGATGCTTAATGGTGTCACACTAAAGTTTACACCGAGATTGGTTTGGAAAGTCTTTCCATTTACTGAGTTGACATTAAACCTTTGTCGGTTACATGGTGATTAATTACCAGGGCTTTGTTCTGCCTTTATTGATGCTCTTCATTATGTGATATGAGGATCACTTCATAATCAGCAGGCAGAGCGTACGTCACTGTTCGAAAGCTTAAAGGGGAAAGTGATGTGTGAGAGTGTGTGTATGCTGAGTGGTTGTCTCCATAATATTCTTACATTTTTCAATGGCCATCTGGGAGTTGTGTTGGTTTATGGTCTGAAAGTAAAATTGAGTCGTGATCGTGATGTCAACTGTCCGATTTAATTTCTTATATTGTACGTTATGTATAGATATTGAAGGTCTGCTATTATAAACGCTGTGATTTCCCACTGAGATTTATAATCATCTAAGACTGAATAGTAGCTTTTCAGAGAATATCATAATTGCTATTGTATGCCTAGTTGTTTTGACAGAAGCCACCACCACAGTTAGAACTCCCTCTCTCTTTAAAGAGAGATGCAGCAAGATTGTATATGGCAGATAATGTGACGACATTGTCTGGTCACACTGTGTTTTTGCTCTTTACTTTTAAAGGTGCACTAAGTAAAAAACAATTTTATACCTAAAGGAATAAGCAGTACGTATGACAAATATGTTTAGAGAATGTAATACTTGCATTAGATGAAGACTCCAGTCATATCTGTGTATTTAGAAAAAATATATATAGCCTATACTCCACATAACGGTGGTTCATTTTCATGATGACTATACTGTTAAAGAATGAATGTCCAGTAACCTACATTCATGTATATTGTTTATTATTGATGTTTGTTTGTTTGTATATATATATATAAGTCATAGATTATGTAATGCAGTGTATAGTTTAGTAAGGGGTGTATTTAATTGAAATTAATTTAAGTAAAGATTTATTAGTAGTGTTCTTAGCATTAATTTGTGGACCCAATATCAATGGACGAATAAAGATTAAGTAAATATTGATAAATATTTGTTTTAAACCAATTTCCAGTCTATTTTTCATGGTAAGATCACATGACCAGCTGAACTTTATCTCTGTTTTAGTCCATATTCAACTCTTCAGACCATCTTATTCAACAATGATGCTTCTCAGATGCTTCCAAATCCTGCTGAACTCTCAACCACATTGGCACGCGTAGAATATTAATTCACAAATCGTGGGCCATTAAATGTGATTAAGGCGATGTGATTTGTCTCCTTGCATACATCCTGAGTGGAGCATGGCACCCGCTGTCTTTTAATCTGCTTTATTGTGCAGACGAATGCCTTTCTTTGACTGTCTTCGTGCTTGTTTTGTTTTTTTCTACTGCAAGAAAACGATTATTTTGCTGTAATCATTTAGACATGGCTGACATCGCTGTTCGCAGCAAGCTGGAGTGAAACGACAATGGTTGCCCTTTGAAGGATACGCAGTGCTGTGTGTTTCACATATCTGTGCTGTCAGGTTCAGGATTTGCATTGCATTTGATGAGGAAGGCATTAGGCCCGCTAAAGCCTTGTTCACCTTTCATTATTCCCTCGTGCCTTGATCCTTCGGCACAATGCAGTTTACCAACTTTTTATAGATGTAAACTTGCGTAGTGCTGCTAATCTGATCATTTGACATGTGTGCGCTCAAATAATTTGTTAAAAATGGCTATCAGGTGGTTGAGACGTTAAAGTCTAAAAGCGATTGTGAGCAACAAAACAGCATTTTCAAGTTCACACAAAAAATTTAAATTGTCATAAATTACTTATCCTCATGTTAATCCAAACCCATAAGACTTTCGCTCATTTTGGAAACACAAATAAATATATTTATTAGAAGATATCTGTCTCTCCATTGAAAGTCAATTTCACCAAAACTCTGACACTTCAAAAAGTTTATAAAGACATTGTGAATGGGGCTGCACACAATATATAGTTTTAGCGTTGATATCGTGATGTGCGCATTTGTGATAGTCACATCTCAGGATGTGCGATGTATAGTATAGTAGTTGATCTGTACGGACCAGGTACCACGGTTTGAAATGCGTGATTCTTTGATTAATTGCATAGTTTAACCATCAGAGCGAAAGTTTTTATCTTTTGAATCTTTTACATGTGTTTTAGGTCTGGTCAGTTTAAACATTCAAGTGATTTTAAACTATTCGAGCGCAAGAAGAGGCAAAAGAGAATTCCATTCAGAACTTTTGCATGGGCACAGACAGGACACGGAACACTGAATTTCGTTCTCTTCCATGTCTATTTGTGCTTGAATGGACCCATGATTATCATTATATCAAAATATCGCAATGTCCCAAAATCTTGCAGCCCTAATCATGATAGTGTCAAAATATGAACTGAGCGGTTTAATCCAAGTCTTCTGAAGAGACAGTATCACTTTATTAGATGAACACGTTTAAATTATGCTTTGATTTGCATATAAACATAGATCAACACACATACTTGGAGCCCATCGAATATGCTAAACGGAAGCTCAGACGTGCTTGTGTGACTTTTTATTTGTGTTTTGAAGATGAAGTCTTATGGGTTTGGAACAACATAAGAGTGAGTATTTGATGTCATAATTTTAATTAAAGCTGCAGTCGGCAAGTCTGGCAGATTGAGTGGCCTTAGCCCAAATTTTGAATGTTTACAACTCTCATGCCCCTCTCCCACTACCACCGAGCAATCTCCCATCGAGTTCGTGCTCGTCTGTGCGTGTGCACCAGATTTTCTGTGAACGCGTCCGTCTCTTCAGCATCAATCAACACCATGGACTCGGAGGTAGGCTGCCCTGGCTAATCTACCCATAGATAGCAATAACCGAGGAATTGGAAGCTTGTTAGTAGATTTTCTCTCCGCCATCACGCTTCGCACAATCCAACACACCTGCGAACTTCAGGCGTGTGCATGTGATATTGTAACGTGCGCGGGGAGGGGGGATCTGTGGCGTGTGCACAAACTGTGATTGACAGTCAGATCTCACACAGCCCTGCGCTGATTGGACCAGAAGAACCGGGAGCGAGTGGATTTTTGCAAAACAAATAACAGGCTCCAGGCGGAGGTAGAAGCGCGGGTTTTTTTCTAAAACCGGCTGATTTATGTTGTTCTGTCAGAGCATAGTGTCGGTTTCAGTGAATATGATCAAAAAAATCTTGCCGACTGCAGCTTTAACTAACCTGTTAAGGGCCACAATTGACCCTTCGCAGGGAGTTTGATTGACAGGCGATCTGACCAATCATAATCCGCCATCCGCCGAAGCCGCCATTTTGGTCCGACAAAGCAGTCAGGAGAGTTAGTAGGTTAACGTCGGTGGATTTGAACTTGAAAAACGGTGTGTACTGACGTCTTTCCACAGTTGAAACAACATTCCTTCTGATGTTCATTCATGTTTATTTGACGCTATAAATGAACTAGAAAGAAGAGATGATCGGTTCACGAGCAGCTTTAACTGAGGCACTACAGCGATCTGTCACGACACATTAAAGAGCCACAAAACGGTATTTTTTGTTTAAATTTCTTTAAAAAATGACCAAATTTGAAAGTTGAGACTTTGTTTCATATCAAAAGTAACCTGCTCTGTCCTGTCTGTCACTGCGTTGTCAGTGTCCTCTCTGCTCCGCAATGTATTTTTCACTGTGTTTGAACATGGTGTGGCGTGAGAGCGGTGTGGCTTGTCGGACATAGCAGCAGTAACTAAAGGGAGAGTTGTCTTTTCGAACGGTCAATTATGTGGTTTGTAAAGAAACAAAGATACTTTTCGTTTAAAGACTGTTGAAAGTGCACTGCATGTAACAGACTCTCAAAAGCCACAATCCTGAGAATCCATTAGCAATATTCTGTTCATGACATTGTTCCACTTATGGGCTTTGTTTTATGGCAGACAGTTATTATGAGGCACAATGGGTTGCAATGTCTCTCTCTCTGATCCCCTTTTCAGAACGCACTTGGTTTGATCCATTAGAAATGCAGCTTTCATCATGGCTGAAGTGTTCTTCTGTTCTCCCGTGGTTAGCTCCGCCTTGTCCAAGAGCCTTGACCTTTCTCTGTCTGTGTGTGCGCAAACTGGCCGCCATTTTCATGGTCCCTTAAGACTGCAACTTTTTTCTTCGGTGGGAAAGACATTCTCTCGAAGGCAGTGGAAGTCAAGCACAGAGTGTTCTGAGTGCAGAAAGTGCCAGACAAAGTTAAACTGTCTAAATGGACTGGTGCGTCTGTTCCGGAGAAGAACACAGTTCTGGGAAGCAATTGGCTCCCACCCCCTGTCGTTATAGCAGTCAAAATTCCACTTCCCACCTCTCCATCGGCAGTGGAGTGTGAGGACGGTTTGGATCGATGGGCGCCTTGTCATTCTAAAGGTGTGATAGGTAGGCAGCCGTGTGTCCTCTCCCTCCCTCCGTCTCTGCCAGCTAAAGCCGGTGTTTACACTTGGACACCTGTCTACTCTTCACACTCGCTTCAGACAAAGGATTCAACGTAGGCTGTGAAACGCTTGCCAAATCCCAAAACAAACCTTTTGTGAAGACTACATTTGCACAAACACTGCATGTGTTGCTATTAAGCGTCTTTGTTTCATTCTAGTCTTTGTTAAATCAGGGTTCAGGCAGGTCAAGGTTGGATCTGTCCCCCCACCACACACACACATTTGAATGCTTCTTGATGTTTATCTTCGCCACATGCTCATTGACCAGAGGCTAATGTGACATTTCTGTGAGATGAAGACCTAAATGTCCCACATGCAATAATCAGGCTAAATCTGTCAAGCACTTTATGGGTTTTGCGGATTGCTTTTCAAAGCCTGCATTCAACGCTCCTCATATTAAGGACGATAAAGATACAGTTGGTTTTTCACGTCCGTGTTTTACAGGCTTTGTAATTTCGCTACCTTCCTAATAAATCTCCCAATTATTACTTTGATGACAACGAGTGTAATTGAATCTTCTACACGCAGCTTATTTGACTAGGTGCTGCATGCTCCCTCCCTTTTTTCAGGACCTGTTAATGTAGCTTATGTAATGTAGAGAACGTCATAGAAAGCAGGTCATCGAAATATAATGCAATCGGCATATTTCATCTGTTAATCCAACACTCGCAGCATTTAGATTCATGATCCTGATGCCTGTGCAAAAGTGCATGTGGGAGGAGATGTTTGCTTAGAGACAGCAAGAGCTTTTTTTGTTTTTTACACATCACAGTGGTAAACTGGAGAACTTGCACAGCAGATATCACTAAAATGGCAGTATGGTGAATGTTATTAATATCTGCAAACATGACTTTACAAACCTAAACCTTTTTAAAGCGTGGAAAAAATGTGTATAAATATGTATGTGTGTAATAGTATGCTGTTGTATCAAAAGTAAAAATTAATTATTATATATATATATATATATATATATATATATATATATATATATATATATATATATATATATTAGCACGTTTTTTGCTTATATCACCACCGCTAATTCAACATTTCCACACAATTATGTATATATTACACTACTGTTCAAATGTTTGAGGTCAGTAAGATATTTAAAATACAAATAGATATTTCTATTTCAAATAGATGCTGTTCTTTTGAAACTTTCATTCATCAAAAAATAAAACACATTTCCACAAAAATACATTTCCAGCACAACTGTTTTCCACATTGATAATAATAAGAATGTTTCTTCAGTGCCATATCACAATGATTTCTGAAGTATCATATGACACTGAACACTGGAGTAATGAGGCTGAAAATGTAAAAAAAAAATTATTGTAATAATATTTCACAATATTACTGTTTTTAACTGTAGCTGTTCTGTACTGTACTAAAGCATAAGAGACTTCTTTTAAAAACCGACCCTACATTTTTGACTGGTTGCGTAAATATAATTATAAAAAAAGAAATCTTTGCAAAACACATTTGTTGCCAATAAAGTGGATTAATTTGGACACATTTTAGATCATCCCAATTGTTGTAAGATCATGAGATTTAGCCATACCGTAAACCAACTATTGTTTTTAGTTTGCACAGTTGTTGGAACCTCTTTACTGTCACATGGTATTACCGCAAATTGAACAGTATTTCTACCTAGAATGCACTTTGTGTTGGTCACTGGTGCCGGATATGCCCAGAACTTCCTTATCTCGAAAAAAAAAAAACTCTTGTTTAGAGTTGCCTGAACAACATTAAAGTCTACGTCTTATTTATATAAATGGGATGTGTACGCATGTTCGTATATGTGAAGAAGTGAGTGAGTATATTTGTGTTGGATGTGCAGATATGCCTCTAGCTGTTGTCACTGTGATTTTGCCAAGTGAGACATGTTCCTGGGTCAACATATTTTGTTGATCCTGGAACAACATTCCTGTCCGAAAATGTTGTCCCTACCCTTAAACCTAACCCTACCCATAACTTATCCTTAATATCAGAGGGAAATAATAGGTGAATAACACTGACGTAGAATCACCTGGTTGTAATGCTAAACTTGACATAAACTGTAAACTTGTCCCTCTAGCTGTACCGTTGTTATGAATAATGCAAAGGCCCAGTGGTGGTCGTACACCTCAGCATTTCTGCCGGCATTCGCTCTTGCAGGTGCTGGGAATGAGTTATGCGTAATTGTGTATGTTTTTGTGACAGCATAGGCTGTGTGTGCACATTTGCATATACAGTATGTGCGTTTGTGTGAGTCTCACAGAATAGATTTAAAATATTCTCATGACTAAGTCGTCATTGAAAGCGGTCCACTTGAGTAAGATCAGCTCTGCTGCAGCAGTCTCTTTCTTTCTGTCTTTCACTTGGATTGACGGCTGCTTACACGTTGTCATCTGAGGACAAGAAGTTCTTCTCCTCGTTTCAAATCGGCGTTTGCTTTCTGTCAATGCGTCTTCACATGCAGCTCTCTGCAGTCTCGGGAGATGGACGTGTTCTCATTGCGCACTATTTTAACGTGCATTTATTTATGTACGGTCTCATCGGAATATTAAAGCAATAGTTCACTCAAAAATGACAATTCATTATTTACTCACCCCTTGTCGTTCTAAACCTGTATGTTGTTTATGTAGAATGTACACATTCACAGTATTTATGAATCTTGGCATGGATTCCATAGAATCCAACGGAGGATTTTGCAGTATTTTAAAATGATCATTTATTAAATTAGTGTGTTTGAGATGAGCTATTTTAAGGTCATACAATTTTAAGGAGGCTAAAGGCATAGTTCACCCAAAAATGGAAAATTCTGTCATGATTTACTC
Source organism: Leuciscus leuciscus (assembly GCF_965113295.1). Classification (NCBI taxonomy): domain Eukaryota; kingdom Metazoa; phylum Chordata; class Actinopteri; order Cypriniformes; family Leuciscidae; genus Leuciscus; species Leuciscus leuciscus. Next base: position 17,889,472 of record NC_138747.1, on the reverse strand, counting down.
ACCCTTATGTCGTACCAAACTTTTGTGACTTTTTCTTTCTTCCATAATGTCCATTATGTCCATAAACGATGGAAGTTAGGAACCAAAATTGCACCAACACTCTTCAAAATATTCGTTTTTCACTTCAGATAAGAAGCATGAAAACATAAAGTGAAGAAGAAAAGATTGTTGTAAAGAGAAGTGTTTTACAGAACAAACAGCATTATGGTTTGGAGTGACATGAGAGTGAGTAAATAATGACAGAAACGGTTTCACTTTATTTTGATGGTCCCTTTAACACATTCTGTTGACTATAAGCAACGTTATTTTACTAGCTCTCATTAGAGTGTTAGTAAAGTATTAGTAGACTGGTAGGGTTAGGGTTAGAATAAGTTTACATGTAGTTGCAAAGTTAGTGATAGTCAGTAGAATATCTGTTGAAGGACCATCATAATAAAGAGTTAGCAGATATTAAGCAGACAGTCTACTAATAGTCTAATGAGTTAGTTGACGTGTAGTTGCAAAGTTACATTTTTGGATGAATTATTCATTTAAGCTTTGCAGATTTTTAATTGGTTATCTAAAATTCAATTTTCCCACACCATATTCATTGTGAGTGTTAAAAAAAGACCTGATGTCAACTGTCACTTTGTTGTACCACTCCTAAAAATGTGTGAGTGGCATTACTGACTGGACTGATGATATGATGGATCACTCTGTCATGCAAATTATGGTTAATTTTAAGTGAGTCTTTGATGGCAGCTCTAATAAACTCAGGGTCTTCTCAATCAGACTTTAGATTTCCCAAACTCCATATTCGCCAGTGCGACCATTCTGACCTGCAAGCTAAGCATATCCACACATAATCATATAAGCTTTGGCCTATAAATTTCTCTCAAAGTCTTATTGCGGTTGAGATGAGATCATTAAGGTGAGTGTGAGCTTGTGCGGGCCTTAAGCAAACACTGATGAAATGGCCTCAGATTTGACCGACTGCTGCAGTAACTCACTTTTCTGGCCTGTGTTCACAACTTCTGACGGCATTCGCTAAAATAATCAGCCATTTGTTTTCCACTTCGAACCACCTTTGTAATTGAGAACCATGCTCCATTATTCTCAGATGCCAGTATGATGGAAGTTGACACTAAGAAAGTTGAGAATATTGTCTCCTCAACATAGAATGTTTGTCATGTGTTCCTCATGTGGGAGGTAGATGTGTATTTGAACTAAAATGCATTATTGTTGCATATAAAGCATCCATCCATCCATCCATCCATCCATCCATCCATCCATCCATCCATCCATCCATCCATCCATCCATCCATCCATCCATCCATCCATCCATCCATCCATCCATCCATCCATCCATCCATCCATCCATCCATCCATCCATCCATCCATCCATCCATCCATCCATCCATCCATCCATCCATCCATCCATCCATCCATCCATCCATCCATCCATCCATCCATCCATCCATCCATCCAGTGTATTTTGATTAAAATGCATTATTGTCTCCATCCATCCATCCAGGTGGTAGATGTGTATTTTGTTTAAAATGCATTATTGTCTCCATCCATCCATCCATCCATCCATCCATCAAAATGCTAATTTTATAAATATACAAATATACATTAATGTTCAAATTAAGTTTTTTTTTTTAAGAAGCTTTTACTTATCAAGGCAAAATTTTTATCAGCCATAGGCAGCCGAGTGTCACATGGACTTATTGTATTCGCTTGTCAGAGAAAGGTTTAACGACAGTATGAACGGAAGGCAACATCTATGGACTTTTAAGGTAATCGGCAAACCTAGCTAGTTCTTTTTATTGTTGCCATTTTATTTATTTTTTTAAATATCTAAATGTTTGTGAGAAAGAAAAAAAAACATTCAAATTTAGTATTTTTTACCACAAAAACACGTTCAGCTGACATTTTGCCTTGTGCATTTGATTTAACAGCAAGGTTTTAACTGAACTATGCATGTGCATTTTATACACTTACATTATGTTCTTGTTCCGTACATTCAATAATTGTACGTTCTTAAATGCGTGAGGTTTTCTAGCGCTTTTCAACTGCTCATGTTGTACATGAAGATAAATTAAACTCTCCCTAATTTGCTCCTTGATATTTCTGCCCATTTTCATTCGTGTGATTTTCAGCCTCTGCTTTTCTGCTACAGACTGAAGCACCTCCTGAGTGTATAACATGCCGCGCCGTTACTTTCACTAATAAAAGAAAAATAGCCTTTTACAATTCTCTAGTGCTATTTTTTTTTATTGGTTGGGGCATTCCACAGACCTACATTAAAACTTTTCAACACACAGTCTTGTACAGAGATTACAGAGATTCTCTTAGTCTCAGATTGTTTTAAAACAATGACCAAATTGTAAAAAAAAAAAAAAAAAAAAAAAAAAAGATTATCAAGATCTGTGCCTAAATTCTGATTGGGTGGACATTTTCCCATGCCCAGATCCGGTCCGACTGTAACTGAGATTCACGGACCCTTGCTTTAAGAGCTCTCGGTCTTTAACTGGACAACTCACAGCAGGAGCTACAAGATAAGCACTTCAAGCAGAAAGAAATACAAAAGACAAAACAGACTAAAAAAAAGAACTTCAAGAGAATAAACAATCAAAGAATTGAGACAAAAATATCACACCCACTGGGGAAATATGTAAGAATGTTTTTGCTTTATATGAAATAATATAAAACTAAGTAGCATTTATTCCAAAGAAAGACAGCAAAACATTTCCCAAACAAATATTTGTGGTGGGTTTTAAGTGATGAAAGAAGAAGATTTAGATTAATGTATTTTAAATTGAGATGTTTTTGCCAGATTGTATTTATGTATATTTGACCACATGATAAATGTGTCCTTAATACTTAGAGGTATTCATTAAGACAAATTTGCATATGTAGTTGTTCATATCTATCAAAACTTTGGGTGATGTCATGAGAATGAGTAGATGTACCTATAAGAGAACAAGCAAAGGCATACCATACGAAAGGTTGAAGTAGAAATTCAAGACTGTGTATATTCTATGGAGATATACAGTGTCTGTGCTGTGGATTCTTTATTTGTCTGCAAGGGAACACTGTATTAAGATCCCAACTGAGATTGTTACGTACTGTCTCAGAGGAGGCATATGTCTATCTCTCAATTCAGTTCCTCAGGCCCTCTTTCTATCCTTTGAGACAAACCTGACCTCATTACAAACACACACTCTCTCCTTCTCTCTCTCTCTCTATCTGTCTGTCTATCTGTCTGTCTGTCTTTTACTTAATAGTTCACGTCACTTAATTTTGTGAAATAAAATTTGACGTGTCTATCCGTGTTATATACAAAAATATAAATACAATGAGCACATGAGCATGGGAAGAAGGTCGTCTGGTCCGATGAGTCCCATTTACATGGGGAAGTGATGGCACCAGGATGCACGGGGGACGACGACAAGCTGGTTGAGGGAGTGTGATGCTCTGGCCAATGTTCTGCTGGAAAAACTGGCCATTCATGTGGACATACATTTGCCACGTGCCACCTACCTAAACATTGTTGCAGACCAGGTACACCCTTTCATGACAACGGTGTTCCCTTTTGGAAGTGGCCTCTTTCAGCAGGATAATGCGCCCTGCCACACAGCACACATTGTTCAGGAATGGTTTGAGGAATATGATGAAGAGTTCAAGTTGTTGGCCTTGCCTCCAAATTCCCCAGATATCAATCCAATTGAGCATCCATGGGATGTGCTGGACAAACAAGTTTGATCCATGGCGGCTCCACCTCGCAACCTACAGGACTTGAAGAATCTGCTGCTAACGTATTGCTGTCAGATACCACAGGGTACCTTCAGGGGTCTAGTAGAGTCCATGCCTCGGCGGGTTGCCAGCACAAGGAGGACCAATAGCAGACATGGAATAAAGACTTGTAGTGTGGTGTTGGAGTTCTCTCTCTCTCTCTCTCTCTGCTCTATTGTAGAAATCTCCTAGGCGATTTTATAGGCTCATTAACAATACAGTACACAATCAATGCAGTGGATTTCTCATCTTGCGTCTGTGTTTATCCGTTCATCTAATTATGCGATGGAACAGACTGTTTTGCATCTTTTTGAAGCCTGTCATTGATAGGCTACCGTCAATAGGAGCAATTTGTTTTGAAATATGAAGTGAGGGGAGTAGAAATGTCAACTGGGCCAAAGTGAGATTGACTAATCATGGATAAATAAAACACTTGAGTTAACACATTCAGTTTTGCAGAGTGGGGTTTGTTTTTGGCATGTTTCTCTGCAAGACTGAACTCGAGTGCAACTTACAAGAACCATGTGATATAGGATGAAACCAAACATTCAGTATTGTATTTGACAGTTTTAAAATTGGTCAATGAAAAATATGAATGTTTTATGTATTGTCTGTTTTAATTATTATTTAATTTTTTACAGAACTTGTGTATATGCACAGCTTATGTATGTATGTATGTATGTATGTGTGTGTGTGTTACACTTAATACTATAGTAATAACAGCAAATAATGGATAATTAAAAGCAACTAACCCTAACCCAAAACTCAATTATATAATAAGTACATATTGTTAATTAATATTACTCAGTACTTCTTTGTATAATTACACTGTAACAAGGGCACCTTAAAATAAATTGCAACCCACATTTTATTAAAAGATAAATTAGTTGTAAATAGACATTACTAACTGACTATAAGTTGTTGAAAAAGTAGGAGACCATTGTGATCTATTTCTAGTTACAGCCCTGCTCCTAAAACCATACAATGGAATGTCTGAAAACCTTTTGAATTTAATAAAATGCTGGCAGTTTCTGGTTCACCATTAACAAAATGCACAATGGCAGAGTTATTACCGAAATCGGTCCATTTCATTACAGTAGATTAGACCTCGGGGCCAAATATTGTGATCAGACAGAACGGAGGCTCTTTAAGCATTGTCTGTGGACGCCATTACATGGCGGGTTGAAGAAAGGTCAGTTCCAGCTATTCCATTCAGCCATGTCTGCTCCCTGTCTGTCTGTGTGGCACTCAGACCGGATATGCTGACTCTTCCACGGCTAGTCATCATGAATGATCTGGTTGTTGGAGGGAATTGGGCAGAGGAGGCTGTGTGTGGTGGTACAGTAGTACTCAAGACAAATGCCCCATTATAGTGGAACATAAACCCTATTGTAGAACCATGGAAGCAGAAGTGCTTTACTCATTTACTGCGCTGAGCGAAAGCCTGTTCTGAATCCGCTCGTCACAGCGTCCACTGGGGAAGACTCGCCCACGGTTATAAATGAACCCTCTATTCCTTATTAAGACTTGTGTTCTGGGGGGATCTAAATATAGTTTTTGCACATTTGCAAGGTTGTCTCAGAAGTGAGGATGATGTACTAAATGGATGTGCAGGGTTTTGTTGTGCTGTTCTTCGATATTCTATTTCCTCTTGACTTATTTTATCACTACACTTTGTTGAGTTCTTGATGTAATATATCTGAATCTTTGCAGTAATGGGAATGAAAAGCTATTGTCTAATCCAACGATGATCACGACAAACAACAGGACATTTTGTTGATTCATTGGTTCATCAATGACATGACGTGTGTGTGTGTGTTTGTGTGTGTGTCCACCAAATCACAGTGATGTGGTGCTACCAACATGGACAAAAAACCCATAACAGGAAATAGTTCAACCTCTTTATGACAAGACAACTTCAGATTGTAACATTTATTTCTGAATAAATAATTTACAATATTTGCAAAAAAAAAGTTTTACCATTTATGATGTATGACGTGTGAGATTTCCCCCTGACTAAGTGTTTTTCAATATTGTGTCTTTAGTACTGCTTTATTATATGACCACTTCAGCCTGTGAGTGTATTGGAGAAGTATTTGATTTGCCGTTGGCTGAGATTCCTCTTAACTGACTCTGGGTCTGTATAATAGATGCTGTGTCATGCCAGTGAGCTGTGATCCTAGAACATTCTGCTTGATAACAGGCACACAAGATCACAGACGCCAATAAAGCTCCGTTCTCCCATCTGCCTCACCACTAATTTTTTTTTTCTTTTTTTCAGCAGGATATAGACCAACCACTGCACCGGGCTTGATTTATCTGTGGACAACCTGCTGCAAATGCCTCCCCCAGCCCTGCCCCGCACGTAGCCAGGATGGAAAGCTACGTTGTCAATAGGATGGGACCTGACGAATAGCTGGCTTTCTGATAAAGATGTTGCTTGGATCCGTTTTTAAATCCATGTGGGAATACTTGCCATGCAAAGAGGCTTTGAGATTTTTGACAGCTTCGCTCTTGGAACATCTGGCATCTTGGGTTTGATCGTTTCTTTTGTGCGAGTGGATATAAACTAGTGTCGCCGCTGTTAGTGGGACTAGTGTGAAGAGGATTGAACATGCCCTTCCAACGACCAAACCGCCTGGGTGGCGTCTGGAGGGCCATGTGTCCGCGGCTAGGCCTCAGTGCTAGCCTGGACCTGCCATTTTTGTGTTGGATATTAGGCTTAACCCTGCACGCCCATCTCACTGCCTCACAAAAACTGGACGAGACGGACCCCGTTGTCACTATGACTTACGGCAAACTGCGGGGATTCAAAAAAGAACTCAACAATGAGATCCTGGGGCCTGTCATCCAGTTCCTGGGCGTTCCCTACGCAGCACCCCCAACAGGCGAAAGGCGCTTCCAACCTCCTGAGCCCCCTATTTCGTGGTCAGATATCCGTAACGCTACTCAGTTTGCTCCCGTTTGTCCCCAAACCCTGCTGGAGGGCAGGCTACCCGACGTTATGTTGCCAGTTTGGTTCACCAACAGTATTGAAGTGGTGTCGTCCTACGTACAGGACCAGAGCGAGGACTGCTTATTCTTAAACATATACGTGCCAACGGAGGATGGTGAGTTTATGTGCAGGCAGGACGGAGAGACCTGTCTTTGTCATCTCACTGTGTCAGTTTCCTCTGTGCAGAATGTAGTGAGTGCAGCGAAAAAAAGAAGCATGATCTCTGCATGTCCGATGCATGCCACTGCTTAATGTGTGAATGTGTGTGTGTGTGAGTGAGGCTGTATGTGTGTCCTAACCTTCCCACCATCCCCTGCACATGCAAATCTTTCTGTGTGCTGCAGCACGTCCATTTTAGGTGGTTGGTTTTCTTTTTACCCCCCTTTACTTGTTAGTCAAACACAGCTTTAGTGTTAACAGCCCATAATGTTTCAAAATGAACTATAAAAGGGGAGCATTTTTTTGCAGTACTTATGATGGTGATGATGATTTAAGTTAGAGAACTTCTCGTTAAAATCTTCTCTTCCTCTTTCAGTCTAGTTTTGCTGTTGCATGCACCTGATGTCCATAATGGACTCCCATGTTATTTTTTAGTCTTCTATTCATTTTGCAGTAAAAAGAATATCCAAGGAATGTGCCAGAAAACCCGGCAAGAAAATTTGTAGAAAAGGAGGTATGTATCCACCGACATAAATCCCAAAAGAGAACAGGCAAAGATCTCCCCCCTCTCTACAGCACCAGTCCAGGTCTCGACTCTCTGAGGTCGCGTGTCAGAGAAGAAACCATAATTGATTCCCACCATGAAGAGTCAACTGGGGAGACCGAGCCGTCTCTTAAATCAGATGGGCACACTTTAAACTTGCAGAGTCTAATCTCAATTAAAAGAGATGCTATCTGGATTTCATTGGCTTACACTGGCTGTATTGATCACAGCTTCATCAAGATAATGTCTCTAGCTCCCCCACCCTGACGTACCCTACCTTGGCCCCTTCCGAGCATTGGGTTTGTTGACAGCTCGCTTTATATAAAGTATCCCGTTAATACGCCCTCCCTGCCGACAAGAGTAATCATAAAACGTTCCAGCTGGAGAACATTATCCTATCTTCTGCTGGTCTGACATGGCAAAAATCAATGAATGTATAAATACAATACATTTCCCCCAAAACCTCCTGTTTGGCATACTGTGGTTAACTGGATAGTTCAAAAAACTAAACTAAAAAACCTGTCATCATTTTATTGACTTTCTTTCATATATTTTGAAGAACTTTTTTGGTCCATACACTGAAAGTCAGTGGGGTCCAAAACCACCAACTATATTTAGAATGACATGAGAGTGAGTAAATAATGACAGAATTTTCTTTTTTGGGTGAACTATCCCTTTAAGGTGATCCATCTGGCATTTCAATGATTATTCAAAGCAGATGAAGGTTGAATTATGTTGCAAATCAAATCAACATTGATATTCTGACATTGTTTCAACTTAGTTACTTTTTCTATCTTGTTAAATTTCAGTGTTGTTTTGACAGTTGATTTTCAATCATTGTTTCAATTTTAACACTGAACCAATGACTGACATTATTTTAACCACATTTAAATGTCAGTGATTTTCAGTCACTGAAAATCTGGCTTGGGAACTAATTTCCATCTGCGTTAATCTACAGGCCAAACCAAAGCAAATCCAACACCTATCCATTAAGAAATTAAAAAATTAAATAAATAGCAGCTAAAGAATTCAGTCCATTTGCACACATCTAAGTAGGTGAAGGCCAGTGAGGGCACAGATAGCATCTTGCTCTGGGTTTAATATGAATGTTTTTAAAATGTTGTAAACATGCTGCCATTGTGTTATCGCTGATGTTTGCAGTTGAAGCTATGTTTCCAGCATGCTGTGTAATAAGACCCACCATCATCGCAACTGGGATTGCTTTAACGGCAAAGAACAGTTGTCTCTTCTGCCTGCAAAAATAATGGAGGCAATTTTTAGTAAAATTGCTACGTTAGATGGAGTGGCTTTGAGAGGCGCGAGTGAGGAATTTGCTCAGATTGAGAATTTCTGGGTAAATGATGTAAAAGCCCTTCTCTTTTGCTATGAATATCACACTTGATTCATGTCTTGATTCATTGTTTATGTGCCGTTAGATCAATCCTTCGCTCTAGTTGTGTGTACTGAGAAATAATTGTCAATGATACGTCGTTTTGTGAACAAATTTCAATTCCATTTAGGATTCCCACAGGCTGTTTCGGAAAATGTGTGCTTTGTGCTTTCTCGTGGGGGGAAATGCAGTGATGAGATTTCATTTTGGGACCCCTGACTCATGCTTTAATTGGATTAGAAATTCACACCTCTACATTTAATACTTTTAATTGAAACCTTTGATACCTAATTGCATTTACGCTTCTGATAGATAAGAACGGCGTTTATTGGTTTTCAGCAGCACGGTGTTGTCTCGATATCTTTGTGTAATTAAATACCTTAAAACGGCGTGAACGGACACAGCGGCATTGCTAACTCAAGGATGTTACTGTCAAGGACGATCTCAACGTAACATTTAATCGGTGCCTTTTTTATTCAAGGTTTTTACCGCATAGCAGACTGTCGCATAAATCAAAATGTTTGTTGATAAAAAGACAACAGATTAAGCCACGGTAAGCTATTAAAAATTAATTCAGAGCTTGTAACAGGGGCTTCTGTTAATGAAAATTTAATAGTGTTGGTTTTCGTTTCTAGTGTGACACTGTCAGATGATATTTAGCTGCGTCACAAGAATTGAGTGTCCGTCAATAAGCTCTCTCGCTCTCTTTCTGTCCCAGTTTTGTAATGGTTGATGGTGGTCCTAAGGGAAGTGCAATGCTTGCTTCGCGCTAAGACAGGAATGGATTTGCAGCCTCAGTGCTTCGCATTCATATTTTTTTCTGCCTCCTCTCTGCACCCTCCTTTGAGATGGTCTGTAAAACCGAGTTGAAATTCCCTGTATCTTGGCTGGGTGGATGGCGCGCGGAGGAGCCAGGGTTAGTGGCGAGGGTGGAGATGAGCGCAGACGTCTGTTTGTATTGAGGCCGGGGGTGGTGCTCGCAGAAACTCTGAGAGAAACTTGATCGTCTTGGCAGGGCGTAGAGTTAGAGGTGTGAGAAAGCGAGGCTGAGTTTGTGTCTGTAAGTAAGAGGTTTGTCACACTTGTTTTGGAGGCTTGCAGTAGATGGCGGAGCGTGGGCGGAAAGAGCCGCAGTGTGACAGAGCAACAGGATTCCTCTGGTTCAGGGTTGTCCAACTCTCAAAGGATATCAGATTGGAATCATACATACATGCGGTGATCAGAATAACCTGGGCTGCGCTATAACTCGCTGTGACTTAAATCAAAATTCTCTCTGTGGGATATGCGATGTTTCGAAAGTCAGTCTATTGAGAAAGGTGTAGAGTTCGGTATATAATAATGTAGTTTTGAAAGTCTTTTATAGGAACATTTATCTTTATATAGGCTATGGTGTATTGCAATCCTGGGGCTTAATCAAGTATCAAGTAATGATTTTAGATAAAGTCAAGTCAAGTCAAGTTTATTTGTATAGCGCTTTTCACAATACAGATTGTATCAAAGCAGCTTCACAGTATTAAATTAAAATAATACAACAAAGTTGTTTTTTTCAAGAGGAATTTATTGATTGATAAAATTAAATTAAATATCCCCAAAATATCCCCAACTGAGCAAGCCAAAGGCAACAGTGGCAAGGAACCGAAAAACTCCATCAAGTGACCTAATGGTGTCCTAAAACTCCATCAGGGGACCTAATGGAGAGAAAAAAACCTTGGGAGAACCCAGGCTCAGTCGGGGGCCAGTCCTCCTCTGGCATTTATGAGCTAGAGGACGGATTGTAGTTTGATCTGTAGGATTATATGAATGCCTGGCTGAAGAGATGCGACTTTAATCTAGTTTTAAACTGGGAGAGCGAGTCTGAGCAACGAACAGTATCAGGAAGACTATTCCAGAGTTTTGGAGCCAAATGTGAAAATGCTCTCCCTCCTTTGGTGGTTCTGGATATCCTAGGTATGACCAAAAGCCTTGAATTTAGTGATCTTAAAGAGCGCGATGGATTATAGGGTGATAGAAGATCCGTTAAATAGACTGGAGCTAAGCCGTTTAGGGCTTTATAAGTCAGTAGCAATACCTTGTAATTAATACGGAACTTTATAGGTAACCAATGCAGTGATGATAAAATCGGTGTTATATGATCATATTTTCTTGATCTCATAAGAACTCTAGCGGCGGTATTTTGGACTAACTGTAGCTTGTTTATTGAGGATGCAGGACAACCAGCTAATAAAGCATTACAGTAATCCAGTCTCGAGGTCATGAATGCATGAACTAACTTTTCTGCATCAGAAACTGATAGCATATTACGTAGCTTAGCAATGTTTCTAAGGTGGAAAAAGGCTGTTTTTGTAACATATGAAATATGATTTTCAAAAGACAGGTTGCAATCGAGTATAACACCCAGGTCTTTTACTGTAGAGGATAAAGTAACAGGACATCCTATGATGTTAAAGTTGTATTGTGTGAGGTTTTGTGGGCGTTTTTTTGAACCGATAAGTATTACCTCTGTCTTGTCTGGATTTAATAAAAGAAAATTACGCATCATCCAATATTTTATATCTTTACATAAAGATGTCTATGTTCTATTCTAGCAGAAAACACCTTACATTATGGGTATTATAGGTAGTTACTAGGTATTATGGGTAGTTACAAAAGCCCCAACACCTAGGTCCTAATAGGTGAAACCAGACAAGAAATGTCCAGGTCAAATTTTACTCTAAAAAACGAATGAAAATCTGCATATTTTGGTTAAACGAATAAAAATTTCAAGATTCTTTGATTATTTTGTTGTGACATTATTTGGGCACATTTAATCTTCTCTCAATATTTTTAATGAAGAAAAACAAAAAAACATTTAGCAATATTTTGCATATTTTTCATTTTCTCATTTTTTTATTCATATTCATAACACTTATTTATAGTGACTTACAGTGAGCTACAGCACATGCAAAATCTGTTAATTTAAATGTTGGTACTTTAACAAATTCCATAATAAAATAATAATTTGTATTTTATATATTTAATTTATATATGCATTTTCCAACACACACACACACACACACATCACATGCCATATTATATATACAGTATATGAGATTCACCTTCATAAATATGAGTCTGATTAACGCCCTTTCCTAAACAAACCACATGAAATTAGGTATTGTATCATTCGTCTCTGTAAAACAAAAGGTTAGCAAACACTACTAATTAACAATTTAGTAAGAAGTAATTTGTTGTCTGTATACATGATGTTTTAAAACCGTTATGGGTGGGTGCAAAAATTCCTCTTATTTATCCCTGTTCTAACTTACCATGCATTTTAATAGGCTTTCTTTAGCAGTCCCAGTGTTCTGACTCACAAATCTATTTGTTCAGAGTCTATTTGAATATTGAATGTGTGTGTAGGCGTGGAACAGAGTAATATTACTGTAGGTTATGCTTTTCACCGTTGTTTCAGAATAATTTTCTGCTCACTGTGCTTTTGTATGAACTTCCTGTGTGACATGAGGGCCATGTTGTGTAGGTGATAATGTCTCAGTTTGAATCAATAATGAGGGAACCGTTTCACCATGACTGATGAATACTAACAACAGACTGTTGGATCATTTTGTATCAGAGAAAATCCAAATCTAATCACTGATTCAGTCTCACTCACTCACACACACTCATCCTCAGCCTTTACCAAATAATTTTCAAAAAACAATCAATAGTCTATTGTAGTCTTAAAGGGGTAATGAACTGCATAAAAAAAAAGGTTATCTGATGTCCATAAGATTTTAACATCAAAAAACATCCTAATTTAGAAGTAGTACGGATATTTAGGATATGTTCTATCCTGTTTTTGACCCTCTCTTTCGAACACTTTGTTTTGATTTCGTTTGACAATGTGAAATATTTTTGTGTATTACATATGCTTTATAAGCCTTAGTTGTGGCAAATAAAGTTTAAGTACTTGGAGTTACTACAGTTATAATTGATAAAGGATGCCAATCCTCGGTTCTCGGTAAGAACTCTGTGTTTAGTGTAAAAGGAATTATGAATGAATGTACCATCGTTTGTTACACTGTCGTTCTTATAGGCTATTCGTAGTTCATCCAATTTGGTAAAGTAAAAAATGTATACATTTTTATTAGCAGTGTCGTGTTTTAAATAAAATGAAACGTGGTAATGTCCTACTGATGACGAAACAGAAGATGTCGCTCACTGAACCTTTTATTCAGGATTACAGCGAATGGCTTAGATCAGAACAATAACAAAACAGTGCTCTCTATATACGTGCTTTTTTCCATATCCGATAATCCAATGCATTAATTATCACAGCTATTCAGTTTGACTGAGGCACTACAGTATAAATACAATCTCAGTACATATCAATCTATATCAGACAAAGCAATAGTGACATGGTAAAAACATTGTTACTCACACTTGTGTGTTTTGACATTACTGTCAGATCCAATGTAGTTGGCACTGCATCATCTTTTATTTTCACTCTCTCCGCAGTTAATGAAGCGAACAAACGAACAGTGTAAATCTTACTGTAACTTTGTTAAAAATAAAGTTCATCCACGCTTTCTTAATGTTAGGATCACAAGGATGTAGTGATGGGAAGTCCGGTTCTTTTCCGCGAACCGGTTCTTTCGGACAGTTTGTTTCAATGAACCGGTTCAAAAAAACGGTTCACCAGTTCTTTTACGTCCACACGTAATGAGGTCAATTCTATCATCCCGGCGGATAAAAATACATTCAAATAAAGGCATTTGTAATCATAACTTCAGTTAAATAATAGTAATCATCGTCATAATCATCTTGGAAAAGTTTCTTACATTTACGTTTTGCTAATGAACCCTACAGGCGATGAGCAAATGCGGATGTTTCACATGTCTTAAAGATATAAAGTGAATAAACTGGTCTATTTTATTTTATTTGTTATTAAATAAACGTACATTTCGCAGAATTCGGCCCCTCATTTAAGTCCTCAGTTTACCTGTGCTCATATATCAGCACAGCATGCAGTTGGCCAAAAGAAAGTTTGGTTCAGAGACGGTGCTATATCACACATGCGCAGTATCTCCAGCTCATTGGTTCTCCGTATCGAACGTGTCCGAAAGAAACAGTTGTCGGTTCTGGTGATTGATGGTGCCTTCACGTGCTATGGAAAAGATGATATTTTCCACTTGTGAACTGGTATTTACCAGTGTGTTGTGTTCAAGTGCTTTTGTTGTCGTAATGTAGGTAAAAAAAAATGGACTCACAGATCCAGACCTGTTATTTGGCTAAAACAATTTTAGATAGCTTAAGTCAGTAAATCATGGTGTCGCTGGCGTACACTACAGACAAAATACATTCACGTGAGTAAATTGCCTGACCGCTCATTACTAGGAGGCTCCTATTGACTGCTAGCTAGCATCTGCTCTGGGTAGGTAACAACAAACCAAACTGACACTGAGTGTTAACGCATTATATTACAATTTTTAATGACACAATATTGTATAGGCTACAAAAACTATCCGCTAACAGTAGCAAAAAAACGTTTAGTTGTGTGCAATGCTTATTCATGACTCTTGCGTTGCTCTCCGCCATTTTGAAAAGGTCAAAGGTTATCTCATCTCGGCAACTCGTGCATCAAAATATTCTACGAGTTGCCCAGTGGAAAATACCACATGAGGGGGTGTTCATGTGCATTTTCCACGTCGGCTTTTGGTATTTACCATAATTACCATAGCACGTGAAGGCACCATGAGAACAGCTCCACCTGGAGCTGAATCTCAGTTCAGTGGAATGTTGGAGTTACTAGAGTAACATATACTCCGGGATATTGTTTATTTCGAGTCGGAGGAACTGTGTCAGGCATGTCCAAAAGTGAGTAACCTTAGTAACTTGTGGATCAGCGCTGACGCAAGACGCGAACTGTTTTGAACGATTCAGTCCGATTTAGTGTACTGGTTCGACCGGTTCACTAAAAAGAACCGGTTCAAAAGAACGATTCGTTCACGAACCGGACATCACTACAAGGATGGCAATGCAAAGACTGTTTTTCATCAACTTGGCACTTTAATAACGTCTTGTAATCCTTAGAAACATCTCTATCGTTTTGTTGCTGGAGTAATCCTGTGTTTGTGACTCTCGTATTTATTCTCTCGTAAATTGGTGGGCGGGGCTAAAGAGGCAATGATGTAGAAGTTGATCTTCTGTAGAGGTGGTCTTTCTTTGCACTATGATGTAATAATGTGACAAAATCTGAAACGAGTGGTTTTCTGAGCTTGGTTTCATTTAAAGCTGTTTTTTTTTTGTTTTGTTTTTTTTACTAACAAGAAAGTTTTGAGTTCTGAAACGTACGGGATATTTATATAGTACAATGGATAGTACAATGATATGTCTCTTATATGTCAAAAGGTCAAGGAAGATTTAATTTCTCAATTCATGACCCCTAGAAACTGCCCTCACCAGAGGTCTGGGAAACCAGTCTGTCATCTGACAATACAGATTTACATCTGAGAGAGAACGGACAAAGCAGAGAAAAATAATTCCCCTTTTTTATGGGCTAGAATAGATTTTCATGCTTGACATTATTTTTCACATATTTTACATGGTTGCAGAACCTCTCTTCCCAGTCTGTTTAGTTCCTGTCTCTATGAAGCCCTCGCCCACCCCCCTCTTGTAAAGCGTAATGTATTCTGATTGGTCTGCTGGACCAGTGTGTTGATTGGTCAACTGTTTCAAGTTGTTTTAAGCAACCATCAAAGATGCAAATACAACCTGAGTGCACCTGATTTATAATGAGTTCAAGTCTCAGTTTCACTCAAAGTCAGTGGTAGACCATAAAAAACTCATAAACCTCCCCATGGACATATGAGATATACTATTAGTGTTTTTTAATTCTAAAGAGGCTAAACTAAATAAAGACATGGATGTAATAATGCAGTAAAAGCAAACTATTTTCCACTCCAGAGCTGAGACAGATATTTGTTCCAACCTGGCACTCTCTAAATTTAGATTTCCAGTAGATTTGGGATTTCTGGTTGTATTAGTGGGATTAGTATAATTTAGTTCTTGGCTGTTTTGCTGATTTATGACTCGTCCCTCGTCCTAATTTTGCGTACTCGGTTTTTAAATTCCCACCCGCCCCCAGAAAATGTCACTCTGTCCTTTAAGTTTTGGCATAAAAGTATTGCTTATGTAAGGGAAAATCTCATAAAACTATAAGGAAAAAAATAACTATTTCAAGCAATGGCGTTGTGTTCTTCAGCTTTTAAGCCATTGGTCTGAACTGTAAAATTCCTGTGCTAAGTGTAGTGCCAAGTTGCGTTAATTACAGTTTATGCTAAAATGGAGCGTATTAGAGGAAACAGACTGGCGTGTGGCACCTGGCGCTGTTCCCAGATCAGCTCAAAGCATTTTCTCATAACGTAGATGACAACAACTGAACCTTGTGGAGAGGAAAAAGCAGAGAGGAAGGGAAGGGACAGACTGTCGCAGATGGTGCGTGTGCAGGGGAGATTGTCTAAATGCTTCTTTCACCTTGAGATGACAATGAGAGGCTCGCGTTTGACCTAGAGTCTGGCGTTTGTTGAATTCACAAACAAATCACATACATACTGTCTTGAGCAAAAGAATGCAGTTTTTTAAATATGCTTTTGGACAATTGAGTTTTTTCCTACAGTATATATACAGAGGTGGGTAGAGTAGCCAAAATCTGTACTCAAGTACATGTACAAAGTACTTATGGAAATATTTACTCAAATAAAAGTAAAAGTAACAATGGTAATAGTTACTTGAGTAATGGCTTCATTACAGTAGCGTACTCAGCCAAAAATCCCAATTCAGCTGTATTGAACCTGTACTATAAAACACAAAAAGGTTAATAATAATTATAATTATAATAAATGTAGATCAGCTTTGTCATAATATACAACTTAAATGCTGTGCATATGTTTTGGATTGCTTGTTCTCCGTGTTCCCTCTGGATGCGGGCGAGTGGAACAGTGAGTTCCAGCGGGTCTGATTGGGTCGCACAGTTTCAAAAGCCAAGGTTGATCTGCTGGTTTTGTTCCACAGTGCACTGCGTTTTGCAAAAGCTGACCGTAAAAGTCTCTTATATGCATCACTTCCAGCTTCTGCTGCTGAAGCATCAACAGTAGCAACAAGATTAAGTAGATGGCATGCACATTTTTGATATCTGGGAAGTTGGTATTCCAGGCCACAGTCCCCATTTAAAATACCAGAAAGCTCTTGTTACTCCATCTCTGATTCACTTTCGTCAGATTCATCATCAAGTATGAAGTCTCCCTCCTCCTGTGCATCATCTTCTTTCTCCTCCCCATATATTCGAAAGGCCTTCAGAAAGTTTGAGCCAATATCTGTAGTCGTCCTTGTAATTTTCCCTCTGCTTTTGTACTCTACATGTATTTCCTCTAAAGCTGCAGCAATTACATCGAATGTGTGTGATCCTGTCATCCGTCTGCAAGCCAAGGCTGCTGAACATCTCTTGAAAGATGTACTGTCTATCCAGTGGCAGGTCACCCCCAAGTAACTGCGCCGCCTGGCTGACCAGCAGTCTGCAGTAACCGAGCTTACTCCGAGCATGTTTGAAAATATGTCTAGATTGCTTCTTTCCTTTTATCTGCAGCACTTTTTCTGAAAACTAGTTAATGTTAATGGCTATTGACGACAAAACCCTTTGGGAAAAAATAATAGAAAGCTACAGTATTGTGTTATATATGAAACTATGTTGTCAGCATTTTCAAAGGTGATACTGGAAATTGTTGTTGTGGCACTTTGTCACTGTTGTGCTTGTTTTGAGCTTCAAATCTGAAGTTTCACAACAATGTTTTTATTAATTGCCACCAGCCTACACAGACTGTGAGAGTTAGCAGCTTGAGGTCCCAGAACAGGGCACTATTATGTTGTAATTAAATAAAATGAATGCAAAACAAAACAAAAAGATACTTTTGAAACAAATGTTTGGTCTAAAAGTGTGCCAGTTGCCAACTACATTGTGCACTCCCGTTGTAAAGATATGTTCCAAAGCATAACCGGAATTATGTTGCACTCTAAGATACCTTATGCATCTGCAAAAAACGCCTACTGTTAGGACCCTTATAATATTTTGCATTCTGACATCATTTCATCCCAAATTCTCATTACTTTAATGCATCTGGTATTTCTTTATGATCATTTTTAATACTGTAATTACTGTTTATTACTTTCGTATTTATGTATTTACATTTATTTATTGTGATTTTATCAATTGCAACTTACAATGAAAAAAAATCACACACAAAATCAATGAATTGTATTTACTTTTAAGCAAGTACAACAAATTCAACCATGATGTAATATTCTTTTTGAAACCGAAAAGCTTAATTAAAAAAAGGTGGCAAACACATTTTGTGTTCCCATTGTGAGGAGATCGAGAACAAAACAGTCTTCATTTAATCGACTAGGAACACTCAGGATATCGCAGGGGAACATATAAACACAACCATGTAAATTTAGACACAAATGAGACTGAACACATAACTGAGGAAAGTTAAGGGCTTAAATACATTGGAAGAGTAATCAAGATAAAACAGATCAGGTGTGTAAATTAATTAGGAACAATGGAAACTCAGAGTATGTTTACATGACAACGATATGCTTAAAACAGATACGTTTTTCCTTTGAGTTTTTTGTGTAACGGAGGCCAGCTAGTAGTCGCTGTGCGAGTAAACCTCACTCCTCTGATCTCAATAGGCGCTCTAGCGACAGACGTTAGGGGCTGCAGTCTTTAGCCTCCTTGTTTAGAGCGCCTGACCCTCATGCCGGAGACCCGGGTTCAAGGTCCGCACAGAGCGGGGTGAGTAGGACCTGGGTGGAGGGGTCACATTGGTGCCGTGACCTGGGTGGGAGGGAGGTTTAGGTGGGTGAATGTAATGGATGCCAGCTAGTAGTCGCTGTGAGAGTAAACCTCACTCCTCTGATCTCAATAGGAACTCTAGCGACAGATGCTAGGGGCTGCAGTCTTTAGCCTCCTTGTTAGAGTGCCTGACTCTCACGCCGGAGACCCGGGTGAGTAGGACCTGGGTGGAGGGGTTACATTGGTGCCGTGACCCGGATGGGAGTGAGGTTTAGAGGGGTGAGTGTAACAGAGGCCAGCTAGTAGTTGCTGTGCTGCTTAACAACCATAGTACGATGCGTCGTTGAAAAAGTCAACTAGTTAATCACAGCTGTTTCCCGAAACCGTGATGTCCCAATTTTGTCGTTCAACCACACTGGTTAATGATGTCTCACAGGTGGTGGAGTAATAACTTTTTTAATTGATCCGTTTGAGATCTAATTAATACTAGATTTAGTAATTTTTTTGCTATAAATTATGGACATGGAATCTGAGGACTAATTCTTACTTTTCTTATGGACTAGAGCATGTACGCACATGCACTCTTTTCAGAAACTAAAAGACTTAAATTACATTTGTATGTATTTGAAATAAAATATATAGATTGTACTGAATGTCAGCTTGTGTATTTTGTTTAAGATAAGGATTTATTAAGTCCACGTCATGCAAACAAGAAACTATGCTTCTAACCACTGGCCGAGTGCTGTCGTTCCAACCACACAACCTTGCGATGCTGATTGCGAACGTTCATTGGATCTATGGTTTCGGGAAACAGAGACTCGTTGCACTATGCTGATGACAACGGAACTTGTAACCATAGTTGGCTAACAATGCTTTTTGGAAACGCAGCCCACAACAGGGAAAACAGAGCCAAAACACAATTAAACCAAACCACACATAACAAAGATACCTTATTCTTAGTCAATTTCAGTCAGTATCGCTCGCATGTTTCAAGTATAAAACAATTCCAGAATGAACTGCAACAAGCTTAGGGAAGAAAAAGAGTAGAAAGATATGTTGGTAATGTATATACATTTTTTTTTGTGCTGAACAATATCAATAAAAATAGTTCAGTCTATTTAAGAAAAAATTTTACCCAATATTTGTGTGTATTGTATGTTTTTATGCATTTAACGCTTAATTAATTGTTCTGTTAACTTAACAACATTCTAACGTAAAATTTTATTGGAATCCATTGTGAGTTTCAGTAGCTTATGCACGCGGACACCAAAACATTTTGAAATATTACCTGAGAATGTTTGTTTTAGGGGTCGTTTACACTAGGGCAAGGCGATGTGGCCAAAACAATTGTATCTTGGTATTGGTATCTCGTTTGTTTTATTTATTTTTCACATCCTACCCAATGTTTTCCTACAAACAATGTTCATATTGAAGGCTATGAAAAAAAAAAATGAAAAAAATAGTGAATGTAACCATGTAGGCTCTGGTATATTGTGTGCAAAACTATTCTAACCAAAATGTATAACATTGTAACTTTACAATCATAGCATCTGATGGAGCAAAAAAAAAAATCTAAATCAATCTAAAAACAAAAATAATGATTTTATTTTTAAAATTCACTACAATAAAAATTAAAATAAATACAATCAAAAGCACAGACTAATTATCTTACATTTGATTACCCCATTACAGTAGTCCCCTTAGGGACCCCCACTACTGTACCCCATTACAGTAGTTCCAGAAGAGATCAGATGTGCTCCTACAGTGGTCACATTCAAATCCAGACTCAAAACACTTCTGTTTAGCTGTGCATTGACTGTTTGTACTGTACTGTATTTTATTTTATTTTTCTAAACTGTCTAAACTGTTTTAATTATTCTAATTTCTTTTTATTATCTTAATTTCTTCTATGTAAAGCACTTTGAATTGCCATTGTGTATGAAATGTGCTATATAAATAAACTTGCCTTGCCTTGCCTTAGAGTAACTGCTATCATAAAAATACACTTACTTGTAGGTTTTTAAAATTCTACATATGGCACATTTATTGTCCAACAACAAATATTTTATCAATATGTATTTTTTAGTCAGAATTATTGTGCTCCTATTCTATTGCACTGTCTGTTTGGCGCATGGCTGAGCTTGCTCACGGAAATATGTGAAGTTTAGCGGAGATTCACTCCTGACAGAAAAATGGAAATATTTGCATGAGCTTCTAACATTTACAAATGGAGAATATACCTGTGAAATGTAAGTTTTGCACCGATGAAAGCACTTCATCTCTAACACATTAAACATCGCAAGTATCTATCTGTCAGCACATGTCAGAGCATCTGACGGAGCAAAGCCGCTTTTAAACTATACGTGTTAAATCTTACCAGATATTTTAAAGCCCTTAATATAAAGCATGGCTCATGCTTAGGTCAAATTGGAATGATGCACTTTCCCTGTGCTGTGTAGAAAGGAGTTGAAAACAATAGAGGACGTTTCAGCCTCGAATAAAAAACCCGTTAAAAGTTGTAAAGAGTACAAAATTGAACAAAACAATATAAATGCAAAATTAGAATTCATGAATATGTAACGGTATCCAGCCTTTTAGTAGTTTTCACAGACCAGTGTGAATGGGGATCGTTTTGACAATGTTGTCGTCTGTACGTGAAACTGGAGATCTAAAGAGTCGTGTATGTGCTAATTGGAAAAAAAATTGCCTATGGACACCAGATCGAGACAGAATCTAACCTCGACCGGGACTGAAAAATCTGCGTAGAGCTCTTCCTACAGGCTTTTGCCGGTGGGAATGGGACAAAACCTGAACGTTTCAGGCAGGAGTGGGATAAAATAACACCTTGCATGCAACATTCTTCATTCCTTCAAGAAGACATATTTATTTGTATAAATTATATATAGATAAGTCCTATTAATGTTATTCAGTCAATAAAATTGAGTGATTTTTCTCTTTTTCATTTGTTGTTTGATTAACATTACTGACTGACAGCAGCAGGTTATTAGACTGCTGTCACTTTAAGGCTGAATGCAAGGATCCAATACACTGATACAAATCCAATTTTCTCCCAACTGTCTAGACACAGCCGACTGTGTTTACGTGAATACTCACCAAAACTACATAATTATGTGTGTATATGTCTATTCAAGCGAGAAAAGATGTGAAAGAGAGCTCTATTCAGTACTCGTGCGCTGTGGTCTTTGCACACAGAAAACTGGACTGAAACGGTCACGCTTTTTCATATTTATCCATATGTCTGCACTTGTCTCTCAGACGTTTACATTTTTGAACATTTTATGAGACATGCAGCAAGTGTGTGCCAGCTTATGTCCCGCCGGGAAGATCAGCATGTTACAATTCAAATCAGTTCTGACTGGATCTCATCCCAAATCGTCCCTGCCTAACGTTTTCGTCAGTCATAGTTTTTGTCATTCATAACTGGTTTAGTTATCGTCTCGTTTTCGTCAGTGAAAAAGTGTCGTTGACGAAAATTATGACGAAATTAACAATGTGTCTAAATAGAATAGACAGCAATGCAGCTCACTAGATTTTGGGACTGAGCTAAACAAACCATTATCAGTCTGAATCTGAATTGAAGAATGTCTAAGCGCTTTCCACATCCCTAAACCTTTCATTATTGGTTTTGAAGTTAAGGCCAGTAATTAGTTTCACTGATCCTAGGAAGTGTAACTAATCAGACCAGGCCCGTGCCAGTCAAGTAGAACAGTAGTTATGTGCCTGTGCTCTTCCAGGCTGCAAAACCCAAAGTCAGTTCATCCCAACACAATCAATGACCGTCTTTGTGTTTGCTGTCACCGCCATGACTGCCGCGGACACTTCTGGACCTCTAATTAGAGCGGAGACATCAATAACTCATCACTCCCTTCATTAAACATATCGGCGGGCACGCGGGCGTCTCGGGGCGGTGTCACGGCAGCGTTTTGCTGCTTCAGTAGTTTGCCACGTTCTCCGCCGTCCGTCTGCGGTGTATGTCATTACTGAAGAGGTCATTTTAATCACAGAGAGAGATCATAACAAGCAGAAAGAGGCAAAAGTAACACACGTCCTGCAGTCGGCTCCTAATGCCCAGACACACAGAGAGCCTTTGAATAATGAATGAACAGGAAATCGCATTAACAGGCCACAAAAAATTAGGGATGGGCCGGGAAATCGAGTACAAATCAATGTTCTTGAAGCTACTTTGAAACTCTAGTTTGTCAAGTTACTCAAAGATGCTACTAAATTGCAGCAATTTGAGGACAATATTGATGCTGTTTTAAAATATATAACTATCAAAAGTTATATTTTTTTTGTCAGAGTAGCGCTTATCTGGCATAATAACAATTATAAATAATTTGGGTGATGAAGTGTTTAGATTTAGGGCCAGATACTAAACAGGGCAAATTCCAAAAGATTTCCGATTGGATTTTTATTTTTTATAATTATGTAAAATATTTAACAAATAATGTATATAACTGAATTAAAAACAGAGAACACATGAGCACGATTTAATACAGAAATACTTTATTATTTTTCTATTAAATATTATTTTTTATTTTTTTATATTATTAATAATTTTTGTTGCTGCAAAAAAGTCTGAGTAAATCAGTTATTTTTTGTTTTATTTTATATTATATTATTTTTTGATGCAAAAAAGTATTAAGGGGGTATTTCTTTCTTTTTCTTTCTTTCTTTCTTTCTTTCTTTCTTTCTTTCTTTCTTTCTTTCTTTCTTTCTTTCTTTCTTTCTTTCTTTCTTTCTTTCTTTCTTTCTTTCTTTCTTTCCCCAGTTTATTTTTTTAAATACAAGTCTTGAGCGAACAGCTGTTCTTCTTTCTTTTGTTTCTTTGTGAGATTTTTGTTGTGTTTGATCATGACCTCAGTTCACTCAGCTGCAATATTACAAAACATTGGAGTGTTGAGTTTATTATTTATTTATTTGTAAAAAAAAAAAAAAAAAAGCTGGTTTTGAAAACAGCTGAGGTACTGTCACACTACTGAACAATGTAATTAGGTTAGTAGTGCTGCTACTTTACTCCCCATTATGTAAATAAAAAATGCAAAAGGAGTGAGTGCAAGAGGAAAAAAACTAGGCAGAAATAGTGATGGCACACAGAAACAGAGAGAAAAGAGTAATGTGTGGCTTGAGCTTGTGAGTGGAGGGTCAGCTAAACAGTGTTGGAGACTGAGAGGGACTTCACCTTGAATATTAATGACGGTTTAAGCCCATCAATTCTTCACTGTGGCAGTTCTTGTAAGTGCAGACCGCTGCGGCCACTCCATCTACAGCCCTTTGCAATTATTTCTGTGTGACAGGATACACTGTCATTTAGAGCAAAATTAGATGCATGGGCACATCTAGTTTTAAACCAAATAAGTTTAATGCTGATTTTTAATGCTGATTTTGCTGAGGAAACTGTACCCCCTAAAGCGCTGTGAAAACTACAACCTACTTCCAACTCCTAATTAAACCTTCTGAATGATGTCATTTTGCCTTATACATATTGAGCTGATGATACTTCTTGTTATTTTTAAAGTGCAAATCATCTTTCAAAATTAATGTGTGATGTTACACAGAGCAGGGATAAAAATGGGTGAGAGAAAGAGAGAGAGATGTGTTAGATCTCAGAGGTGTATAGTCGTGACAAACAACAGTCTGTAAACGAGCTCGTTTTGTGTCCCTCACCATGTGTCATGAACAGCGATGGGAGTTGTTGTGAACCACAGGATAAAGGGATTATGGCTGGGCAAAAGAGCTGAAAAACATGTTTATATTTTTCAACCTTTTAGCATTATTTTATATATATATAAATGGTTTAAATATATATAGTTTATTTAATTGTATTATTATTATTATATATTTTTATCTTATTTTGTTCTAGTAAATAAAATCCTGACAGATATTTTGTTTATTGTTATGTCACCCAGCCATATTGAGCATGGCATTTCAATAAAGCTTGCTTGAGGGTAAAATATGGCCAAGATTAAGCTCTCATATACTGTTTTACATCATAAGAAATCCAAATGAATGAGCCTTATTCATTATATGAATATATCCTGTCTGATAACGTGATGCGCTCTGTGTGTGAAATTTCCGCTAAATTAGCTGTTAATAATTATACACCAGATTCATATCCAGCCAGATGCCTCTGTAGTGCCATCTGAGGGTGCAAAATGCAATTAATAACGTTATCGATCTCATTATGTGGCAAAATATTAGCTGATCTACAAGAACTACAAGAAAAGAAAAGAAAAAAAACCTTTACAGATGATTGACATTCACTGATGAGATCTTTTAGCCAAAAGCAAGCTCTGCACATTTCCAATTCCACCTACACATTTTTATTTATTTATAAGAAATAGATGTATATGAAATTTGTGCAAGACATTATGTAACCCTGACCATCACAACAATAGAATGTAAATCTTGCTCTCTGGGCAAATACTGTACAATAAATATAGCTATAACTATGGGAGCCAATTTCCACCACATAAGAAAAAGAATCATGCTTTGGTGAATCATACATATTTCATGTATGATTATGATAAAAACTCTTAAAATCCCCCTGTAGTCAATAATTGTATTCATTAAAACTCATTTTGGATCACCAAAATGACATATTCAAAAGTTTTTCCCTTGAAAAAACAATTCTTCATGCATTAAAATAGCTTAATTTAGTATACGCGGTTCTATGAATATACAAATAAATCCCGCCTCCACTCACTCACACCAGCTCAGAGGTTGATGTGATTGGTTACAAGGTAGTTTGTGACGTCAGAAACACCAGCAAATTCAAACCGCGTTTTTGAGACTGTCTTTGGTTCACTGCAGTTTTAAGGAGAAAAAACTCAGCAATGGTGTTGACTGATGAATTTGCACAAGGTTTGTCTTAAAGCATATTAAAAAAAAAACATCACATGGACATAAAAAACAACATTAAAAGCTTGATTTTCACCACAAGGGGACTTTAAGTATGAGATTGAAAGTTGAAACGAAGAGATACCGAGTTTTTGACAGCATTTTGACGTAAAAAGTCAAAAGTATGACACATTAGGCCGATCTTATAATTTTGACATGTCAATTTTGACTTTTAATCTTATAATTTTCTCACAAATATAAATATACTGTATGTGTAAAAAAAATGCTTTCCATAATGTAACAGTATTGGCATATTCTCTCATCTTACACAAAATCACCTTTTGAAGTTTAAAAAAGAACAACATAAATGTGCCATTTGAAACTATTTGAGGTCAGTGTTACTGCAAATATTGACTGTTCAGTTCTCGTTCATTTACATCACACTGCAGATTCTCTTGGAATGTAATCACAAGCTTCATATTCAGACAACGCCTTGCAGTTCCTGCTGATTTCCATTCAGTATTTATCATGCAACATGGTGCAGTATGACAGTCAGCAACGTGGAAACAAGGACACAGAGAGACAGGGAAAAAAAGAAATAAGGGAGGGAGAGCCACTTTGAGGGGGAACGTGGTGCGCCGAGACTCTGCTCTGGGAGTCGGGTGTGACAAGCTCCCTTCCACTGTTATCCCTTTGTTTTAAGAGCGCTCCAATGGAGCAGCGGCGTGTCTCGACCATGCGGTTTGGACCCCCTCCGCAGTCCTCTAGCCCCATGCTGCCTCTGCTTCTGCACAAGAAGACGCAGCAGTGATGAAAGGCTAGCATAGACTAGGTCTCATGCCACCAGAGCTCTTGACAGATTGTAGCTGCAGGCTTCCACAGCCAAAACAGCAGTGTGTCACCATCAATATTAATATAATCAGAAGACACGTGGTAAGGCAAGATCTAAAAATAATAATAAAGCCATTTGTGTTTTTGGTCAAAAAGAGAAGGGATTTAATTACAATTCCAAAAAATATGGAAATGTATTTGACTTTAGTACAGAGGAATTGAGGTGGGTTCCTCTCACTGTGGTCCCATAAGACCATAAAAGCCCTCAACAGGAAGTTGCTTCCTTTCAGCTTCCTTTCGATCTCCGCCAATAAAGCAGTGTTTTCTCTGTTGAATATGTTGACGGTCCCATGGATGTGGAGTTTTTTCATGTCAGACTGACTTTTTTTCTTTCTTCCTGAAATGAGATGCAGCGTTTTGTTGTTGCCGGTTTGTAGGTGTTCACAGCAGTGAGGAGCGGTCATGAGAATTGTTATCCACGTTAGATTTATCTCAAGGGACGTTAATGGTAGGTTTCAACTAGGTTTTTTTAATGTTTTTTGTACATTTCTTTAGAAAATGTGAGCGGTTCCTGGTGGTTTTGGTTTTGTTATGCATTTGCTGTAGTGATCTGGGGGATTGCTATATTGTTGTTTTGTGTTTGCTAGCATGTGATAAGGTGTAATTGTGTGATATAAAGTCGCAATGACGAGAAGTGACAGTTTTGAGAATTTTTTATGTGATCTGTATATTGTCACAATTTTGAGATACTAGTCTTCATAGTCTATATAGCCAATTTTTATATACAAAATTCATGTACAGTATAACTTTGATAAAAAGGTTTTGATCCACTTCAAATGTTGACTACTGTATGTTGTTGCAATTTTGATATGCTAAATATGTCAATTTTGGGAGTTAAAAAGTCACAAATGTTAAACATATAATTACAAGTACAAGAAATAAAGTCACAATTTTGAGATATGTTTGGAATTTTGATATACTGTACTGTGCCGAACATATAGTCACAATTTTAACATACTGTATCATTTTGAGATACTGTATAGACTCTATCTTACATGTTCACAGCTGCGCGTCGGTGTATCTATTAGCATTAGCAAGTCCATATTTGCTCTGCAGCAGCAGCGGCACAGCAGATCTAGTCCGGCAAGACCAAATGCATTAACATTTCCATTTTCAACAACATGCTCAAACTATTTTGAGAGTTGTCATGATTGAAATAGTCACAATTTTGAGATATAAAGTTGCAAATATAGAAATAAAGGTGTAATTTTGAAATTGTCACTATATGTAGTCGCAATTGTGAGACATACATGCACAATTGTGATAGTCGCAATGGTGAGAAAATAAAGTCAAAGTTACATGTTAAATTATGATAAATAAAGTTACAATTACCTTTTTAATTTCAATAATAACATACCAAACTTAGTAATCTTCAAAAACAAAATAACTCCACAAACAAGTCAACAGTCAATACACCCACAGAGATACAAATGAAAAATTAGTCCCAAGACATGATGGACACTATTTTTAAAAATTATATGATATATGATCACGATAACTCGGGTGGAATGGGTTACCCTGTATGCATGGCCTGGGAAGCTTCCAGAAAGCTGTTTATTTTTGTAATTTGGGCATCATGTTGTGCCCCATCACTGTGAGAAAGGCCACCTGATCCTTGATCAGCAGAGCTGGAACAGACACAGGATCCATCTGTCCACCTGTGCAGCTAGAAAGAACAAAACACACAAGGGTCAGACCAGGTACTTTATCACAGTATCAAGCCAGAGATTCTAGATGGATTTTTTTTAGCTCTAATGAGAAAGAAAAAATACATGAATGAAAGTGATGCATAGAATTTAAGGCTCCTATCAATTCACATGATTGATAGGTCATACATACAATAATCTTCCAGTCTTTATTTTATTTGACTTTCACACACCATTTGGACTTTGTTTTTCAGTTTCATCATTCAGTTCAATATCCTTAAATATTAAGGATCTGTTAAAACACCTTGTTTGCCAGTGTGGTGTTCCTTTGTTTCTATTCATTGCGGTCGGGATTCATCTATGGTTGGATTGCTGTTCTCTTTTTGTGGATATACCTATGGATTTATTAAAGACTGCCTGTTTATCGTCATCTTCTCGTTCGTGTGCATTTACAACACAGCGGTGTGACTTTTATGTTACGGTATGTCATGTTATGTTATGTTGTGTATCAAACATTTTTCTATAGAGTTTCTCCTCTACAAGACACAATATTTATATCTAATGAGTAGAAAAATAAGAAATGCTGTCAAGACTTTTTTCAGTTTGTCAAGCTAATGACGTGCAGTGAATGTAAACAACAATCCGGGGGCTGTTGGCAATCTTTGCCAGTTAAGAGGTTATTACAGAAGTAAATATTTTCAGATTTAAGTATATATTATAACAATATAAACGGGGATTTTGCCATTTATAATACTGCTGTTTTCTCACACAGTATAAATGAATCTGTTCTGTATACATAAAAAAATATAATGCTGTCTTTATATAATATTTAAGGGTCGTTGGCAACAAAAACACTGATGTAAGACATTATGCTAGAGCCGTTCACAGGCTTTCCACACTAAATCTGTCAGTGATCTGAACCGTTGCTTCTGATTAACCAGCACTCTGGCATTTAGGAAACCCCTCATGACAAGCTTGGCTAATTCTGCTCCTCCTTCCTCCTAAAAAACAGTAAAAAAGAGAATGGTCACATCCCATAACAGTCTCTCCAACCTTTTCTACCCCTGTCTGCGAATTTGAAATACGCCCCGAGTCGCCAGCCATCAACATTTTGTGGAGCCGTAATTTGAGTCATTGTGGTTTTGGCTTGAGCCTGCGAGTGTTGTCAGTGTGTTGTGACTGTTTCTCTTTTTGTGCTGTCTCTTGGATTGTGTGTCTTATCAGTCCCTGACCACAGAGACGTGAACTTAATTGTGCCGGGCTCTCTTTGTTTCCGATTCCGGAAAAGCCGTGAAAGGATTTGTTAATTGGTATTTTTCCTGATAAAAGCAACATCTAAAATTCTCAAATCTTCCCAGATGCTAACAGCTTACATTTCAAATATGTATTCGCAGGAAGCGGTCTCAGGCTGATAGAACGTGAAAGGGTGGGAAACGGGGGAAAACGCAGATTATAGCAGTATTACATTTGCCACCGTGTGATGATTTCCAAAATTGCCAGCCACAGACGAGCTGGAGGCTTTAACACGTCCTCCTGCTTGTTTGCTTTTCGTAGATGCCAACTTCATGGAGCAGTGTTTGTAAAGCTGTGGACTAAATATGCACACTGAAAAGTTTAAATGGTTCTGCACTAATGCACCCCGGTGTAAAAGCTTTAGAAACGTTGCCGCGTTCAACATGTAAAAATATCACTGTCGCTCAGTAGGTTATCATCAAAAGCAATTTACTGTAAAGGGTGTTATTTTATTCCAAATGTTTCTTGTGAAGGAAAGCTCATTCTCAGAATCAGAATCAGAATCAGAATCAGAATGAGCTTTATTCGCCAAGTGTGCACAAACACACAAGGAATTTTTTGTGGTTTTTACAGGAGCTCTTGGTACATACATACATATATGACATTAGAACAGGCATTTAAATGAGAACATAAATAAATAGAATAAACAATAATAATAGTTCTAGTATACATCTGAAACAGAAGACTTATGTACAGATTTGTGCATTGTGTGTACAGCTCTATAAATAAAATTTGTATATGTATTTACACAAAAAAAACCTCTTGCTTCTCTCTCAAGTACTGAATGAGTTATACAGCAGGTGTTAATGGCTGTTTTAGCTGTTTAAGCTGGAGATAGCATGGGGGAAAAAACTGTTTTTGTGCCTAGATGTTCTAGTGCGCAGAGATCTGTAACGTCTGCCTGACGGCAGAAGTGCAAACAGGTTTTGGCCGGGGTGGGAGGGGTCTGTGATGATGTTCCCTGCCCGTTTCTTCACTCTGGCATTGTACAAGTCCTGAAGGTTGGGGAGGTGTACACCAATGATCCTTTCAGCTGTCCTAACAGTCCGTTGTAGTCTTCTTATATCTGATTTGCTGGCTGACCCAAACCAGACAGTTATAGAAGTGCACAGAACCGACTCAATAACAGCTGAGTAAAACTGAGTCATCTGCGCTTGTGGTAGGTTGAACTTTTTCAGTTGACGAAGGAAGTACAACCTCTGTTGGGCCTTTTTGACAATGGAGTCAATGTGATTGTCCCACTTCAGGTCCTGAGAGATGGTAGTGCCCAGGAACCTGAATGACTCCACTGCTGTCACAGTGCTGTCCATGATGGTGAGAGGGGGGAGTGCAGGGGGGTTTCTCCTAAAGTCCACTATCATCTCCACAGTTTTGAGCGTGTTCAGCTCCAGGTTGTTATGACTGCACCAGACAGCCAGCTGTTCAACCTCTTGTCTGTAAGCAGACTCGTCACCGTCCTGGATGAGGCCAATGACTGTGGTGTCGTCTGCAAACTTCAGGAGCTTGACGGAGGAGTCTTTGGAGGTGCAGTCATTTGTGTAGAGAGAGAAAAGCAGTGGGGAGAGAACGCACCCCTGGGGGGCACCAGTGCTGATGGTAAGGGTCCGAGATGTGACTTTTCCCAGCCTCACTAGCTGCTGCCGGTCTGTCAGGAAGCTGATGATCCACTGACAGATGGAGGAGGGCACCGAGAGCTGGGTTAGTTTATTCAGGAGGGTATACGGGACGATGGTGTTGAAAGCGGAGCTGAAGTCCACAAACAGGATCCTTGCATAAGTCCCTGGTTTGTCCAGATGTTGGAGGATGTAGTGCAGTCCCATGTTGACTGCATCATCCACAGACCTGTTTGCTCGATAAGCAAACTGCAGGGGGTCCAGCAAGGGTCCAGTGAGGTCCTTCAGGTAGGCCAGCACCAGTCTCTCAAATGACTTCATGACCACAGATGTCAAAGCAACAGGTCTGTAATCGTTAAGTCCAGAGATTTTAGGTTTCTTGGGTACCGGGATAATGGTGGAGTGTTTGAAGCAGGAGGGGACTTCACACAGCTCCAGTGATCTGTTGAAAATCAGTGTGAAGATGGATGACAGCTGGACAGCGCAGGCTTTTAGACAGGCTGGTGAGACACCGTCTGGGCCTTTGGCTTTCCTTATCTTCTGTTTCCTGAAGACTCTGCATACATCCCCCTCACTGATCTGAGGTGCAGGCTGAGAAGCAGTAGGGGGGAGGGAGGGGGGTGTTGATGGTTGTGTGTAGAGACGGTCAGAGCGGGTGTGGGGTGTGAGAGCAGGCTTTTCAAATCTACTGTAAAATACATTGAGATCGTCGGCCAGTCGTTGATTCTCAACAGTGTTGGGGGATGGTGTCTTGTAGCTGGTGATGGCTTTCAGGCCTTTCCACACTGATGCAGGGTCGTTAGCTGAAAACTGGCTTTTCAGCTTTTCAGAGAAGCTCCTCTTAGCTTCTCTGATCTCCTTTGTCAGTGTGTATTTGGCCTGTTTGTACAAGGCTCTGTCCCCACTCCTGTAGGCATCCTCTTTGGCCTGACGAAGATGTTTTAGTTTTGCAGTGAACCATGGCTTATCGTTGTTATATGTTATAAAAGTCCTAGTGGGGACACACATGTCCTCACAGAAGCTGATGTAAGATGTCACAGTGTCAGTGAGCTCATCCAGATCAGTGGCTGCAGCCTCAAAAACACTCCAATCAGTGCAGTCAAAACAACCTTGTAAGACCTGCTCTGTTTCGCTGGTCCATCTCTTTACAGTTCTTACAACTGGCTTAGCAGATTTAAGTTTCTGCTTGTAGGCTGGGAGAAGATGAACCAAACAATGATCAGAGAGTCCCAAAGCTGCTCTGGGGACAGAGTGGTATGCGTCCTTTAAAGCAGTGTAGCAATGGTCCAGTATGTTAGTGTCCCTGGTGGGGCAGGTGATGTGCTGTCTGAATTTAGGCAGTTCACGGGTGAGATTAGCTTTATTAAAATCGCCGAGAATGATAGTGAAAGAGTCCGGGTAACTTTGCTCCGTGTGTGTGATCTGATCAGCCAGCTGTTGCAATGCCGCGCTCACACACGCATCAGGGGGAATGTACACACTCACCAGAATAAATGAGGAAAACTCCCGCGGCGAATAAAAAGGCTTACAGTTAATGAAGAGAGCTTCCAAATTAGGGCAGCACATCTTCGTCAATACTGTCACATCTGAACACCAGCCTTCGTTGATATAAAAACATAATCCACCGCCTCTCGTTTTCCCAGTTAACTCGGCGACGCGATCCGCTCTGAACAGCTGGAAGCCCGTTAGATTTAGCGCACTGTCCGGTATGGAACCGTTCAGCCATGTTTCTGTGAAGCAAAGAGCAGCCGAGTTTGAAAAGTCCTTGTTTGTGCGGGTGAGGAGTAGTAGTTCGTCTGTTTTATTTGCTAGAGAGCGGAGATTTGACAAGTGAATGCTCGGCAGCGGAGTCCTGAATCCGCGCTGTCGAAACTTCACGAGCGCGCCCGCGCGTTTCCCTCGTTTGCGTCTTTTGAAGCGCTTGTACAGGATCGCAGCTCCGCCAACTAGGATGTCAAATAAAATGTCGGAATGCTCAAAAGTCGGCAAAATTTCGTTTGGTGTGTTGTTCCTGATGTCTAGGAGTTCGTTCCTAGTTAAACTGACGGGGAAAAGGTTACATAAAACAGGACAAACAAACAAAAACAGTAAAAGTACTGAGGAGCTCAAAACCGAAGCAGCCATCCGCGGCGCCATTTTGTTCTCCATGTGGTCTGGACAAAGATAGCATAATGGAAGCTGCTTAGTACTTCAACTTAAACACATTTCAGTTAGTTGCCAAGGCAGAGTCAATTGTATTTTATTTTATTCCAGCTTTATCTAAATCAACAGAAATTTTATAACAATAACAATACCCCCCCTGATTATGATATTGACCCCCATTAGGCGCTTCACGTCTGATGTGTGACACACTTAACAAAGTGCAGTAAACGGTAAAACAACTGCGCTACAAATTAGTGTGTTTATTAGTACGTTAATCAATTAAAGTAATTTGAAAAGAAGTACAACCAGCAGCATAATGAACTGTTTTTGCACAACTAAGTGATAACTGCTGACACTGAAAGCCTCACACATTCAAGTTTAAAATGGCCACACCCGCTCTTATGTTATAAATAAGGTGGAAAAATAGTTTTTAAAATATGAATCATTTCAGTGGCTCTAGTCTTTGCATCTGTTTGAAATTTGAATCAGGTCTCCTCTGTTGAAGTAGAATTGGCTAGATGGCAATGTCACAAAACTACGATATTGCAGGAATATATAATATATTGACCATGAGGCAGCACAGCTTATTTTTTATTAAAGAAAAGAAAGAAATTTGGCGTTAAAAAAAAGACTGTCAGCATTTACTAAAGACATGCAGTGAAAAATTTGATTTGAAAACAATGATTTAAATGAATCATGAAATGTGATTTACTAAGGTTTGCGCTAGTCAATTTACTGGTATTTGCAGTATTATTTACTGCCCAAAAAATCATGTCTTAAACCAGACGCTAATTTGTGCTGCTCTTGGTAGATTGCGTTGGTCATTATGGAAATGATCCGGCTGCGTCTGTGTTCCTTCATTTGCGCGTCGTCAGTAGATCACGCACAGAACTTTCCACTCCCATCTGCACTTTTTTTGGAATTGCGCTAATTTGCCCTGTTTAGTAAATCTGGAGTGAATGAAAACGAGTGAGCGAATTCAGACACTGAGTGTGCCGGAAGTGCTGCGTAGTTTGTACTTTCTGTTTAATAATTATTTTGAAACTCAGCAAACTGGCAATTCCAGTAGTAAGATGAAAAGATTTATCTTGAGCTCTGTCTTGGAAACTATGTATAAACCTTAATTACACAATTTATTAATCAATTAAAAAGGAATTTATACCTGTATGATACTACACTGTACCCACATTGTACCAGCAGTTTGGAAAATGGATAGATGGATGATTCAGCTGCGGTGTATTATGGGTATTCTCTAGCCATTGAGCATACATCAGTTGTACACTTATCGCGGGTCATTGTGGGATTGAATGAGTGCACTCGATAACGTCCACTAGAGTTTTGGCCACCACTACAAATGGCTGTCCCCTCAAATAGTGCACTATTTAAGGGTATAGGGTGCGATTTTAGCACATAGCCCTAGACTCTTTAGAACTAGAAAAACTAATTGGCTGCCTACCTAGACATAATTTTTGGGCACCATAGTAAGGAGCCTTCATAGTGGAACTACCTGGAAACTAATTAACTCTTTATTCTCACATGACTGGGTCAGTTGTAGTTGTTGCAAGTACAGATTTAAGATTTACTTGAGAGAGTGTACGTATGTGCAAGTATGCACTATAAACTATATGTATCAGGGACATAACAGAATGTCTGCACCCTTTAGAAATTTCCATGATTGTCCCTTTTACATTTTAGGAAACAATCATTGTATTTGGAGAGCTTAGTTTTGCGTGGCAGCATTGTGATGTAAACATTTGAGCCTGCCCCACAAAATGGTGGCTTTAAGACCACACGAAAACCACTGGCAACCGCTTGAATCAGTAGTCGACTGACTGAATGAACGTTTAATCTGCCAACTTATCTGCTTTTCAGCCAATCATTGGGACTACTGGGCGAACATTGCATCACCTTAATATACAAGAGCCCATGATTACATACTTATTTAGAATCATTGTTTCTGCTCATCGCTCAGATCTTTACTAGTATAAGTAATGCAACAGATTTGTGGATATTGTAAAAAAATATCTACTGTCTCAGACGTCACTGACATTACAGGCCTTCCTGTGTGACCTGCTTGACTATAGTCCCCGGGGTCCCCGGGGGGTTGGCACACATGATAGCGTTTGTCGTCGTGTTTAGTATTTAAGAGCTGAGAGGAGAATAAATGGAGATTGATGTTTTGATGGATAGTCATTGACTTCTCACCTTTCTCCCAACATCTCAGATGTGCAGAAGCGTGGAGAGATGGCAGAGGAAATTTGCAAAGCTATTACCTGAGTGTCTTTCTAAATCATATGCCTCCGAGAGGAGACACTGCAGTAATACCTGCCATTTACTGGCCAAATTATCTATTATATTCCTGCCTGATGGGTAGCCGAGGTCAAACTCACTTCGGATGTTTTTAGGGGGGTGGGAGTGGGTTGTGGTGAGGGTCATTTTTAGACCAAATGGACCTCTGTGTTTGTCTTTTGGATGTGCTGTACAGCTTTTTGGACTAAGAAAATGTCATAATCATGGACTTTCTGAATTCATTTCCTTGGGAAAATGTGCATTTTACTGTGAAACTGACTGGCATCCAGAATTTTTTTCTTCTCTTTTTTACTGACATTGACATTATTTATGAAGAACTTGTTGAAGAAATGTGTCAAAACTTAACATCACAATGCTAGGATGTTCTGAGTGGTTGCTAGGCTGTTCAGGGTAGTTGCTTACTGGCCCAAGTAAAAATCTCACACTTCCCAGGTTTCTGTGATATTCTGCAGGTTCTTCTAAGTGTAAGTTTCTTTTTGTCTGCATTATCATCCTGCAGGCAAAAATAGTAATATCGCAAAATAGTTAATTTTGCTTTAAATAAGGTTTTTATGATATCTATATCTACATCATCATCTATTTCAATATCACAAAAGAAATACCCGAATACACTGATCTAATATACTGATACATGAGCACTTTCTTTCTGTTTACTGTTTACCTTTACTTGAGACATAAATGACTGTGTTTACAAGGATGGCCATTTTGACACACAAGTATGTGTATTTGACCGTTCAAACCCAATAAAGCTGCAAAAAGAACATTCGTACTTAGTACTGCAAAAAGAAAGTTCAGTTCTTACGCGCTGTATGAGCAATGACTTTATGAGCGCGTGTCTCTTAGACAGTGCTCAGAAATGATTTCTCTTGCACTGCTTATTTCACTTCAACTGTTAAAATCACTTGTTTTTAAACAGCAATGCATAAAAACGATTGCAAATGTTAAGTTGTAAAACCTTACGAATGTGAGCGGAGAGGACCAGCCTGCCGCATACCACATCCTGCAGGGATACCTCCTTATATAATAAGGCTTCTAAGCCGCCATACGCCTGTCCTGGTCTACAAGCACCACAGAGGAAACGTGCACCAAAGGCACCCCTCCCACTTGAGACTCCCACTTCGAAGGTCCCTTCTGACCGGAATCTCAGAGGGAGTCAGCTCGGCCAGAACTAGTAGTACACTTATTCCTGCTACTAGTAGTAGACTTATTCCATCCCGGCGGACCTTCTTAATTGGGTAATTGGGGAGAAAGGTATGGACGTAGCCTCGGCCATGTCTATACCACAACGTCCAGCCCCAAGGAAGCTGGGTGTGTGAAGGAGAAATAAAGTGGACAGTGCGTCGTATCCTGAGACGCGAACAGATCCACCTGTGCCTAGCCATAAACCCCCCAAATGTGCTCCACCATCCGGTGTGGAGCCTCCATTCCCCGGGCCTCAGCCCCTGCTTCAACAGGATGTCTGCTCCTACATTCTGATGCCCCAGAATATAAACTGCTCTCAGGGAGAGCACCCTAGGGACCACAAGATAATCTGGTGCACCAGTTTGCATAGAGGACGTGAACGCAGATCCCCTTGATGATTTATATAGGAGACCACCGATGTGTTGTCTGACTGGAGAAGCACATGATGGCCCCTCAGGTCTGAGAAGAAGTGTCTCAACACATTGAAGACTGCCATCATCTCCAGACAATTTATGTGCCACGAAAGATGATGACTCCTCCAGAGACCCTAAGCTGAGCGGCCTTCCATCACCACTCCCCAGCCAGTGAGGGAAGCATCTGTTGAGAGCGCAACTCGATGGAAAAGAGCTCCTAACACTGGACCCTGGGATAGGAACCAAGGTTTCCTCCATATAACCAAGGAGCGGAGATACCGCCACGTGATCTTCATCAAACGAAGTGGATTTCCCCTCGGGGAGAATCCTTTGGTCCTGAGCCACCACTGCAAAGGTCTCATGTACAGCAGGCCAAAGGGTATCACATTGGATGCCACTGCCATGAGGCCTAACAATCTCTGAAACTGTTTCACAGTGCGTGACTGGCCTAGCTTTAACTCTTCCGTGGCTGTGAGGATAGCAGCTACACGAGCGGATGATAGAACAACTCGCATCGTGACTGAATCCCAAACCACACCTAGGAAAGTGGTTCTCTGTAGTGGAGAAAGCACACTCTTCTTGGCATTGAGTCTCAACCCCAATTTCTGCATGTGTGCGAGGACGACATCTCGATGCCGAACCGCCAACCTCCCCACCCGTAATGAAACCATTTACTGACACTCTATACTGTACAGTGTACAAGGAATTTGTTAATGGCTGGGGCTGCTCCGCCCAGCATCCCCCCATTTATGCCTTACCCACCAGCACCAAAGTGGCCTGGAGGGTAATGCCGAGTCTTAAGGGGAGCCTAAAGCTGTGACAGGACTGTTAGCTCGCAAGCGTCTGTTTTGCCTTTGGCTTCGGCCCATAACCAAGCTCTTTCAGCAACCCTTTATTAAATATATATTTTGAGAACTGAAAAACCGAGCTGAAAGGGTTTGATCCGGGATCTCAAATTTTATTAGTGGAGATCGGGAAAAACTGGAAGGCCCTGAAATGGAAGTTAAAAACTCTAAAAACTCGTGATCCCAGAGAGAGAGTGCTGGATCCCCCGGGTGAAGGCAGAGAAAAAGGCGGAGCCCGTCTCTAACCCCTCCGTGAGATCCATTTGTGAACCCCACAATTCCAGCTTCCGTGCTGCCTCGGCAACAACGGGGCCGGTACTGCGAGGAACGCAAGCCTGAACACCCTCCTCAAAGAGTGACAGGCGGGAACAGAGCGTGTAAAGTGAAAGTAACTCACAATGCTCATAGTCAGTGCCCTCAAGCTCTGATAGAGCATGCTCCGTTTCAAACAAACAACACATAAATCCCCACCCGTAATGAAACGAGGACAGGGAGGAACACATGATCTAAAGTTTGTTTGTTCACCATAATATCTATGTTTGTGACAGATATAGTGACAGACAATAATAAATAAGACAGACAGTATGAAGCGCTTGCTGAGGCACAGAAGCTAATGCCGGTCAGACCGGATGTGCTTTTATCCTTCCCTGGTTGTGACGTCATCCGCCCGGGACGCTTACTCTCGCCATTGGACTAGTTGGACTAGAAATGAACTCTTAGAATAAACAGAATGCTTTGGTGCATTGCTGTGGATGCTGATGTAGTTATCTTTATAGTTATCGTTGTTGGTGTGAACGAGCCTTTAGCGTTATCAGTTTGTTCAGATCCCTAACCCTGAGCGATCATAATAACAATTCTTGCCTCAGCAAATGGTGCTAAATATACAATTATTTACTTACAGTATGTAAACACTACCAG
Organism: Leuciscus leuciscus; assembly: GCF_965113295.1. NCBI lineage: Eukaryota > Metazoa > Chordata > Actinopteri > Cypriniformes > Leuciscidae > Leuciscus > Leuciscus leuciscus. The sequence goes on along the minus strand of NC_138747.1, from coordinate 17,850,664 downwards.
GCTTAGACAGAAAATGCTAAGTCTTACAATCATAAAGGATTAATGCTGTTAGATTTAATATCCTTTGATTTAGTATTAAATTACAGCAGAGTTATGTCTCATAGTTCTTTTTCCACTTTCAGAGGCAAAGAAATTCTTGGCAGAGAGTTTAAGTGTGTGTAATTAAGGAGGCCTTGACACTCTAACACCACCACATCTGTCTCGTGGTGCTGGTTGCTAGGTTGAGCCACTTTTAATGACTTTTAGGTATTCATGCATTAAAAGGTAATTAGCTGATCTCCAGTGATCATCCCAGTCAAGAGTCAATTAGTTAAGGTTTTTGTTAATGTGAAGAAGAATACTGAGATAGTATAGACATGATGACAGATATTAATTACCCAGCAGCGATAGCTAAGAAACTAGAATACATCACCATGAGTGCTAGTGCAGATACACAGGGTCATATTAAAGTGAATGTGACCTAGCGGTTTGTGTGCTAACCTTTTGTCTTTAGTGTATGTTAATTCTACGGTATCTGAACCGGTTTAACACTACTGTCTTTAATAAGAAGTTTCACAATTCTTTGACCTTAATGTGGACCTTGGATGCATCCAGATATTCTTACAATATCATGCAGAGCTATTCTGTCCTTTTATATAAGTCTGTTAAAAAGACATAAAATAAGTAAATTAAAACTGAATTATATCCAACTGTTATTAATTTAGAGCTCTGCGACACTCCAAGTGAAGGCAGATGGGCATCATAGTCATTAAATCTTTACAGCTTATTGAGTTTAGAAACAGTGACAGGAAAGATAAACTTCTAGCGTGTGGTTTACTCATAAATACCATTTGACGTGTGTGGGAGGAATGTGAATAGTTTCTGAATTTTTGGTCCTCCATCTTAGCCATGAGTAGAAACACATTTTACCTTGTTAAAGTGTGCCACATTTATTTGTGTCTACAACTAAGTGGTTCTGAAAATGGGGCCTTATTACGAAAGGGACGTGGACAAATGGAGGGTTGGAGCTGGGAAGATGAGAGCAGGTGGCTTATTCGTCACACCGTTGTAAGACAAGGGTGAGGCAGAGTGATCCGGCCTTTGCATTCACACCTCTGAGAGTGGCCAGTTTTGTCGAAAAATGCCAAGCTGTGTCTTATGCCCTGGGAAGGAGAAAATGGGAGACTGCCGTGCAGGGAAGTGTACCAACAGCACGTTCCAAAGCCAGTCCAAGAATTCCATATGGCTATACATTTCACAGCCATGTCAGGCGTTTCCCTGCCAAGCGTCAATGCAAAAACTCCTGTCATATTAGGTCAAAGCAGTCTGAAGGTTAGCGAGATGCTAAATGCAAGTTAGGCAGGCAATCTGGCAACATCTCTTGCCAAATAGAAAAAGGCCACTCAAGGTGTGCGATGGGATAGCTTTACGGTCTGTGTTTTCCGGTGGTCTAACCAATAAGTTCTATAATGGGAGCATGTGCGCTATACCCAGCAACACTCTCTTTAACATTTACAAGGTTTTAGGATTTAATGAGGAAAGGGGCGTAAAGGCTCTCTGTTTAATTTGTTGGCCTTTAAATGGACTGCAGGGTTGTCTTATGACTATTTGCTAAGAAGGGGGAGGTGGGAGGGGGGATGGGGGTGTAAGAGGGTTTATTGGTATCTATGCTGTATTGACAGACAGGATGGAACGGCCTATTGGCCAGTCCATGTGCTTTTTCATTATTGTTTTGGATAAGGTAGTACTTTGGCTTTTGACCAGTGCTTTTTATATTTTGTTAAGCCCATCACAAATCCAAAAGGACTTAACATTATGACAGTGTCCTTCAAAGGATACCACTTACTTATTCTTTGATGTCATTACAAGCAGTGCAGTATATTTACTCTTTATTTTCCAGCTCTAGTTTTTATGGATGCATTTTAGAAGGAAAATGGCTTGTTAGTTCCAAAAGGGGAATTAACTTTGAAGTCGGCATTAAATCGAAATTGACTATTTACTTTCTTAATACATGTTCCTATTTGACTCAGTAATGCATGGTGTTTCAAAAATCCCATCCATCCATCCACCCAATCCATCCATCCATCCATCCATCCACCAATTATATTGGTATATTTGTTGTTGGACTTTTTTTCTTCTTTTTTTGTGTGCAATTGTGTTAAAACTATCCAGCCACAAATCATATACTAAAGAGTAAAATCTCGCCTGAGAAATGGCGGATTATAACAGTTGTCGTTGCAGGATTGATCAGAAACATTTTAAGGCAGGGCTCAGCATTTGCTCCTCATCTGAAACAACTTACAATTTCATCTGACATCACCAAGCCCTCTCATTTTTCCCCTTCAACCACCTGTCATTGAGAGATCACTTTTCACCATCCAATCAATTACATATTCATATCATCATTGTTTTTTCCTCTCTTGAATATCTTGTTTTACTTCAATAAACCACAATATGAGAGTAAAATGGCTTGCTAGCACTGTTTCATGACATTTTTAATGCTTTTTGAAATATTTGTAATGCTAACAGTCAGCTCACTGCCCATATCACGGCTCAGTGAAGAATGTAGAATCCAGGCATTAGCAAAAGTGTAATTGGACATATATTCCCCAATTTAGTGTCTCTCTACTTTCTGTAGAATAGAATGAATAACCATTTAGGGATGTTTACCCTCAGGGGTCCTGTGGCCATTTGTAACCTCTCTCGAGGTTAGCTAAAGAAGTTTATTACCATTAAGCAGTAGATATAGCTTTGTGTTTCTGCTCAATGGACAGTCATGAACCCTGGATGCTTTGGGTCTTTAGATGCAATTTGCACAGTGTATCGAGCCTCACGGAATATATGAGGCAAACGGTTTAAATTTAGAACCTGTTTTTTATCTCCTCTGTCTAATTAGGTGCAGTGGAGACTAATTGTTAATGGCATGGCTGTTATTGCTCTGGGTTTCTTTTTATTCTAAATGGAACAGACTGCTTTTGTGGGGTATAATTAGGTTTTATAGCTCAAATTCTAGCCAGGCCTTCTTTTTGTGAGAGTTCTCACAATTTTTTCTACCCACTGCCATTTTAAAAGCAATTAGCAGAAGTCCGGCTTTTGTTCCTCAAAGCACTGATTCAGGCTTCTCTTCATCTCTGATGGAGAAAACCACAGTTCTTTGTAGATGGCCGATTTCCTCAGATCATTGGATTGATATTAGTAGAATGAGCTACAGGAGGCACTTTCCGGCAGTATTGGGTACATCTTCTAATCTTACCGCCGACGGAGGTCCGCGAGAATTCCACATGCACTTGATCATTATATCATTACAAGTGATAGTACCGTCTAACTCAGTCTGAGTTGGAAAATACTGAAAATACTATAATGTGCTCTCAGCATAGGCTGAAATCATATATTTAAAGTCTGGCTGTTCTGTTGAGCTAGTGTTTATTCGTTGAATTATTCATTCTGGAGTCATTCTTTCTCCTTGACAAGTCTCCACCACATTTACACCCCCACAGGTCTCCCTGCATTCACATTTGGGTGCTGTCCAAAATGTTGTTTCCGGATTTAGTGTAAAAATGGGGTCGCTCTGAACCAGAAATGAACCTTGCGCATTGTGTCAGATGAATAATTTATCGCGCAGACCCATATATGCTTATAGGTCATTAGATGCAGTGAGATTGCTTATCATTTCTACCTGCAGGGCAGCGCAACATCAGTAATGCACATGCATAATTCTGGATCAGAGTGTAATTGGCTGTATGAGAGGCTGAGCTGTATCCTTCTCACAATCTCTACATTTTTAAGCTCGGTTTAATGAATGTTACATCAGAGGTCACATTCATATTTTGCAAACTTATCTTTAACTTTCAACAATATTCACACACAGATCGTAGGGTCTTGATTTTCATGATGGTTCACGTCAAGTCAAAATTCACCAGTGGGTGTTCATAAATGAAACATTGAATTAGTGGTCCTCCAATTTGGGTTGAAAATACAGGGTGGCTAATATAGTAATATAGTAGAAGAGTATTTATTTATTGTTTTAGATTTTAAAAAATGCTACTTATAAAGAGAACTTTTAAGAAGATATTTAAGATTCTGCACTATTTAGATCGCTAATCAAAAATAAAGGGTCATAGTAAAAAAAATAAAAAAAAGTCATACTTTACTCACCCTCATGATGTTCCGAACCCGTAAGACATTCGTTCATCTTCGAAACACAAATGAAGACATTTTAAATGAAATCTGAGAGATCGTAAAACTAATCCATATGAATCAGGCAGTTTAGTCCAAGTTTTCTGAAGAGATAAAGCTAAATTAACAGATTTAATTTAGGCTTTTATTCACATATAAACATTGATCAGCAAACAAAAACAGAAGCACAACCGTACTTGATTGATGCACAAAAACAAATCTCATTGGTTCTTGCAGAAGCTCAAATATGCTGTGTAACACACACATCAAGCAAACATGATTGAGCTTCCGTTTACCAAAACTGATTTGTGAGTTGATGAATGTTTATACGTGAAAAAAAGCCTAAATTCAATCTGTTCATCATATAAAGTGATCAATCCATTCAATTAAAAAAAAAATTTGACTAAACTGGGCTGCGTTTCCCAAAAGCATCGTAACTTAAGTAGCACTTAAAAATCATTGTAGATCTACGAGTGCTCTGGAGTTATCGTAAATCCCCAAGTGCATCGTAAGAAGACAGAATTATGAGGTCACCTCCAGGACAACCGGCAGATTACACCTTTAACTTTATTCAAATGCGATGTGATTATAATATAAGGTTTTGATTGTACTTTATTGTACACTTTATTACTATTTTTTTATTTATTTTTTATTTTTTATTAATCTATAAATTAAATAATTAAAAAGGTCGGAAAACAAAACAAAAAAATTGAAATAATTTAATCTAATAATTTTAATCAAAATTAAATGAATGAACAAAAAAATAAATAAAATAAATCCTTTAAATCTGTTTAAAAAAATACATCTTTGTTTCGCTCTATCTCCTCTAAAAGGACATTAATTTCATCTTTTCTGTATCTTTTCTTTTTCTTTTTTTTTCAGCAATTTTGTCAGTGCCTCCGCCTGTAGGTAGGTGCTCTATATAGTTTTGTCTTGATTGCTAATCCACAACAGATGACGATTATTAGGTTAAACGTTCAGAATACGATTCCATATAAGGTTATATTTCAGCACTTCGCAAATGGACAGCGACTCTTAAGTAGCACGTAGAACGCGTTCTCGCGCGTTCATGTTAAGTGCATTTTTGGGAAACGCGCGTGGAATTGCGGCGAGCGTTCGTAACCTTGCACGTAGAGAGCGCTCTTAAGAGCTAAGATACATCGTTATCGGGAAACTCAGCCCTGCTCAATTCATATGGATTCATTTTACAATCTCTTTACAGTATATACTTTTTGAAGCGTCAAAGTGATAGTTGCAGAAACTGTCAATGGAGGGACAGAAATCTTCATTTGTGTTTCAGGTCTTACAGGTTTGGAACAACATGAGGGTGAGTAAATGATGACAGAATTTTTTTTGTTTTTTTTGTGAACTATCCCACTAAGCAAATTTGAAATATTGACCATGTGGTCACAAATGGTTATATACTATATAGCAAAAATGATGTCAAGAGGGGATAGTTGTTTTTAATGATGCTACAAGTTTGATTAAACCATCAAAACACATGGAAATATTTACATTTAAAAAAAAAAAAGTAAATATGAGGGAAGAATAAAACATTAAACTTGTTCAAGGTATTTATCTGACAAAATTATTTGGCAAAAAAGGCAAACTACAGCTAGGTTTTATTTGACTACGCAGGAAAATGCATAGAAAAACAAAAAGCTCACAGAGGAAAAAAAAAGCATAGATTGACTACAACATAATCAGTTACTAATATGTCGTTGGTTCTTTCTTGTTTGTGCATGTGCTCATTATTTCTTTGACTGACAGCTTGGCCAAAAATTATGTCCGCACAATTTGGCATGTTTCACTGCTTTATCACAAATAAAACAATTGACTCCGCGCAACCACAAACGCAATATGCATACAAAATCTATAACAATTTTTTATTTTTATAATATTTGGTGAGGGTGTCAATTATCCTAGTCCGGACATCACTTTTGGCCTCTACTGTATATACAGTATCTATACATAGCCACAATAATTCACCATGATTTCATTGATTTGGCCTAGTAAATAAAAAGTTCTTTATAAGGAATTAAAGTGGATTTGAAAGCTAATTCCAGTTAACAGTCTATAAAACGTATTCAGCGAATACCCACAATCCAAGATCATTCATCAGTTAAATTAAACTACACGGGTGGTATTCCTGGACATTGTGCTCTATATTCTGTGAGTGTTTGTACACCATAATTACACCCATAATAAAATGTCATTAAGCTGTTTCATTAAACATTAAATTGGGAAACAGCCTCGCAATTTCTCTTGGGTCAGAATACAAGGACGATTCGGCTTTCAGGAACCTGAGCACGGGCTTATTGCTTGTGTGGGCACGTTGGCATTTAAGTAAAATTGATCACATACCTTGAAATTCCCCTGTCAAGATCATCTGCCTTTGTCATCGTTTCTCACTTGTCAGTTCTTTTATTGACGTAATTAATTCATCTATTGATGGACTCCTTTGCCTGGAGGTTTCGACTTAAAAAACAACAACAGTTTTAGTCTTTTAATGAAGCAATTGTTTGGATGATTGTTTATAATTATTGAGTAGCTTGTGATTTTTTTTTTTTCTCACTCTAATTAATTGATCCTAACAAACCTGAATAAGTGAGACTTTAATTGAATTTGACAGGGTTTGACTGGTTGCTCTCAGCAATGGATTACAGTAATGGTAAATTGCTTGATAAATAATAGAGTTTGTCAGGTGAGGAGCACAATAGTTCAAGTCAAATATAATCACACATACACACACATTATCCTGTGCATATTCATCAGTTTTTATTAGCTGATTGTCATGAACCTGGACTCTTATTTTGAAATTTTTGTTTAGTTCCTGTTTCCCTGCTCCTTTCAGTTTAGTTGACTAATTATCTCCTTGTTTGTTTTGATGGTTAGGTATAATTATCACATGTCAGTCATTTGGTTTGTCTGATATTTAAATTCCCTGTTTTGTGCAGTCCCTTGTCGGTTATCTCGAATTAGGTGTCGTGTTACTCCCGTGTTTTCCAGTAAAGACTATTTGAAGTGTCTCTAGTTGTTTGTATTCCTTATTTTCTCGATAAGAACGTCACACTGAGAGTTGTTGCTGTTTTTTTGTTTGTTTTTTCCACCTGAAGTGGCTTTCTTGCACACCATGGGTGCTGTTGATAGTGAGTCTATTTCCAACCGATTATGTTTTTTGTATAAAGAGTGCTCTTAAAGGGGCTTTGAGAACATAACACGGTAATACATTGTCAAAATTCAGAGTATTTGCTATTCACCTCAGCTATAGACTTTTCAGTAAATAAAATGTTATATTTAACTGAAGCTGGTTTGAGTGAGAGATGCAATGTGACAAAGTTAATGCTCACATAGAAACCCAAGGGATACATAGAAAAGCACCATCTCTGTGCTCACCGGAGCTTTTGTATTTACCAAATTATTTTGTATTTGTAGGTCCACATTATTCTGTATGCTGTGCTCTTGATCCATGGCAAATTTCCTGATAGGATAAATCTTTTCTTTAAAAAAAAAAAAGAAAAAAAAAAGCTCATGCAGGTTCAGAAAGCGGGAGAATGAATGAATTGGATATGTAATTGGATATGAAAGTCATGACTACAATGCCAACATAAGACTGAAGCGGCCTCTTCCCCCGGGTCAAGTATGGCCTTATGACTGGCATCAGCATTGTTTTGAGAGCCAGCGTACAGAATGCTGATATCACCGCTGAGTTCAACTCGAACTAACTAAAAAGAGGTCCATTACTGATTTAGCTACATTTTTCTATAACATTAAATTTTTTTAACCCAAGAAACAGTACATTTTCTAAAAAGTAGCATGTACCATGACAACAAATTACATCACATTTCATAGTGTACTGTGCAGACAGCTTTACCACTGAATGAGCTGAGGTCATAATCAAATGCGCTCACCAAGAAAGTATGTAGCATTGAAGCGGTGTTATATATTTGTATACTATTATAGTATTTATTAATATTTTTAATTACTTTTTTGTATTGTCAGTTTTCATTTCCATTATTTATATATATATATATTTTTTTTTTAGCTTTCATATTTTTTCAGTTTTAGTGAATTTAACTTTTTTTTTTTTTTTTATATATATATATTCAGCTTTATTTCAATTAACTAAAGGGACTTTTAAAAGTTTTAGTTAGTTAATAAAGTAGTTAGTTAATAAACTACATGGCCTGCCCTGTTGGAAAGTCTGATTCATTTATAGTAACAAAAATGTATTAGTTATTAAATTGCATCAGGTGTTTTTGTTTTTATAACAAAATGTAACAGCTGTTCATCACTGGTTTCGATTTATTCATATTGCAGATTTTGTTTTACATTTTATTTTAAATGTTGATTTATATGTTAACATTTAATGCTTTCACTATTATTAAGATTTATTAATTCAAAATCCCCTGTTTTTGAGTCAGATGAATATTGCTCTGATTAAATATTCTATTCTATTATCTGATATTACTTATTATTTGACAGCTATATTTTTAAGTAATGAGGTATTCAAATTTGCATATGAATTAATATTACTATTTAGAACATTTCTATGCAATTACAGGTTTATTTTTTATCATTATCAACATTATTACAATCAACTGTGATGTTCTTCAGGGCTTCCTGTTTGGACCAATTTTGTTAGCAATTTATATGTTACCTCTTGGATCCGTAATGCGGAAACATCATAATTGGAAAAGCTTGTAGAAGTCCTCCAAGCATGCTTAGCTGATATAAAAAATCAGATGCACGGCAAACCCTAACGCTCAAAATAATTGATTTGAGCAGGGCAAACTTAAATTAAACAAATTTGTTCAATCAAATAACTTTTTAGAGTAGCCTATTTAGAACTTTCTTTTTCTTTTGAGTTCACAAAACAGACACATTTTAATCTGAATTGTTTCATTGTTTCGAGTTTTATGAACTTGTTTCTTTTCATTTAGACAAACTTAACTTTAGCTGAAACTGGGCTGGGATTTCTATTTCACAGCATGCTTTGCCATAGCACTCAAAAGGGAGAATAAATGTTACATTTAAGGGTTATGTTTTGTGTGTGTGTGTGTGTGTGTGTGTGTGTGTGTGTGTGTGTGTGTGTGTGTGTGTGTGTGTGTGTGTGTGTGTGTGTGTGTGTGTGTGTGTGTGTGTGTGTGTGTGTGTGTGTGTGTGTGTGTGTGTGTGTGTGTGTGTGTGTGTGTGTATGTGCAATATTAATATCAAGTGAGAGATATAGCAGTGTTTAATGTTTTGCTATGCTAATTTAGAAGAGTTTCAGTAATGGGTTTTTTGGGGGGTTAGTATCATGGTGATGAGTAGCGCATGATTATGTTAAATTTTCTGTATTGCCATTCTCATTCAGCAATTGTTATGCTATGCTAATGCTACCAAAGCATTGTGTTACCAATTAGCAAGTTAGCATTTATTGAATTAGCTAGTAAAATATAAACAAGTTTTTACTACTAAAAATATTTAAGTTGAGATTACATGATAATTTTAAAGTCCCCCTGTTGCCAATAATTCTATCCTTAAAAAACTCATCTTTGATCACCATATGAAAAAAAAATATTTCTTCATGCTTTAAAATAGCTTTAATGTAACTCTACACCCTTTCCTCATTTAGTATACGTGGTTCCACTCACTTACACCAACTCAGAGATCCACTCGTTGATGATCACACGTTGACCTGATTGGTTACAAGGTAGTTTGTGACGTCAGAAACACCAGCAATTTCAAAGCTCGATTTTGTCTTTAGATCACTGCAGATTTAAGGAGAAAATACTCTGCAATGGTGCTGACTTATGAATATGCACATGGTTTGCATATTAAAAAACACCACATAGACACATAAACAACATCAAAAGCTTGATTTTCACCTCAGGGGGACAAGTTAAATGTATGAGTTAGTTTACTCAAATATTTCAAGAGTAATTAAAATGTTTGAGTACAAAATGAAAATCTGCAAGTTCTGCTTTCTTAAACTTTGAATTTCTTAACTTGAATATTTTGATGAAACTGATTGATTAATTATTTTTATTTATTTTTTGGCCAACTTATTTACAGTGTGGTTTGCAATTTTCTGCAAATAAATACTGATAAACTGAAATTGTGATAATTGTTCTGGGCTCTAATACAAGTCAGATTGAGTCAGCTCTTAATAGAGTTCCTTAATTTGTATCAGGTAGTGATAAATTTGTGTTTATTTTGACACTTATTTGAATTTTGAATATCACTTTAAAGGGGTGGTATAATGTAAAATAAGTCTTTGATGTCCCCAGAATGTGTACGTGAAGTTTTAGCTCAAAATACCCCACAGATATTTTTATATAGCATGTTAAAATTGTCAATTTTTTAGGGTGAGCAAAAACGCACCGTTTTGTGTCTGTCCCTTTAAATGCAAATGAGCTGCTGCTCCCGGCACAGAGGGCGGAGCTTCAAAAGCTCTTGTCCTTTTACCTCACACAGACATGCACTGAAAATTAAAAAAACTTTTAGCCTTTTATGTTCAAACCTGATTCAGACAATGATGGAGTGACTCAAGAAGAAGTGACAACATGTAGAAGCAACAGGACATTTCTGAATGGTTAGTTGATGAATTTATGTAGCTTATGTGTAGTTATCTTCTAGTCATTGATTAGCATATTCTGTCTTGATAATCTATAAATCGTGTTCAGGGGGCGGGGTTTATGTAAATTTTAGGGTTGGTGATGTCACTAACCCTGGAGGAATGTTGTGTAGTCCCTACCAGTTTGTTGTAGTCCTTAAAAAGCAATTTCTTTAAAAGCAAATATCTCCCTTTGCTTTGAACTTTGAGCATTGTAACTTTGCAGATGTTGTTTACGCTCAAACAGCAACATCACACACAAGCTAAAGTTAGAAAAGGGAAATCATAATCAACCGCCCCTTTGAGAAGTTGGTGCAGACATTTTTTTATATCAGTTTAGAAATATTTGCAAGATGAGAGATTTTAAGAGATTTTAATTAGATTAGAACTGTTTTAGAATTGTAAATGTTTAATTTCATTATTTCAAAAAAGGAACTTTACTGTATTTAACTACTTTTTGTTAGCATTTAGCATCTAACACTGCAGCTACAAACTTTTTGACTTTGACTGTAGTTTAACTACCTTAAATTATGTGAAGCATGCTGCAGTTTTAACGAAGTTTCCTCAACACTGTCCAGGAGGCCTTGGTGAAAAGTCACAAGCAATGAGTATCTCTAAAAGATTATGTAATAAGAAGCTTGAAAAGGTGACCTTAACAGCAAACCCTGAAGGCTGACATGCCAAAACAGCTCAAACAAATTCTCGTCTTTGTGACGAATCATAGCCCAGATCTCCTTCAATCTGACACACTGGCTCACCAGCATCTGAGGAACCTTTTGTGACTGTGTGGCATTAGACGATTTGGCTGATACACTAGCTAGTTCGTTGTAAAGCTCAAACAGGACTGATGATAAAGTTTTTTACGCTAGCGGAGCAGAGAAGGACAAAATCAACATTTCTAAGTTCCCTCATCACACACAAAGACGGCTTAATGGCTGTATTTGTCTTTCATAGCGTAGAACATCAGTATGGGATTCATTAAAATAATTACCCAGCTAGATGCAATGAGAAGTAATGACTGATGAGTAGGCAATATTTCCATAACACCTAACTGAGCTGCGGTGTGTTTAAGAAAGTCATTTTTCATCTGGAAGAACTTAAAATCTTAATTATATCATAGAGTGGGCTGGAAGCATAGAGCATATGTAGATGACATTGAGACTGTAGGTGGATGGAAATGAACCTAATCCATTATGTTAAACAAATGTTACAGTATACTCTCATTTGTGAATATGATTTATATTATGTGTACACATCTGTATAGGTGAAAGTGGGGTTATTTGCCAGTCCAAGCCAATCTTTGCAGTTTAATGTTAACATACCAGATACTTTCCTTTATTTATTTACTCTCAGCACAATATCCATCCATCCATCCATAATTGTTATAAATATTTAAATAATTTAAAATAAAATTATGAATGTGCATTAACACTAGAAGTGCCAAAATTCCATAACTACTAGAACTGCCGCAAGCGGTCATTTTGACCGCTAGATTCAAAACTCTATATCTTTAATGATAAATACCCAATTGAGAGATTAATGCATTTATTGTATTAGGATGTCTTTTAAAAACAAAACAACACCAAACTGTACATTTAAACAAGTTTAATTATACATCTATCAATAATAATATCAGTAGATGTCCTGAACAAAATGAGTAGCCTGTTTTCATGTTTACACTCGATCGCGTCCGCGCCCGCCGACACACAAACACACACACGCACACACATACACACACACACCATATTCCATTGCAATCTTGACATCGCAGCCCGTTCATTACAGCCATAATAAAATATAATAATAAAATAGCCTAGTCAACCTAACATATAAAAATTCCACTGCTCGATATAGTCAGTAGCCTAGGCTACAATTCGTACCATTTTGCGCATGTGAAGGATGATTTTTTCCGTCGATTTTGGAACACGAGTGAAGTACAAAGCCTATAATAAAGAATAGTTTACCATCCAAATACATCGCATGTTGAAACATTTTAATTCTAATTAGAGAGTTACGTGAGCGGCGCTTACTTTCACTTTCGCTTGAAAGTAGCCAAACCGATTTCATTTTGGCTTGTTTATGGATTATTTATTTGTTATTGTTCTGTTCTGAATATCATTACATTTAAATGATTTGTTGTAGAATATGTTTTGTGTATTTTTTACCACTTTTTATTGTTGTGTATATTGGTATATGTATAATAATACCGCGAAATTCAGTGCGGTCAATATGACCGTCTATGGCCGAAATAGGTAAATATGTTCATTTGTTTTTTTGCCTTATGTGTAATTTATATGAAAAGCATTTTAAATGAAAATACAGACACTTTTAGGAAAAGTCAGGTACCAGCAGGATTTTATTTATTTTTTCAACAAAGTTATTGCAGATATAAAATTCAAAACGGTCAAAATGACCGCCATGGCAGTTCTAGTGTTAAGAAAGTATATATATATATATATATATATATATATATATATATATATATATATATATATATATATATATATATATATATATATATATATAATGAAGACTTCAGATGCAAAAGCGTCTAAGTACCATCTGAAATTTTCTTCTAGAATGATCATTTTTATCAAGTTTCCATGTTTAAGTTCAGTTATTTCACTTTAATGGCAATGAAGATTACCTATTAATTGTCATTAAAGTGAAATTACTGAACTTAAAGGTATAGCGGAGGATCTTTCCAAATTTTAGATAAGACCCGCCCTCTCCACTTTTTGAAAAGTTTGATTGATTCACCAGAATGATTGACAATTAGGAGGACCAATAGTTTAGACTACCCACCAGGAAGTAAAACATCCTCCGCTATACCTTTAAATATACAAGCTTGATAAAAATACTCATTTTAGAAGGATATTTCAGATGGCACTTAGAGGCTTTTGCATCTGAAGTCTTCACACACACATATATATATTTCTTGTTGACTATAAAGCTTTTTCCCTCGACCCTGTAGAAGATAAAGCGGTTTGGAGAATGGAAGGAGGGATGGATAGATAGATGTAACGCTTTTGAATGTGTGTATTATCTGAAAGAACAAATTTTTTGACTGCGTATGTGCTGTGTTTATGATAAGCATTTTTAAAATGGACGGAAATAGGTAGTGTTGAATTGTGGGAAATGCAGCTGTCTGAGATGGTCTAAATATGTCAGACACTTTTATTGTTTTTTGACCGGTCTCACCGCTGTATTTGTTGTGGTTTTCTTGACGCATCTTTTCAGTTACTCTCTCTCTTTCTTATAAAAGTCTGTTGCATCAGTGTGAACCAATTGATACACAACAAGCTTAGTTTAACAACCTTGCTCGTTTGGGCTTTTTGGGACAAAAACAGCTTGTAGCTTTTTTCTTTCACAGTTTTACCCTGCTGCCAGCGTTCGGCTTCATATCTTTGGACTGACAAGGCTGGTTAGGTGAAACTCATGTTCTTTCAGTTTGCAGTAACAGTTTTGGCCATTGCAACTAATGCTTTGTATACATAAGGTTGAGAGTTGATCCCAAAAATAAAATGTTATGCCGAATGTTAAGAAAAAAAAAAAAAAACCTGGAATAGCTGTCAATTTATTTCTTTTCAAACTACTACACATATACTACAAGAGCTACAAGGAATTGATTCATCCCATTTACTTGATTTTTTTAATTCAGTTTACCAAAAGACTTTTGATTCGACTGGTTCATTCAGTGACTCTTACTTGTAGGTTACATCATTACACCAGTAGGTGACAACGAATGAGTACTATGAGTGATTCTTTCAATCATTCTCTCAGCTGATTTGTTCAAAAACACAAATAATTCATTGCCAAATCATAAATTAATAAAACAAAACAAATTTTTTTAAAGGACGGCTACTATCTTGATAGTCTCGTATACCCAGACCTTCAGAATGACAGACTCCATCACAGCTTTCATTGGCCAAGGACCGCCCAAGAGGACGCCTGACTGACATGTAAAGCAACCAGCCACAGTTCGTTTTGTTCAGCGTCATGTTTAGGGGTATGCAAATGTACAGCTAGTCTCCCTACAATAACAGTCCAGTGTGTAAAAGTCTTGGACATATTTTAAAGAGTCCATGGCATGAACTTCACATGCTTCACGTACTTTCGTAAAATCTACCGTTTAGTTGATCATGATAAGCACTCATTGTCATGGTTGTAAACACAACAACTTTTTTCATCCATAAGGGGGTTTGGCATCACGATGGGTTTATTTCCAGACCGTTAAAGAACGCGACACACACGTCTTCCGGAAATCCTGTAGAATTTAACTAATCAGATGACGACTTTGAAACTCCTGAAGTGCTTCCAATTTTGTGTTCCATATATATCAGGTAACAGTCCATGGACGTTACTTCTGAGGCTGAAACTATACTATCTTAAAGGGATACTCCACTTTAAAACGAAAATGATGTCATTATATACTCACCCTCATGTTGTTTCAATCCTTTATGAATTTCTTTCTTCTGATGAATAGAAAGGAAGATATTTAGAAGAATATCAGTAACCAGACAGTTTCTGGTCTCATTGATTTCCATAGTATATTTTTTTCCTACTATGGAAGTCAATGAGACCAGAAACTGTCTGGTTACTGACATTCTTCTAAATATCTTCCTTTCTGTTCAGCAGAAGAAAGAAATTCGTACAGGTTTGAAACAACATGAGGTTGAGTATAATGACAGAATTTTCATTTTAAAGTGGAGTATCCCTTTAATAATTAAGTATTTATTAAAATATCTCTCTTCACCTCCCCATTTTAAGAATCAAGAAAATTAGTCCAGAATCGATGGAATCAAAAAGCCATTGTCTTACTAAATCAAAAGACTCCTCAGAATTCGTCACTCACACTCATGTCATTCCAAACCTGAATGACTTTCCTTCATCTGTAGAACACAGAAGGAGATATTTCTCATGTCTCAGTTTTTTGTATACAATGATAATCAATGGGGTCCAATTTATTTTTGACTGACTTCCATTATATGGACAAAAACTGGTGACATTTCTTTTGTATTCCATTAAATACAATGTGTTTATATGATGATTTCATTGTCATCTGTATAAGATAATGTGCTAAATTGCTCATTTGTAGGTCGTAAAAAGACATCTAGCTGCTATAAGGCCTAACTAATTGTATATGCATCATCTCTGTATCAAATGTGTGTTTGAAAATAAGAAGCTTAAAAAAGAGCACAATACTTTTCACACATCTGAGTTATCATCATGTCCATACTTATACAGAAACAAATACGTGTCCCTTTCTACTCCGGACCAATTCATATCCTGCACATCCAACTTCACCAATGCTGCCGTTTGGTCAGTGCCTTGTTGCCATGCCAACGGAGTTAGAAATAGGCTTGAGGCACTTATCTTAGTTTTAACAAATGTTCATGCCTTCGTTTTGACAAATAGACATCTCATGATGGAGAGAGCATGATCCGGGACCTCTTCTTAAAAAACCTTTATATAACATTTTTTTACTTGATCTGTATTTTATCTGTTTACTTAACATAGAAGACACAGCACAGAAAAGTGGAAAGTTCTTTCTTAACTAGCTAACTTCAATCTGATTGGCTGACTTTACAAAAATTTGGGAGAAGATTAGATAGATAGATAATAGTAACCATTGACAAGTAAGACATGTTCCTATATCAATATAGTTTGTTGACATCACTGTCTGAAAATGTAGTCCTACCTCTATCCCTAACCTTACCCATAACTTTTCCCCTAAAATCAGAGGGAAATGAAAGGCGAATAACACTGATAGGAGCACCTAAACCCTGGTTGTAAGACTAAACGACATAAACTGTAAACTTGTCCCTCAAATCTGATTGGTTGATTGAAATGTTGCTCCTTGAACATGTTGTACTTGGCGAAATCACATATATGTATTGTTCATGAAAATTACGGTTAGATTCGTGACTGAACGCCTTAGTATTTTTCCTTATTGAAATTGTCTTTTCGTCACGTTTGGCATCGCCGACAATTAATCAAAAAAATTCACCACCCAAATCAGCTCTTTGCTCCTCTATTTAGACTGTTGGCTCTGCCACCGCGTGTGGATTGTTTTGAAATTGCATTAACCGAATTACAATTTCCATAATTTGCTTTATCAGACACTTCCAATTTGAGTAGCCGTGGCATAATTTGCATGGCAATGGCGTTGGGCACTCACTTATAATGTTTAATATTGGCCTTAATATACTTCTTATTAAACTTTGAATTGCTCTGGGTATGTGCTGCAATTTATTCTGGTTTGAGACCTCTTTGTCTGCCAGACTCTGTGAGAGGGCTGAGGGCCGAACGGCTAGGAAGAGATTAGCATTTAATGGCAATTTCAGGCTCATTTTGAGTTAATATCTCTTGTCTTTGGTTCTGCTTATGATGGGATTGGATAAATCAGGAACTGAGGAAAGGCGTAATGGCTGTCTGAATGCACAGATTTGAATGCAGAAACACACACCTTATAATTATAAGGCTGATACTTGAGTGACTCATGTCATGTTAAGGGTTTCAGGATCTTTTATGTTTAGACGGCTGCTTTTTCAAGGCAGTAGCATATGCCACAGACCTGTCACAAAGGATAAAGATGACAAATGTCACTCTGATTACTTTCTCTGGCATTTTTTTATTTTTGTATAATGGTTGCAAAACAATACCAAGGAGAGTTGAGGTTCTGTTCCATTGAAGACCAGTCAGTAGCCGATTGACTATATGGCAGATTTCAATTAGCCATTTAAATGAACGGGAATTCTAGCAGTTAGCTTTATGCTTCCTGTTGTACTTTATGCGTATCTTATGCTTTGTCACCAGAGAAAAGATGGGAGGAAGTGCACTTCAGCAGCGGCACATGAACATAGAGATTGAATAAGTTTGACATTGCCCTTCAGGTCCAATGGGAGCCAATCTACATTAAATTGCTTAAGATTTCTAAGCAGTTCAATTTGGCAAGAGGTCACGGAGCGGTAGAGACTCTGGTCTCCAGAGAGAGCGGTCCATAGCAGCTAATTGGGAATTTCAGTGAAAACAATCCTCTTGTGGTTTAGAGAAGGAGACTTGTTAGCCTGTGGACAAGAAGGAGCTCAGCGTACCCATTGAATGAATCTCAGGAAATCTGTCTAGGTTACAGTCACATTAAGTACACATTAAATTAGTCAAAAGAGACAGGAAAGACCTTTATAAAGTAAAAAAAAAATAGTAAAAAAAAATATATATAAATACATATATATATCCTTTAAACTTTCTATTTATCAAAGAATCCTAAAAAAAAAAAAAAATTATTTCCACAAAAATATTAAGCAGAACAACAGTTTTTAGCTTTGATAACATTAAATATATATATATATATATATACAAAAAAAAAACATATATATTGCAATTATAATAACATTTCACAATATATTTACTGCATCTGATAATTTTTTTTATCTATAATATATATATATATATATATATATATATATATATATATATACTGATGCAAGGCTGTCGATAGATTGAAATTTGGCATACATCATTTATTTTGTGTAACATTTATTTTGTCATCATTTGCTATATGTAGCAAAGTAATCATTTCTGCAAGCTTTTTCCAAGGTAAATGTAGGTGCATTTTAAAGGACACTTGGAGACTCCAAAAGGACACCTAATAACCAAATGATATAAAAAGTCCATATAATTCATTCATTTATGCACATGTGAAAAAAAGAAAGAAAAAAAACATTACAGAACAAAGCTTTTCAGTGTACAGTGCAACAGCAAAGAGCTGGTTTAGAGCTTTTTAGAGCTTTTTGTAGACATGTCAAGTTGCAATACTGAACAGGATCACATGGAGATGGCAAAACAAAAAACTAAACCATGACATTTATTATGTGTTTATTTGAGGATTGTTTTAAGTTCACTTAAATTAAAAGTTGTTATATTTTTGAAGCCTAATAAATGTATAAAAAAAAGAAAAGAAAGAAAAGATAGCTTTCAATTACACTGTAATGTTGAATGACTATAATTGATGTTTAAAATTGGGGGGAAAATGATTTTCCTCGAGACATCAGTAGCTGTATTAATAACAGTGATACTGGCCTTCATTCATAAAAGGATGCCATTTAACAAGTATTTTTAACACTTTATGTTGTTGTTTCTACATTCATTTGGAGATTAACTGTGAAATGATTACATTATAAAATATATAAAAAAAGTGTTTTTAATCGCAATAAATCACAGAAAAAACGTGTGATTAATCTAGTTAATTTTTTAATCGATTGACAGCACACACACACACACACACACACACACACACACACACACACACACACACACACACACACACACACACACACACACACACACACACACACACACACACATATATATATATATATCAAACAAGAAATGTCTTAATATGGGCTTTATTTTATTCATGTCTCATTACATTACATTACAATTACATTTTGGGGTGAGATATGGCCTAGACTTGTTTTCATTAGATTCACACAAGTATTCTTTTTTTCACCTCTGTGTTAGTGTCAGCAGTGTTGTGTGTGAAGGTGTGCAGTAGTGTGATAATTGTGTGACAGTCATCAGTGCAGACAGTGTGTGTTAGCAGCAGGGAGATGGTCAGAAAGCTAGCTAGCTCAGCTACTCTCTCAGACAAATGGAGAGAACCCTGCAACCAAACCCTGATTCCTCCCACCAATCACTGTCTCACATGGTCAGTATACTAAAGCTCAGCCTGAGGGAAGACACAGACACACACACACACACACACACACACACACACACACACACACACACACAAACGCCCTCTGCTCACCCATTTGCTTGGTGTTTTCTTTTGGCCTTTTTAATCTTCTTTCATTCTCTTGACGAAAGTCACATCAAAACCCGTTTTATACAGTTCTTCTTTCTTAACTAGGCTATCTTTCTCATTTTCCATTCTGCCCTCTGACATTTTCCTTTCTGTTTGTTTTCTGATTTCTCTTAAATAGCCAGAGTCATGTAATGGTGTTATGATAAACACATAAAAACTGACGCAAGCGGCAGATGGGTTTTAGTGCTTAGGTAACTAGTTTTGGTGTCCATCTACCTGCTCTTTTCCTGACCTGGTACATTTACCAAAAAGGAAAGTAAAAGAGGTTATTGAGTGGGCAGGTGAAGTGTGCTACTATGGCAACCGTGAACTTACCTGTTCTTCTGTGTGGGAGGTGTATGGAACCATTGTTGCACACTCTCTTGGGGAGATTTGCACAGGGTTCTCTTATGTTCAGGGAAATCTACACTATACTGTCAAACAAAAGCACCGTCCTATGGATGAGATGTTAAAACGAGGTCCTGACTCTCTGTGGTCATAAAAAAAGAAATCCTGGATGTCTTTTGAAAAAGTGTTGGGGTGTATCCCCAGAATCCTGGCCAAATTTGCCCATTGGCCTCAGTCCATCATCATGGCCTCCTAATCATCCCCATATATACTGACTGACTTCATCACTCCGTCTTCTCTACACTGATAAGCTGGTGTGTGTGGGACGTTCTGACGCAATATGGCTGCCGTTGCATCATCCAGGTGGATGCTGCACATTGGTGGTGGTTGAGGAGATCCCTTCCATACTGTACATAAAGCGCTATACATAAAGCTCTTCCATACTATACATAAAGCGCTTTGAGTGCAGAGAACAGCGCTATATAAATGTAACAAATTAATATTAGTATATCATATTAAATGTATTATGACAATAATTTGACATAACTATGCAGTAGTAGTGATTAATAATTATTTTAAATGTTTTTTTTTATTGTAATACTACTAATAATAAACATTTAGAAAATGTTATTGATAATATTAAAATGTTAAAATTGTAATTGTTAAAAATAAATGTTTTTAAACATGAAAAATAATTTTAGCATACGTTTTTGTTTGTGTCGATCAAACTGAACGAACGGATAATTGAATGAATGAATGATGAATGAATAAATGAATAAATAGTAGTAGTAACAAAAATAAATAATTATTATTATTATTATTAATGATAATAAACATTTAGAAAATGTTATTGATAATAATAAAATGTTCAAGGAGGCGTAGCACCAAACACTAGTCCCAAACAGATGAATGTAATAACTTCTTTGCGGTGCGTAGATCCAAAAGAACTAAAAAATCTGAAAAAAGATCCGCACACATATTAAAATGTAAAAATTTGTATTGTTTGAAATTAATGTTTTTAAACATTAAAAAATTATTTTAGCATACCTTTTGGTTTTTTGTCCATCAAGCTCTACAACAAACAAATCAATAAATGATTGATGAATGAATGAATGAATGAATGTATGAATGAATAGTAGCCTAGTAGTATTAGCAAAAATATATTTTCATTAATAATAATAATAATAATAAACATTTATAAAATGTTATTGATAGTAGTACAACATGTAAAAATAAATGTTTTTAAACATTAAATATAACCTTTTGGTTTGTGTCCATCAAATCCACAAACAAATAGTAGTAATAGAATTAACAACAATATCATTATTATATAATGTATTATTTATTTAGTAAGTTTGAGGGACACAAACCAAAAGACATGCTAAGATTATTCATAACTAATGCTAATTGAGGTTGATGCAGCAATTTCTGGTAGATATGGTGAAGTGCAACTCCAAAACATGTCTTATTTTCTTAGATTGGGCGCTTGTGTTGATGGATTAGTTATTGTCATCTACA
This sequence comes from Leuciscus leuciscus, assembly GCF_965113295.1. Taxonomy (NCBI): domain Eukaryota; kingdom Metazoa; phylum Chordata; class Actinopteri; order Cypriniformes; family Leuciscidae; genus Leuciscus; species Leuciscus leuciscus. The sequence continues at coordinate 17,829,197 of NC_138747.1, read as the reverse complement.
GCCTAAATTTGTTAAATTGTTTGTAATCAGTCCAGATGTGAAATCATACATGGTTGATGTGAACCAATGCGATTAAGATTCTAGCACATCACATTCAGAGTGTGCCACATTGAAATGCATTGAGATGGATTTTTTTTTGCTGGTATTTTCGTGTAGCTGCGGGCTCCTCACTGCCCCGCTGTAGTTCCACCCCCTCACCGGTACAAACCCTTAGAAATTATGATCACTTGTTGGGTATCCACCCCACAATCTATAGCTCCGCATATGCTTAACGATTTCCTGCCAGCTTTTTAATGTATCTATAGGACAGGTCGATTCCTCCGTGGGAAGAATTCTATATTTTCTTGTGATGAACTACTTAATCATTTGCTTCGGCCACTTGAGTGAGAAAATCTATTTTCATTTTCCTTTTGTCTTTTATTGGTCTGCTCTTTTCAAGTCATCAAAAAGATGAGGTTAGAGGTGAGCAGATAAATGGCCAGCCTTCAGTTTGGCATACTTTGATACTAATTAAAGCTTTCTGGGCCTAATTTACTAGTTCATTAGCCTTCACTGGTGTAGCACTGTGTGGGCGGTTACCTGCGCAAATTGCCAATGAAAGTCAAGACTGCAGGATCTTTATGGGAGGAGCCTTTTTTTCCCCCTTTATGGTTTCTTCCATCCAATTATCACATTCACTGGCTTTCTAAGCCTTTCACATACTGTCTTAAAGGGACAGTTCACCCAAATATCATCATTTTCAACATCTACTGACTCATGTTCTGAAACTGTTTAGCTTGGAGTGAAGATATTCTGAAAAGTCTCTAATATTGTCTCGATATTTGGACCCCACTGACTTGACATTGTATGGACAAAAACAGTTGAAACCTTGAAAGCTTAAAAGTTGAAACCTTCCTCTAAATATATATATCAACATAATATAATCGGCAACTGGTTTTCTGAATCTCAATCTATTGGGCTTGTGTTGTCATTTCTACTTGTGCGTCTGAGAGAGAGATTTGCGAGAGCCCAGAGAGGATAGGACAAGACTTAACATATTTTTCTATTAAATCTGTCTGATTCCCTCTGCAACAAGTCTATGTACATGTGTCAGTAAGAACTCATTCTCGTCAGCTGCTTTTAATCCCCGAACAAATGCTGGAACGACTAGAAAGCAGAAGCTCCTGGCCCATAATGCAACATCACTTAGTCATCAAAGCTTGTATCTTTCAACTGTGGTTTTACTATTACATTTTATACTGAATGTTTATTGCTATCTATTTAAAAGCACAAGCCACTTCGTTTGGGTTTACTACATCCTAATTCATATAAAAGTTATTTATTTTTGCAGGAAGTTTGGTCATGCTTTTGTTAGAAAAAGCTTCCTACATTTTTATGATAAATTATGATAATTTTTATAAATAATTAAAAATTATTATTATTATTATTATTATTATTAAATGTTAAAGGTACACTATGTAAACTTTTTTTTTTTTTTTTTAATTAACAACATTTAAATGAGTCAATACATTATCAATCCTTCTTCCAAAATATGCTTTTTAGACTGGAAACATGTTTTTTCTTGGTAAATTGCGTACATACGTCTCTCACCCATCCGTGTCTCATCTTAAATAGAGAAAAGCTGCTCTGGCTACGACAGAGAAATCAGTCACGATGAGCGAGAAAGGTTGACATGGAGCTAAATCTTGAACCTCTGGAGAATCACCTGTTTTAAATAAAACATCAAAAAGAGATGAGTCTGCTGGCAAAAAGAGGACGTGACAGAGCTCGTAATAAAACAAGAATCAACATTGGCTTGGCTTTTCGGATAGATGGCGAGAACTGAGGGATTTGAAATGTTTGTAAAGGCGACACAGAGATAGTGTTTTTATTACTGTCCCAAATGGGTGAGTAAGGTATTTTATTGAACATGTAAATTGTCATATGTAGATCTCTAACATGGTTCATTGTAAAGCATTATATATTTTGAAGGGTCATTTCATTATGGTTGTTGTAGCGCTGTGCTGGAATTTGTTTTCGAGGAAGTACTGTGTCTATTAATGGGTACACTGTAGCTATAGTAATGTCCCAGCTAGTCGGCTTAAAATCCTTTCCATCTATACATTTTAAGCTTAGTAGTGAATGTTTTATGAACAGTAGGATAATCTCTCTCTCTCTCTCTCTCTCTCTCTCTCTCTCTCTCTCTCTCTTTCTTTTAAGGTGTGTTCACGCCATACATGTCATAATTACTGCAAGTATGTGATTTCCACTTGTAAAAAGCATTCACATCCTTGTAGAGCTCGTAATTACAGATTGTAAGATGGGGATTGTTTGAGAGCTCCTACTTGTACCATGTGACTGCTGTACCACCTGATCACTGCAGATTCATTTAGGAATTGACAGTGATGCCTAGAAATGCATAATTCGAACAGCTCCGAATATGACGTCACATGTTGTCATCTAAAGACTACGTTAATTACGACATGGCGTGAATGCAGCATATGTAATGAATAAAACATATTCATCCACACAGTCACAAAGAGCCGAATCACAACCAAAACAATGTTCTTCCACAAGAACTATAGGAAAAATTTGACATAGTGTAGCATAATAGCACTATAATAAAATACATTATTTTACCTTGTTTTGTGTAACTGTTCACTGAGATTGCAACTAATATTGTTATACTTACTCTCAGAATTTGAACAATTTATTTGATAATTTATTTAAATGCATATAAGAGCTGATTAGATAGGTCTGGTTAGAGAAAGCTCACGATGTTCTGAAGTTGGCAAATTAGTAAATGTCTGGTCTACATAAACCGAAAGAGCTTCACATTGACCCGAAGCAGAGAAAGATCATTCAGAGAGACTGAGGTGCCCATTTCAGCACAGAAACCAATCTCTAGAGGTTCTCATTGATCAGTTGTTGAGCTGCTTGAGCTGTGCAAAACATGCATGGAAACTTCTCTACAGGTGCTATCAATTCGCTTTGATTTTTCTTCGCTTTTTCGTGGACTTGTTCCTACATGGGAGAAATCTGGCTGTTGCAGTTTGTCATTTTGTTAAAACTTTTAGAAGGAATGGATTTCTGACTTCACAGACAGAGAGACATCCGTTAAACTCACGGTGCCGTGTTCTTTTCTTTTCTTTAAACTGACCAGCAAAAGATTCAGATCAAAATCACCTCAGAGAATTTTACTCTTTTACTAATTCACTTGTCTCTCTGGAAAAAAAAATGAAAGTTCACTAATAACCTTCTGTTCCTACTTATTCATTTTAGTTGCCTGGGAAATTGCCTGTCTTTTAAGATGATCATGATTTTAAACATCGCTTTGATAAAGCAGAATTTAATTCGGAGAGGGAGAGGGTTTTGACAAAACCCTGCCATTCTCAAACGTGACAGAAACTCTTGACTGTTTTCTATGAAGCCATCAAAGTTGATTGAGCGATATTAATCTGTGTGTGTGTGTAAGTGTGCAAAAAGAGAGATCTTAACATCGCAAATAACAAATGACAAACAAATCCTATAACAGTACCCCATAATTGCAATGCATGCTGGAATACATTCTTTGTTCAGACAACTTTTTATTTTTTTCTAACTATCATAGTTCATTGGTGGAATAATTCTATTTTTTACCACTGGTTTCTCTTAGGACCACAATATTTTAATGATCTTGAGAAAGAGGATGTTTTCACCCCTTCATATTCATGAAAACATTTGAATACAGCGTGTTTTCCTGGCGATTTTATCTGCTGGCCCTTCGTGAGTTAGCCATGCACGCAAAAAGAGCTGGAAAATGAATTATTGATTAAAAGCAAAATTTGTAATTTGCTGGTTGGTATCAAAGGCGCCCCTGGGCGCACGCGGATGGTAGCGGCGGCGTTTGAGTTCATTTGTGCGGAGAGACGCTCTATAATTCTGCTGACATGCTGCGGTTGATGAGGGGCCGGGCTTAAAGGATGTTGATGGCGGCCTCGGCGCGAAGAATGCTCTTCACTCCTTTCATCCCTGCTGCTCGCTAATGCAGCACTTTGAAATTGAAATGATGGGGAAATATAATACAGTGGCAAATTAGCCCGTTTGCTGTCCCGCTCACACTGGAACCTCTTTGAACAAGCCTCACAAATACACACACATTCAACACCCACTAAAACCACATCCCTCGGGCATTAAAACCTTCCGCCAGCATTTTCTAAAAGCCCGTGTTTTCATCTTCTTCTTTTTTTTTTTCTTTTTTTTTTTGTTGGTACAGGCAGGGCCCACCATAGTGCCAGCTTAGCATTAATCATCAGTGCCAGGCTCTTTTAGCCACACTGTCCGTCTCGCTCATGTTCTGTCTGCTCTCTAAACCTATTAACACATATACCACATCACTGTTCACTAAAAAGATGTCAGCTGCCATGTGTATCGCAGTAATGAGATCAGGGGCCAGTTTGCCTCAAACTACTGACAGTTTAAACTTTGCTGCTAGTCTGTGTTTGAAGCCTGCTTGCATTTCTCGGTTGTAGTTATCTGTACCAGATATTAATGCACGATAAATTCAGAGGCATGGGCATATTGGGAAGATCTAGCTTTTTTATCCAATTCGGATCCAAGTTTCAGTAGTAAATGTCGTTTAACTCTTTCCCCGCCAGTGTTTATATATATATACGCCAGCCACTACCAGCGTTTTTGATAATTTTAACTAAATTGTTCATGGTCCCCAGAATATTTTTGAAATTGCAATATGTCAAAGTAAAAAAAAAAAAGTAAAAAAAAAATTTATTCGGGCTTCGTGCATTCCTTTTTTATCAATTCTTGAATGTGGAAAGTTTCATTAAAAAAGCAACGTTTTGAGCAAAAAGCTGAGAAAATAAAGTTTTTTTTCAAAGACTACAGTACATCCAGATCGGATTGAGAATGATGATCAAAACATAGATGGAGTAGATCGAGTCCATCAACACCCCTAATGCTTGAACAGTCCTATAGCTCGTCCTGGGTCGACATTTCATTCTATAACGTTTGTCAGTTTTGATTTAGATGCTACTTTAATGTTGGTGATACATATGCATATGATTACATCGCTTTTTTTCTGCATCTTCCTCACACGTGTTTTGATCAGGAGATTCAATACTTTTTCAGAAGATGCGTAATAGCGCCCCCTACTGTATAACAGTGAAAACAGGGAAAGCTCGATAAATTTCATCAATGACGGGGAAGCGTTTTCTCTCAAATGACTGAAATTTCCGTCAATGGCGACAGAGATGGAAACGTAAAAAAAAAGATAAACTTATCTTAAAAATTAGGATTTCTTAAATTATTTTTATTGATATTATTACAATGATAGCATTCTTTCACTCTCCAAACATATATTTATGTGAAATTGTGTCTTCTTGTGTTTAAAAAGTGATTCATATGCATGGATATGCAGTTATGTGTTTTTAAATGTATGTAAACACAAAGGTATTTACATGGATACAGTATGGCTTATGGAACATTAAGGACTAATCGGATGCAGATTTCATGTAGGGTGTATGAATTGGATTACTTTGGAATTGGAATTCTGAGATCACCAAAAAAGGAAGAGCAGAGACTGTTGTTTTGAATGGAAGTCAATAGAGGAGATGCTTTTGTGCGGAAATAGCACTTCACTTATTAAGTTGACTGCCTCGTTGCTATTTTTCAGCATGTTCAGCCACAATGTATTTATATGAGATAGCTAGCCTATATTTAGAGTTTTCCACCAAAACTAGCTGCTTTATAAGATTAGTCACAATTTTGCATCAGGTAGGTTTCATTTATGGCACTTAACTCAGATCTTTAGGCTACTGACTACTATTCACATATAAACATTGATCAGCGGACATAAATAGAAGCTCAACCGAACCTGCATGACGTGTGAGAACAAACCTAAATGGTTCTTGCGGAAGCTGAAACGTGCTGCGTAACACACAAAAATGAACCTCATTGGTTCTTGCAGAAGCTCAAACGTGCTACGTAACACATGAGGATGAACCTCATTGGTTCTTGCAGAAGCTCAAACGTGCTGCGTAACACATGAGAATGAACCTCATTGGTTCTTGCAGAAGCTCAAACGTGCTGCGTAACACATGAGGATGAACCTCATTGGTTCTTGCAGAAGCTCAAACGTGCTGCGTAACACATGAGAATGAACCTCATTGGTTCTTGCAGAAGCTCAAACGTGCTGCGTAACACACGAGAATGAACCTCATTGGTTCTTGCAGAAGCTCAAACGTGCTGCGTAACACACGAGAATGAACCTCATTGGTTCTTGCAGAAGCTGAAACGTGCTGCGTAACACATGAGGATGAACCTCATTGGTTCTTGCAGAAGCTGAAACGTGCTACGTAACACATGAGGATGAACCTCATTGGTTCTTGCAGAAGCTCAAACGTGCTGCATAACACATGAGAATGAACCTCATTGGTTCTTGCAGAAGCTCAAACGTGCTGCGTAACACATGAGGATGAACCTCATTGGTTCTTGCAGAAGCTCAAACGTGCTGCGTAACACATGAGAATGAACCTCATTGGTTCTTGCAGAAGCTCAAACGTGCTGCGTAACACATGAGGATGAACCTCATTGGTTCTTGCAGAAGCTCAAACGTGCTGCGTGACACACCTCATTGGTTCTCGCACGTCAAGTCAACATGCTTATTCTTCTGTTTACCACAACTGATGTGTGAGTTGATTAATGTTTATATGCTAAAAAAAGCAATTCAATCTGTTCATCATATAAAGCGATCAAGTCTCTTCAGAAAAATTTGGACTGAACCACTCAATACATATGGATTAGTTTTACAATATCTTTATGTAGTTCTGTAGCTGTAAATGGAGGGACAGAAATCTCTCATATTTCATCAAAAATATCTTCTTTTGTGTTCCAAAGATGAACGAAAATCTAACGAGTTTGGAACTACATGAGGGTGAGTAATTAATGACAGAATTTTCATTTTTGGATGAACTATCCCTTTAAAGGTGGTACCTAATGAGCAAACAAACTGTATATTTCTCCCATTCCTTCTGCTTCCCTTTTTTTCCTCCTACTCGTCCTCTCTCTCTCTGAACATGAAAATCTGTATTACTGGCTGAAATGCAGCATAGACTATTTCGAATCAGCAATCATTTGCCCCCCTACCAGACAGAAAGTGCAAGATAGCTAAAGTAGGAGACTTGATGAGGTGTGAGACAAAGAAAGAAAGCAAGAAAGTGAAACCAGAAGATGACCATCTATGATGCACCGGAGGAATCCCGCTGTTAACATCCAGACAGCAAAAGAACGCAATTAATTCCGCTATATCGCATAACTGCCAGAGAGGTCTATGCCATTTGTAAGATAAAAAGTCTGCATACTGTGCAGTATCTTCCATTAACAGGTGAAGTTGGGCAACTGAAATCTGATTCAGTAATATAGCACTGATGAGATCTTTGACCATGCAGTCATAAATGATTCTGTAATATTTATTGGTGTAAGAGTGGTTTGGTTACACTGATATTTTACTGTAGGGAACAGATTATTTGTTTTTCAGTGGAAAACTTCAAACCGTCTCAGTGACAGGAGCTTCAAATAAAATTTGAATATGACAGTGTTAGTGTTCTCTCTGTGTGCGCTCATAGAATGAATAATAGCTTCAATGCCGTTCAGCTCTTCAGGAAAGGCCTTCAAGCTTTCTTTATTCTCCCATAATCCTCTGGGGCGAGTGTCAAGGGTACATCTGAATACCCTTAATCAAATTGTGCCACCTTTTCCCCCTCTCCTCTCTCCCTGTTGACTCTAGGTCACTTTTTTTCTGACTCGCTGGACCTGTGATGATGAATTAATTCTGTATGATGATATTTTATTACTTTATCCCCCTTTTCTCCAAATTTATATGCATCAGTCACCCAGAGGCTAGTTCGCATGAAGTCACCTCTCTTGTCTGAAAGACATAGTCCAATGTTTGAAACTTTTGACTTTCAATAGACTCTATGGACAATCCTTTCCGCATATAGCCTTAGTGGCCACTGCAACTCCAAGGGCAGTATAGTGTATCGAAATTGTGAGAAAATTAAGCACAAAATTAAATCTTGTGCAAGTGCCCAGGGCAAAGTAATTTTGATATGATTCACCTTTACACTAAAGGTGTTTAAAGCTTGTGAAACTCATTACTTGCATGATATGTTATATACAGTAATATACAATTATATGTATGGTATTGTGATCAACAGTTATTAAAAATAAAACACAAAGAGTTTGCTACCCCCACAGTTTTAACACCATGGGCTTCTGGGCATGATGGGTCTGTTACAAACCAAAAAGGGTCCAAAATGAAGACTCTGCAAGAGCCAAATGCAAGTAAAATTGGCTTTGCCATGTAGATTCCTTTTTTTTTTTTTTTTTTTTTATTAGCATTTATTGAGAACTGCAACAATACAAGTTTTTTAATCACAATGTATGAACAGTAATACGACCCTCATGTACAGTAATTGACATAAGTGATTCAAATTAGCCAGAACTCCATATGGTAATCTGCATGTAGTGATTGTTCATGACATTTCACTTCCTCTCTAGAGTTCTCAAGAACAAAGAATAGAATAGAGTACATATGTGAGCTGTTTGCCTGTCTCTTATATGTACCTTCTAAGACATCATGACTTAAATGGAACCTCGTAATGGACTGGTTTGGCTCTCTCTTCATTGGTAACAGCTTTATTATTGGCAAATCACAAGCAGCACACGAGACACCAGAGAGAGACTACATAGCAGTAAGTTAATGGCTCAAAACACAAAAATAGATGTACAATTGGGTAAAGCAGTGCATTTCTCATTAGATGTAACTACATCAGAATGAAACTGTGTTTCAGTAGTCAGAATATATTTACAATCGACATTTCCCTGGTAATAAATGTTTAATTCTGGGTTTGCCTTATTGGCAAATGCAAATGCCATAGATTTCGGCAACAACATCTTATGAGTCACCATTATGCTGCCTAGTGTTTGGATCAGCCTTGTCCTTGAAAATACATCTATGAAACAGAGCAAATATTTATCACCACATGGACCATGACTCTGCCATTACCAATTGCACCCGTAATGTTATACAGGGTCAATCCCTTCGGAGCAACCTGGGGATAAATGCCACAATCAAGGGCACAATAATTACCGTTTTGAACCTGCCACCCTAGCAGACTCTATCTTTAACCACCATGATATACCACCCTAATGGATCACTACAGCGATGACGTATTTTTGTAGGCTATCATGGATGTTGGGGTGGTGGTGGCGCAATGGATAAGACACATGCCTTTGGTGTGAGAGACCCGGGTTCGAATCGACTGTGAGACACCAATGTGTCCCTGAGCAAGACACTTAACCCCTAGTTGCTCCAGAGGCGTGCGACCTCTGACATAATTAGCAATGGTAAGTCGCTTTGGATAAAAGCGTCAGCTAAATGAATAAATGTAAATGTAAATGTTGACCACCCTGGTTCCCTCGACAAACAAAAAACCCAATAGGATTTTTCCATTGGCTTTTATATTATTGCACTAACTAAGATCTGTGACCAACAAAAGATTATGATTCTTACACGTTTTGTTCGTCATGATAATCTTCACAAATGTGCACAGCTTTTGAAGCTTTTGAAGCCTAAATACAATCACCAGAAGTAAAAAGCTAAACGAAGGCTATAAACGAACTACACCTCGGTCGCATGATTTCAACGGCACCAACATTAAGCTTCTGACAGCTCTTTCAGACTTTAGTTTAAAACATTTTCCCTGAAAGTTTGGGTTTGAAAGTGAACAAGTGCACTGTAAAAAAAAAAGTTGATGCCTTAAATATCCAAGCTGATTGTACTTAAAAATTTAAGTCATTTCAACTTAAATTACATTAAACCGACTTGAAAAAATTGTTGAATCTTGTACAACTGAAATACAAAAGTTGAAAATTGCTTAAATTATATTGATGAGTTAAAGCAATGTAAAAACATATGTTGTCATAACTTATTGATAATATTTTTTTTTTTACAACATGAGTTGATTTACCTGTAGGTTACCTGTTTAATGTGGTGACGTTTAATATACCGACAACCTCTGTAGTTCCGTTTAGTCACTTGTTAGCAAACCAGCTTTTTCAAGACAAACAAAAGCTTAAAAAAAAAAAAAAAAAAAAAACTGTTGTACTTTATATCATAGAATAAATCTTGAAAATATCTTGAGCTTGTATAACCATAGTCCTTATTTCAGGTAGGCTATTTAACCAAAAACCTATTTTAAAAACCCATTGACTTCAGGACAATGGAACTGCAAGTGCTAAAATGCTAATTCGTTTTTGGGTTTCGGCCTACAAAAATACGTCATCCCTGTTGGCAATAGGTTTGCTTGAGCATCCCAGCAGAAGGCTTTATTGGCATAGGATTAAATTAGTCATATATATTTGCATATATATTATAAGGGGATTGATTAGTATATTTAACATAAACAACGCTCATCTAACAAATACCCAGCTAAAGCCAAGCATGCATTACATTTCCTCATAGGGAAGTTACCTCTAAGTTCTGTCCTGTAGACTCCTCTTTACTCCCTGATGGGTAGCCGGCTCATTACGAGCTTTGTCATCTCAACTGTTATGACTTTGACAGCTCCTAATGAAATCTTTCCTCACAAATGTTACCTGCGTTTAAGTCCTGTCACTCTCCCTCTCTAATGAGCAGCACCTCACAATCTGAGGCCGCAGTGACATTTTGGTCCCCCCTGCTCTCAGCGGGGGCTCTCGGAGAAAATCATCCCCCGCTCATGGCCTGGATATTGAAATTTCCGTCAGTAGTTTCAGCTCATTGTGACCAAGTGGCAACTCTTCACAGAACGGCAGCCATGTCGAAGGGAACAAATGTTCACGAGGGCTTCTTGTGCAGGAATGTCATACGCCCACCATGTATTTCATTGTCTCGGAGGGGGAGGCATCATTCATAATGCGGTGTTATTGAAGGTTGGAATTATATTTTGACAACGGATTGAACTTTGATGCTGCTTTTCCTTGTCTTTTGGCTGAATTAGAAAACGGAGTGAAAGAAACAGGGAAAAATGGGGGGGAAGTGTAAAGACTGTCAACATGCTGCTGTCGTGTTGAACAGTGTTGCTGTGCGGCTGGGGTGGATGCTTCTTTGACACGGTCGCCACATGGGAAGTCGACGCATGCATGCCTGACAGTGCCTGCTAGAAACACAACTCAATCCCTCGCAGAGAAACCCGCTTCGCTTCTGCTAACGCAATAATATAAGCCGTCAGTGTAGGTGGATGGGTGGATAAAGAAACACATCATTGCATTTAGCAGATTCACTTTGTTTGTTCACTTTCGTTGTTATTTGTACTTTCCACGAATAGACTACAAAATAAGGTTCTATAATTTATCCAAAATAAATTCTTGAAGTTTTTTTTTTTTTTTTTTTACAAATTGTCAGTGAAGTGAGGTGCTTTGATGTCAGAAAGCAATGATTGTCAGCCTCAGGAAGAACAAATTATTACACGATTTTCTGTTTGTTTTGTACAAGATTGGAGCAACCTTGTTACTAAAATTTGGGCCAGTAAAATTCTGATTTGCATGCATTTTAGGTTTCTGTCAATATACATTACATAACAATATTGAAATTAAAATTGAATAATTAAATTTTTTATAATAGGCTATGTATAAATTTACATTCATGCATATATATATATATATATATATATATAAAGAACAAACAAAGCAAATCTGCTTATATGTATATATATATATATATATATATATATATATATATATACTTATACATATTACAAATCAGCAATAAGGCTCAACACAAGGCCAGTGTGTGTTGAGAACAAGGCAGGGTGAGACCGAGTCAAGAGCAAGACCAGACCAGTTGTACTCCCCTTATTCATTTAAAATATCCACTATTACTGCCTGAGAAATGTCTTTTATTTAATCAATAAAAACAATTAGAAATAAAACACTAAATAGAGCTGTTACCAATCAAACGAAAACACTAAAAACAAAATTTGTCTTTGCATTGCAGATGTGGCACAGAAGTTGTATCTGAATTGTTACAATAACAACTGGATAAATAATGATGAATAAAATCAATATGTTTGCAATCGCACTCATATTTGTGAAAACGGCTCTCTTTGTTTTGTGATAGACTATTGCTTAATTATGTTATAATATTTTTTTTTTAAATAAACAAGAGATCATACAAGGTCTATTTTAAAAAATATATCTCAAATTTTGTGGGCATATATATTCATTTTGGTGACATCCCCCATATATTTCTGACCTGACACAACCGTAACAAAATAAATCACATTAGAAATTAGTTATTGATTGCATTTAAAGCAGGAAGCTTTACATCCAATCACATGAATGATGTTAACAAATAAATCAGACAGTGCACTGGCAATTTAGTAATGTCCCCGCAGTTGTGGTCTTAACTAGACCGGGTAAACCCAGCCTGATCTGCCAGCGATTTGATTTCGCCCTGCAGCTCAGGCTGGAAACCTTTACATTTATCTCTGCTGCTTCCTTTACAAATTTGCGGGAACCAATCACAAACTGGCTTATCCACCTGGCGCGCTATTGGCGGGTTTAATCCAATCCAATTATAGAGCCCAATTCCTTTTAACTTCTCGACGATGCTCAATGGCTTCTTTTTAGCATACAAATCGCTTGAGTGGGTGTAAATACCACTAACTTTCATGTATTTTTTATTTATTTTTTTCATAACTTCTGCAAAAATCGCTTGATTCCATTGCTGCTTCTGCAGATCGCTGATCAACACGTTTGGTTACACATTTCCTGCCTGGAGTTTTCGCGTCGCTCTGCAAAGTACGTCAGCCGGATCGTTGGTCTGATTGGTTGAAGGACTATCCAATTGCGTACAGATAGTGATGTAGTACTCGAGTCCGGTCTTGAGACCGGTTTCTGCTTTCTCGGACTCGACTCGGACTTGTTCCTTCAAAGACTCGGTCTTGACTCAGACTCGACCCTTCAAAGACTCGGTCTTGACTCGGACTCGGCATAGGCGGTCTCGTCCCCAACTATGATTAAAAAAGTCAGGGTGGGCTTGACGTGTTGATGACAGAGCAGCACTGTTGAAGCAGTTTAGAAAAATAGGCAGAAGATGATGCATGTGGTAGGGATTTTTTTAATGATAGTAAAAGCATAGTCCATATTAAGACGTTAAGACTGCTCCTCTAAACAATTGATAATCTAGCTTAGTCTGTAGACCTAACTGTTGAATATTAACTGGGGTGATATTAAATCATGAATATGAAAACTGACATGTTTTTATGGTCTTGGTCTCGACTCCTAAAGACTCGGTCTCGACTCGGACTTGCTTCCTCGAAGACTCGGTCTTGACTCGGACTCGACTGAATTTGAAAACCAACGGACTCGGTCTTGACTCGGACTCGACCCTTCAAAGACTCGGTCTTGACTCGGACTCGGCATAGGCGGTCTCGTCCCCATCACTACGTACAGAGTCATTTGAACTATGCCCGTTGATCACGCCTCTTGTGCAGTAAAAAATACATAGCAGACTCCTAGCAGTCTGGTGATAGCCAGACTAGGTCTTGACCGGTCTTGAGACAAAATTCAGAGACTGAGACAAGGCTGAGTACAAATGCGGGACCAAGACCATCAAAAAATGAGGTCTCGAGACCGGTCTCGAGTACTACAACACTATAGTTTTGTTTAAGTTAATAAATCCGGTCCTATGAGGACCACTGCCCTGCAGAGTTTAGTTCCAACCCTAATCAAACACACCTGAACAAGCTAACAAGTCTTCAGTGTGAAGACTGAACAAGCTGAAAAAGTCTTCAGTGTTACTAGAAAATTGGAGATAGATGACTTTGATCAGGGTCTGAACTAAACTATGCAGGACAGGGCCGGATGTGAGAAACCCTGTTCTAAAATAACAATAAAATATATTTATATATATATTTATATACAGACCCTTTCCAAAAAATTAGAATATCATGGAAAAGTTTATTTATTTCCATAATTCCATTCAAAACGTTAAACTTCCATAGATTATAGATTAAGGGACCACAACTTAAACGATTTCAATTATTTAGTTGTTTATTTGTTCATAATTTGGGCTTCCAGCTCATAAAACCCACGAAAACAGGATTTCAAAAAAATTGAATATTACATGAAATCACACAGTACATTCTGTCATTGAACCAGGTTTTGGTTCTTTTGGCAGTGTGGGCAGGTGCAAATCCTGGGCAGCATCTCCATAAAGCTTGTCTGCTGAAGGAAGCATGAAGTGCTCTGAAAATGTCCTGGTAGACGGCTGCGTTGAGTGGACAGCACAGTGGACCAACACCAGCCGATGACATGGCTCCCCAAACCAACACCGACTGTGGAAACTTCACACTGGACTTCAAGCATCTTGGATTGTGTGCCTCTCCATTCTTCCTCCAGACTCTGGGACCTTGGTTTCCAAATGAGATGCACAATTTGCTCTCATCAGAAAAGAGGACTTTGGTCCACTGTGCTTTATTAAATCCAGAGTCAACGCAGCCGTCTACCAGGACATTTTCAGAGCACTTCATGCTTCCTTCATTTTCCAGCAGGATTTGCACCTGCCCACACTGCCAAAAGAACCAAAACCTGGTTCAATGACCATGGTATCACTGTGTAATTACTGTGTGATTTCATGTAATATTCTAATTTTTTGAAATCCTGTTTTCGTGGGTTTTATGAGCTGGAAGCCCAAATTATGTACAAATAAACAACTAAATACTTGAAATCGTTTAAGTTGTGGGCCCTGAATCTTTAATGTTTAAAGTTTAATGTTTTGAATGGAATTATGGAAATAAATAAACTTTTCCATGATATTCAAATTTTTTGGAAAGGGTCTGTATATATATATATATATGTATGAATATATATTCAAACTAAAACTATAAACATAAACAAAAAATATAAAACAAATGACCAAACACAACAACTAAAAACTTTAAATAAAAATGTAATTAAAAACAGAAAAAAAGAAAGAAAAAAATTCGAATTTATAAGTATAATAATATCATTATGTTTTTGATAGATAGATAGATAGATAGATAGATAGATAGACCTTCTGACCAACTGGTCTTTCTCTCTCTCTCTCTCTCTCTCTCTCTCTCTCTCTTTCTCTCTCAAGTATATGGGAGCGGCTGCTAAAGCTTTTAGCTACATGATGCATGTTTTCAAGCCTGGGGCTTGTTTTGCCGGGATTTGTGAGAATCCTTGTACAGGGATCGGGGAAAGCACTCGTATCACTTTGTGCCCTGGTATACATCCCCAAGTGTGGCTAGAGGATGTTTTCCTTTGAGAGAGTCCTCAGCCTGCTCTTCTGTCTGTGCTGTAGGAAAACAGATGAGAAACAAAGAGAATCTAGATCCAAGCTTGTGTGTTTCATGACATCAATAGCAAGAACCTTCAAAAACTTTGAAAGAACAACTCATGGAAGAACAGCAAAACAGGGCAGCTTGTCTCGTGTAACAATCACCAGTGAGAGTGCCCGGGATTACCATCAGAGGGCACTCCAACCCGGACAATCACCACACATCCACAGACTCCATTCCCCATAATCCTTTGCCCAGACTATCATCCATTATCACATTAACCTGTGTCTCATTATCTTGTTTACTCACCCTATATAAGCCTGGTTCTTTCTGTCATTCCCTGCAAAGTCTTGTTTAGTGTCTCTACTGCATTTCTGAGCGTGTTTGTATCCTGTTTCTCCCGTGTCCTGGTTCTCTTGATTCTCTGCCTTTTCCCTCGGATTTATCTCTTTGCCTCAGCCCTGGTCTGTTATTGTATGACCCTTGCCTGTTATCTGGATTACATCTTTGGATTACCCTGTTCAATAAATACTGCATTTGGATCCTCAACCTTTGCGTCTCAGAGCAGTACGTGACATCTAGCATATGTTTGTTTACCCTAGTTTTTTTTTTTTTTTTGTGGACCGTTTCAGTGGAGATATTTTCATTTCACACAGACTTGAGTGAATCTCACAAAAGTATACATCATACTATTTTCTTTAAAATATGCACTCATTAATCATTATCAAAAACATTAAACGTGCATTAAGAAAGTAGTCAATTTAGACTCTTTGAAGAAAATTAAGCCTTATATTTTGCATGACAAACATATGTCCCTGTTTTCATTAATGTAAACAAAATGTAATCCTTAAATAATATAATTGAAACATATTGTAACATTATATATTATTGTAACATAAATAATGTAACGTTATGTAAAATATATGTAATATATTACATAAATAATATATATATATATATATATATATATATATATATAAGTATTTATTCATTATGTTTTATCTAAATAAATAATTGCATTGAGAATCTAATCACAATTTAAAAAAAATAAATTACAAAGACAATTTTTTTTAAATAACATTTCAGGGAATTTATTGAGAATTTGGTGCAGAAATGTGTTTAATAGTCATAAACATCCTTAAATCAGGCTTTAATTCATGTAAAAATGCAAACAGCCTGTATCTTCTTTTTTCCTTTTGATTTTATAGTGATGTTTTTGTGAGATTTCCTCTACTTAAACGTAAAAAAAAAAAAAAAAAAAAAAGTATATTCTTTCTGTATTTTCTATTATTTATTCAGAAAAAAAAAAAGAAGAAAAAAAACCTTGTCTTTCCCAGGCCCTTCGGTGAGTAAACTACCCGGGCTCATCGAGTTAAATGTGTTCCCAGCAAAGCATTCATACATCATACTAAGATCTCAACTGAGTGTGTGATTATACTCATCAGTGCTTATTGCGTTCTGCCATGCAGGGCACAGTCAAGGCTCATGATACTAATACACTTTTAAGCCATCCTCTTCAGTAACATTTACACTGGAATCGACATTGAGACGGTCTCGTCAGATACAAGTGACTCCATATGGCTCTAAATGCACGCAGATGTCAATGGGCTCAATCTCAACTCAGTCCACCTCCAATCATCGATTACTCAGTCAGCATCCCGGAGTCCCGGCGGTCGGGTGTATCCTACCGGAGCACTGCATTAAAGAGTGGCCGGGCATGAAGTAGCAGTTTATCAGTCAGAGGTGAATAGCAATCGATGCGGGCGTAAGGACGGATATGGAAATGCTTTTGTAGGCAGAGCTCGCGAGTCAGTGGCAGTTGAACGATGATAAATCAATCTAGCGTGTTATGACAGGGAAAGAGCGCATGATTGTGGAGTCTGTTTGTGTGCGTCGCTTCCTAGTGGACACACGATCGGTTTGCAGTAGCTGTGGTCACACAGTGGATTTGCAGCGAACCCTGATGCCTTTGATCAGCAGACTGGAACCTGGTGGAAAGAGAAAGAAAAAAGAGAAAGAAAGAGACTGAGGTGAACCCAGCTGTAGAGGTCACACCGACGGTTCCAGCAGGGGCCGTAACCCCTCTCAGGGATGAAGTGACAAGCTGGTGAAGGGAATAAATGCCTCAAAACATTTCCAGGCTTCTAGAGAACAGAGACACAGTGTGGTTTAAGTAAAAGCTCGGCTCATAATGGATCGATTTGATGATATATAAATACAGACCTCCTGTTATTACAGAACGAGAAGGGCTTTTACATGGGGAGTTGATTGCGTTTTTAAAAAACGAGAATCCATTTTGCAGAAAACTTAGCTTTTAAACCTTCATTCAAACATAAATGCAGATACGGGGAACGGCGCTTTATTGGTATTCCTCTAACATTCCGCTAACTTGAAGTATTAAACTTTGGAAATTAATTTGGCCCAAAACACTTAACGTGCAGATTCAATTTTTATGAAGAACTAAAGCCCAAAGCCTTTTTAAGGGAACTTTTGTTCCCTTAAGACTACTAATATTTCCTTCAAGAAATGTAAATGTAGTAAATGAAAGGCATTTTATAGTTGATGTTATTCTGTGGAGTCTTATTTTGACAGCTTTTAGCTGTCTGATGGAAACATTAGGTTCACTAAGTAGCTTTTTTATTAGTGTGACATGCGAGGTCGAATGACCTGATTCATCGCACTAAATATGTATATTTGTGTTTAGCCACCGTTTTTGTATGCAAATACAGTTTTCTTTCCCCCCAAAGAAAATCTGAGTGAAGAGCCCAACATATTAATAATGCTTTTTATTCAAAACAGAAGCTGTCATTTTCAACTAATTTCTGAATTTACAAAGGTCGTAGCCAAGACCAGAAAACATACTGAGCGCACTGTCCTCTCCTTCCCTTAAAATTAATTTGACCCAAATATAACGTACAAATTCCACTTTATGAATAACTAAAGCCCAAAACCTTTGCTTACAACTGTTTTTGCTCCCTTTTTGTTTTGTTTGTTTGTTTTTGGAATAGTTCACCGACAAATGAAACTTCTGTCATCATTTACTCACCCTCAAGTTGTTTCAAACCTGCATGAGTTTCTTTCGTCTACTGAAAACTAAAGAAGATATTTTGAAGAATGTCAGTAACCAAACAGTTGATGGGCCATATTAACTTCCATAGTATTTTTTCCCCCACACTATAGAAGTCAATGGGGTCCATCAGCTGTTACTGGTTACCCATATTCTTAAAAATATCTTCTTTTGTTTTCAACAGAAGGTTGATGCGGGTTTGGAACAACTTGAGGGTGAGTAAGTGAAGACAAAATGTTCATTTTTCGCCGAGCGATCCCTTTAAGAGTACTAGTATTTCCTTTAGGAAATGTACATCCAGTAAATGAAAGGCATTTTATTGTCGATATTCTTCTGTGGAGTCTCATTTTGACAGCTTTTGCCCATCTGATGTAAACACTAAGTTTCCATAGTAGGATTTTGAGATTTAGAGAAAGTCAGTCTTCGCCAAACATGTTTTGTTCTGATGGCAAGATTAACTCTAAGCCAGGCCTTGGTCAAGCCTGATCTCTGCCTTTGCCTGTCTGCTTGCTCTATTCACCCCTGGTCCTCATGTCAGCTAGAGTCTGGGCGGCGCTCGAATTCTCCACCCTATATAATGAAGACTGCTCTCAAAGCAATTATCTACTGATACAAATCATTCTCTGTAATAAGCTGCAGAACTGTGAAGCTGCAAGACAGGGATATTGAGGTCATTTTCATTATAGTTGGTGTTATTGTGTGAGCTTATTTGTGCAAGTTGTGTTGTCAGACAAGGATTTAGTCTAGTTTCTTTTTTCTTTGCAGGGCTGCTTATGGTGATAAAAATCACTTAAAATGACTTCATAGTCATCAATGATGCTTTTCCTAACTAACTTTTACTAACCTAAAAGTGTATTTTTATATTTAATTCTAAGAAATGTATGCGTCTGGGTCAACTTCAGTGAAAGTAATTATAATACATTACAATATGCATTCAAATTAACCTTAATTTAAATGTTATTGTTGTTATCATTACTGAATCTACTTCTGAAGGTTACATTTATTGCATATTGTAACATGGACACATGGGGTTGTGGAATCTGTCATTAAATAGCCATTAAAACAAGTTAGTGAAACAGCAAACATAAGTATACAAACTTTTTTGTTTTGTCCAACAAATATTCCACTTAATCATATTTTAGAAAAATATTAAATACAATGAAAACTTGCCCCAAACTGATATTTATCTTCGATTTTCACTGAATTTGCCGCAATGTTTTGTTTGAATGCAAAAAAATTCACTAATCACTTATGATGGTATCGAATGCATTATTTAATCTAATCAAATGTTTCACCTTGTCTCACCACCTTCTCCATTCTTTTTTTAATTTAATTTTTTTATGTAACACAGGACATCAAATGATCCGATTTGTTGGACTGAACATTTACCTCTTGTGTTTCGCTACAGTTTTTGTATGCAAATTCACAGTGTTTATTTTTTTTTCCAGAGACAATCTGAGTGGAAGAGTCCCAAATAATAACACAGCTTTTTATTCAAAACAGCAGCTGTCTTTTTCAACCAATATCTGGAGTTACAAAGGTCGTAGCCCAGACCAGAAAACATAGTGATTCACCAAAATAAAATGGACGCAATGCAGCGCACGGCCCTCTCTCTTCCCCTGTGTGGTCCATTAGAATGTGTGGGTCATGAGTTTTGGCCCCAGCTGTCTGATTAAATGGACAGATTGACTTTTGGCTGAGAGAGCTGCTTCATCCCCCAATCCTCCTGCCTCTCTCTCTCTCTCACACACACACACACACCATACACACCCCTGCATGAGCAACTGAAACCTTTGGCTCGGTGCTGGCTTATTTTAAATGCGCTTCCTGCATGCACAAGTCCATCCGTGTTTGTTGTACGTCTGTGCGTGTGAGTGTTTCCTGCATTGTCTGAAACAATATTACTGAAAATAATAAGCCAGAAAACCATATTTATCTTCACCGGCCTCTGACTTGCGTTGTTATTTTTGCGTTGTTTATTTCTGCTGTGCTTCTCTGTGTTATTTTGCTGATAAAAAAGCAAACAGTGAGCATGTAGATATCTAACCCCTTCATGGATATGATGCTCTTTAATTAATTCATTAATTATTTTTGTCTTATGGTAGTTGCAAACCTGGTACAGTAATTTCACAATTAGATATTTCCTTTAAGAATCAATTAAGTGTGTAAAATACCAAGTTATGATCTGTATAATGACCCGCAGATCACATCTGGTGTAAAATAACAACGCAGTGCATCGGCTGTTGAATGTGTTTGGAAAATTCTGTGTATTATTTCCATGCAAAAACTAGGGAAACATGTTTGAACATTTTTGATTGTCAAAAACCAGAGTTGTTAACCCTGTTGAAAACAACACTTGCCCCCTTGATAAGTAGGCAAGATATATTTTTAAACTTGAAATAAATATCTCATTTTGAGTTGTTACATAAATAAGTAAGGCCCAAAGCTTCTTTTCTATCTTACACCTTTGTAGTTCTACAAATGTTTATTTCATTTCAGGTTTAGCTTATATCTTCCCTTCTGAATTTTTTTTGGTTAAATACGGTATCGTTTTTAAAACCAAGGATTTCAGTACGAGTTCTTTGTGTCTTTGAAGCACTTTTTGAAGGCTTGTTTGCTCTTGTATTTTCTCTCTGCTCCATCTTTTCCATTCTTGATCCTAGGTCCTCTTTCAAAGAAACAGAATGATGATTTAGCTGATAATGACGGTGCTGAGGATGAAGGTATTTTTTTGATGCCAAACTGATATGCATGACAAGGAACCCTCCGGTTTTTTCTTCTTTGTTTTTCTTAAATTTCTTGTCCTTTTTTGAGAGTGGAGATTTTTTTCTTGCTCGTTTTTTGCTGGATGTGTTTTGTCGTTTTTGCTTGATGTGACCTGTCTCCCGTCATTCCAGATACACATAATTGTAAATAACCCTTCATAGGCTCTTGCTTGAATATTTTTTATTATCATTTCCTTTTAATTTTATATGTTGCATCTCACCTAAACAAACCAGAAACAAGCAAACAAAAAAAACTAATTATCCTAATATTAATTCTTAGCACTTTTTTGCATGATTTTTCAATCCTTCTGCCTTTAAAAAAAGATATTCTGAGGTAACCCCCTGGTTTAAAAAAAAATAAAAAAAATCCCAGATTGGTAATCTTCCGAAATTTAACCGGAAGCCCCCTTCAAAAATTTCCTACGCAACATTGTATGTTCCTGGAATCCGAAACGCCATGTCTGCATTTCCATCAGACTGTGCATCAATAGTCATTACTGTCCAGCCGTTGAGACGACTTTTAATTGTCCGATGTTTAGTGGACGTGCAAAAATCTATACAGATGCACAACAAATTAACACATCGATTAAATGCCTGGGCTGCAGACTGTAAAAGAGGTACAAAATCTAATGATAATAATCCCTGAGTGACTGTATGTGATAAAAGCATTTCCTTTCGTGTTCTTGTCAGAACTGAAGCGCAGTGAAGACTGTCTCCTGTATAATCAAATGAAATAAGAACCAATTAGAGCAGGCTAAAACCAGGAAAGAGCCTGCTCGCTTTGATCTGCACATCAAAAGATTACAGCAACACAAATATACAGTGAGAATCCCGCAGAGTATCTCACATGAACTCTCTTGAAAACCGACCGAATAATCCTCTTAAGCATGCCCGACGATATACTGGGGAAACACTCATCGCCGACATCAGACTCGGACTTGGTGTCTTCAGAGGCCTGGTTTGAATTTCTCTCTGGACACTCACAGCCACCCATCTTCTTATTGGAGAATGCCGAACATCAAGCTACAATGGAAAAGTCCTCTTAAAACCAAGAGCTTCCCAAAAACTGCAACAACTGTGAATCTATTAGGACGTCTCCAGTGATCGACAGTTCCTTTGATGGTAACAACAGTGTGTGCACGTGGAAAGCTCCCAATTCTTCTTTGCGAGGATATACTCAAACTCGTAATGTGGCAAGCTTCCAGCCTTAACCTTTTTTGCTGTACGTACAGTTAGGCTACATCAATCTGTTTTGAAGCCTTATCTTGTTAGTTACTCAATATAGTTAGCTACTACTAAAAGTATGAATGAATGCACTATTGAACTTGAATGGATAATTGAGCAGATCTACTCTAAACAAAACAAACTATAATTTACAGTATATAAAACAGTCATGAACCACAGCTAAACTCGCTAACTTAATATTTAGCTATATAAGACCTAAATCAATAAATCGCTTTTGAATGCTACATATGTGACAGAACAGTTTAGAAGAATATATTTGATTGTTACCACGGGCCATTCAACAATACAACGTGACGTTAATGATTTAGCATTTTGCTATGCTAATTGTTTTTGTTGTGTTTTAGCTTGCGCTAGCTTGTTTACTAAAATACATCATGCTAACATGAAACATGTAACTGTGGCTTCGCTAGTAAGTAAAATGTTAGTGGCGTCGCTAGTTTCAATAATTTACTTGTTAACAGAATTCAAACATTCACTAAAAGGACTTTAAACAGAGAAACACAAACCCAGTGTGTCAGAACACTCCAAGGTTATTGTAAACTGACAAAGTCTGCTTTCATCACAGTTCTTAGCTCTTTGCAAATCAGGTGACGGTTAAAGCAAACTGAATCTGAAGATCTCCGAATCAGACAGTAGTTAAACAAGCAAAATCTTTACTCTTGACAGCCTACTTAAAAACAGCTTGATTTAAATTACCACAGTTGTATCATGCTTCACTTGAAAATGCCTCAGTAGTGCTTTTCAATCGAATGTACGAGTGAATTCATGATAAAATGTACCCAAACGAGCGTACATATAAGTAAATACGTTTATTTAAATTCCTGAGGCCTATCTGCGCATGCTTTTTGCTAAGTGGAAAGGGGCCGCCGTTTGGCTCTCAGACAGCTGTAGCTGATAGGGCTGAGAGGAGACACAGAGCGCACATTAATTATGTAGACATAACGCTACCTTATTACTGCACACTGCTTATACCAGCTACCGTGGCATCGGCGACAGTTCTCGCCAACCAGCTCCTCTGATTTTATTTCATAGATCCAGTAATTGGCTTGATCACATCAGTGGCCCACTCACAGATATTAATATCCATTCTAATTAGTTTACATTTTTGTTTTTGATATAAAAGCTGCATACGGGTCGTATCCCAGGATCATCAATCATATAACAACTTCAAATGCCAAGGGATTCTCCAGATATGACTATTTGCTAGAGATTTACTAAAGCAAACTATCACCAAAATCAATAGCCACTTTTGACAAATTCATTAATCTGGTGCTTTAGTATGCAGCGTACAACGTTTATTGACTTCGGTAAGCAATCGGTAGCAAAAGGCCCAAGAGACAATGGTCTTAGATTGTGCCAGATCGAAAATCCGAAGAAATAGGATTTACAAAATGAAAAGTCTTACACAGCTAACCTTAAATTTGAAGTAACCAGCTTTTAGTTTCACAAAAATTGGCATTCCAAACTCCCTTTTCTGTGGAACACATAATTACATAATTTGAACAATTTTGTCCATTAAATGGAGGTCATTGCGGTCCAAAACAACATTGGACCCCATTGACTTTCATTGTATGAACGAAACAAAAAAAAAGTATTCAAAAATACATAGCTTTGTGTTTGCAAGTCAACATTTCAACAGTGACAGAAAACTCTGTTCATGTTATCGTTTAGGAGTGACGTTTTAGAGAAAGGCCACGGTACACTGCACTTATTGTTGACATTTGACGTATGACATTATAAAAGACTGAGGAAAATACAAAAGAACTGGTGTGTGCATACACGCATGAACTCTGGCCTGTGGATGAAGAGTATTTCAGTCTGAATGAAGACTGGGATCAATGGAGTATTCATTTCTCTGAGGAATCACTTCCTGTCTTTCCCTCCTGCTGGACACTGAGAGACTCACTGGGCTAGTTTACATTCTTCCGTGGCTCATGGGTCATTCAGTTCATTATCAAACAGATTATAAGATATTAAAACCTAGTTAATGCTTAATTTAAATACAATCTTAAGGGCAACTGAATCTTGAGATTAATTTTTTTAATTTTTAATTTTTTTAATGAACACAGCTTAACAAAGCACTCAATTCATTCACAAAGTCACAACACTGGCAGGAAGAGAAAAGACGTTAACAGGAAGTGGTGAGACAAGATATGATGAGAAAAGAGAAGAGACATTATATGGCCTGATAATGAAGAACCATTGAGTCCAAATCTGACATCTGAGGATAACAGAAGATATGCTACAGTAAGGAACCCAGCGAGACAAGATGAGACGAGACAAGACAAGACAAGACAAAAACTGTTGTGAGCAAATCTCACTTTTAGCATTTTCAAAAGAACAAAAGGTGTGAGGTGAGACGAAATGAGAGAAGATGAGACATTACATCTCTGATTAAAAGGAGGAGAAATGGGAAGGGAAGCTGAGAGAAGGGGAGACGATGAGATGGGACGAGAAAAGAAAAGAGATGAGAAAGACATTAGGTCACCTGAATAAGAAGAACACTGTTCTTTGAGCATTTGGCAAGAAGAGACAAGACGGGCAGGAATGGGCATAGCAAGATGAGACAATATAAGACATTACATTGCCTAAAAAAAGAAAGATTTTGTGCAAATCCTACTTTTCAAGAGGTGAAAAAGTGGGATGGGACAGGAAAGGAAGGGATGAGAAACACTTTGGAAAGAGAAGAACAAAATAGATTGGACAGGATGAGGTGAGAGGACATGAGAGACGACGAGATGAGACAAGAAATGACTTTGCCTGATGATGAAGAAGAATGACTGGGGACAGGTGAGAGAAAATGAGATTGGAGGAGTTGAGACCAGACGAGACAACAAAGAGACATAAAGACACACGTGTGTTTTGTTTTGAGCATTTCGCAAGAGGAAAAAAAGAAGAAACGGAAGGGGTGAGATGAGAAGAGAAGGCAATGAGAATCACCTGATACAGATAAAAACATCTCACTTTGAGCATTTTACAAGAGGAAACGAGAAATGCCAAGAATGAGTTAACTGAGACAAGAAGAGAAATGAGAAATTGCGTTGACTGATAAAAAAGAACTATTGTGTGCACATTTGGCAAGAGATGGTCTTGTTTAGGGGCCTTAAGAAAATTGTTTTGGAAAATGATTGCTTTTTTCATTTGCTTTTTTTCACTTGTTACGAGACCTCCCGGAAGCAGGTCCCTGCCTGCCCAATAAAATAACCGAGATTTATGTGAAGGCTTTGCAACCATGATGAAATGGCACTCTCCCTCAAGCAAGACGAAAGTTATCATCTGCATCGCATTTGTGTTTTGAAAATACCTCCCTCTCGGACAGAGACCATTTGCCAAAAGTGGATTACTTTGCCTAAGCCATGTATGGAAATTTAAAAAGCGTGCAATTTCCATTGCTAAAGGAAAAATGGGATCTGAGATGATGAGGTGAAGCGCAGGCGGATCCTATTCAGAGAGCGCGGACAAGGTCCCCTTACTTTAAGTTTGCCCACCTTCTTTCTTAGTTATGTTTGAATCTTTAGTTAATTCAAAGGATTACTTCAGAAATTAAAATGCCCATTTTAATTTCCACGTTTTATTGCTGGCAGGCCCTTCAAGAAAAACAAAACAAAAAAAGGCAATCATATAAAATTAAAAAGTGATGTGCATTTTTCGATCACCAGGAACATGACATTCATATTGCCTAGGAAATTTCTAAAATCAAGTCTAAAAAATAAAGCCAATTTGAGCAAAATGGGAGCCCTCAGCTCTGAATGCATTTCCAGCTGTCTACAGTAATTTGTCATTTAATTGTTTCTATCCTCCTTTTTCCAGACATTCGTGAAAGTGGGAGCCCCAAACCGGTGATGGTTTTCATTCACGGAGGATCATACATGGAAGGAACGGGAAATATGTTCGATGGAAGCATCTTGGCCAGTTACGGCAACGTCATCGTCATAACCGTAAACTATCGGCTTGGTGTGCTTGGTAAGCCATTCAATTTTTGCTTAACTTTACCCATCATGCTTCAAGGTTTCCTGGTCGGTGCCCCATACGATATCCTCGGAATGGCTTGTTCTAGCTTTGTTTCTCTCCACAGAGGTACAATTTTCCTCCAGTGAAAGATGATTTAGTTGCTTGTGAATAGCCTCAAGCTCATAAGCATAAAACGGGTGAAGTGGCAATGCTTTCCACAGCGGCACGCATGCATGAAAACTTATTATAGAAAAGTTTGCTGTAGTTGTACATGATTTAAGGTGATAGTAAATACTGGAACTATCAAAACTTTATGACCTTCCAGTTTCAATTGCAATACAACAACTCTAGCCTGTGTGCGTCTCTCTCTGTCTCTTTCCCCATTGCTATGCCTCTCCCTCTGTCAGTTATCATTTTTCAATGCAACAGATTTGTGGAGAGAGATAAAATTGTGTATTTTTTTTACTTAATGATTGAGATTGCCTCGAGCAAATGGTGCTGGATTCATTAATAAGCTTTGGAGAGTTTTTTCAAAATGAGGTGCTTTCCATATTCCAGTTGTCTAGATATGAAGCATCGGTTATTAAGGAAAGTTAAGTGTTATTTTAGTTACGTACAAATGCAGTTTAGCACAGAAATATTCTGATGAAGTATATTTTGCTGCTGCTGCTGCTTTTTTCAGATTGCTTCATCAGTATTTGTCTGCGAGGTTCTTATGCAAATGTATCATTGTGTTCATGACAGATCCGTCAGTGTTTTCATTACATACAAATTCCTCAGTGATTGACAGTTATTATTTCAGATTAAAATGATGGAAATCATAGATGAACCCATATGATTCACTGTGCTTAACATCTTATGCAGAAATGCATCTGTCTCCAGAGTTAATGCACAATGACTAGAACAAATCCACAAAAACCTTTGTTGCTTTTGCAAACATTCTTTTCTAATCTTTGATGGTAGCAATTCACTTCTATAAAGACATGACACTGATCATCTTAACACCCATCTGTGCTTTTAAGGGTCATTTGACTGCAACTTAGCAACAGTTTTCAGTCTGATCAACATCCTAAATATGAAAATAGTGCATGTTCAATCCTCCGGTTATTGGAGGAAAATGTGTCAATTGTGATGCTGGGTCAGTTTGATCTTCAGTGGTAATAGCACGTTATGCAATGGATGTCTGTCAAAGTGATGACTTGTCAATTGAATAAGAGTCATAGGTCACTACAACTCATGTACTTATTAATTTGTGGGGCGTTTGTTCAAATAGACTTGTTAAAGACACATTAGCAGCTGCTGCCAGTCTTACAAAGGGTTTTTATTGCCAGTTTAATTAAGTTGTTCACATCTGCACAGTATAAAGGCCCGTTCACACCAAGGACGATAATGATAAAGATATAGTTCTAAAAATCATTCTCAATATTAAATAATAGCAGAGTTCACACCACAGCTACAGTATATCGATAATGGCAGTGGTGTAGTCTAGTTTTTTGTAGTGAGTATACTGTAATTCACCCCCCCCCCCACCCCCACCCCACACACACACACACACACACACACACACACACACACACACACCCCGCCTCATACTCGCCCGTCCCAGAGCGTCACCCCATAAGCACCACCACACTCACTAATGCATACAGTATGCATCGACATGTAATTGAGAGCATTATGAAATACTAAGTGTTATCAACATGTCAATTTATTATAAGAAACACAACTCAGCCAGTTAAGAGCTACATTTAGCCTTAGATGTTACATGAATATGGTCCCTGAACCACAGGTTTTATCAGCTGACAATAAAAAAATAAAAACATTATACAAATACAAATTTGCTTTTAGAAATGGTGTTTTTGAAAAAAAAATGGTGTTATTGTTTTGGCAAGTTTACTGTTGAAAAACTTTGTGATATTCCCTTAAAATAACGTTTTAATAGATTGTATTATTAGTATTATTATTTAAAAATACATTTTATGTGCAATTTCTTTCTAATTTCTTTGAGTTGGACCGAACTTTTATTTTGGTGGGTTGTACACATTTGAGTTTCTGTGTGTTTTAATAACCTATTATTATTATTATTATTATTATTATTAGGCCTACTTGAAGTATACTCTACTGTGCAATAGTAAAATATTTCTGTTATAACTTCTTCACGTTATACCGAACTTTTATTTTGACAGGTTGTCGTAAAGACATTGCAGTTTCTGTGTGTATATGAAACGAATGAATGACGATAGTTTTATTATATGAAATGGTGAAATTCTCGTGAAGTGACTTTCATGAAGTGCACATATGTAGCCTACGTCATGTCTCAATTCACCACGAGCGTGAGTCACGCGTGCTTCAGTATGTATGTGTGTGTTTGTGTGTGGAGCACACATTGAGCGCTCATTCATTCCCAGAGACGCGTAGAACTATTGCAGTCTCTTTTAACTTTAATATTCACAGACACTAGTCCATATCGAGATTTGATTCATTGTACAGCCCTACTTTTGATTTATTCATTCAAAAATAGCTAAATTCTGTGACTGGATTCCGCGATTCTATCCGTGTCGCTTCGCAAACACAGACGAGGTGAATTTATGAATGAAAGTGTGAAAGTTCTGACACAAAACGAAGTTGCGTATCCTCACGCTTTTTTTAAGTGGGTATACGGAAATCCTTGGCCTTTTCTAGTGGGTATACGGCGTATACCTGCGTATCACGTAGACTACACCACTGGATAATGGCACAGAGAAACGATATCGTTGGAATCACTTTCAGGATGATTTTATCCAGCTGATGAACGATAAAAACATTGACAGCCAATCAGAATCCATCCTAATGAGCTTGAGTATTTAAAGCGGCAGACAAGCACGCACTTAGAAACAGAGCTAATAGAGTTATCTTTATAGTTATCTTTGTAGTTATCGTTCTTGGTGTGAACGGGCCTTAAGTCACCATTTTGACCAGTATTAGGGTGCTGGCAGATGCTCATATGCTGGTGGCATGAGGCATCTGTTAGTGTGAGTCGTTAGTCTATGCGTCATAAAAATATTCAAGAATGAATGCATGGATTCTGAAATTAGCATCAGTTATTTGCATCAGAATCTTCACAGCATATCTCTCCGTTGGTAAATGAGGCTCAGAGTTATCTTTCTCCCTTAATGATTCAGTTCGCAGCCATCTTCCCTCAGTCGCCCTTAGCTTTTTTTTTAACAAATCCACTGCTGATTATTGGCTATTTTTTTTCCTAGCTAAGGCGCACAGATCCATTAGGGGGTTTAAGCATGTGCCCGCATGCCACAACCCTTAATTTATTGTTGCTATGTTTTTCTCATGGTTGTCTGGGGTTCGGCTAAGCTCCGGAGCGGCCTCTGGGAAAGGTGCTGTAATGGTGAGAGGGCCTAATGGATTATAGAACTGCACACAGTCTGAGTGTCATTATCAGAACTGTTGTAGATTTATGGAGCGAGTCGCTCTCGTCATGCCCCCCTGAATAAAACCGCTCTGCGACAGCTAATCAGCTGGCATAAGGGCCTGTTTCACCGAGTGCCACCATCATATTTTTTATTTATTTTTTTGGTAGTGCTGGTGTCCCAATCCTCTTTAGCAACTATCCTTAACCTTAAAAAGCGCCATACCTATTAGGAAAATATTACTGTTTCCAGAGTGAATGTGCAGTTACATTAGCAAAATGTAGGCGATATTTAAAGTGAAATATGAATTTTTGCTGAGCAATGATAAGTTCAATTCAATTCAATTAAATATTCTGTATAATGCTTGTTTCATAGTAACAATTTAGGAAGTATTCTGTAACTAGCCAAAGATGAGTGTATCAAATAAAATGTCCTTATGGCAGCAATGTAACATTCATGTATTCAGTTAAAGGAATAGTTCACTTCAAAATTCTGTCATCATTTACTCACCCTTAAGTTGTTTCAAACATATATACATTTCTTTCTTCTGCTGAACACAAAAGAAGATATTTTGAAGAATGTTGGTAACCAGACAGTTGATTGACCCCATTGACTTCCATAGTAGGAAAAAAATATACTATGGAAGTCAATGGGGTCCATCAACTGTTAGGTTACCGACTTTCAAATTATCTTCTTTTGCGTTTAGCAGAAGAAACTAATTCCTACAGGTTTGAATAAATGATGACAGAATTTTCATTTTGAAGTGAATTAATCCTTTAAGCAGACACAACAGAGATGTTAGGCAGCAATTGCAATTTGCGTATATAATGATTTCAATATAAGGATAATTTTACAATATAAGGATAATATTTGACAGTTTTTTTATGTTGATCCAAAGTTGGTGTCATCTAAAGTCTTCATACGTTCATACGTGACCTTTTGCAACCCTTTTGCGAAATCTAGTAAATAAGATCAGATTTTCACAGAAACCTGCTAAAAAACTACTTAAATGGGTCCAAGTGGCTAGTTGGTCTTCCAGTGCCTAAAACCCTTCTAAAGCCAGCTATGGTCAGATAAAACCACCAAACTAGCTTAGGCTGGTTTATGGTATTATTTTTTATCAGGGAAATTACCCCTAAACTTTTTTTATTGGGAACAAAAAGATAATATTAAGACCACATAATGTCATAATTTTTGAAGGAGCGTCGCTCTCTGCTCGCGAATGACTCACTGAGTTACAGTAAAACTGTTAACCAGATCTAAATTGATTTGAGTCATCAGCACTCGTTAGTCAGTAAGTATGTGTGTGGTTGGTTGGTTGGCTGCTGCGCTGGTGTAAAGCAGATGCAGTCGCCGGCGGAGGTGTGTGTGCTCACGTGCCGGTTAGTTTGGTTGTTTACTTCTTTGTCAAGACTTCACCGCATTGCTCACCCTGTAATAATTGGTTTGCTGTTTTGCATCATGCTTATTAATTTTCTTCTCCCTTGAAACAAATACCCATGATGTTTCAGTTTCATTAGTCTTTTGCTTTCTCCAACCTCCACCTCTCTTGCTTTCTCTCCACGTTTTTTTGCCTTCAGCATCTTCTATCACCTACTCTCTCTCTCTCTCTCTCTCTCTCTCTCTCTCTCTCTCTCTCTCTCTCTCTCTCTCTCTCTCTCGTCCCCCTCAGTCATATGCTTGCTTAAGTGTAAGCCCGCCACAGGGTCTTTAAGGAAGCATGTATGATGTCTGACCCTATTCAGGAAGCAGTGTGTCTGGGGAGATGCTTCATTGGAGGGTGTTTATTAATCTTAACAAGCATTTAACAGCTCTGCAGGATCGTCCCTCGTCCATTATTTTGCCTCTCCAATGCTTGCTGCTAGTACTGGCTGTTGTTGAATCGGGTGGTCAGATCTTTTATTTTTATAATTTTTTTTATATATTTTTCTTCTTCCTCCTCTTTTTTGTAAAATAATTTGTAAAGCTTAGACTTATGATGCTTTCATACTAGCACTTTTTGTGCGCAAAAGTGGGATTTGATTGATGTCAGAGTTCGGTTCGTTTGGATGATGTGAACGCTGTTTTCCAAACTCGGGTGGGTGCCATCTACTGTGCCTGAATTCATGTGAACTCCGGTACGGTTCACTACTGATATGAACACAATCGTACTAAATCGCGGAAGAGATACGCTTTTAGTGACGTATGATTTCAAAAACTGTGTTTTTGAGTGTTCATACTCACTTTCCTGATAAGCGTGACTGATGCACTTCAAGCAGAGAGAATGTATATCTTGTTTCTGCTGGATTCCCGCATTATTGGAAATATTCTCAGTACATTTGCAGCAGATAGATGCAAGTGGCAATATGTGCTGATGCTTTGAATAGAAATCCAAAGGTTTAAAAAACAAAATATAAAAGTGAGGTGAGCAACTCAATGCAGGGCCTAAAGCTAACTTTTTGTCACACCTGCCAATGGCCGGTGACTTCAGAAAATGTTTGAAACAGGCAGTAATGACACCAAATTTTTAGATAACAGTGTAAATTCACAATTCTGTATTCCAATTTCAATATCGCAGTTAAAAGTACTGGCCTAACTAATATAAATTCAAAATATTATTAAAGACGAGTAAAAAAAAAAAGAAGAAAAAAAAGAACAAATAATCAAATTACAAGCAATAGCACAAATAAATACATCAAAACAAAGATACAAATGAAATAAACAGTGCTTATCAGGTTTTTCTGGTAGGTCTAACAGTAATTATCAATAAGTAATCAAATGTAAAATAACACTGCATGTAGTCTTCACTGTACGTATTAGATGTGTTTTGTTTTTTTTGTCAAGAGCAGTAAGAGAAGTTTTTCACATGTCACATTTGTTCATGTTCTCACAACATTGCATTGTTAGGATTCATAAAAATGTTACCAGCTAACTGTGGATTGACACCGTGTCATATACTGGCATTTGGTGCTAGGTGAGTGTTAATTTTAGGCTCTGACGCTATGCATTTGGCCACCTTCTCCTGTGTCATCGTTTCCAAGCAACAAGGGTAAACAGCTGCTGCTTTGAGGATGCAAGTGTACCGTGGTTCGGACCCAAATAATATAATGTGAACACAATCCAGAGGGGGAAGGGGGAGGGGGGAGCAATCAAACATGGGTTCGGACCAGGCAATCGAACCAAGTGTGAAAGCTACCTTACATAGACAGTGTATGATATGTGTTTGTTGTAATTTGTCGTGCTTTAGTCTCATTGGTCGTGACGGGTGGATGCATTGGTAGAGGGCAAAAAGGCAAGCGGCAGAGTACAGAGGACATCTGCCATCAGAGAGGCTTTGCCCTGTGAGCGCCGCTAACCGAAAGGATTAGTTCAGCCTGCAAGAGTGCAGCAGATGTCCATGTGGGCCCACTCACTCACGGCTCCTCCTCCTCTTCTCCAAAGTCTCTCTCTCACTTCCTT
This sequence comes from Leuciscus leuciscus, assembly GCF_965113295.1. NCBI lineage: Eukaryota > Metazoa > Chordata > Actinopteri > Cypriniformes > Leuciscidae > Leuciscus > Leuciscus leuciscus. Next base: position 17,796,004 of record NC_138747.1, on the reverse strand, counting down.
TTGCTGTCTCTCTTTCTTGTATCCTGATTTTGGCCTGGTTCCACTGACATGTGGATTGCCCCAGGCTAGACTCAATGTAGATATTAATAACTAGTCAAATTTGGTGTGCTGTTGAATCTACAATGGAATTGCATAAGAATGGAATCTTCATGATTTCATGCATTCCTGGACTTAAAGCATTTCCTCTCTGTGGAGTATCATAATCCCTAGGGATCTCGGGAAGATACAAGGCTGGATTTACACTAGAACTTTTAGTGTAGATGAGAGTCCATTGACATCAGACTTATGTTTGTTTCTGAATGATGTGCACCAGCAAACCATACACTGAGTTAAAGCAATGAGTTAAAGCAATGTAAAAACATATGATGTCATAACTTATTGATCATATAATTGTACTTTGAATGTCAAAGGTTCAGATTCGTTGCACCATTCAGAAAGATTCAAATTGCTCAATTTAAATTGAGGTAGCGAAGAGAATGCAGAATGTTGACTTTACAAAGCCTTGTTTGAAAGTTTTGAAATAAGTTATAAAAGTTTTATAGTTTGGAGGTTCATGAATTAAGAATATCAATATTTTATAAGAATTTTCTTTGCTGATTAAAAGTATTAATTTCTTTAAAAAAAAAAAGTAACTTAAAACTTAAAACAGCCCAAACTTTTGACCGGTAGCGTTTAGGACCCAAAGTAGAATGCAAAATGGAATTGTACTGTAAGGTGGAGCGGACAGGAATTAAGCTCTGGACCACACAATAAAATCAAGAGTAGCTTGGGAAGGGAGTTTCATTTTTGAGGGTGAAATAACTACCTGTTGCCTTGGTGTTTTATTTACTGGATCAGGGAGAGAAATTGAACTCAAACCGAGTTGCATTTGAAGCTCCAGTAATTTACGACCCAGAGCTAGCTAGAGTCGTCTCTAGCGTCTGGGACTTGTTGTCAGGATGACCACCCTCACTCCCAGCTACACTGCAGGGTCTATTAGGCAAGAGGGTACCAGCAGATGGATGCGTCCATGTGCCTCCATCCATCTCTGCCATGGAGCCAGAGATTAGCCGGGTCCGCTCGTGGGCTTTTCGGCAGGGAACAACTGCCACTGCGGATGATCAAGGTGCTCGCCGGGATTCACGCAGCGCTGTAGCTTCTGCCGGGGGAAAACAGATGGACATGTTTAACACCTTAGAAATGAACTACGCTGCAGGACCAAAGCCAGGGAACCCTCTGAGCCATGATGGATTGCGTGTAAAACTCTGAGGGTGGAACAGATCTTTGGTTTGGTGCTTAGGTTTTTACCTCCCTATGCATTACATTCAATTACAATCCCCATGGAGATTCCCTAGAAATGCTTTCCCCTTCCACCTACTGTAACTGGTTTGGCACATTTATGTTTATGGGATAGTTCATCCAACGGGATTGTTCACCTTCTTACTTCTGTGGAACACAAAAGAAGATATTTTGAGAAATGTCTGTGTACTGTGGAAATCAATGGTATCCAATTAGGGCTATTAATGGTCAAATAATCACAGTTATTTTGCTCAAAAACTATAATTGCGGTTATCAACTGTTTTCATTTGAGAAATTTAGAATTAGTTAAAATTAGAATCATTGCATTTTCAGGTAAGCACACATTAAGAAAACATCAACTCCTACGCAAGTTTTATTTGACCTTTTTTCTCTTAATTATTCACTGCTAAAACTGGTTAATTACAATATTACAATAATTCAAAGTTATGTTCATGTTTTTCTTTTAAAACAACTAAAATAATGTGTATTCTTGCACAGAGGATGCAAAAGTGCATTTATTCCACAACAATGTAATCAAGATTCATGTTTGGATAAATTGCAAATATGTCAGGCAGTTATGCTTAAATAAATGAGAGAAGCAGAAATCATGATCACAATTAAAATACAATTAAACGTGCAGCTCTGGGTCCAATGCCCATTTGTTTTAAGCCTATTGACTTTCATTAGATAAAAACTTGAAAGATTCAAAATATCTTCTGTGTTCCACATAAGAAATAAAGCCATACCGACTTGAAACAACATGAGTAAATGATGATAGAATGTTAATTTTTGGGTGAACTATCCCTCTATCAGTGGTATTCTTTTGGGTGGTGTAAACCAAATGTTCCCGTAGGTCCTGTTGCCTTGCAGGCAATGTTTCTTGCCAATGTGGCTCTCCATATTGATTTACCAGTCTTTTAACTCAAATACTCAGTTTAGAGGTCAGAACAGGGCACACTTTTGGAAAAGAATGTTTTTTTTGCTGATTTTCTGTCAGCAATTTCAGCCGGACTTTTATCAGTAAGGGCAAGACAGGACAAGGCACGTTTGTAGGGAGCAGTCGGGGTCGTGACTATCTTGGGGTTTTGATATTCTCTGTCCTATGTTCTCTGGAAGTAAGAGATAAGTGAAATAAGCCTTTTCTACTTAAAAAGGTCTGCACATAGATCTAGGGCCCGTGTGTACAGTCACTTGTACGCCTAACATCTCATGTTGAGATTGTAAATAGGACTTTAGATGATCCCTCTGCGATTTTGAAATACCTTGAGGTTTGATGCTCTTTCCATCTTGTCTGTTTATGGATCTTGTGTGGACTGAAACATGCTCGATTACCAGGATTAAGATCACCACATACTAACACATACACATAGAACCTTGAAGTAATTCATTCTGGTCCTTGTAACTTGCCTCAATCCTTCACTGAGATTCATTTATGATTTGGTTGCTGAGGAGATCCACAGCTGTAAATTTCCCCCAAATGCAGTTAATCAGAGGTTAGCCTGTAGCCCGAACAGATAAAGATTTATATCTCTAGTCACCAGCCCCAAGCTTCTTGGCTCTTGTAATTTCGTTTATTCTCTTTGGCCTCAACACAATCTTATTTACTCCACTGGTTTCTGAGCTACCTGCTTTTTGCGTGTTTGAAATCTCCAATTCTAAAATCTTGTGAAGTTGTATTTGGTTCAGGACACCCCTATTGCCTCCGTTGGTGCTCAGGGCCCCCTCATGGCGTTGTGAGCCAATTATATTATGGCTAGTGTATCTAGAATGATTTTTTCCTCCTCATACAAGCTGCTTCAAAGCAAGGAAAGTTTTTAGAACTTAGCTACATTCTGATTTTAGATTGAATTGCTTTAAAATATAATTTGGCCTAACCATCCAGTAAAAGTGTGTGTAAACAATCATTATTTTCTAAATTTATATATATATATTTTTAATATATTGTTATATTGTAATAATTTCACATTTAAACTCCAAATTAATATAGAAACAAAATAAAGACAGTACCCTATATTTTAAATATTTGTTTAAGAAGGCATCACCAATACCAATACTGCTACCTCTATGATTTTTTTTTCTTTTCTCAATTGTAGACATTAAATATAGCCGTTCAGCATTGCAGTATAATTTAAAGCTATCAATTTTAGCATTTAATAGGCTTTACATGCATACAACAACTTTTAATTTGAGTGAACTTAAAACAATCTTTACATAAACCCATTATAATAAATGCCACATTTACCTGTGCACCTCAATCTTTTCTATTGACCCTGTCAGACCGTTCGTTGTTTTTGACCCATGTTACCTTGTAAACAGTGCTTTAAGATTTTCAGCTATAGGTCTAACAGGTAAGATATATACAGAAATGTAATAAAGTTATCAAACACCTCACAGTCTTCACTGCATAAATTATAAATGAAATATAGACTAATCCTTTTTAAAGCTACAAAAGTTATTCAGTCAAGTGCAACAATCGCGCTTGAATGATTTAAAAGCATTTGTATGAATAAGAGTGTGATCATATAACAATTGCTTTGTCCCACTGACCTAAATAAAGGTAAAAGTATTGAAGACAGGGCTAAATTGCCTACAACATCATTGTCTGTCTCCATCAACAGTAGTGTTTTACCACTGATACAAACACTCTACATGATGTCAAGTCAAGTCAAGTTTATTTGTATAGCGCTTTTCACAATACAGATTGTATCTAAGCAGCTTCACAGTATTAAATTAAAATAATACAACAAAGTTTGTTTCAAGAGGAATTTATTGATTGATAAAATTAAATTAAATATCCCCAAAATATCCCCAACTGAGCAAGCCAAAGGCAACAGTGGCAAGGAACCGAAAAACTCCATCGAGTGACCTAATGGTGTCCTAAAACTCCATCAGGTGACCTAATGGAGAGAAAAAAAACCTTGGGAGAACCAAGAGTTCGGGGAGAAGGTCGGGGGCCAGTTCTCCTCTGGCATTTATGAGCTACAGGCTGGATTGTAGTTTGAACTGTAAGATTATATGAATGCCTGGCTGAAGAGATGCGACTTTAATCTAGTTTTAAACTGGGAGAGCGAGTCTGAGCAACGAACAGTATCAGGAAGACTATTCCAGAGTTTTGGAGCCAAATGTGAAAACGCTCTCCCTCCTTTGGTGGTTCTGGATATCCTAGGTATGACCAAAAGCCTTGAATTTAGTGATCTTAAAGAGCGCGATGGATTATAGGGCGATAGAAGATCCGTTAAATAGACTGGAGCTAAGCCGTTTAGGGCTTTATAAGTCAGTAGCAATACCTTGTAATTAATACGGAACTTTATAGGTAACCAATGCAGTGATGATAAAATCGGTGTTATATGATCATATTTTCTTGATCTCGTAAGAACTCTAGCGGCGGCATTTTGGACTAACTGTAGCTTGTTTATTGAGGATGCAGGACAACCAGCTAATAAAGCATTACAGTAATCCAGTCTCGAGATGTCATCACTTGTGTGTGGGCCCTAAGATCTGTGTTGTGATGCAGGTTTAAAACATACAGGGCTGGTTTCCTACATCAGCTGAGCTTGTCATCAGTAAACCATGAATCTTTTACCCTATAGAGACATGCGGGTAATGTCTGCAGTGCGCTGTGAATCCAATGACCCATGAGCGTTATTATTGCCCTTGAGTCCCTGCGTTCGCTTTTCTCTCTATTACAAATATTTTGACTGCTGTCCTTGAGTAACGTGTTATTTTAGTAAAGGCATCCAGCATTGTCTTAATACCTCAGAAAATCCAGAAATCCCTTTGAAGGTCAATCTCTTTTCCCCTTGCGGCACAGTGATTATTAGTCAGCCCTGCTAGGGAAAAATTGTGCTATGAAGGATTATGGCAGGAGAGCTGTGGGGTGAATCAAGAATGGTGCCAACTACCCCACTAGTGGCAAATATATAAATAAATAAGTATAGAATAACGGAGCGGTAAGCTGAAAGTTCAATATACAAAATGTTAAAACTGACGACGCAGGTGTTTTAGGCGCTACAGCTGCTTTACATTCTGCCCTGCTGGTTCTAATTACAAGACTCATCAAGAATAGGAACGTTGGATCATTGATATTAATCTCTACGATTATTACTCATTCTCTTTCCCTGTATCCGCACAGGAACGTGTCGCTATGGTGCAGGGACATCAACATCCATCTTCATTCCTGCAGCCGTGCGAATCTGTAGCACAGCTTGCAAAGTTACGGGTGGAAATACCTGTTCAAGTTTTTACCAAGAGGGGGATTTATAAAAAAAATATATTATACTGCCCATACAGGCCTATAAGTGCCCTTTCTGGATCAAGGGGGGAGAAGAGATGTGCATTTGAAAACCAAGAGTGCATTTTATGGCCCGTTTGAGAGTCATATTCTCATATGTATAGTAACTGTCCCCTTTAAAGACGACTGACTTTGGATAGAGAGAGTGTTCTACTGCAGTACTGAGCTGCATGTATGTATACATTTACATCAATTTATAGCCTTCATTAGCTATCATACAACATATTTTGCTTTTGCTCAGTCTTAGTTTTTCCTATTACAAGTCCTCAGGGTGCAGTGTTTATGAAAAATTAATAAAGTGCTTAATGGAGGCGGGTTACCTTGTGGTGCTGTTTGGTGCAGTGCCTCTCGAAATAACATTTAGACCAGTGTGAAACCAAGCTGCCATCCTGTATGTCAGAAATGACTTAAGATTCAGTAGTGACACACAAAGATTTGATTAATTTTGATTAACAGGGCAAGTGCTTTTAATTGTGATAATGTTTCTTGAGCACCAAATCAGCATATTAGAATGATTTCCGGAGGATCATGTGACACTGAAGACTGGAGTAATGATGCTGAAAATTCAGTGCCATCACAGGTATTAATTGCATAAAATTCCTGCAAAAGAGACTTCTTTCTAAAACACTAAGATACCTAACCTCCCCTAAACTTCTGAATCACAGTGTAAAACATAAGACTGTTGAAAATGCATAATTTATCATGTGATAGGAATTTTCCAAGCTAATAAAAAAAAGATTCTTCAAATATTTGAGAAAATGTATAATAAGACAAATGGTAAAGAAAGTAACAATTAACTTGTTAAATGGATATTCACAATTATGACCAATGACACAGCAACACATTTCCGGGTTTCAAAGACAAGGTTTAAGACTAGTCCCAGAATAAAATGTGTTTGAGCTGTTTTAACTGAAAGCAACTTGCAGTGACATATCTTAAAACGTGTCAGTGCCATTGTTTTGTCTCAAGATGCACACCAGTAATGTTTTTTCTAAGGCACATTTATAACAATACCCCAATTGAACTACGGCCTAATCCTGGCTTAATTTAAGCCTTGTCTGTGAAACCGGGTAATTTGGTATTATTTTAAAGTCATCATAATTCAATCAATCAATCAATCAATCAATCAATCAATCGAATTGACTTTTTTTTTTTTTTGTTATTAGTACATCACAATTGATATCCCTAATAAGTCTTAATAAGACTAATAAGTCTCCCCAGTGTCACTCATTGAGAGTGGATGAAGGATTTCTCAAGGACAGAGCCTTGACTCTGCTGAGACTCCACATGGGATTGTTTGTGGCAAACGTTTCTGCTACAGAGGGTAAAGAAGCTGTTGGCTGGCAGGACATCAGCCCTGGCCAGTGGACAGATGTTAAGGCTCTCCACAGATTTCCCAGCATCCTTGTTTGCATTTCTCCAACACATAGAGGGCAGAGAGCTCAAGTACTTTCCCCATGCTGCTTGTTTCAGCAGCTTGCCTCTTTTTATCGCACGGAAGCATCTCTTTATCGTGCGTACTTTGTTCTGCCAGTCTTTTCAGAGATTGGCAATCACAATTTCTTAAAATGTAGATAGTTATTTTGTGCCAATGCACGATCACAATGACATCGGTATCCTGCCGTACTCCTGATCCAGCATCGCTTTGTCAATCATTCTGCCAGTCATCCTCGATTCTGAGAGAACAGGAGTAAAACGCTGCTGTTAGGACATACTGCGTCTTTTTTGAGGTTAATACATGACAAGACAGCACGGAAATTTCTTCCTGCCTACAGACGAGCCGTTTAGCTGTCTGCCAGTCATAATTTTATTTGTCAAACATATTATTTTCTTGCCAAAGCGCAATGGTGATGTCGGAGATGGCATCAGTGATGTCTTTTGTACGCGGAGACAATGTGCAGAGACAACCCATAGGCTCACGGTGACATATCCTTGATTATTTTCATGTGCCAGAGCTTGAAACAGTCATGTTGCATTCTGTTTATGCAGTGCTACGCATTCAAAAACAACTTGCTCCGTAATTTGTCACCCATCAGTGTTTTTTCTGTTTGTGCATTCTGCTCTGATCGTTGACACATGAATAGCGGTTCTTCAAGAAGGAACAAAAAGCGAAATTCAGCCAATGTGAGCAAAACAAAACCTACATTTTCCGACAAGCCTGAATTCACGGTGTTATTCCCAATGACTGGCAGCTGTCCCGACTCAAGAAGCCAATGTAGGTGTGGGACTTTATGTATGTTTCATGCTTTGCACGCAATTCACATGGCATTTTATTAATTTTCGGTAATCCGTTTATGTGCATCTTCCCAGTATGCCTGTGTTTAAACCTCTTGAGGCAAATCCACAGCTGGAAATTTTCAGGTTGATTGGGTTAATCAGGTTAATCAGATTGTTATACTTGAACACCCTTGAACAAGTTGTTCATTTATTCATAGTTTACCAACATGATTTACTATATTGGTCTTGTTCCTCTGTAAACATCACATGAGTGAAATGGTTACACATTCAATTAACTATTTGCAACTACATGGCAACTAACTCTCATTAGAGCAGTGTTAGGGTTAGTAGAATAAGTCAACATGTACTTTCAAAGTTACATTTAGTCAGTATAATGTCTAAAGTGGACTTTCGAAATAAATTGTTACTGTGAAACTATGGTTATTTTATTCTTTATAATGGTATTTCCCTCTGTTCTGTACTCATCTGTATTAGATGCGAGTTCTGGCAGCACTACTGTGGTGAAAATGTTGCACACCTGACTAGGGACTGATCTCATTCCATCATGGGATCATTTTAGGCACTAAATGCTAAACAGTTACCTATGCATGAAGCTCCTAGGGATCTTTATTATGCAAATCCAAGGCATTAAGATTGAATCATACAGCTTTTGTTCCCTTTTTAATGTAATTTTCAGCTAAACAGACTCTATTCAGTAGGCACACTTGCATCACCATATTATTTATTTATTATTTTTTGTGTATATCATTTAGAGGTATTTTTTATGCAAGCTTGAGGGTTCTGTTCAAATTTTAATGCATATTACCTTCTGGAATAATTGTGCGATTAACAAATTTACTGAACTGAGGAGTATAACCAATGAAGCAAGAGTTGTTTTGGCATAGATATGCTTCTGCAATTCATTGTCATTAACCGGATTCATCAGAGGGAAGGCAAGCAGAACAGCTCTGATTTTTTTTTTTTTTTCTAGTGGGAAGAAATCAAACTCCATATGATCCCAGACACAGAGAAGCAATAACACTGGGAAACTGTGGGCAGCAATGCAGTGAACTTTGTGGAGCGTTCTCCTTGCCTCTCCTCTATCTTGTGCATTTCATCAGTCAGGCCCTCTTGGTTTATGTGTTTTTTAATGTAATTTCTCCACACAAATTTAACCGTGAAAGATTGTTTTCATTAGCATCTGACAATAACTGGGATATTTAAACAGATGACCGGGTTTCAATTTCATACCCTTGTCACTGAGACAGAATTGTACTATGGTGCCAAATCAAGCGATTTAAACTTTTCATTAGCATCTTGGAACAGGTGATGAAGAGCCCTGTTCGTGAAGAGAGATGCGATGTGTTTTTACATAAATAAGACACATACGAAAAGCAAGTGTAAATTGGCCATATGTTACAGACCACGAAAATAAGTAAATATGAATGTGAAAAGATCTATATCTATATCTGTGATATATTCTGAGCATTGCCCAGTGTTAGGAGTAGAATGTAATGAGGCAACCTGAAAATCTCTAAATCTTACAGGTTTGGCAGATTAATTGGGTGTATCATGAAGAGGAAAAAGAGGAAGGGTTACAGATTGTTACTACAGTATATTGGTTATTGGTAATTATTCATATTTAGAAATGCTATTGGTCCATATGGGATGTTTTGGCCAGTATTTGAGTTACAGCAGGAGTTGAATTTTATCGTACACATTCAATCACAACATAGTATTCCCATATTAATATCAATAAATACAAAATTGGATAATGGATATTTAATAGTGCATTCTAATTTATCCTATTTGTATATTTAATTGGCTTTATATTTATATTAATTGCCTATTATTGCCTATATTGTTGCCTAATTAACACATTTATACTAAAATAACAAATCTCTAAACCAATTTCAAAATAGATGTCCATTTTTCATAATGTACATTATAATGTTGAGAAGTCTAGATTACATTAATAGAATATAAAACAATAGATTTTTTTGTGATTTTAGTTTTTTTTCTAATTTATTTAGACATAGTAGTATACAATTTAAATATTTTATATTTATATTTATATTAAATATTTAAATGAAAATTAAAATCCCAATGACATTTTGCAAGTTCATTGATCTAATCGATTATTATAATATTATTCAAACCTGGTTCACATAATGTTTTATGCATGTGGGAAATAATTAATAGATGCATCAATTTATGCACATATCGCAATCTCCACATATATCCCAGTTATTGAAACACCTGCATGTGATTTCTACATTTGTGCTTGATGACAAATTAAGGGCAGGGAAGGTGTGACAAGTTTGTGATTCCTTTTCACGGGCTGGATTTTGAATGCTGATGGCTTTAAGCATGATGGATAGAGTTGTAATGAATGAAAGGTGAATTAGAGGCATGGTCTTCCCGTCATAACCCAGCGAGACTAATCAACGGCTCCGCGTCTCTCTTTCCAAGCCCTTCATTCCAACTCGAAGAATGTAATCCAAGGATAGATGTGCCTCAATTACATTGGAATAGATCAAATTTCACACCCATTCATTTGCTAGCAATGCGGTGCATGATAAACATTGTATTGCTTCATTAATAACCAGACGTCACCCTCATTAGACCCCTTTTGAGCTTGACTAACAGGAGGAATCATTAGTCAAAACTAATATTAACAGGTACATCCGATTTTCATACCTCCCACCTTATTAACAGAGAGCCTACCCAAGTGGCCATTAATCACCCGCTGCTAAATAAGCCATGCACGAATGCACGCACGGGCAGACCTGCTGTCATATTGCCTGACAACGTTTCAAATCAAACAGAAGCAGCAGAGAACACAAATTCTGATATATTTACATGCATTCTTGTGGTCGCAGATGAAGTCTTGATATTTACTGTCAAATTCTCTCTAGTGTTTGCATGCCGACTCCAGACATCGGGAAGCAGAGGATTGAGGAACATCTTCCTCTCCTCCATCAGGCCAGCGGGTCCAGTGCGGGCCTGCTGACATGGCACAGCCAGATCCCTTACCAGCCAAAAAGAGCTTTTCTGTGACCATTTGGGGCTTCAAATGGGCAGAAGCAGGGGCTGGATGATTGACAGGTGGGCACTAGGGCTTAATTCCAGAGGAATAACTCCAAAAGCCTGAGTAAACAGCCCGCTGTATTAGGGAGTCCAGTGGAGATGAGCCACCGAGGCGGTGCTGGCCACCCCATAATCCCCTGCAAGTACATCCAACATTGCTCTTTTAATTTAGTTTACACCCAAGTGAGTTTAGCTGTCTGCTGATGGTGAGTGGATCATTATATTCAGACACAGGGCCCAGTGGTCTCATTCTAAAGTGATCCGGTTCACTGGAGCTCACTTAAGCGTTCAGGCGTAAGAGAAATACGCACCTCTTTTGAGTAAAATATTATTTCTTTATTGATCTTAACATGATGTTGTCTTGAGTGAAACTTCATCAGTGGCACAACTGTGTCATACTTGCTTGATTAAAAATCATTTAGCACAATTTTTTGCCAACTGAAAGTTTACTGAAAACACAAAGAAAGGGATTTGTTTAATTTCACAGTTATTCATATTCATTGTGACGTATATGCAAGTGAAAACGACTATATATATATATATATATATATATACATACACACACATATATATATATATATATATATATATATATATATATATATATAGTCGTTTTCACTTGCATATACTTGCATATTCATATTCATTGTGACGTATATGCAAGTGAAAACGACTATATATATATATATATATATATATATATAAAAAAAAAAAACGTATTACAAAATGCTTCAAAATAAATTCAGTTTAATAAATACCAAAAAACACATTAAGAAACCTTTAAAAAAAATGATTTACAAAGACGGATAGTCTCTGGCACAAAAGTAGACTTAGTAACATTAGTCATACACTTAATACTTCTGAAACGCTTACCTGAAGACATTATCTCAAAGTGTCTTCAAGGGGTGCATGCTATCGCCCATAATACTCCAGGCTTTCCTTATCACTTGCCGCTCATAAAACTCAGTTAAACTCCGCAGAGGCACGCTGGTAATTTTGAGAATACTCTCAATAAAAGTGCTATGGAAGGATTTCAGTATAAATCTTTTTATGAGTTCAGTTTCATTAGAACATCGATTCTTTGATGAGCCTTCGTGGTCTGCTGAAACTTAAGTGTAGTATCACAAAAAGGGTTAGGGTTTTCATTTGCATTTTCCCTAAAATGTATTAATTGTTTTAGAGATATTTAGTTGCAACTCTGCTCCATTGCACCAAGTAATAAACTCATGAAGTGCGTGACTATCATCATACTCCAAACTTGATAGCAGGGATAGAAGAACTATGTCATCTGCATATTTAACAACATGACAATTATCCCGAGAATTTCAGCACTCATCTGTATAAAGTATTAAGAGAACTGATGACAGTACACAACCTTCAGGAAATCCAATAGATGCATAAAGTGTATCCGATAAAACAAACATTTCTTCTATTTTATTTCTATAGTAAAGTTTGTCACATCTGATGGCTCTTTTAAAACCTCCTTGCTTATTAGGTTTTTTCCCTCACTGATCCCAGATAAAAATACAGTAAGACTTAGGAATAATAGCGTCAAGACAAAGGGTGTAGATAATATCCTTTTAAAACTTTGTCCATAGGACATTGATTAAAATCCCCCAAAATGGATTTAGAAGAATCTGGGGATGTAGCGTCCAGTTTGTGCAGAGTGTCTATCAATACATCTGTTGCTGCATCCATTTAGCCCAAGGATGTATATACACAAGAAAGTATAATTGAGGGAACTCACGTGGTAGATAGAACGGGCAGGGAGAAAGAACAAGCATTTTAATCTCTGAAGTACATATTTTATCCCGCCTTGTCACGTTGTTACACCAGCTCTCCTTAATGTACACACACACTCCACCTCCATGTCTTTTTTCCAGTAACGTCTTTATCTCTATCTAATCGTACACGGGAAATCTGCTTACCCACAGACTGTCTTCATCCACAGAGTTATCCAACCATGTTTCAACACTAACATGTGCGCATTCCTGTACTTATGTAGCAAAGTCACATTCACCTGCAACTCATCCATCTTATGATGAAGTGAGCGAACATTGCTCAGTATAATATTTGGCAGCGGGTTAAATCTTTGATTCACTTTTATCTTATGATTTACTCCTCCACGCTTACCCTGTTTCCTTTTGGGGGTTTTTCCGAAGGCCAGGCTTTTTCAACCCTTAAATGCATGAATGTTTCACCAATCATTATCACATATTCGGGTCTTTAGCGTCTCAGATCTATGTCTGACACGGATGGATTTCTATACCTGTCGCAATAATATAAAACTCCTAATATTAGAGTAACAATTACAGAAGTATATTTTGTTACCTTTTGGTTGGAATCTTGGAAGGGTTGAGTTTGAACAGATGTTTTACACCATCATCACTGTCCTTGTCAGAGCTCATTTCCCAGTACATTTGGCATCTGGCTCATATTTGAGATCTCAAACAAATTCTCAAAACTATTTTCAACATCTTCAAAATCAACATTTTGAATGCTTCCTCACCATGTTCACCATCAAGTTTCAGTGACACTAAGATTTGATTGCGTTCAGTATTGCTCTGCAGTAAATCGCTGAGCCATTTCAAGTTTTGATGATACTTCCTATTCTTTTGTTTTCTGCCTGCATTAACTATAAGTGAAACATCACTTTATCATTGTGTACCGCCTAGTGGAATAAAGGTGAATTGCACTTATTCAGTCATCAAAGATTCAATTACTGTTGTACAGAAAAAATATACTCACACTCTTACACACCTTGTGTCGTAAGCGACCCTATACAATTTTTACAAAAAATGAATGGGATTTTTGAGGAGTAGGAAGGTTCTAAAGACCTGAGGTATGCGTTTAAGGGTTAAGAATCTGCAATATATCCACAATCCTATAAGAACTTCTTCATAACTCTGCAGGAATGTCCCACGCAGGATCAACTGAGTGCAAACTCAGAATAAACTCCCTAGTAAGCATTGAGGCGTTCACTTGACTTTGTTGCATGAAAGTGCACGCCGCTCCTCCCAATAAGAAAAGCAGTGACAAAAGTCTTTGAGGATTAAACATATTCGTATACTCACGCAAAACAAACCCAAAACGACTTTAAAATAAAACATCTTGCAGATACGTCTTATGTTAAAAAACTAAACGCTTAAACAAGACAAAAACAAAGAAATAAATGCTCATATAAGACGCCTCACAGCCCTGCCGGCTCGCCACAAGATGGTTTGCCTTGTAGGATTGACTACCCTGGGGTGGGTTTCCCGAAGCCAACTATGGTTGCAAGTTCCGCCGTTACCAACGCAAATCAACAGAACTTCCAACCATAATTGGCAAACACACCCCAGCTCATGGCATTAGGATCATTCTAACTGTATCTCATTATCCAACTTTTAGCCCTCTGTACATGGAATGACAACAGTCAAATTGCAGAATAGAAGTCCTGATTATCTAAGAATACCCTTTTCTGTCTCCCGCACAATGATGTTGGCTTTCTAAGAGGTCGTTTGGTGTGCATTTGTGTATGTCTGTCTAGTTTTCCTCTCTTCATCATTACTGGTCTGCCATTAAACAGAGGACGCCAGTGAGCACATTAGCATCTGCCTGACTCAGCCGACCCCGTGGAGGACTGGAGGCGAGGGGAGGGACGGGACGTACTCTAAATTTGTGCTCTTGACTTGAAGAGATTGTTCGTGCAATTATCGGAGGACCTTTTCGGGGTAAATCAATACAAATGTAACAACCCCGGGTTTGCAGTGCAATGCCGTGACCTACTTGATGAATGATTTCACCAGTCTCTTCCATAAGTGACTTCACTGGAGAGAGACCAAGAGTAGATCATCCTCTTCAGAAGACATCTTCAGGAAAATACCCATGTCAGCTTCATGAATGTTTATTTTCAATTACAGTACTCGTGCAATGGTTTGAGTGAACAGATGGCTGTCATAGTCAAACAAAAACTTTAAGCTTCACTTGCTCAGCATGATTTCCCCACCTTGTTACTACTCAGTTCTACTGTCAAAACTTTGAAGGAACCATTTTATATTAGGATGCTAATTAGCCTGAAGGTGCGGTCACGTTAGTGAAATTTTATGAAAATTTGCAAACAAAAAAGGGTCCATTGTCTATGGCCAGTAGTGTAGAGATGTTTGAAGCAGAGCTTACACAGAAGTCACTTTCAAACCAAGCAACTTTCTGTTGATCAACACAGTGAATTTACGTGACCAACGTGAACACTTTGCGAAATCTGACATCGCCCTCGCACAAAATTCCCAATTACGTAGATTTATATTGAAATAACTAGATATTTTTACGCAAAAATTCGGCAAACAACAGTAAATGTGACCATCGAAATGTCATATGTCATTTAAATTTTACATTTTATTTTGGTTAATCATGCAGCCATTGTGTTATGTAATTTAAAGACATTATTTAAAAAGATAATGAAAATTACAATTCTGTCATCATTTGCTCACCCTCAAACCCTTAAGACTTAATTTTGTCTTCTGCAAAAAAAAGGAAAACATGTAGAAGATATTTTGAAGAAGTTTCCGGGTATGTGTATATGTATATATATATATATATATATATATATGTATACAGTATATATATATATATATATACAGTATATATATATATACACACACAGTTTATATATATATATATATATATATATATATTTATATATATACACAGTTTATATATGTATGTATACTGAACAAATATGATTTTATGACACTTTTAAGACATTTATATAGTTGGGAGATTTTCACCCTCATGTGAAATTCCAGATCACGTGAATTATTATTGAAATTACTTCTTATTGAAAGGATTTTGAATGCTAAAATTCCCTGATGCTAAATGTGACTAAACCTTAGTATTGTGGCCTGCTGTGTGGTCTGTCATGTGACCACTCCCCCTAAAATATGACTTTTTTTAACCAATCAGTGCACATAACAATGTTAACCAGGGCCACTCACACCCACCACAGTGCAAGCTGAGTGCTTGGCATTTCCCATTACTTAGCGTAATTATGCGTGCTAATTATTTCCCCATTATGATTACACAGTGGGATGGCTCTTATCAAAATAAAAGTGTCGTTTTCCCCCCCAAATAGTTGCGTTAGCTGTTTCTTCCCCTGTTCATTGTGATAGTGACAGCAGTACTTATGTGGTTTGTACTGATATGGCTTTTTTTCCCCACTCGTTTCTATCCCTCCTTTTTCTCTCTCTGACAGTGGTGCTCCAGGCCAGGTTACTGAGTGTAACCGTAGCAACTGACTTTGTGAATCCTGTTATAGGCTATGTGGCTAGCGTTTATGGTGAAGGCGATTGTCTGCCTGCCCCTCCTCGCTGATTTTAATTCCTATTATAAGGAACCATGTATTCATGGGGCTTTGGGGTTATTATACAACCCTCAATAGACTGCAGAATATGGTGGTTATACTCACTTCTGCCCCTTCACTTTCTGGAGTAGCTGGAGGATTTTTGATTATTATAAATATTATGGTGTTTTAAGTGTTAACGGTTGAAATTAGAGTAAATATTTATGTTCAAATTATGTTAATACATATTACATTACCAGTATACCAGTGTGTGATAGTTATACTGTATGCTTAAAAAATAGCTAATTACTTTTTCAAAAGGGTAACTTGACTGTAGTTGATATACCATTATTAGTAGCTTGTAATTTGTTGAATAGCCTCCCCAACATTGCTACACATTACTAGTCTCAGCCTCAGATGCCACACACACGGTTCCAGAAATGCATATGGCACACAAAATTGGAAACACTTAAGGAGTTTTGAAGTCGTAATTTTATTGTGGAATTCTACAGGATGTCCGGGAGACGTGTGTGTCGCGTTCTTAGCGGTCCGCCTTGAAACTAAGCCGACATGGTGCCAAACCCCCTCATGGAAGAAGAAAGCCATCCTGTTTACAACTGTGACAATCAACGCTTATCAGAATCAGCTAAACGCTGGATTTTCAAAAGAATGTGAAGTTCGCTGCTCCATTGTTGCAGTAAACTTGCACAACGTTCTTGAATGAATCATTTATTAGATGCACGCCGGTCTGTTATCGTAGGGACATCGACTTTTTCACACCCCTAAACATGACGCGGGAACAAAACGAACTGTGATCGGTTGCTTTAGGCTACATATCAGTCAGGCATCTTGGGCGGTCCTTGGCCAATGAAAGCTGTGATGGAGTCCAGACCTTCTGAAGGTCTGGCTACGCGAGACTAACACAATACTGAACAGTGAGATTGACAGTAAGTGTGATTTCCTCTTGGTAAGGTGAATCAGTTTGATTTGGTTTATATTGACCTTCAACATTCATGTTACCCCTGTTCTTGGCCCTGAGTTGAGGATATCACATGAGAGGAAAAAGGCGAGAAGGGGGCAGGAGCCAGCTGGCTGGCTGAGCTCATTAAGTGGGTCGGCAAGATGTTTCAGTCAACTTCTTCTGACATCAAACCCCTACAATGTCAACTAAGCACCTGCCTCATACATATTGGGCCTTTTATCATAAAATGACAGATAGCAGTCTAGGAACTCTCAAGGCCCATTCACAACAAGTCTAATGGAACTAAATGATGT
Source organism: Leuciscus leuciscus (assembly GCF_965113295.1). NCBI lineage: Eukaryota > Metazoa > Chordata > Actinopteri > Cypriniformes > Leuciscidae > Leuciscus > Leuciscus leuciscus. Next base: position 17,778,536 of record NC_138747.1, on the reverse strand, counting down.
GACAAATATCCACATAAAAACAATTCACACCAAATCCTTTTTTTTTTTTTTTTTTTATTACTTGTTTTTGTTTTTCATGCCCTGAATTCAGACGTGATAGGAATAGTCCTTATTTTCATGTGCATACAAAGATCTGAATAAAAAAGTATTCTGTTTTAAGGAGCCAGTTTTATTTTCAGTTCTGGTAGTTTTGTTCAAAAGTTCTTTGTTTATGTCGGTGTCAGACTCACATTTACTCCCTTGTGCTTTGGCTTTTGTCACTTGTTGGCAGTAAAGTAGCTGCGTGATTGTTTTTGTTGTTGTTTTTCGGGTTTTTTGCGGCAAGGCAGACATCACAGAGTGAGTTCCAGATATGTTGGACATGCAGGACAGATTACCAGACTGATGAGAATGGGTCTCGTACCAAAGTGCTTTGAGCGGAGAGGGAACATGTCTGTCAGTTAGTTCCCTTCGGACATAGTCGGGTCGGATTGCCAAAAGGCACAGTTTGACTGCAGACCCAACACACCTATCCCGAGTTCCCGACAAACCTGGAAATAATAGCTTTTATGGCTGTAATGGCCTTTATCTTCTAGTCCATTTGGTATTTTGAGCACAGTAAGCCAACAAGACCCAAACCACTTTGGTTGTGCATGTTGATTTAGATTATTTTCTCCCTGTAAACACACAAAATATACATGATTTTGTGGATTACACATTGAATCTCACAGCTCAACAGTAAAGGATTTGCTTTGCTGGCTTGGTTTGGCCAGCAATTGACTTTTTTTCTTGCCTTGCCATCATTTTCCCTCACCCCAACAAAACTTTGTATTTTTGTAGTTGCTAGAGAAATATATATATATTCAAAACATTTTATTGAATGTTTATTATTTTATTTATTTTTATTATGTATATATAAATCAGGTTGCTTATTTATTTATTTATTTGTTTATTTATTTATTTTAATTAAATGTTGTTTTATTAAACGTATATATGTTGCTTATATTATGTATTTATATATTTATTTTAAATAAAACATTTATCAAGAAATTGATTTTAAATAACACAAATATTATATAAATATTTGATAAAATTTAATTTAAATTTGATAATTGTTTTTAAGTTTCCATATATATATATATATATAGATAGATAGATAGATATAGATATATATAGATATAGATACTTTTTTTAGTATTATTATTTTTATTTGCTTCAGTTCTCGCTGTATTGATCACTGCCTGTAACCTGTAAAGGTAGAGTTGACTTGCAACAGTGATGTAGCCTAGAATTGCCCTCCATGAGAGCCGGATGACATTCGCCATCTATCAACATCACCAACCCCAGCAAGAGACTGAAACATGTGTGTTTGTGTGACAGGTCTTTCACATTGATTAAGCTTTAGGTCCATACAATAGAAACCAACCTTGTGCTCTTTGACACTCTACCCACCATACATCTGCCAGAGATACAGTAGTAAAAGAAGAAAGAGCTATATTCATAACCTTTATTGCATTAAGTACATTTAGAAACTCTTTCCTGGATGAATGTGGAGTGGATCAGAGATGGTAAGCGGCTCTGTGTTGCATTTAACTAGAACTGCAGTTGAAGGTATTGACTTCCACATGGAGGTCAATCGAAGTTCATAAGCCCAAGCTGTATTTACGACAATCTATAAAAACAAGAATTTAGGATCCGAGCGAACTCCAATCAAATTAATTGACACTAGACTCTCTCTCCTTCCCATTTGAATTCTATTGGCTTCTGGTCTAATTTAGATTATTTTACAACCATCAAAATGGTCAATACATCAATTTTCATAATCTTATTTTATTTGTGTTTTACATATGAACTCTGACCCCTTGTTCTTTAGCCTCTCAAGATCAAACAGTGCTCTGTGTGTTCTTTTAGCTCTGGGATGTTTGCTTGGATTGTCTTCCTCTGTGTGTCATCCACAGGGGTCACAAGTTGGGTTGTCTTGTTTCTATGACAACAGTTTTTGACCAGACCCCCTTATGTCACTCTAGAGAGCATTTTGTCTCTTAACAGATCCTTATGATTGACTTTCCATGAATACCCACAAATCCTATAGTTGCAGTTGGCACCCTGATTGATATATCAGGCCCATATAGGCCATCTTTTTTTTATTTTTCTGTATATTGGTATAAACTGATGTTGGTTATTGTATTAATATTATTATTTCTGGAATACTTTCATAGACATCTTTTATATATGGGACTTTTATTGATTATATATACACTACCATTCAAAAGTGTAGTGTCCTGTAAGATTTTTTTTAAATCTCTAATGTTCACAAAGGCTGCATTTATTTGATCAAATTGATCATTTTATCTTATTATTAATTTTGAAAACAGTTGTGTTTTCATATTTAAATATTTTTACTTAAATATTTTTGTGGAAAATTATACATTTTTGTCAAGATTCTTTGATGAATAGAATGTACAAATCTTCAATGTATTTACTGTCACTATTGATCACTTTAATGAATACTTGCTGAATAATATATAAATACATACATACATACATGCATACATTTAATTAATTAGTTATGGGGGGAAAAAAGATTATAAAATGATTACCCTCATGGTCATTAAAGCCTAAAAGTTTGTGTGTAATAAATTATGTGTTGAATATTTTTTTTCTCCCTAAAGCTACTTTTTGTAATGTATATTTGATGCCTTTCTCTTATAATACAATCATTTCTTTAAATTATGTTTTTGGAGGTAATTTCTCAGTCTAATTTGCGATTAATTAGATTAATTAATTGCCACATCATGTACAGCCCTAATAGATAGATAGATGTAGCTGTCTGTTATAATCTAACATCTAGTTTTGTTGTGTCAAATGTTCTAAAATGGGATTCACAAGGCCTCTGGGCTTGTTTTCCATCTCATTGTGAAATCAAAGTGTCTAATATACATCAGTAAGTTGCTAAATGTTTTCCGGTGTGTCTAATTCTTTACTTCAACACCTTAGGTGGAAAAAAGCGAGGTGTCATCACAGTGTAAGTTAAGGTGATTATGAGGGCTAATTTTCCGTGCCTCACATTAGGCAGACTTGTACATCAGTTAAGCTCAGAAGCCCCTGTAATCCCTCTCGGTTTGGCCTGAAACTCCAGCGTTCGCAATGAGCTTTAGAGGTGACTTCGTTCTCTGGAGGCGGTAGTTGAGGGTTTGAAAGGGTAGAGGCCAGTTCTGTTTAAAAAGTCTGCCGTCGCCCCACAGGAGACGCTAGTGGGCCTCAGCACCCTCCTGCTGGAGTCTAACACCTGAACCGAACCACTAACCTCTATAACCTCAGAGCACCAGGGCCTGTGGGACACCCTTAACCTAAGTTTATCCTAACAAATGTAAAGCACCGCTGTTTAAACGAGAAAGAAAAACTGAGTATAGGCTCATTAATCTCCTCAGCTTTTCTTTTGTCTGTCCCTTTGCCTCTTTTTCCCTTTTGGCAATGTCATGGCTGTGTTCTTCCCCATGGGTCTCCATTCTGGGAAAACTCTGTGACAGTTTTGTATGTGTTTCAGCGAGTGTGAAAGTGTGCCAGTCTCATGCTTAGAGTCCCTTTGATCCCATTCCAGTGTTATTTTAATATCATTTAAATACTATTGTAATTTCTATTAATATTTTGAATTTCATTTTATTTGAATATTTTCTGTTTTCATTTTAATTTTAGTTTGTTTTATGTAATTTTATTGTGTTTCTAATCATTTTTTGATTTTTTTTTTATATAGTTACAGTTGTGGTCAGAATTATTGGCACCCCTGGTAAAAATGATCAAAGATGGCTGTAAAAAATAAATCTGCATTGTTTATCCTTTTGATATTATTTGAAATAATTTGTAAAAATCTAACCTGTCATTGAAGTAAAAGAATTGAAAGTGGGGGGGTGGGGGGGTGGTCACATTATGAAATATATGTTTTTCTCCAAAACACGTTAGCCACAATTACTGTATATTTCAGTTAATGTTTATTTTAAGTACACTGAAAATATTTTTCGAAGTTGTAAATAAAAAATATTATTTGATTTATTTTACAAGAAAATACTATTTCAGTCTTTCTACTTCAACATTTCACACTTAATCCAATGTGTTACCGTTTCTTTGTAATAATTTGTGAAATTTACTAGCAATTTCTGAGTGAAAATTGTCTCCACCAATTTTATTTTGTTTTTCACTGTAATGATTTTAAAAAAATGGTTTTAGTTAACAATAATAACCCTGTCCAATCCCTGACTTTATAGCCATACTAGGTCACAGATGTGTGTTATTTGGACACTTACTTAAAATATATAAAATCTTCTCAGATCCGGTAGAATGTTTCGGATTCCAATTTCCAGATTAAGTATCGAGCTAAACAGAAACCCTGTCACGGAGAGCAAGCTGTCTATATTTGTTTAGCTCTTGGCAAATAAAATTCGGAGATTTCCCCTTGTAATTGCCCCTCGCACATGTCTTTGTTATGATATCCACGCACACAGAGACTGGCATTTTTGTCTAAGCCGCCCAACCGCATTGATCTTTACGTTTTATTGTGGCAGATTGAAGTCTATCTGTTTTTTTCAGTGCCATTTAGATCAATACTTTCACCCTTTAGTATGCTCTCTGTGTAACCTCTCAGAACTGACAGGTTGACATCAATTCCCCATGACAGATGACAAAATTCTGCCATGCTGCATTCGTCTTCCGCTACACTCAGGAAGGGACATTTTAGGTAATGGGCTCAAATAAACCCTCTCCGAGTGCTGTGAGGATGATTCTGTCGGAAAAAGGTGTCTGCCGCCACCATTTAAGCAGGAATGATTCATAGATGGAGGGTTGAGCTCAAGTAAACCATCGTAGGGAATAGCTGCAGTATCAATCCACAGCCGTGGCGACAAATCCCCCACTTTCATCCCTGTGAATGGAGGACTTATTTTTCCCAGGCAGCTTAGGGAAGTATTGTTCAAGGAGGTTACTGTATTATCATGTATGGAGCTTGCAGCATCCGTGCCCTCTGTGTTTTTATGGAGAAGAGACGCTGCGTTTGGCCGCAATGGGAACTGTGTGATTAAATCCCGATTTAGGGATTGGGGTGAAATCCACGTGGAGGATTTTTGCAGATTTCCGGCCACACTCTCATTCACTAATATAACGGTCTCGAGTTGATACAGGAAGGCCTTGTGCAGTGCTACGGGCCTCTTGAAATCCCATGTGGAGGTTTTTGGAAGAGTACAGGAAATGTGTTTGTACTGTAGGCTATGTAAAGGCAAAATGTTTTTGTTTTTTAATGACAAGCAAGACTAGTAACTGGTTTGGAACACATAGGCATCATCACTATGCAGGAGACTCAAGTCATCATTGATTCTTTTGCTGTTAGCATGTTGCTAAGCTAACGCCAGATACTCTTAACAAATATGTACTTAAAAATAATACTCCACAGACAAATATTGCATAAAATAATACATTTTTAATCACTCTGAGTTTTTTTTTTTATAAAAATTTTTCTCACTTTGGTCTCAGTCTCGGATTTGTTTCTTCTCTGAGCTTTTAAGTACCCTTAAATCAGTATGAAATGAAAATTACTATACTTTTCACTTTATTTATTTTCTAAATGCATTTTATTGACATTATTCTGAGCAATTCATCCATTCATTTTAATTTTGACCTCGTTTAACCCTTAGACGACGTAAAGTACATGAATCTGATCAAACTTTATGAGTTTTATCGAGTTGATGTGGGCGTTGACAGGTTTGCATGGATCACCTCAGATCATTTGATCATCGTTTCAATAGCGCGCGCTCTCCGTAGGCGTGTTCACATTAGCAGAAAATTTGTTGCCATGAGAACGAATGACATCTCTCTCTTTTCATACAGATTACATAAACAAAGAATATTTGTTTTTGTTTTTGTTGTGCGACTAGTATTCGCTGAGTTTTGTTTAAGTTGTGCTCCAGAAAAAAAGTTCACGGAGACGAAGAGGCAGAAAGTACACCCTGTTTATTTTCTTTATTTTACAAAAGCACAATGTTTTGTTTCGATTGTAAGTGGACACATAAAAAAAGACATTTTACAGTTTATTGTTTTCATATTTCTTTAGTCTGTATGACCATAATTGACAGAGTATTTTAAGTCTATTTTTCTGTTATGTGAAAAAAATCCAGCAAAACGCGCTGGCGCATTTGTCGACCCCAGAGGGTTAATCATAACTCGATCTTTCAGTGAAAAGACATACTTTTCTCTCTTTTTATGTGTGTTGGACACATTTCTTATAAGCCAACTCTATCCAATGGACATGACCAATAGATAGAACCAATTCCCTGCCCTACATTTGTTGGTTACACTTTATTTCGATTGTCCACTTTGGACATATTACTAACTCTATGGCCGCATTTTTATTACATGGTTCAAGTAACCCAATTCTGATTTTAATTTTTTTCTCCCATGTGGCATAGATCGGATATGAAAGCAGGAACGTGTAAACGGGAAAAAAAAGCACATGGATTCCAATATTCTCTGATCGGTTTCAGGCCTCATTCATATGTGGAAATAAATCTGATATGAATCGGAAATGTGTATTTGCATCTGCAATGTAAGCAGACAGATTGGATATTCTTCTCAATGGGAGTCATTGAAAAGGCGACGGTGGCGAATTACGTCAACTCAGATGGACACAAACCGCGATCACAAGACTCTTTTGAATGGCACAATGGAGGACGAAGACCCAACCCACTTAAGAGAGCAGTGTTTTGCTGACCTTTAAATATGGTGCGGGAAGCAAAAGCTTGTATTATCATTTCATCTGTGTCCAATGCAATTTGTGCATTTTTACTTTTCAGCCAAAGCTGTTAGGTAAGGGCTAGTAGAATAATTGTCATGTACTGTAGTTGCAAAGTTACTTATAGTCTGAAAGATGTATTTTGGGGGATCATCAAAATAAAGTGTTTGCAGATTTTAAATTCATACATTGAGCAAAGTTACTTGCAGTTAGTAGAATGTCTAAAGTTGACTATCGTGTAATAGTGTTACTATAACGTGTAATAATCCGTTTCACTCTGATGTATGTCACAATATGAAACAAAAGATCGGTAGTTACTTCCAATACATCACGACTTAAAAGCATATGTCTATTCTATTCTCTCTTTTTTATGCTTTTGAGAGATTTTTCCTGCGCACTTTTTTTGTCTCTCTCCAAGTCTTAACAATTTTCTTTCTGTTCCTAATTGCCTTTGTTTCTGTTAAAGCCATTAACTCTATAAATGGCACGTTGTAAATTTATGCCATGTAATTAGCTTCTACAAGATGCTATTTGGAATTTTTCATTCTCGTAGTAGTATTAATGCACTGAGGGTTTATTGCAATTTATTATGAGGCAAACAGTGTTTCTTACCTCATATTTTAAACATATATAATAAAAAAGTCATGTTCTGATGTAGTGTTTCTATTGTTTATATTAGCAAAGCATTGTAAAATGAATTTAATAGCTTGTAGAGTACGACAGCGAGTAGTTATTAGCTTTTACTAAAGCATTAACATAATGTGACACATCAATAACAATTAGGGAATTGTTATTCTCGCACTGCGTCAGAACGCTATGGGGAATGCCTCGAATCTAATCACGGCAATCCTATTGGCCGGCGACAGCCTATGACATCATCACTAGTGCGACCCGGAAGTATATAAGGGGAGCCTGGAGAACATGTCAACAGCTTTTTCGTCTTCAGGGACTGTTTTGTTTGTACACTTCAACCTGAAAACTTCAAAAAGGTAATCATGGCTTGTGAAAAACGCTTCAGGAAGTGTGTGCATCCGTGTCTTAGATATTGATACTTGATGACACACAACTTGTGTGTTTATGGTTTGGGCTCAGAGCATGCACTCTGTTCCTGAGGGATCTGCTTGTGCCTCTGTGAGTTTTTTCCCTTGAGAAAACGCCACTCTCGTCTACTCTCTTCTCGAGGGAAGCGGGACGGGCATCTGTACCAGGCGATTCAGGTCCCACTCGCACTTTGGGAGAGCAGAGACTGGAATCGTGGGGTTTTTCAGATGGAGCTCACTGAGGAGGTTGAGAGAATTGTTAGCTGTAGGCCTTACGGTAGTCATCCGCGATAGTCCGGTAGCGTAAGATTGTACTCCCCTTGCTTTAAAGGGTTGATAGCACTTCTGCTGAGTACACTGCCTGTTGGCAATGTGAAATAAGTATAACCAGGCCCACAGAGATGTCTGTAAGAGCACCTGACTTCTGTGACTAGCTCTGCTAACAGTCCCGCTATCAAGTAGTTAGGCCTTGACAGGCCCCCTTGAAAGTGGATCCCCAACAAGTTGGATGCTTAGCATTGCAAAGGCAAAACCTAGCCCAGAGCCTGGTCAATACTTATCAGGTTTTGAGTATAGTGTTCCAGAATCTGAGGATCATTCTGTATGAATACTTAGCTCCCTTAGTTTGGTCGGAAGGTCGAAGGACTCTCACGAGGCCTCCCTGTTAGATCAGCCCTAGAGCTGGAGGCGCTCCCCTATTAGGGTCCCTTTCAGAGTGCCTAGGCTCCACATGGCTTTGAAGCACTGTGTGGATCCAGGATTTGGTAGAGTTACTCCCCTCATTCGCAAGGGTTAGAAAGCGCTGTGCTGAGTTTTACTCTTCAGGATGCCCGTCTCTAAGATCCGGTCTGTGAGCGATCACTGCCACTATCTGCAGTCCTCCCTATCGGATGCCTCCACAAGTGAGGCAAAATATGTTACAGACTCTGTTTAGGAAACAGACAGGTTGTTGGCAAGACTAGGTCAATAAATTAGACCAGGTCAGCCTCCCTGGTGGCATGTGGGGTTGACTTCATGTCCCCCTCAGAAAGTGATTGGACGGGTCTCCTGTGGACCCCCTGGCCATATTCCCTTAAAGGAACCCCTTCCATGGAAGTTGTTGGTTCCAAAGCCTTTGAGCAGCCTTGGTAGGCCTTCATTGTATCGGAGGCCCCTTTGAGGCTTATAGCTTGGGCAGTGGCCATAGGGAATATATGTGACCCGAAGGGGGAGTGTTTTTGGCCTTTCAGTGAAACTGCTGTGTTTTGAAGTTTTTTGTCACAGCCATGCACTCCTCTCAGCATGGCAGCATGGGTAGATCGTTCCCTATAGCGTTTTGACGCAGTGCGAGTTCCCTTTAGAAAGGGAACAAGACACTGCATCTTTTCGCCATGCCTCGGGGATGCCTGCTGAACAGTCCCATCAGATGATAAGTTGTTGACTTCCGGGTTGCACTAGTGATGATGTCATAGGCTGTCGCCGGCCAATAGGATTTCAGTGATTAGATAAGCGTTTCAGACACCGGTTCATGCGGAGATGTTCCCCATAGAGTTCTGACGCAGTGTCTCGTTCCCTGTTCTCAGGGAACATAGGTGACAGTCGTAACCTGAGACGTTCTTCTTTTTTTGGTTCCAGCCTTTGTGGTTATATTAATGAGTTCCAGCAAGTTGTTATGGGGTCATTATTTTTTACTGATTTATTTTTGTTTGTGTGTGAAGAATATGATAATTAGGTTTCTATTTTTTTTTTTTTATCCTTTATGAGGTAATTCTTAACTGGGTCACCTGTCTGATATTCAACTTCGTTGAAATAATAATATAACAGGATTGTTGGTTTCTTCCTCTGCTTAGTGTGTCTGAAGTGGGTCACAAAAGTTATATGCTGAACATTCTAGCTTAGTGTGCCCTGAAAACGAACTGTGCTGTCTGTGTTGGATGCATTATGCTTGTTATATGGAAATCAATGTTCTCCTGTTGCTGACAATGTTTCATGGATACATTTCTTTCTCCCCCTCCACTCATATTGCTGCTTTTTATTGATTTCTGTTATTGCTATATTTTATGTTGTCATATCAATCCATCTCAGCCTTTAATAACATAGAGATTATATTCACATTAGTGATCAGACTATAATAAAATTGTGTTTGCAACCCTCCAATTTTTTTTTTACATATATTAAATGCTTTTTTAAAAAAGTGCACACTTTTGTAATTTGACTTGTAGTGGCACGTTTGAATATGCAGAAGTGGGCAATAAAATATTCGTGATTTTAACTGTGTACCTCTCCGCAGTTAAAATCACAATATAAAAGAGCACAAAAGCCCATGTTGAAAAAGCTCAGGTGGAGATTTCTTTCAAACGCAAATTTAATTTGTGAATATTGTTTGTGTTCTCAAATGAAATTGAGTCAAAAGGATGTTATTCACAAGAGTGTCATGTCGAGCTCATGATTGCAGTACAAATGGGCTTTTGTTTTGTAAGGATGGATTGGATTGGATTTACCAATAACAAATCTTCACTAATAAAATGCCACTCTGTTTTTACTAGTTATATTCAAGTTCAGTTAGCCCTGCATTAACGCTGGTGAATAACACTGAATCCATCCAGTTTTGTTTCTCATTGTGGCACTGAAACTCAGGCTTTGTCAAAGACCCAATGTTTTTGGGAAATGTCCCCTTAGTGGCAGAACAATTGTATGCGAAGCGCAGAACATAGTTCATACAGAGCTTGTGATAGCTGTGCAGATGCATTCCCAGTAGCATTGTATGTTTGGAATCAGCCCTACTGTGTCATTAGAGTGCTATTAAAGAGCTTTTGCATTCATACAGTTAAAGAGAGCCGCATGCAATTACACCTGGACTATTGCTAAAAGCAGCACAAGGGTCTCAACATGCATCACCGATGTCCCCGGTGCTAATGAATTGAATTACAGACCTGTGCCTTTATCAGGGGGACTAAATTGCTGATCTCTCTGGAGAGCCAGGGCACTTGACTGGCCATATTTTAATGATTTCCATTGAGAATGGCCAGACGTACCCCCAGTAACTATTAAACCCCTACTCAAAGCATGTCTGCATGCAATGGAGGACCCCGGGGTATGAATTTTGAATACTGTTATTTCAGATCAAACAGCAGGGTTGCAGCTCGGTTAGAACCTGGATGGGAGAACTCTTGGGGAAACCAGTTTGCTGCTGTAAGAAGTGTTAGTGAGGCCAGTAGGGGGTGCTCACCCTATGGTCTGAGTGGGTCATACCGCTCCAGAATAGTGACGGGGACACTATTCATGGGTTTCATCAGGTCCCTTTCCACAGGTGTATAAAATCAAGCACCTAGATTATGAATGCAGACTGCATTGTGCTTGATTAATACACCTGTGGAAAGGGACCGGATGAAATCCATGAATACCATAGCAAGCACCATCCTTCGGATGAGACCGAGGTCCTGACTCTCTGTGGTCATTACAAATCCCATGGCACTTCTCTTATAAAGTGTAGAGGTGTGACCCTGGTGTCCTGGCCAAATTCCCTCCATTGGCCTTCATCAGGCATGGCCTCCTAATCATCCCCATCCTTTAAATTTGGCTCTATCACTTTCTCTTCTCTGCACCTATAGCTGGTGTGTGGTGAGCACACTGGCGGCATTGTTCTGTGGCTGCCATTGGATCATCCAAGTGGTACATAAAGTGCTATATAAAGGCCTCATTCATTCCTTCATTCATTTACATTGTTGGGACCTAACGCATTACAAGTAACTGAGTTACATAATCAGATTACTTTTTTCAGTTACTTAAAGGAGAACTTGGTAACTTTTTTAACTTAATAAAACTGTCTAGAAATCATTTGGATGGTTAAACAACCTGTTCTGGTGATATTGGTGACTTTCCCCGCTCCCCCCAGCGTTCCCAGGTGGAAAACCAACCTTGCAACTTGCAACACTACCGTCCCGGCAAGTTAGAAATTGGAAGTCTCGTGAGAAGCAAGAATTAGAACGAGAACGAGCGCGAAACACAAATTGCTTTACGGCAATTCGACATAAACACACACGCATGTATGATGTATTACCAGATTACCCACCTCGGTAGACATAGCTCCACGCGATACAGTTGGCTAGCTCCGATCAAAACAATGAGCACATGAGCAGCGGTAGAGAGGGGGAGGAGGCCGCCGCAAATTAGTTTTTTACGACTGTGTTGTGAAATATACGCCCCCCCCCACAGCTGTAGGGGGAGCTCGTGGGGAAAACATGCGACAACAAAAGGGAAAATCAGCGAAGAAGTGACTAGAGTTCGCTAGAGTTACCGAGTTCTCCTTTAATCAGTTACTTTTTTGAGTAAGTAACGCAAGTTACTTTGTTTTTCCATTTATTGACTGACAGCTCTCCTGTCCCTATGTTGAGAGAAATAGTAAGTGCAGAGGCGTTGTGTGCGTTGTGTTATTTTCATTCATTCATTCATCACGTTTGAAAATAATGTACCAACTACACTAAACCATAAACATACCCGATATTGTTAAAGTTCCTCTGTGGTGAAAATCCAGCTTTTATTGTTGTTTATACGTATGTCTATGTGGTGTTTTTAATATGCTTTATGACACACCGTGAGCAAATTCATGTCAGCACCATTGCTGAGTATTTTCTCCTTAAAACTGGAGTGAATCAAAGAGTCTCAAAAACACAGTTTGAAATCGCTGGTGTTTCTGACGTCACAAACTACCTTGTAACCAATCACGTCAACATGTGATCGTCAACGAGTGGATCTCTGAGCTGGAGTGAGTGAGTGGAGGCAGGGCTTATTTGCATATTCATAGAACCGCGTATACTAAATGAGGCAAGGGTGTAGAGTTACATTCAAGATTTTTAAGGCATGACGTGTTTTTTTTGTTTTTTTTTAAGAAAAAAACTTTTAAATATGTCATTTTTGTGATCAAAGATGAGTTTTAAGGGATACAATTATTGACTACGGGGGGACTTTAACAAGAGCAAACGTGACATAATAACGCATTTGCTGATGCAACCATGCCATTTTAGCTTGCTTCTACAAGTTTCTGACATATTTTGGTCGTGTCTCATGTTTCATGGGACTCGTAACTGTTTGCACCGCATCGCAAGTGCAATGCTGTATCAGGTGAGCTACTGAGCAAGTTTACTGCATCAGAAAAGCTATACATATGAAGCTGGTTATGTGATGCACACGTCAAAATGTAAATGTAAATCATGCACTATGGTAAAAAGTGTTTTCCGGTCATAATATATAATATTGTGCAAGGAACTTCGTGAAAATAAGTCGATAATATGCCCCTGTAATAATAATTTTGTATGATAAGGATTAAAAGTGCTTGCTGTTTTACTACATCTAGTGTTCATTTCAGCTGAAAACTGCAGTGATTTATATGCATTGGTATGTTTTAGTTTTTTTTGTGTTTTGCAAAAATGTGTTGGATAATTTTGTCCATTTATAATGGTTGCAACAACATCTACCAGCAGAGGCTAACTAGCCCATGGCTATAAAACAGTTAGAGGTACTGTAAAGAAAACAACTTCATGGACTGCTACTGATCATTCTATAGAGACATAACCAGTTTTTACACACAAACGCCTGGGTGCCCTTCAATATGATAATTCCTGTCCCGGAGCAATCTATTTTCCTGCTTTACAGTGCGATAGATATAAAACAGGACAACAAGAGGAGCAACACAGTTATAGTTTATGATCTGCTTATGGCCAATCCTGCTTGAAGAAGGTTTTTATTTTTTTATTTTTTTTTACACTAGAATTAACGTTAGTATAATTTTTTTTTTTTTTATCCTCATAGCATGCCTCATCAAGTTAAAGGTAATAATGAGTACCATAATACTGAGAGAAACTGAGCCTGCAGTCAATCATATTCTCCATCTGTAGTAAAGAATATTGTATTATACAGTACTAAGAACAATTGATTAGAAATGTTACGTTTTTCTTTCCACAGGTCAATCAATCTAATGTCTAATCTATTTTTTTAAATACCAGATTTAACTATCTATTGAGCCATCAACCTCATTAAGGCTGGTTTTCAGTGAGTAATAACTAAAAATTCCACTTGTTCCTCACATAAAGCTATTATATGGCTTCAGAAGATTTAGACTACAGCACTATACATGAAAGCCTGCATTAAAGAGGACCTGAATGTAGTGTATTATTGGAATATCTTTTCTAGCTAATCAAAGAAGCTTTCTTTAACCAGTTAGCGCTTCGCTTATAATGGTTTCAAAAGTGTAGTGTTTTCAAAAATGTATTTTTCGGTACATATCAAAACGATTTCAGTACTCAGCAGTGCTTTCTCTCTGACAAGTTGACAAACAACATTGCATTTTACTTAGATAAGTATATAGTCTGTTAGCATTTTGTGTTTCAGAGCAAAGTACGCCACTACTGTGTTCTTACACTCAAACAGCCCCACTTATGCATGCTGTGAGTTTAATGTGTATTTGGGAACTCAACAGGCACCTGTTACTTTTATAATTCCACATTCCCATAATTTCCGACATTTTTGAGGACAGATGATTACAGCATTTCACTAGATTTGTATTGAGAACCATTTGTAAACATGTTGTCAGACATTTAAAGGTCTCCCAGCAGTTTTCCTCTAAAATAAAATCTTGCAAGTGAAGTCATAAGTATAGTCACAATATATAAATGATAGTGCAGTTGTTTGACAATATGTCTCTTAGAAATAAAATAATACTACTACTACTACTACTAATAATAATAATAATAATAATAATTATTATTATTATTATTGTTATTATCATCATCATTTAATCCCAATCAGAACAAGCCTGCAGAATCTCAGATAATTTGACAATGGCCAAATATGACTATGGATATTGTTTAAAATGCATGGCCTTCATTTTATAAAAAAAAAAATCCCGTGGTATAGAAAATAGTATCAAATGTTGGTAATTTTCAAGGTATTGTATCAAAGTTAGAAATGTTAGTATTGTGACAACACTAATGTGATGTGTAGCATGCAATTTAAAAGTTATACATTAACATATTTCCATGGTTAAAAATAAATACACCATAAAGCAATTTTCAATTGTTAATATATGGCCACGATATACTCCTCCCAATATGTTATGTGATCCAATCAAGAAAAAAAAAAAGATTACATATATTTATTTGTGTTCCACAGAAGAAAGAGTCATTTGGTTTAGAATGACATGAGAATGAGTAAATGATGATAGAATTTTCATTTTCAGATTTCATTTCTTTGAAGGTGTCCCTCTCTCTTTCTTTTCTCAGACACTCAAAGGCTGAACGCATTGACAGGACACTTTGTCTTTATTGATTGAGCGGAGATCCAAATCTCTGGTCTGAGTCCTACCGGTGCCTGCAATATCCGACAAGAGAGAAAACAATTCGTAAATGTACGATATTTAGCTAAAATAACTGTCCGTGAAGCAGCAAAGGCACAGTGGCATTATTTATTTGAGCTTTCTCTATCTCTCTCTTTCATTTCCGTTCTCTTAATGCATATTTCAGCTGTGTGTAACCATTGGTTACGACTCTAATAAGGATTCCTCTGTTTGCCCGAAGCTTTGACACCCTGAAAGTTTGCATGTGTGGCTCTGAACTCAGCACTTCACATATCTTACTGTGTAATTCCTGCTGTCAAATGGGTTGTTGCCGAGACGATGGTGCAGTGGCGGAGGGTTGAAGATTACCAGTGTTGACACTTGTGTCACTGTGATTAGTGAAGAATTAGCCGAACCGCACAACAGGGGAGAACTGGACACAACCGGACCCGAGGCTCATCAGCCATCTCCAGAGAGAGAGAAAAAACGTCTCGAGAAAATAGATGAATAACGTTTCTCCCCTTAGTCTCACTGCTTTGTAGAGTTCGCCATTGTGTCGAAACAGCGAAGTTGTGTGTTCGACTGTACAAAGAGGTCTGGTTTGTAATTGCAGTCTGTATTTCACTGATCCCAGGCCAATGTGTATCCACTGGTTCTCTGAATTGTGTGTCATCGTTGAGAAAGAGAGCTTTGTAGGCCTGTAACCAATAGCAGTGGCGTGTTTGTCCTGTTGAATGTGAATCAGAGAGGGCAGACTCGTGCCCTCGGCGTAGACGGTGGCTTTAAAGTGACAGACAAAGCCCTGGGTTATACACGTCAGACGTGCTGAGCCCGGGGTTACACGCATGACCTCACCACTCAATGTGACATTTACAGAGTGTTGCTGTCATATGAGAAAAGTGTGAGGTGCAGGACATGCTATCTGAAACAGGTATTTCACACATCAGTCAAGACTATAGGTCTATTAGGCGTGGGGGGGTGGGGGAATCGATTCTTAGATGCATCGTGATGTGGATGTGGACGATTCTGAATCGATTCACAAATGTAAAAAATCGATTTTCTAAATGTTTTTTTTTACTAACAACGTCATATTGACGGAACGCAAAAGGCGGAACTCTGAAGTGCGGAAGTGCAGTGCCAGTCTATGGCGTGCGCATAACAGAGACGCATGATGGCTCCGAACGGCACCCTCTCTGTTAAAAGCTAACGTATGGAAAATTGGCATAATTTCATTGTGGATTATTTAGTAGTTTTGTATGAGAGCTGCTTTCTGTATTGTTTAGTTTTCACGTCAATATGCTGAAAACAGATCTGTTATACGTACAGTACGTTATATGTAGGTTTACTGTACTGCCCTCCACAGTCACAGTGTGTATCAGTGCGATGCCAGTCACAAAAAGTTACATTTTGACTGTTTTCTCCGCAGATGGTCATTTACTTTTTTTGTAAAAGCTCATTTTGATTGTGGTATACAGCAACAATTTCAAGTCAAAAGTCTTAGACTCTTTATTATTTATTTGTGTATAAGAGCAGCTTTGTATGTTACTTATTATTCATGCGTAAGTCCACAAGCATTATTTTTGTATGAGTGCTGCTGGTACATCATTCTATATTTTTTGGGATGAAAGCTGTTTGTGATTTTGCTAAAGCAAAATGATTTTTGTTTTGTTCTGTTTTTTGTCTGAAGGGTTATATTGCTCATTGCACATAACAGGAGGATGTTGGGGGGGTTAGAGATTCAGAATATGCTGAAGTTTGTATTCATTTACTACAAATATGCTGTCAGTACAGGCACACATTTCTTTTCCTGTTGGTTCTTTGCAATGTTTGGACATATGCTGGCAAATGTTACCTTACAGTTGACTTGGCAAATCACTTCCATTTGTTTTATTAATAAAATATATTGGAAGTAAATTCTTTATCCTTATCATTATAAATACTTTGCTTTAAAAGTACCAAGTAGTCACACACACACACACACACACACACACACACACACACACACACACACACACACACACACACACACACACATAAAATAAAATAAAAAGATGCTTTGATAATCGTTTTAGCATCGCATTGCAACCCTCTGAAATGTAATCGAAACGAATCGTGAGATACCTAGAGATTCCCACCCCTAAGGTCTATACACTACACTATTCACTAAGTTTTTGATTGTTTTTAAAAATAAAAATAAAAATAAAAATTGAAATCTCATGCTCACCAAGGCTGCATTTATTTGATCATGACATACAGTAAAATAGTACTATTATTAAAATATTATTGCAACTGAAAAAAACACAAGGTTTAAAATGTCACATGATCCTTCAGAACTCATTCTAATATGCTGAGTATGTGCTCAATTGATATCAGTTATTCTTTGTGCTCAATTATTAATAATGGTTCTTCTTATTGTCAGTTTTGAAAAGTTTGTCCTTGCTTAATATTTTGTGGAAACCAAAATAAAAAAAATATATATTCAGGGTTCTTAAAGTTCAAAAGAACAGCGTTTAATTAAAATATAAATCTTTATTTTCTTCTTCTTCTTTTTAAAATATATTATAAATTAACCTTTACTCTTACTTTTGATCAGTTTAATGCATCCTTGCTAAATAAAAGTGTTAATCGTACCCCAAACTGTTGAATGTTAGTGTGTCATGGTTTAAAAATCATATAAAATAAATAAAAATCAACATTGGCAATAATAAGAAATGTTTCCTAAGCACCAAATCAGCATATTAGAATGATTTCTGAAGGATCAAGAAAAATTCAGCTTTGTCGTCACAGGAAAAAATTACATCACTCACATCTTGTTCCCTTCTCAGGGAACTGGGTTAAATAATGTACGTAACCCCAAGACGTTATTTTTGTTATAAGATTTCACAGCATTACCGTTTTTACTGTATTTTTGATTAAATAAATGCTTCTTTGGTAAGCATAAGACACTTCTTTCACAAACATTAAAAAGTCGGTAACAATTTATTTTAGGGTCCAATTTTCACTATTAACTAGTTGCTAGCATGCATATTACTAGGATATTGGCTTTTTATTAGTACTTATAAAGCACATATTAATGCCTTATTCTGCATGACCATATTATACATCCCTTAATCCTACCCAATACCTAAACGTAACAACTAATTTACTAACTAATAAGCAGCAATTAGGGGTTCATTGAGGCAAAAGTCATAGATAATAGTTTGTTAATAGAGAGAATTGGACCCTAATCTAAAGTGTGACCAACAATTCTTAATTATTTGTATTTGATTTTATTGATAGGAAAGAGAGATAAGTACCAAATGTGGCGGGGAAAGAAGGAAAGAACAGGATTAGTAAAGTTGCAAGCCAGACTCGAACCTGCATTGCCAATATTAGCACTATAGATCAATATTAACCACTAAGCATTTGTCTTGCCTACTGAACTATATTGCATTCTACACTAGATAAATAGTCATTAATTATGAAGGCATGAAATAAAATACCATCACATGCAGACTGAACCCATTTGATGGCTGCCCCATAGAGTGATGTATCTAATGAAAGTGTGCAGGCTGAGCTTCAGGTCCATGCTGTGACAGCCGGGAGGACAGAAGACGGATTGGTCGGTTTAAGACTCGACAGCGCTGATGCACTGCAGGGATTTTTGAGCCTTGGCCCCACCATGCTGAATACTCCATGAATTCATAACTCCCAGCTATATACACCAGGACACGTTCTTTATTAAAAACCAGCACTGCTTCATTCTCTATTCACATGCTCACACCAGATGACTTGCCTACCCAGGTCATAAACATTTTGTAATCAACTCCAGGGTCAGGAGATGTTATATTTGCTGTCTTTTCCCAACGTTTTATCTGGTTAATTATTGTTTGGAGATTTGGTTGCTGCTTCAATGTGGGTTATAAGCAGGTTCACTTGAGGGTTTTTTCAACTTCAACCAGTAAGATTAGCGGTGTTAGGGAAAGTTACTTTTAAAAGTTATGTGTTACAATATTGGGTTAATTTATATAAAAAAGTAACTAATTTACTTTTTATGGAAAATAATGCGTTACGTTTCTTTTGCCTTACTTTTTCTCACGTGGTTATATTATAAAAAGTTATATTTTTGGCAAATGTAAATAATTAATAATTTTAATAATTCGTTACATTTATATAGCGCTTTTTCTGAGACCTCAAAGCGCTTTACATAGAAGGGGGGAATCTCCTCAACCACCACCAATGTGCAGCATCCACTTGGATGATGCGACGGCAGCCATATTGCGCCAGAACGCTCACAACACACCAGCTTACTGGTGGAGAGGAGACAGAGCGATGAAGCCAATCAGTATATGAGGATGATTAGGAGGCCATGATAGACAGAGGCCAAGGGGCAAATTTGGCCAGGATGCCGGGGTTACACCCCTACTCTTTTTCGAAGGACATCCTGGGATTTTAATGACCACAGAGAGTCAGGACCTCGGTTTAACGTCTCATCCGAAGGACGGTGCTCTTTTGGCAGTATAGTGTCCCCGTCACTATACTGGGGCATTAGGACCCACACAGACCACAGGGTGAGCGCCCCCTGCTGGCCTCACTAACACCTCTTCCAGGTGGAAGAGGCCCTTTCACACCAAAAGTTAAATGAATAAGCCTCAAGTGGAGGTGCAAATTCTCGTCTGTATGGTTAATTTATTGAAATTAAATAGTATATGTGTTATCATATTGTGCTATTATGTTTTTGTGCAAGTGAGATCAGTAAATACTGTACATGATCGCATTTAGTCTAGAACTACAATAACCATCATTAATACACAACGCAAACAACGCCTCTGCACTTACTCCTGATTTAGGAGAGTTGTTAGTCCAAAAATGGAAAAACAAAGTAACTTAGATGTTTTGTTGTAAATTTAAAAGTTATGTGTTGCTTAGTTACTTAAAAAAAAAGTAATCTGATTACATAACTTGCGTTACCCCCAACACTGGAGATTAGATATCACTGAAAATGGGAAAATAGTAAGATGTGTTAGTCTGTTTAAAATATATTTAGTTTTACATGTTTATAAATATAAAGGGGATGGAAAGGCGTAGTGCCAAACACTAGTCCCACACAGATGAATGAAATAACTTATTGTGGTGCATGGATCCAAAAAAACTCAAAAATCTGAAAAAAGATTTGCACAAGAAAATTGGCCAAAAAGCTCACAAGATTTTATTGTCAAGAGGCCAAAAATAAAGTGCAAAAAAGTGCATGGTGCGCAAAACGGTTTCATCAGTGCCATGTGTTTCCAAGCATACACCTGCGGTCATTTACAAACGTATTACCGTAATCAATGTAATATACCGGAATCTGACTTCATCCCATAGAACATTTTTTACATAAATAGTTTGCTTTTCGGCCAATTTTCTTGTGTGGCTCTTTTTTTCAGATGTTTATATATATATATACAGTATATATAGCAAATTTGCAGCTGAACAAAAATTTTTGAGTGAAATTTTGAATAATAAAAAAAACAGTAACTTAATAAATTTGTGAAAGTTTCTCTAGGGGTTCTGCACTCACAGATCGCATGTGGACATGGTCACGGGTGAGTTTTTATCAGCACTGTGCTGCTTATCTCACCAATATTTATGCACAGTCCTATGGACCGTTAAACCAAATGCCCACCATCTGTGCATGGCAATTACAATGCTATATAGAGTCACAGAGATAGTTTTGCGTTATAAAAACATAGCTCTAAATAGGCATGTTTTATTACATGGCTCGAACACCTCCTGTCACTTAATGTTGTGGGACTGAAATGGAGGACAGGGAAGTCAGCCAAGCCAAAGGGATGCAATTCCACCCACGGCTTTGCACCTTTGTCATGTTTCACAAATCATTGAACGCCGTTCTCCGAGCAGGTGGCTGAGTCCTCACCTGTTGTTCACACTACAAGCTACGGCTTGATAAGTAACCAGATATAAATAACCAGATCTGCCTCAAGACAAGCATGAGGGCCCTAATTAAACACCGTAAAGCAGTTAAACTATGCTTATAGCAGGCATAATGTGCCTCTTCAAGCTGCCAAGTACCTGGGAGATCGTCGCAGGAACTAGATCCAAATATGGAAGGCTGGAAAAGCTCGGAGCAGGCACCTAGCAGGACGACTGTGTGAGCAGAATGCTACGCTCCGACAGGCTAATTTATCATTGTCCTGTTGCCAGGGCAACTCGGAATCATGTGATCCCCGGGCAGTGTACTGGTAACTAGTAGAGAGTGACTCTGGTTTGAAGAGAGGCTTCCTGTGAGTAGAGAGGCGAACTGACATTTCTTATAATAATCAAGCGTCCCGGGCGTTGAAGGAAAACGACAGCCCGGATTCTCCTTCTGTTTGTCTTTCTCTCTTTCGTGTTGTGATAGTTGCACAAAACACCCATGCCTTCCTCCTAATTCCGCTTATCGAAATGAGTCTGGAGTTGTTTGTTTGCTTCTGTGTGCGATTTGTTTGTCTGTCCGCGCGTGTGTGTTTGCCTGTCGGCCGCTGATGAATTTAAATGACGTTCGCGAGAGCGCTGCCGCCGAGCAACACTTTCTCTTTGTGACACGCTGGCTGGCTGCCGCGTACATGCTCGCGGGGCTCTGTGTCTAATGATGGAAGGGCTGGGGAGCAGCCAGGATTCCTGTGGATCTGTGGTGTAGGAGAGCACCCCACTCCCTCCGTTACCCCTGCTGACAGGCCCTGTGAGATGAGCTCAGCTCATTTGCAGGATTTACAGAATTTCTATTGCAGACAGACTGCAGGAGTGGCAGCGCTCGACCAGATTTCTCAGAAAGCAGCCTGCTGTCTTTTCGCTTTCCTGGCCTCTCTATCACTCCAGCCTCGCTCTCTACTAACGTAGATCGGTCTTTCTTCGACAATGGGCACTTTTAGTCCTGGCAAGGGATTAAAGTGCCTTCAGATATGCTTTTCAAATTCATAGCTTAGTAATTTGTCTAATAACAACAGTGCATATACTGAATTTTTGGATTATAATGGTGGTACTTGACTGTACTTGATCCTACATTTTTCCAAAAACAACAAAAAAACCCGGAAAAACATGTATTTGAAAAGTATTATAATAATGGTCCTTTACTTATCCTTTTATACTGGCTGATCTGTAAATCTTTTTACTATCCTTTACATGCAATCTGCAAACAATCACATCATTACCACTTGGCACAAGCTGATTGGCCTCTGCTGATCCTGCAGCCAATGAGATTGCTTCAACAGTCTGGTTCAGTGTTTGCTGTAGGCTAGTCCTGAAGTGCTCTAGAAATCCTCCACCTCCCCCAGCTCCACCTGCCTAGAACAGCTACGGGATTTATGTAAGTCTATTTATGCAGAAGCATATCTTACATGCTCACAGCACTGTATCTGTGTATGTATTGCTGCAGCATAACAGATTAAGTCCATCAAGACCAAATGCATTAACATTGCCATATTCAATAACATGCTAAAACTATTCAGAGGGGTGTCATGAATATATATATATATATGTATATGTGTGTGTGTGGCTGTCAACTCTAACACATTAACTCAAGTGATAAATTAAAATGTGGTAAAATAATTCAACACAAATAACACAATTAAATCTCTGAAGCATGTGAAATTGCATCATTAACGTAATTTAAATCACATAGTTCTTAGAAGTTGGGAGTTTATCACACTGAGCACTTACAATGGCGCATACACCTATAACCCTGGTTGGCGGAAATTTCTATTCTATTCTATAATGTCTGGGGTCTAGTCTGTTTGGTGTCTATCACGATCATCACAAAACCAAGCATATATATATATATATATATATATATATATATATGTTTAATCTGGATTTTCATATTCTAAGATACATAAAAGCCATTTGAAAAGGAGGAACCTGCCTGCATTAAACCTGGATTATTACAGCAGAAGGACCAGTGCACGGCCTTTTAGTCTCTTTCTAAACCCCGTGTGTAAGTTGCATACATACACACACTCTCCTCCTCCTCTTCGTTCTCCACCTTCCAGCAGCGAGGCGCACGGTGAGATCGCAGCCCTCTTTGACCTGACGTAGAACATAAGTGGCTTTCTCAACAGAGCCCAAAACAGACTGTTTTCCTCCTCTGCAGGTCTGTAATCCGGAGGGGTGTCGAAGAGCCTCAAAGAGCATTATTCATCTCTGTGTGCATAATGCTACGCAGGAAGAGATTTTATAAGGGCTCGCCCGGGGGAAACAAAGAATGTTATGCTCCTGCTCCACTGGAGTAAATCTGGTCAAATCAGCGAAAAGCCTCATAAAATAAACCTTTTACACATTGATCTAACAAAATGAATCCAGCATTACACAGTTTATAATGTCCAATATAATTACAGTGACGTGCAAGTTCTGAATGGTGACACTTTATTACATGTGTGATAATGTTAAACAGGATCTAAGACAGAAGAAGAGAGGAAACAGATAGATTAAGGAAATTAAGTAGTATTTAGGTTTTAATCTGTTTTAATATTAAAAAAGTTCAGTTCCACGCACTGACAATATTATACCACACTTTTGTGCTATGTAAATGTTTTAGGTTATTAAACATTATAGGAACTTGTAGGTTTCTATATACTGTACGTATATGCCTTTTCCACTGTTCCTCCACATTCTCTATTTTTAAGATACAGGAAGGAGATTTTCTTCTGAAGCAAGTGCACTCTACAAAAAAAATATGGAAAGTAGGTCATCTTTTTTAAGCGTCATTTAATTAGATCAGCAACATGGCTTTTGTGCATGAAGTTCACACCAGGGTCACACTTTTGGTGTTTGACTACTAGAGAGATTTTGTCAACTTTGTTACTATGGATCAAGAATTATTTTATTTTATTTGATTATTTTTAGTCAATTTCTAAAAGCAGTAAAAAGTACTTTGTACTTAAATACTACGTTTGATAAAAAATCATATTTACATTCAGGGCTCGACATTAACATATTTTGCTCACCAGCCACTATAGTTTTAGTTTAGTTTTATTTTCACTGGCCACAAAATTATGTTTTGTATAATTAAAGTTGACTAGGGTGTGCTAAAACTTACTTACTTACTAGATTTACCCTTTTTAATGTAAATTACCACTATACACACCCAAATCAAGACTACATGAAATGTGTAACACTACAGGTCATTATCAGATATTTAGCTCTGTTGAAGTTGTGTGATAAGCTCCTTTTTTTTAATGAAAATATGCAGTCTATTAAGACATAAAACAAGTAGCTTCTTATTGCATAAATATACTGTAAGTGGTGCAGGGGTGTATAAGATTCATTTAAAAAAGGGGAAAGAACTAAACCAAAAAAACCTTGACAAAGAAACACTGTCTGTTTAAATATTTATTAGCAACAGCAGTAATAACAATAATAAAAATAATTAAAAAAAATCTATCACTATGTTGGAGTGAATCAGCCGTCTCACCAACGGACATCTCATGGTCCTTTATAGTCTCAACTTTATGATTGGTTGTCCCAACCACAAAAGTGACCCCCTTCACCTTTTCAATGCTGTACGTCCTACAATCTTGGCTGGGTCATATAACAGCCATTATCAACCTGACTTCCACTTTTTGTTGAACTTTCTTTTCTTTTTCTTTGTTTCCTCTTCCTTTTTATCATCAGGATCTCTCTTGTCTGTTGTTTACTCTCCGGGTTTTGTAACG
Organism: Leuciscus leuciscus; assembly: GCF_965113295.1. NCBI lineage: Eukaryota > Metazoa > Chordata > Actinopteri > Cypriniformes > Leuciscidae > Leuciscus > Leuciscus leuciscus. The sequence continues at coordinate 17,753,765 of NC_138747.1, read as the reverse complement.
CTTTTATGTGCCGCATAGCTCCCCAGGATCACTGTTCCACAAGAACGTCTTTGTTACAGTGTCATGTGACAATAGCGCATGAGGGAAAGGCAGTAGAAGTCGCAAATGGACCATTGAGCAAACACTGAGTGCAGGTAGAGCTCATGGGAGTTGTAGTGTCAGTTGCAATTCATTTATTATCTCGGACGCCTTTTGAGAAGACAATTCATCCCGCCAAATTCACCCACATTTGGCAGGTTGGCGGGAGTTAATGTCAAGCTCTGTTTACATTGCTTAAAGGTTCATGTTGCATATCCTGAAGCACAATACTATAGCCAGTGGAGGGTGTATTCTGTATGCTAGAGTGTATTGTTCATTAGCCAGAAAGCTTCATTATATATGTTTGTTTTTATCTGTTTAAGAGGCTGATCTCTCTCTCTCCCCCGTTCTTTCTCTTTGTCTCTCTATCTCTCATTCACTGTGGGGTGTAATTGGATGTTTTAATTGGGTTAGATTCTACAGCTGCAGTTCAAAGCTGCGGGTGTAATCTGGGTTTATGCTGGTCTGACATTAATCAGTTTTGCATGGGCATCCTGGGAGAAGCCGGGCTCCTCCAATACTGTGCCAGTGTTGAGATGCTCTGTGGAGCTCTATTGGCTGCACAGACCTGGACACGGAAAGAGGATAGAGAGACGAGAGAAAAAGAAAAAAAAAACAATCCGAAAAAAGAAAAGCCATACAAAGGAAATGAGGAGAAAAAGCCATTCAAAGCTCCTTCAATTAGCAGATGGTTTATGAGGCTGCACTAGAGCATGATGGATTGGGCCACTGGAGTGGTTTGGATAGTACAGCATGTCCCACATTAGAGCTCAAGTACTTCTTCTCCTGTATTTGGACAGTGTAACCTACTGTAACACAACATATATGTACAGGAAATAGCACTTGCATAAAATGCACATTTTTATTTTTAAACAACTACTATTGTCAACCTACAGGTTTCATTTGCAATTGTTAATATTGTTTTTACAAAAATAGTTTTTACATTTTATTTTATACATCTTATTTTGATTTGTAAATGCATTTTGTTTTACATAAAAATAATAAGTGTTATATATATATATATATATATATATACAGTATATATATATATATATATATATATATATATACTTTAAACAACTACTATGGTCAATTTACAGTTTTTCCAATGCAATTTCAAGTATTAAACTATAGGCAAAAGTTTTTTTTTTTTCGTTTGCTAAAATAAATTTGCGTGACGGCCCTTTCTAGAAAAGTCAATTTTGTTGGCAATGACTGAAATTAATCTGGCACTTGAGCAGCCAGATTTTTCAAACCTAAGATAGTGTAACACATTTGCACTGTGAATTGATTTACAGCTGGTGGTGCTTTTCTGATTTAAATAAAATCCATTTATAGGGTTTTTATGACAACAGCCCACACTATTAGTCTGTTTGACATTCTAAAAGTGTTTCTTTTTTGAAGACTGATATCAGAGAATATGTTAATGCTGTCCCTTTTTTTAGTCTGCCTTCCCCTTTATCTCTGCTGAGGATGACCTTTAGTTAGTTCCTACCCTTTCATAAAACATAAATATAAAAAGAAATAACAGCGTTTTCATACTGTCTCGCCCGGCCGAGTGGAAACCTCGGCCAATTAAGTGGCAGTGGGTGGGCAACCGGTGGACTTTGTGATAGTTCACTCTAGTCTGACAAATAGAAAGAAAAAGGGAAACCCGAAAGAAAACGTCCGAGCTGTAGAATTCATTTTCAGACTGATTAGTACGCAAGCTTTTTTTTTTTTCTCGAAGTCACAAAAGCGGTTTTGCGGACTCTGGACCTGATATGCATAAATTGCTATCGCCGCTGCATCTTCCTCTTAACCGTGAGTGACAGTGGGCCTAATCATATTCAATGGAAATGAAGTCCAGGAAGTTCGATCACGGGTCACAGAAAAAGGTTTTCCTGTTATCAGCGTGCAGAATCAGCATGCTAAATGCTAGCAGACAAGCTGTTTCCGAGCATTGTGGCAATAACAAGAGGCTCCACGCAGCCAGAAAGAAATCGGAGTCTCTATGCGACAGTGGGCCTGTAATTTGTAAGCTCCTTTTCACCTCAGTTAATTAAAAGCCATACAACAGAGAATGCCTGCACTTTACCGTAAAGCAGGTTGCTGGAATTAGATGAATAAGAGATGAGGGTTGACATACAGCCTCTTCAATTTCACACAACACAAATAGCTTTGGGTTAGCTGTAATTATCTGCGGATGTGTCCATTAAGGTTGGGGATGAAGTTTTAATCTGATGTTATTATGCAGAAAGGATGAAATCATAATGCCTTGGCTGCTCGGGGTCTCAGCACAGTGTCTAGAAAAGCCTTTGAGGTGCTCTGAGTCCCGCAGGTGTTTATCCTTGGATGGAACTCAGGTGTGAGCTAAAAGCAAGATTCATTAGTGTAATAAGTTTGTGTAGCACACAATAAATTACACAGATTTGATTGTGACCTCTCCATATTTAAAGGCGTGCGGAATCGATATGGACGGCCGAGAACAGCTTTCATTTTCATTAAGGAGCACTTTTGGAGGCTATGGCCGATCAGCAGGGGAAATGACAGCGAATGCAAACTTATTTTGAAAGACAAGAGGGTCAGTTTAATTACTGTTCGTCGGCTTTGTAATTACTTTGATACTCCTAAGTTGAACGTATGCACTTGGTGTTTCCAACTGACAACTTTGTAGGTTCTTTAATTATCTATTTTATAGACATTATCAGTTCAATTGCCATAATGGATTGTGTATATGTCCTTCAGAGCTATAACATTAGTAACTTATTGGCTCAAGATCAGGGATGGTAATCCAAAGTTTGTTGCTTCAATTGTTAGATGGCTGTATGTGAATTTGGAATTACGAGGATTGAATCGTTGAGAAAGTTACGTATTGCCAAGTTAGTCTCGATGGACTGTTCTTTTAAAAAGTTGCTTTTATTGACTATTTTCACTTAGCCAGACTAAAAGTGCAATCTATCCATCCATCCGTCCTTTCTGGTAGGCTTCAGGCAAATTCAGAGGTTAGTTCTTCAGTTGTTCTGTTTGTGTCAGTGTGGTACCTTGTAAACATGATTTTGTTTCCTGTACAACTGAACGACCAAATTTTCAACACTCTCAAATTTCTTGTGTAGGTTTAAAATACTGGTGTGTTACTACCCCAAATGTTCAATGTTATTAAAAATGCATATTATGTATTTTTTTATGTCAGGCTGTTAGCTTAGCAACATGCTAACTTGAAATAAACAACAAGTTCGAGTCAGGAGATATTAGAATTGTTCCAAATCACTCATTTCAGAGTTCACGGTTCAAGAAGTATTGTTCTATTATTATTATTTTAAATATGGATTTAAAAAAAAGTCTTTGTTAAAGTGTTAAGCCATGAACCAAACCAACCAACCAACCAACCAACGACGAGGTGAATCACAACATTACAAACATTGATTGGAATCTAAAAAGTATTTGAAAATCAGACCAAAAGACAAATGTACAAGACTGAATACTTAGCAACTTTAATGATGGAAAGAATATAGTTTTTCACCAGGATTTCTGCTGTTAAAAAGGATTATTTAAAAAATAGGTTGAAATAATGCATGCTGATGGCTTCAACAAAAGCATATACCATCGATTAACAACCTCCTACCTCACAGTAGGTCTGTCTTTAACGGTTTATAAGTAATCATTAAAAATATGTTCCCCTATGGAGAAAATAAATGGATTTTTTTTTAACTTCCGGAACCTGACTGTTGCACTCTATTTCAGTTAGGATCCAGTCTTGGAAGGCAGCACCCTATGTATTCAGTGAAAAGCTAACTAGGATTTGGAAAATTGCTAATATAATATCTCAAAATAAGAAGAAAATAAATCATGAAAAGGTCTGTCTCAAAAAAATCAATACCGTAGGTGGCCTTGAGTTGGAAATCTAAGTTAATGTTCTGTTGGGTTTCTTTTGTGATTTGAAAAACATATTCCATGCAGGTTAGTAATTTTCAGAATCTTTTTAAAAAACTGTAATTAACTTTATCATCACAGAATGAGTGATCGTGAGCGTAAATGCCCACTGTTAGCTGTTTCTCAGAGCTTGGCCAAAACTTCCTCTGATCTAGAAATGAGCAGCACAACAAGGGACATAATGACATTAAAAGGAGCCGCCTAACTGGCATATCAATTACTCGAAGATCCGGTGCCCATGCTAGACACCAGATAATAAATTGGGAATCCCTGCTGTTAAAGAACATTGGAAAGAGACCTATAAAGAACGTATGTCATCAATGTGGCATGAATAGCAGACAGCCCTGAAATACCAAGAGGGTGGCATCTCATGATCAGAAGTCAGCGAGAGTTAGCGATTTCAAGGAATTTTACAAAATAAGCAATACAAAAGAAAGTCATAAACCAAACTTCCAGTTTGATTTCCACAGAAAAGGAATACGTTCTCTCCAGGGGCACCTCTATATTTCCATCTCTGTCCTTTTGTCTCCATCTCATTTGTTTTTATATCGGCCGAACGCAGAGGAGAGTGATGCATTAATATCGATGGAGGGGTACATTCATCTCCATGAAGAACATAGTGACGATAATAAATTATCGTCAGTGCCTTGACTGACTTATTCTGACAGCTATTCTATTCAGCAGAACCGGACTCAATGCATCAGACACCGCCCCAGGTATATTATAATAAGAGAGATCCAATACGTCTATGGCTATATCGGCTAGATAGGTATTGACAGCTCTTTGCTCCAGGGGTGACCATCATAATTATTCCGCACAGTCTTGACCGTGACATCCCACGTTATGGGAATAAGCATTTTATTATGACAGTAATACACATCTCATTTCCAGCTGCAGTATAAAAGGGGTCCCGGTTGCATCATCATTGCTGAATTTGAGACATTTCGGCCGTGCTGTGCCTTAAAGGACGATATGGTAGAATGGCTAGGGTGATGTCTGCTTCCATTAAGGCTTATTTTTGGTTCTGTGAAAGGAAGACTTTTCTAAAAGGAAGAATTTAAAACCTGCCTCGGACAATTTCAGCTTTTCCCTGTGTTGAAAGGTCAATTTCAAATGGACGGCTGCGAAAATAAAGGCTTCTCTGTCTCTGTCGGTGGAATTTGTTTCGCACAGGCACGAGGAGTGAGACTAAATGGGGTTTTATTTAAATACACTGCCCTCACTTGACATGCTAGCTCTTCTCTCAGTCAGAGACTTCAATGTTATTAAACTCTTCAGCGGGTCATCGTCGCTTCAGTCTCATGTGGTCCAGGCTCTGGTAATTTCAGACAAATAATGTCTGTTAAAGGAGTTACTGTAGGTTCTTTCTAGGCAAATTAGTCCACCGTTGAAGACTTGCCACACTTTAGAAGACTGGCTAGTGTGACATCGAGATATTGATGAGTTGTAAGAAACAGTGAGCTGTGAATTTCGTACAAAACATCAAGCAATTTTTGCAGTGGCTCTCAAGTACGCATAGATGTCCTGACCACATATGTAAAAGAGGTTGCATGCACTCTATTTTTATGCTTTACGCTGTTAGCTTAACAACATGCTAATTTAATTTTCTATGACCTGCAAATTAAGTTAAACACGATCTGCGAGGGAGTTGTTACCAATGCAGCACATGCTAAATCACTCACTTATACGTTTCCATTTCAATTAGGATTCTGCCTAAGAACACAGCTGCCTATGTTAGCTCACTAGCTGCTAATAAAAAGAGTCGAAACCACCAAAGTAATAAGGAAATGCTGTTTTGCATATTGTAAAATCCTTCTGATAACAAGCATCTCTTCCTCATTCTATCTCTCGTTGCACATATCTCTTTCTCCAATCCCTCTTGGGCTTAGTTTTGGCAATCTAGCTTAAAGAAATGTTGAAAGGGAATGTCCGGGTCTGCTGGCCCAGAAAAAAAAAAGAGGTCATCTGCTTTTTTATTCATGTATGAATAGCTTGTCTCAGCTTGTATGTCAGTAGTTAAAGAAGTCTCCTCCTGCACCGGATATATTTGCCCATTCAATTGACTTTTCAAATTGACTTTCATTTTCCCCGAGAACACACATCAACTGACCGCTGATGAGCAGCTATGGCCAAACACAGTTCATTCCTCAGACTCCGACCTGCAAAATGGAGGGCAGTGCGGAGGTGATTTTTTTTTCTTCTTCTCTGTGTGTCCTGGTAAAGTGTCAGAGATGATGAATGCAGTGAGGCCTCTCGGCGGGAAATTCCACTTTTTCTGTAATTGTCATGCAGTAGCTTGGAGCGACGTCTCCTAATGCGGTAACCAGTCTCAACTCAGGCACTGAGCTTGGCTCTCATTCTAACCTCTGACACACGGTCTACAGACCAGGACGATAGCCAGCCTCATTTATTTTCCTTTTGGTTCTAACTTCTGTATTTTAATCTCCTATGCTCTCTAGCTTAATCTTTCTTGCATCATTGTTGCCTCTGTGAATACTCAGCTTGGATTTAATCAATCACCCAAAAATAAATAAATATACATACATACATAAATGTATGAAATGTATAAAGTTACTCTTCATTTTTGGGGGAACTATTTCTTTAAGATGGTGTTTGGAAGAGCATCAATCACTATATACTGGAAAAATGGGAAATATGCATTTTTTTATTTTTTTATTTTTTTGTGACAATTTAGTGATGGCAATTATAAAACGTCTTGCTGGGTATAATAGTGTTTTAATGAAAACGGTTTGATTAAAAGCTAAAGCAATGCAAATTGCTGTATTTATTTAGATGTGCTTGGCACAGTATATGTGCATACATTTTCTACTTTTTATTAATACCAGTAGAAATAGGATAATAAGTTATTTAAGACCATTTCTTAATATCTCAAAAAATAATCCTAATATTCAGTATTTACTTTATTTATTGACATTCCTTTTTTTATTGCGTATAATTTATCAGTGACCATATTTTCTAAAAGAAAATCATTATTTCATGATTTATTAAATGTATTTTTCATACTTATTACTTTTTAATTTAACATCAAAACAGCATTTTATAAAATCTATTAACTTGCTCCAATTAAGGTCTTTATAGTGTATAGTTTAATTTAGCTTGACATGATATGGTTCAACCCAGGCTTATTGGAAATGTACAATTCTGGCTACATTTCTGCAAAACCTAAAATAAGTTATAAGTTATATAATTGTTCCCCCTCTACTGTAGATGCGAGTTTATTAAACAGTCCAGTTTAATAAAAAACCATTTGCCTGTGGGTCCATTTTTGCTAAATATTGCATTGCTTGTATAGCAAATTTTACAGCAGTGTAAAAATCCAATGAAATGTCCAATGACTGGCGCTAAATATCGTGTGCAATTCTCTCAGAAACAATTAAACGTGACTGTGGCAATATTTTATTACTTTGGTTAATTGCACCTATCACGGCATGGTCATGGCATCAATCCCTACCCTAAACCTAACCGATAATGTGAGCAGAAGCAAATGTGAGATAAAAATGCAAGCTACCATGTCATTTCAGATTTATTTTTCTGAGCTTTGAGCTCTTTTATGGAGTGTCAAATCTCATGTTTCACAGGACATGTACATGAGCACTCTGCATCGTAATCAGAAAAGCTCAATCAGAAAAGCCATACATATGGAGCTGGTTGGCTGAAATGGTTATGTGATGTAAACGTCAAAATGTATTAGGTTGTGAATCATGAGCTATGTGTTTTGAGGTCACAACATAGTATTGTTCGAGGAACCACACAGAAATAAGTCCATATTAATCCTTTTTACATGTAAGTTAGAAATATTCTAGCTGAGGCGCCGACTGTATTTTTGAATGTATCACCTTTATTCATTATTTTCATGGTGACCCGTCAAGCTTGTATGTGATATGTGACTCTGAAGCTAATGTGACTTAATCTAGGCGTTCTCATTCACACTCCTTTTTGACCTTGTGCAACAGCCATATGGTGAATACTGTTTTAAGTTTTTAAAGAGTTTTAAAAAGAAAAAAGAAAAAACAAAGCAAGAAAAGCAAATGTAACTTTTTTAGGCCTATCAATTATTATTATTATTATTAAATCATATTAATTGCATTACGTGGTATGGCAATTAATTAATCAAATTAACCAAATGGATTAATTTATGAATGTTTTTTTTTTTTTTCAGATTCAATTTAGATTACTTTTCCATCATCACACACTTAAAGATTTCAATAGAATAGAAGTCAATACAATTCAAATCTCAAAATGAATATGCATTTTTTCATGCAGTACATTATATTATTGTACTTTATATTGATGTTTACTTGATTTTAGTTTTCAGCGTTTTATTTTTTTACAAAATAGTATAGAATTTGAATATCTGCCTTTTATCGACCATAAAAATATATTATTGTTACTGGAGTTTTAGTAACAGTGCAATATTTTTTTTCAATAGTTTCTTTTCGTACATATGCAGATGGATGTCCACTGCATCGCATCTCATTGTTTTTCACCATCTGACGCAATGAGTGCCAGGTTTTATTTTTTTTTCTTAATGGTGTAAAGTGTTATAAAGAGTTCAACGGGAAAATCAAGTCGCGTGACACACTGCTTTTAAAAAAATAAAAATAATAATTAGATTTTTCGGTTACACTTTACAATAAGGTTCATTAGTTAACATTAGTTAACTACATTAGTTAGCATGAACTAATAATGAACTGCAATTATATAGCATTTATTAATCTTTGTCAATGTTCATTTCAAAATGTACTAATATTTTATTAAAATCGTATTAGTTAATGCACTGTGAAGTAACGAACAAACAATGAACTGCTGTATTTTTATCAACCAAATATTAACAAAGGTGAACAAATACAGAAACAAATGTATTGCTCATATTCTTTGCAGCAGAGTCACATATTTCCAATAAGCTTGGGTTGATATTTTTGGCCTTTTTGACATTTATAATAGATAGGACTTACAGAAGAGTAGACATAGGTCAGGAAAAAAAAGGGGTGCAAGCTTAAAAAATGTTGGAGCACATGCATTGAACACTAGACCCCGGCTTTGACAGTTATTCTGCTTTGATTTGCATTGCGCTCTAGGTGTTCTCTATGCTTTTCCAAGTCACTCTCTCTGATAAATTGCCATGTTCATGAAAAGTACACTTGCTTATGAGTCACTTTTACTAAAAGAAAAGAAAAGAAAAGTGTCTGCTAAGGACGTCAGTGTTAATGTGTAGTTGCGGCACAATATTTCTGTTTTTGAGCGTGTGTGGACAGTGGCATCTGGAGCCGTCAAACTGTGCAGAGTGAATAAGCCACTGTTTGGGTGCTCGGGATACGCTGGAGAGCCAGGAGCATACGGGCCAGCATCTGCGGGGTCTCCATTAGCAGGACCCTCGCTCCAACGTTATTCCGCCAGCCCATTTTAAAAGCAAATTAGCTGCTGCCTTCAGACGTGACCACCCTTTTCCCCTCCCACCCAGCGGGTATTCATAGACCGAAATGTCAAAGCATTTAAGACAAAGAAAGGGGTTCGTCCATTAAGGCCATCAGCTGGAATGGTGATTTGGTGTTTAGCTTGTATCAGTGGCACTGGCACTAGGTCCCAATACTGAGTGCTACGCTCATGCCCTTATAAAACCCCTGGCTTGGGAGCAGATGACAGGCTTATTTACCACTTTGGGAAATAAGAGGTATTGAGAGGTATTGATTCATGCGGTTATTACAGATTTAATTGCATATAATTGGTCCCATTTTGGTCGTACGCAGGGGCAGCTTGTTTGTGTGTGACTGAGAGCGCACAAGCGTGTTTGTTTGCTTGAGTCCTGTGTGACATTTACCCAGATAACCAGCAGAGGGAGTTGGACTCGGCTGAGCCTTGCGGTCTCTGCGCCCACTCAAACACTGATCTGAGAGCAGAACAGAGGGCACTGAACATTCCCCACAAGAGCGGGTGCCGTCTGCAGCATCAGAAAGAAGCATCACAGTTCAACTCCCCTTCTCTGATTGTTTTGAAATCTGTGCATGACTTTGATTTGCATGAGCGTTGTGTTTTCAGAATGACTAGCATATGTGTATGCAATTAAGCTAATAGGCGTTCTCATTCACGCTCCTGTTTGACCTTGCACAACAACCATATGGCGAATAATTTTACCTTTTTTAAGGGTAGTTTTAAAATAGGGGGAAAAAAGCAAGAAAAAAGAATGGAACTTTTTTATGCCTCGCTTTTTTAAATTTATTTTTTTTAGTTCAACAAAAAGATAATTTTTCAGATAATTTTCCATAATAAGGAAAAAAATATACATAATAACCAAAAAAGGTGTAGGCTGATGCCTATGCTTATCATGCCTACCCTTTATACATAATTATTTAATGAGCGTCATTTGTCTCTCTGGATTTGATTCATACAAAATAAACAAATGGTTACATAAGACAATTTCCAAATATTACATACATGATTACAAAGGTACACATATCAGATATTATTGCAATAGTATATGACATACACAGATTATTCATATTGAGTTATAGAATTATTTATCACCTTGTTTTTAAACATTTTCTTGAATTTACAGAGTGAAGTACACCATTTTACATCTATTTTTTTGTATTAGTTCTTGCCCTTACTTTTTAAACATATACATTCTTCGTAGTTTGACTTTCTCTTATTTCGAACAGCCTCTGAGTACAATTTGGAAGTAAATTATTATTATTTATCTGACAATAAATATCAAAATATATTTATTTACGGATATTTAATGGTGCATATTTTTTTCCAGATTTAATTTAGATTACTTTTTCAACCATCTAACACTCACTTAAAGAAGTTAATATTTAAAAAATCTAAGAATGCAATAGCACTGTTAACTGTAATCTGTAGCAAATTTCAGAATGAATAATCATTGTTCATGCAGTACATAACATTGTTTTACATTATATCGATTTTTACTTGTCATTTAAAAGTGTCATTTAGTGTTTTATTTATCATTTATTTAGATAAAATAATATAGAATTTGAATATCTGCCTTTTATCGACCATAAAATAATAATCAGTTTATACTGGCCAGAATTTTAGCAACATTGCAATACATTTTTTAATGGTTTCTCTTCGTACATATGCTAATGGTTGTCCTTTGCATCACCTCTCTGTGTTTATCAGCATCTGATGCAATGAGTAAAAAAAAAAATTAATGATGTGAAGTGTTATAAAGAGTTCGACGCGATAAATCAAAACCCTTGCATTTTGTATGTGACCCCAACTATTTTTGAATGCAGTGTTTGCAAGTAAGTCTGCTTGGAAAGTGTGGTTTGGTGCCTTTTTGCTGCATGGGTTGCGTTTAACGTACGGGTCGGGGGACATGATTAATACGGTTCATTTTTATCACATTATTTTATTGTAATTAATCACACTAAATAGATGTTAAATTGACAGCCCTAAACTTTAAATATGCCAAGTTTATTGTAGCGTTATGAATAACGCATGACAGCTGTTTGTGATATCTGTGTGCGGTAGTGTGTCTAGAGGTGAGAGCGAGAGAAGAGAAACCATCTTTAATTTATGACAGGTCTTCCACTCCCCCTTCAGCCCTCTCAAGCCGTACGTTAGGACTCGCTCTCTTCTCTAATGCTCCTATCTATAGCATTCCCAGCCCTCGCTAGCTTTGTTTAACTGATCTCTGAGACTGAAATGGATGGAGGAGAAAAAAAAGAACAAGAGCAGTGTTGCATTTCTCCATTTTTGCTTTTATCTAAAAAGCCCTCCATGCATATGTCCATGGGACCTTGTGTCATCATTTATGTAAACGGCTTCTCGCAGGCACGTAAGAGACAGTGAGAGTGCACTGATAGGGCGAAGTATTGGAAAAGAGAGAAAGACCAAGAGCCTCCTCGTATTTGATGGCTATTTATGCATTTTCCTTGCCAATAAGTTTCGATTGTTTCTGTAATATTCAACAGGATTCTAAATCCTGATCCTATTTACTTTGTCCTCATTCACACACACCATCTCCTTTAATTCATGAGAAATCACTTTTGTGCAAATTCCCGGAAGAGATCTCTCCAGCTGGAGAATAGTTTCCTCTTTAGGATTCCACCCATGTTTCAAGGGGTTTTCACTCTGTATAGTGTCTCTCACGCTCCTTCACGTACTGTATGTTCCCTTTCTAAAATCGCATTGGCTTGATTATCTGTAGTTTAAGCTCACTAATATAATCTCTCATGATATAGCATAATTCTCTGGAATCAATGAGGTGGAACTAATCTGGATTTGATCAAATATGTGGATGTGTGTGCCGGGGGAAAATAATGGTTTATGTATTTGATGTATTACTCTTTCTTTTTCTCTCTCTATACAAATCTCAAAAGACTAAACACAGCCTGGGCTTATGTACCCCATAGTCGCCTACACGATTTGACAATTTTAACACCTTTTTGAAGTGTGTGTGTGTGTGTTCTTTTGTGTGATGTTAAAGGGATACTTTAATAGATTTCATTGTCATGCAGCAGAACACTAAAGAACAGACAAAAGTATATTACAGAAAACTATGATTGTTGTCTTTTTGGAAAATAAGTTTCATTCAATTAGACGGAAGTTTTGCGATTTTTTAGAAGTCCACCTTAAAAATGTCCTAATGTTCTGAAAAATCCAAACGTCATGATGTTTCTTTTGTCCGGGAGAATGACAGGTCTGTTCGCGACTGTCGCATGAGTGCTGAGCTTTTCCCGCGATGAATGCCGCTAGTTGAGAAATGTGCGTCAAATCAGGGTCATTCAAAATGTGTTTTTTTTTCTTCCCTTTTCTATTCTCACCTTTAAAGAAGGACAATAAAAAGAGAACACAGTGATTGCTCACTCACTCTAGTAAAAACATCTCTCTTACTTGGATTTTCAAAGGTGCACACTACAAAGAAATTACAAAAATAGCAAGAGAAAGAAAGCACGTTTGGGTTGTTGCTGAAGTGATGATTCAAATGTTGCAGGTTATGATATTCAAACCTTTTAATGGCATTCCTCCTTATCCTGCCTGAACAGTAATCATGTAATTGTTACTTTACTGATTCATTCATTTCTAGAATACATATCAGCCTCTAGGATCAGAAGAACAATACAAGGATAGACACCAAAAATATAGAAAAATGTAAAGGGCATTTTAGTCATTTTGTCAATTTTGTATCATTAATCTGCGTACAGATGCGTCAAACTCGTTGTTTTTTCAGCATCTGCCGTCATGAGCAGCACATTTTTCAAGATGCCTTATGGAGTTAATAAAAGTTCAATTCATTTTTGCTCCGACATTTTTGGGTTTAGATTTGAATAATTTTGGCTCAGTATGAAATTATACATTTGTTAAATTATTATCAATCATTACTGTTACTCTGGTGGTTGTAAGGTAACTTACATTTTTACTGTATTTTTACCGTAACGATCATAAATGTAAAGCAACAAGAGTGTCCTGTCCTGACAACAAGTGACTTGCATATAAAAAATTTAAAGGGACCTCAAGTCATTCTATATGCAACTTTTTTTTCTTTTTTTTTTTTGCTTTAATGAGATTATTTAAAAACAAATAAGTAATAGCCTGGTGTACAATCGATTAACAATGTATTTTCCATGAGCTCTCTGTGTGCCGTAAACAAGCTCTCTGAGCGTAGTCACACCAGAGGATTGTGTTGAAGAGTGTTTTAAGACGTCTGGTGCTATTATTTGTAGTTCAGAAGGACATCCAAGACACTTGAGGCTTTTCAGGATGAAGTTGTTAATGTAGAAGTTAGCGGGAAGAAGACGGTTGAAGGGGAATGAGTGTCCTCTTAGTTTTGTCTTTGGGACGAAGCACAATACTTGCTCAAATCAATATATCATGCTGTAGTGGTAATTAAGAGGCTGAATCTGCCCTCGAGGGGCTTACAGACAGTATGGAGTCCATTTTGAAGCCTTTCTTTCCAGTCTCATGATAGACTCAAGCGGGAAGCAGTTGCTAAGAAACAGTAAGTGTGGTTGGAGGTATTAGTTCTTTCTTTATTTTTCTGTCTTTGCTTTTTACTTTCTTTCCTTATGACAAGTTCTTTTAAAAGCGAAAGAAAAATCGATGACTTGTAACAGATGTCAGACCTTTTTTTTTTCTTCTTTTTTTTTGGTTGTTGGGATGATTATGAGATGTTTGCTCGTTTTCTCGAGTAGCTGTGTAGATTTAGGGGATTTTAGAAGAATAGGTTATGGTTACGATGAAGAGTTCTTTAAAGAGTTATGTATAGTCTGAGAGTGTATATGAAGAGGTCAGATGCAAAAGCCTCTAAGTGCCATCTGAAATTTTCTTCTAGAATGATCATTTTGATCAAGCTTGTATATTTAAGTTCAGTAATTTCACTTAAACTATAATTAATAGGTAATTTTCATTGTCATTTAAGTGAAATTACTGAACCTAAATACACAGGCTTGATAAAAATGATCATTCTAGAAGAAAATTTCAGATGGCACTTAGAGGCTTTTGCATCTGAACTCTTCATATACACTTGTATTACCAGTGGTGGAAATGGCTGAGATTCGCTTTCAAAAAATAAAATAATTACCTTTCAGATGTATTTCATCTTCGATAATCTATAATAGCATTAAACATATTTCATGTTTCTGTAAACAATGTTCTCTTGTTTATCTACAAACTTTTAATAACTGTGTGTGGCACAAACACTATTTTATTTGTGCGCTGAATGACACACTGTTTGGAGTTGTGTGCACTGAAAACTCACACAGTGTGCGAGTGCCGAATTAAGTTTTCTTTCACATCTTTTTGCACTTGAATATTTAAATTAAAAATGAAATATTTTAATGAAGGCTTAAAAACATGTGCAAATGATTGTGTGATGATGCAGCACTGGTTCGATCGGGACGGTGACAGTTCTGTCAAATGTCCCGTATGTCTTTCAGTTGGCCTGGGCCATTGGCCAGTTTTTGCTGAAAAGCCCTGAGATTAAACCTGGATAAATTCAGATACATACGCTTTATCCATATAAAATGTTTCGTTATCACATCTGTTAAAGTAACGATTTAGTTTTCTGAAATGTAATGCCAAGGTATTATAACAAATAGTTATAAATCTACACTAATTAATAATAATAATTAAAAATCACAGTTATGTTCAGTTAGTTTCACTTCCTGGGACTTTTAGTTTGTTTATCGTCTGTTTCCTGTTTTCTTTGTTCTAGTTTTCCCGCCCGTCATCTGTTACCTTTCATTTAATTATCACAGCTGATCATTATTGAGTTTGTTATCATTGAGTATTTAAGTTCCTCATTTCATTTCTGTCTTTGTCCGGTATTGTTGGTGTTTGCTTGGCACTCTGTCTCAAGTTCTTTGCGTTTGTTAATTAACCTTGTTACTATTTTGAAAATCTTAACCTGCCTTCATCTCTGGACTTTAAATGTGACACAATGTTAATATCTGTGGGAACGTGTCATCACAGTGTAGGAAAAAGGTCAGGTAAAGCAGTTGGACATATGTATCTGACTTTATATAAAGAGCTAGGCAATGATAGTTACGTTTGCTACAAAATAAAAAAATCAGGCAGTTGACATTTGTTCACCCAAAAAATGAAAATTATGTCATCATTTACGTGCCCTAATGTTGCTCCAAACCACTATGACTTCCTTTCTTCTGCAGAAGACAAAAATAAAATATTGTAAGAGAAAATCACTAATCAGGATCAATAGAGATGCATTTAAGAGTTGCATATGGCTTCGTTCATTCATCATACCATGATGGTAGTTGAAGTTCAGATAATGGATCCTTGCTTGTAACTCAATATTTCATGCATCTTGTCTTTTTAAATGAAATGTGAAATATAGGCCTAGGCCACAAGGCTTTACATGTTTAGATGATGAGAGCCTGAGAGGGAGCTTAAAGGGTTGGTTTTGTGTTTGACCCTGTACGAGTTTATTTGACCATGTCAGTCTCCAGGTCCAGCTGTTCAGAAAGAGAGCGAGCTTTGACAAACCGTTATTGTATAGTGCACAGTTGTCGCTTTCTTTACCTCCAGTCTCGGTTAGATTTACCAGCGGAGAGAAAGCAAGAAAGCAAGCAGCAGTACACGACAAGCCTCCTTATAGATGTAGCGAAGGTGCTTTTAGTGTCAGCTCTCCCAGATAAGACAGAGTGCCAGAGTGTGTTTGCTGCTGGAGTGTCAGGCCACTGGCTGAAGCTCAGCTTCCTTTGAGTGTCATTCTTAATCCTGAACTGAGCCAAACACCCACCGGGCCAAAATGGCGGTCTGATTGGGCAGAGGGAGCTCACCCATGAGGCGGGAGGAAGCACTGAGAGAAAATCTCTCTCTCCAGCTGCAGACTGAACACAGGCTCCTGGATTTGGGTCACAGAATATCAGCGGTAGCCAGGAAGAGGAAAAAAAGGAAAACTTTAATCAATGATTTAATGGTAATCTGGTGCTCAGGTTGTATGAGGATAGCCGTCTGTGTAGATGAAAGAGAGAGAGAGATCCAGCAAAGACACTGAGATGATTACGTGTTATTTATTTATTTATTTTTGTGCAGGTTCATTCCACTAATAGGGTACTATATATATATATATATATAGTAGTGGTTTTATTTTCTATTAAATCTTTATGAATTATGTGATTTTAATAGTTTATTAATATAGTGTATAGTGTATTTATATTGGGAACATGCTATTATGACACCATAGCTAATTGATAACATAGGATTTGTGCCTCTAATGCTTTAAAAAATAACTGTGGAAAGTGCTGACAGCTGTCTTTTTTTTGAACAGCTCAGATGGCATTTGAAAGAGTACAAGATGAGCTGTTATCGAAGATGATATTTGTTAGAAATGCAGGTGCATTCATACGGGGCTCATTTTTGAGCTTTTTAATAGTTTTTTGTCAGTATTCAACATTTAAATGTTCATTCGTATGTAAATGTGTTTCTATAACGTTATGATTGATAATTAATAATTAATAACAATGTAAAAAAATAAATAAAAATATATATATATATATATATATATATATATATATATATATATATGTTTGGTTCTGTTGTTTGGTGCTATCAGGTTGACTGATAAAAGGATATTAGACAATATTTATCTCCTTAAAACTACAGTGAAAATCGTTGGTGTTTCTGATGTCACAAACTACCTTGTAACCAATCATGTCAACGTATGATCATCAACGAGTGGATCTCTGAGCTGGTGTGAGTGAGTGGAGGCGGGGCTAATCTGAATATTCATAGAACATCGTATATTAAATGAGGAAAGGGTGTAGAGTAATATTTAAGCTATTTTAAGGCATGAAGAAATTTTTTTAATTAAATATTTAATATTTAATTTTGGTTATCAAAGGTGAGTTTTAAGGGATAAAATGATTGACTACAGGGACACTTTAAAAAGATGATTAGTGAAGTTGTCTGAAGTCCAATGTCACATATCAAGCATTTTCTATGTTTGCATATTATATAGTATTTTGTATTATTTATGTGTTAGTGTAGAGCCCTTTTAGTTACTTACTATAGGCCATAACTCTAGTCTTGTCTTCATCTGTCTTTACCTCTCGTCCTAAACCAGCTGTCATTAATGGACTCCGCCATGAGTTCCTGTCATTCGTCTCTTGACACATTCACTATATCCTGGGCCCGATGCTGTGAATAGCACGTTATGAAACCGGTCATTAGCGTGAGAAATAGGTCTCAACTTAAAGGTATAGCGGAGGATCTTTCCAAATTTGAGATAAGACCCGCCCTCTCCACTTTTTGAAAAGTTTGATTGATTCACCAGAATTATTGACAATTAGGAGGACCAATAGTATAGGTTACCCACCAGGAAGTAAAACATCCTCCGCTATACCTTTAAGCTTGTGACACATCACAATCTTGCGTAGTCTTGCATTAGCTGATACTCCATAACACTGTGGATGTTTCTCAGTGCTAAACAGGAACTCATACACTTTCAGAAATACCTGTTAATGAGGCGGCCCTTTCAAAAGGTACACCGTTGTACCAAAATAGTGCATATTAGTATACAGTCATGCTCAGAATTAATCATACCCCTGGTAAATATGATCAAAAATGGCTGTAAAAAAATAAATCTGCATTGTTTATCCTTTTGATCTTTCATTAAAAAAACTGGCAAAGATTTATCCTTTCATTGAAGTAAAAGAATTGAAAGTGGGAGGGAAATCACATTATGAAATAAATGTTTTTCTCCAAAACACGTTGGCCACAATTATTGGTACCCCTAGAATTTTTTATGAATACAATATCTCTGAAGTATATTCCCATTAATATTAACTTTTTTTTTTTTTTGCACACCAGGGTGACTAGGAACATGAAATTGTCCAGCTATGACTTCTTGTTTCTCAGGAGTTTAAATATGAGGAAACACAAAGGCCAAATTCCCTTAATCATACATCACAATGAGTAAAACCAAAGAATATAGTTCTGATGTGCAGCAAAAGATTGTTGAGCATCACAACATAGAAAGTGGCTGTAAGAAAATAGCTAAAGAATTGAAAATCCCCATTTTGAACATCAGGGCAATAATTAAGAAGTTATAATCAACTAAAGATGTTACGAATCTGCCAGGAAGAGGACGTGTGTCTATATTGTCTTAATGGACGGTGAGGATGAAAGTTTGAGTGTTCAAAGACTCTTCAATAATCACAGATGGAGAATTGCAGAGATTAGTTGAGTCTTGGGGTCAGAAAGCCTAAAAAAATAAAAAAATAATCAAACAACCCCTACATCCCCACATGTTGTTTGGGAGGTTTTCAAGAAAAATGCTCCTCGCTCATCCAAGAACATATTATATAGGTTGTTTCTGGCACTGCAAAGGGATCAATGAGTGATTTTGATTAATAGATTCCGAGCTTAAATATGTGTGTACTGGTGTCGTCGCCTTTTCAAATGGAAAATTACAGAAACATCTCCCAGCTGTTAAACTGTGAAATAGGTTTATCTAGTAACTTATTCATGCACATTTGCATTTCTTCTCTCTTGAAATTAATTTCTCGCAGCAAATAAAGGCAATTAAAGCGGGAGAGTTTAGGAAAAATGAGGGGTTTTCCTTTATCGGGTAGTCTGCGTGAGCACGAGCCGTTTCCTCGTGCGAGAATAGATAAGCGGGTCTTATTTGCAGTTGTTGTTTCTGGATCTCATGTAAGAAAAGCCTGGAGGTGGTGTTTTAAGAAGCGCTCCGTCTGACAGGCATGTACACACACTCTCGCATGTACCCAGAACGACAATGTGTTGCAGACGTGTACGATGGTAGAGGCTACAGGGGATAATCAACCTGGATGGGTGATTAAACATGGCGTCACTCCTCTGTGAAAGATGTGGCCCAGTGGCAGATGTCTGGCCCTTTGCCAGGGCACGCGAGGTTGGATGGCATCGTTAACACGTGCCACGCTAAAAATAGTCTTGTTAGGCCCACGTTTTCATCACTGAAATGACATCTCTGTGACTGGGAATATCACTCATTTCCTGAGACCGGATCATCAGCGCTGCATTTAAAGTAGAGAATTATGCACCCGGTGTGAGTTTTATCTGGTTTTAGATCACGTTGTTGTTCTGGACATTTTAGTTTTTGGTCATTTTTGTCGTTTCTCATGTTTGAATCATTGATGTAATTAAATGACAGTGTTCTTCTCTCACAGTATCATTTCATTCTCCTTGTTTCCTAGGGAACTGTTTCTAAGGTTACAAGTTTACATATTTTTTTTATCTTGCTACAAGGGGATGTTGACAAAAAAAAGTGACAAAAAGTGCTTTTTTTTAGGCTGAAACACCTGTTCCTAAAAGATTGTTGAAGATCTGTGTGTCTTTATATTGCCATCAGGTTTTTTGGATCAAAATACATCTAGAAGTTGATATTAATCTTGATTGCTGTTGTAATTAGACACACATTTACACTACTGTTACTTATGCTCACAAAGGCTGCACTGATTAAATCAAACATGCAGAAAAAGAGGAACATTGTTAACTATTATTGCAATTAAAAAAAAAATCTGTTTAATGTAATTTAGTTATTTGATGAATTTTCAGCACCCATTACTCCAATCTTCAGTGTCACATGATCATTCAGAAAGAACAGCATTTATCTGAAATAAAAAATATTGGTCACACTTTAGATTAGGGTCCAATTCTCACTATTAACTTATTATTGACTATGATTTTTGTCTCAATAAACTCTAATTACTGCTTATTAATAGTTAGTGAGGTAGTTGTTAGGTATTGGATGAATTAGGAATGTAGAATATGGTCATGCAGAATAAGGCATTAATATGTGCTAATAAAAGTACTAATAAAAAAACAATATTACTATGCATGCTCACTAGCAACTAGTTAATAGTGAGAATCGGACCCTAAACTGAAGGGTTACCAAAATATTTCGTAATATTTACTGTCACTTTTGATCAGTTTGGCAGTTTGGCATCAGATAGTCCTTGCTAAATGAAACTATTAATTTCTTTGAAAGGAAAAAAACAACATTGGAAATGCCTGACAGCTTGGAGAGTAACGACAGCTTTTTTTTGGTTTTTTTGCTAGGTGTTTAATTAGATATACTATAGTTTAAATGGTATGGTTCAATCTCTACCAATTAACATGTTTCTGCCGTCACATCACACCTCCTAGTGGCATTTTACTCGATTAAACTCAGAAATGTACTGTTTCTTGACACAGTCATGGATAGATCTTTGACGAGACAGATGTCCAATAAATGTCGCCAACTTTTCTGTTCATTCCCTTGTTTTCTCCCTTCTTCCCCATATTGAAGCCTCTCTGAAATGTTAGCGCATTTGAAATGTGATCCTAATATCTCTCAACATGTGTCAGGTTAATAAATAGCTTTGGAGGAAAGAGCAAGAGGGGTGGTCTCTTCTTCAGCGTACATTAATCTTCCACCCCAAACTGCTTATTTTCACCGTCATAAGGGAACAACAGACCTCCCCGCTCTCTCTGCACTTCGGGGTTGGTTATTGAAAAATAAGTGGCTTGGCAGTTTCTCGCCTGATGTGACTCAAGTGAGCCATCTCGCCATTGATCGGTCGGTTTGCGAGCATGCTTTCCAATCTCTCTTTCAGAGTGTACTGTGTCCCTTTCTCTGATACACCTGTAGGCAAAAAAAAAAAAAAAAACATTTGTGAAGGAGATCAATTAGTCTCACTTGAAGCTAATGGAAATCCATTGTCAGCTTAGAGGGTGCTTTTTTGTAGCGAGAGGACATCAAGAATGGGCAGACGCTTCCTTTTGTGCCGTTATGCCTGTAGTCTAGACCCCTTCTGCTCATATCCTCAGGTGACTGTCAGAATGTGTTATGTTAAATCAACACTTTGCCTCAAATGCTGTTTGATGGCTGGTATGGAATGAATAATTCTCCATGTGGAGGCCTGGGTACATATATAACAGCTGGATCTCTTCCATGAATCCCAGCACTGCTTAAATGACTCTAAGCAACAGTCCCAAAGTGCCTTTAGTGCTTGTTTTATCATATTAGGTTTATTTCAACAGTTAATGTTGGGTTGGTTATTTTTTCATGTTGTATTTATGTCATTTTTATTGATTTATACTGTATAATAAGTGCAGGGAATATTTTGCAGAAAAGGGGCGAAAATGACGCAAGCCGGACTTGAATTCAATTTCCCCATATGAGCACCAAGGCCGCTAAGCCACAGCTCCAATGTGAGTGTTTTAAAACTCAGGGTAATTATTGATAATTTCTCCCCAAATTGTTATTTTACTGACGATCTTTGAAAAAACGTCTGCATGACTATGTTCAGATATGTCTGTGGTATCCCAGAAATCAATGAGTGATCAAACGGCCTCTTTGTTCAGCCATAGCTCTTCAACTGTTCCATTCCTTCTTCTTTTTTTTTTCTTTTTCACACGGCCCATCTCGGTTTTTATTTCACATCAAAATGTAATTCAGAGCCCCTTTCATGCTCAAATGGTTGTTTGCGTAACTGCCTGTGCTTTGGAAAATTGAGATTTCCATTTGTAATACACGGGCCTTTCATGGATGAAGAGAATAAGCACTCGGTGCTACGGCAGGAACCATCACACCTCTCTTTGAGTTTCCCCATATATGATTCCATTTAAGATCAGAGACAAAAGGAATTCTGAAGAGGTAAAACATGATCGTTTGACAGGCACGAATGATAAATGATTTTATCAAGGGATACGCCGACCATCCATAAAAAAAAAACAAGAGAATAAAGTCATTGTTGGTGCTCGCAGTAGGCGCCGCTTTTTTCAAAATGTGAAGTTAACCAAGAAAAAAAGAACAAATTCTGATTGAAGTCATCTGATGAGATTAGAGCTTGGCTGAATGGTCATCACAGGGGGGATAGCAGATGCCGCCCACGCAATTTCTCTTTCATTTTTTAAAGACGCAGCATTCTGTGGTGCCGCAAATGAGGCTTCGTTCATACTAGATTGACCTTTTGCCTTGTTGTGACAGGGAAATTGAAATTGACTTTAAGATTCATTTAACCCAGGGCTATTTATTTTTTATTGCGCACTCCTTTCTCACACTTCTTTGATCTTTATCTGTTGTTAGACTGCCGTCGCTGCTCAGAAAAATCTATTTCGTCTGCCACAAATGACTCCGGCAAGCCCTTCTAATTAGACGCTCTACACATCTGATGTGTGGTCTGACTAGCCTTTATGAGTAGTGACCAGGGACTTCCGTGCGTTTTGTTTCAGGTTAACTGAGCAGTATTTTGTCGATTAGGCAAAAAACTTTAGATTCCCTCTTGGCGCTTCTGGTTTTTAGGGGAAATTGTAATGATGCCTTGATGCTTTTTTTTCCCCAGAGGTCATTGCTGGGTGTCAGTCCAGGAGCAGCTCAATGGTTGGATATGAAAAGAAGCGCATTGTTATCTTAATCATATTTTTTCCTCAGATGTTTCCTGTTTCCAAAGCGTCCCTCATCTCCTGCTGCAGCCCCAAGCGTTACAACACAAAGGCAATTTGTTCATATTTATTCCGACCTATACGTCAAATTCTCTTTGCAAAGGGACTTAATTGAATGAACTTTCATAAAAGAAAGCCATTACTGTGTCTGAGTCTCGAGATGTCCATATAAATTTGTAAAGGCTTAATTTTGTATTAGCAGGCAAGGCGGCTTTCACCCACACAAATGCTAATTTTAATGGTGAAGCTCAGTTTAAAAGTCTATGAATGTGTTCTGGTACAATTGCTTCTCTTCCAAATCACAATCGCACATATTGCCATCTTTTCCCTGGCTGTATTTCAGCTCTATGGCAGTCCCAGTCTGTTACACTTCAAATGAAAAAACAAAGCAGTGTGTTCATGATTTATAATGGCTGCTTTCCCTCTTCATCACCAGCATTCATTTGAATTCACTGGAAATTCTATTAGTCTGCTGGGGGAGGGAAATAGTGTCTTGAAAGACTTCTTGTGGATTGAGGATCTGCACATTTTAATAGGTCCAAAAAGCATTAGGAGACTAATTTCATTAACATTGTCAGTGCATAATCACCCCGTCGATAGATAAAGGACCAAGCCAATCGGCCTTTGCTAATCTGGCTCAGAAATAATGAGCAGGTGATGAGGAAGATCTGCCGTATGCTGGAAGCAATGTAGAAGAGCCACTTTGGCGGACAATACGTTATAGAGTCATGTAGAAATGATTAGCAAACTGTCACCTTATCCTGTTAATTGTACTGGAGAACATACAGTAAATCCTGTAAATGTGCTCCATGGATTCAAGGGAGGAAATATATTACTGTGTAAAGGGACCATTCGTATGTGAAAAAAACACACACACACACACAAAAAACTGCTTATTCCTCTTAGCTGGTCTTCCAGCCTGGTCAGGCTGGTACAGAGCACTGCTGTGATAGAGAGCACGCATTTTTCAAGACAAGTAAATGCCGTAAATAACCTACAAGAGGGTATTACTGATGTACTTGATGTCGTAGAATAATACATACAACTGTATTTAGCTTGTTAACAACATACCTTATTTAAGGCCAATGGAACTTTTGATCTATTTATCTATCCATACATTCGTCCATACATCATGTCAGATATTTATGGAATATACAGTACATGCATGTCTGACAGATTTTGATCATGTGAACACCATGTGAATGCTCACGCGACGAAAGAATGTAAGTTATAAAGATGAAAGTTATAAAGAGTTTGACAGTTTCACACATATGCCAATTTGCTTAAATCAATAGGAAATTTAAATCTGATGTGAATAAGAAACTAACTGTTCAAAGATACAAATTATTGTTTTATGAGAAAAAATTATCTTTCAAGAATTGTACCAAAGCGGTTGAGAATGCACATTTGCAAATGAATGGCTATTTAGATTTGAACCAATTAGTGATGAACAAAAGCGACCTGTGCCAGTATTTGAATTTTAGCCAATCATATCAGAGATAATTTGCATTAGCTTTAAAGGTACAACAGCATGTTTAATGCTAAGGGTCAAAAAGAGAGTTGAAAACTTGGGTCTTATAAACTGAGGGTACGTTTACACGACAACGATATGCTTAAAACAGAAAAGTTTTTCCTTTGAGTTTTTTGCACGTAAAGACGACCATTGTCAAAGCGATCCCCATTCACATGGATCCGCGAAAACGACTGAAAACGCTGTACTCTGCTGCCAGGCCATTATATGGTGATGAAACACCATAGACTGAACACGTAATACGCATGTGCACGACGTCGTCTTCAGAGATTCACGTTTTTGTTTTGTTTTGTTCGTTTTCAGGGACCCAAAATGCCGTTGTTGTGTAAATGAACTGCCAAAACGCATTAAAAAAAAAACCTTAAATTATGTTATGTTGAACCCTTCAGGGGTAAAAATAAGCCTGTGGCCAATATGATACAGTTCTTTTTTTCTTTTTTTGCTTAATGAAGGAACGTGCATGGTGGACAGAGAGGAATAAAAAGACAGTTGATCAGCGGTGGCTTAATCACAGCGATTCACCTCTATCAGCTCTCAAGGTGCCATTAAATAAGTCACCCATTTACTTTTAATTATTATGTAATCAGCCACGCCTGACGTGCACGAAGCTTTAATTAAGTTATTAATTAGTTGAGTAATGTGATTTTTCTCTGGTACAGAAACCCAAGTCACCCGCTCATTTCATAAATGAAGGTGTAATTAACGCGTTAGCCAGGATATACTTTTACGCGGATGCTTGGGAGATGGAAAACGACACGTGTGGCATCTTAGTCAGAACAGCTGTGGCCGAGCAGCACATTTCAATGTAAATATCAAATCATTTCAATGCAAATATTATGCGTCAGAAATGCAGGGCAATGTTGTTATATTGTGTGTTTATGTATGTGTGAAGTATCCGTGCTTTGGTACCGCACATAATTGGTGCTTGTACTAATTTACTATCGAGTTTAAGTGCTGTATGGTAGAATTGTTTTAAAGTTCAAGAGGTTTGTTGTCGTTTGTGACCAATATACCATAGTGCTATCTAATTCATATCAAGTACTCCCAGTGGACTTAACACAACAAAATGAACAACTTTAAACAAAGTAAATAAAGTATAGATAAGCAATGAAATGGTCAGTGAAACCAAAGCAATGCCAAACTATGCATACATACACTTATTTAAAAAACATTACAAAATCTATACACCTCAAACTTTTGAACAATAATATATATACGATTTTGTTATGTTTTTGAAATAAACATTTTATGCTCGCCAATCATTTGTTTGATCAAAAATGCAGTGAAAACTGTAATCACTCTAATGTTAATTTGGTGCTTAGGAAAAAAAAAATATTATTATCACTGTTGAAAACATGTTGCTTTGATCAGGAACTACGATACAATGTCTTTCGGGATTTTCTGATGAAATGAAAGTTTAAAAGAACTGCATATTAAATCTGTATTAAATATGCTATAATGTAATGGTTTAAATAGCATATTGGTTTTTTTTGGGGTTTTTTTGTATGAAAATAGTATATAAAAAATTAATGCAGGATTTAAAATGTTTTACAAGACATGAGGGCACAAATTTGGTAGAAAAAGTGACCTTTCTTTGACCTTTTTTATTTTTTTTACATCGTATATTAAGTCACGAGAGGGAGTCGTTTGCCGGGCACTGCGTTGGCTCAGTACAGAGTAGGTTGGTATTCAGTAGGAATGGTCGTGATTCAGTGTGTTTTCCTTAGTTATTGAATTTCAATTTATCATCTTCATGGTAAATGATTGTGTTTGTGGAGGTTGCACAAACTCCAGCCTGTCAGGACATCGAGTTCACTGGTGAAGAGATGGGACTTCACTTCTGCTTCGAAAAACGCGGTAGTGTGAAGCGTTCACTGTAGAGCGGAGAAGTTCAACATATAGCACATACAGGTTCAGACAGCAAGCCTCAAAGACTGGTTGATCAAAGCTTATTAGTTTCTGTTATTGGTAAGTATCAATACTTCTAGATGACCAATACTAGCTTTGCTATTGCCTGATACATGATAATAATCTGTAGAATATTGTGATCTGAGCATAGTGTTACATATCGTCAGCTAACGTGTAAATATCTATAAGCATAACACTGGTCTCTCACCAAGACACCAGCCCTGTTATCCACTGGTTCTCTTCACACCACAACTCAATTTGTCTCCTCTGACCGTTGTTCTGTCAAATCCTGACTCTCTTGGCTGCATAGCAGGCTCATAATGGCATGGCTGTGGTCCGTCATACAAGTAAACATTTACAATTTCCTCAGCGTCCGAACTTTCATTGCGATCCTTTGTTTTCCTATTGTTTAAATTGGCCGCACTCCCTCCCGTTACATCACTTCCTGGTTTGCCGTTTTTCAGATGCGAAAGAAAATTTCTCACAAAAACGACTCCAGAAGCCTTAATAGCGTATTTATATGTATATATTTTAAGAAAATCGAATCCTACATTATTTTTCTACACATTGACTCTAACCTGCAATATGCCTTTTAAGCACCAAATGCAGAAGACACTGATTTTGCCATATTTTGATATTGCACCTCACTGTTTTTTGCCTCTTATTAGCATTAAATCCACTGTTGATCCCACAATCCCCACATGAAGTGCAAGATACATTATATACTTATATTGTGTATTTATAACGTCGCTGCTTTTGCAGTTGTCTGCATTATATTGTGGAATACTTTGTTCTGGGCAGATGTTTTTGATTTTCTGGCCTGTTTTGATGATTGTCTGCTCAGGTGGCTGAATGTGTTCTGAATCAAACCAGATCGTCATCAGCTAGTTAAAGCTGATTAGTAGAAGGATACACAGCTGCTCCAGGCATGATAACTGTAAAAACATCACACTTGTGGTTGAGTCTTGCTGAAGGGTAGAGCTTTGAATCCGTATTGTACTAGGTAGAATCACCTTCGAGTGTCGCTCTGGAGCGACAAATACAAATAACAAATGCCAGACTGAAGTAAAAAAGATTTGAAGTAGGGTATGATTCAGAAAACTTTTTAGTGCTTACAGATACTTCTGTCTGGCCGCCATTCAAACCTCAAACAAGAGTCAAGGTCACGGATATAATAGTGTTTGCAGAGAGCAGAGGGCATTTATCATCAAAACACAATGCTCTGTTCATGATCGCAGAGACGTAGATTAAAAGCTCACAGAGAAGTGGACAAACAGCTTTATCCAGCAGTAAAAATTCTGAAATGTTATTTCTGTTATCACTTTCTTTCTCTGAATGTCCTTTCCACACACACTAACGTATTCGATCAGAGAATAATGGGACGCATCTGAACTGAATGAGGAACTTGGAGCGTGAATGATCAGTTTAAGTTCATTCTCTACCACTCTGCACTTTCTGCTGACTCTGTGTGTCAAAAATCTGTGTGTTGTTGACCTTATTGAAAGGCCATTTGCACCGCATTACACTTATTCAACAAGTGTACTCAAATCTCTCTCTCAACCTGACAAAAAGAAATGCGATCCGTTCACTTTGCAAGAAACTTAAAAACACTACTCACTCAACTCTATATTCTACAAGCTTTGTTCAAGGTAAATTTTGGTGTCTTTCCAAAACAGGACACTTCAAGACTCCAAAAGACCCTTTGGTGAATCGTGGTTTGTTTTTAAAATCATTCGTACGTACATTTCACGCACAAATTTGTTCGTACGCATGCTTAGTGAATGAGACCCGTTATCCTGATTGAAGGATTGGAATAGAAATTTCCGCCTACCAGGGTTATACTGTAGGTGCATGTGTGTGTATATATATATATATACAGTATATATGGATGTATGAATATTTTCTGAGTATCACTTTGTCAGTTTATATTTTATTTTATAAGTTTTATTTTTTATCTGTAGTTGTATCAAAGATGCTTTCATCAACAGTTTCTCTCAGGTACTTTTTATACAAGTTAATTTGAGGATCATGCCATAGACAACTTGCATATTAAGTCCATTCAAGCTGCAACTGCTCTGATTGTTGAAGAGTCTGTCATGGCCTTGACCTGTTTATTAGCGTAAGTGGCTCTGAATCCGTCCTATGAGTCATTAGACAGGTAGACGGACAAGTAATGAAGCCCTGCTGTGAATGTGTCTGGAACGGTAATACTGAGCAATAGAAATAAAGAGGAAGTTTGAAACTCCTTATATCTCAAGACATATTTCATAAATCAGTGGTTTTTCATTCATTAGCATTATTCATTTTGTGGGCCTCTCTCTGCAATGCTCTCTGCTCCAAGCTGCAATTCTTTAGATTTATGATAATAAAAGAGATTTCTGATGGACGCTGTCCTGTCATGGATAAAAGATGCTACTGTCTGGATTTGGAGAGTCAGAATGTGATTACAAATTCTTAGTGTAAGAAAATCTAGTATTAGATATAAGCACACTGAGTTGTTTCCCTGAAATAAATGAAGCCTTTAGCCTCAGACTAAATCCTGTCTAAAGATGATTCCCTTTTTGATCCATCTGATTTCATTTTCAGAGATTTGAAAGTCAGCCCATTTCCCAACTGTCAGCATCCAATACTACATGTTGATTGCTCAATACAGCATTTCAGTTTATATTATATTATATTATATTATATTATATTATATTATATTATATTATATTATATTATATTATATTATATTATATTATATTTAGCTAAAGTTAATTTGGAAAAAGTCCATTTGATTTATTTATGTATTTCCATCAAGGTTTTGGACCCCACTAACTTTCACTGTATGGAGAAAAATAGTAAATTTTATTTGTTTGTTTGATTGTTTTTATTATTTAAGTTTAAATTATACAGGTTTAGAATGAGGGCTATGACAGAATTTTCAGTTTGAAGTTAACTGTCCCTCTGAAGGTAAAATATGTCATTTGTGGACTACTAGCTTCACAAGTCATTTTAAATCCGAGTCTAAATCCTGACCAAATGTAACGTGTGGCTGAATCTATAAGCCGAGGTCTCTCGATTGGAGTCAGCTTAGCATGCCGGGTCCAGAAGTCGGGGCTCCAGCGACATGTTCAACAATGAAAGTTCTTGTTTGCTTATTCTGGTCTGGTTTCAGCCCTGGTGCCATGTTGTAAGTTTTGGTGGTCCGGTAGGGCCTGGCTTAGAGTTGCTTGCGCTCAGAGTGCACCATTCAGCTCAGAGTAGCATTATCGGCCTGACCCGCTGTTTTAAAAACATGCTGTTTTAAAAATTTCCAGGAATTGGCCTGTGCTTATTGTTGGTGTGCAGAAGGAGTCTTGAGTAAATGCTTTTCCCCTCTGCAACATGCTTTGATTAATTGGCCGAGGCCCAGACTGCTGTTTAATCCTGCTGGGCTTCTCCTTCTACTTCTGGAATTGATTCAGAATGGGCGCACTGTGAGGCTGCAAGGCATTGTGGGAAACATTTCCTTTTGTGAAATAAAAAACGTTTTAATTTTCAACATAACATGTGCATAATGGACTTAAATCTGAGATTCAGCTCTGTGTTTTATTTTAGTTTTAACTGAAGCGTGTAATGCTTTATCTGGTCATATAAAAGCTGTCGGCTCAACTAGTTTGGTTTGCCAGAAAAAGTGTAAACACTGTGGCTCTATAAAGAGTTTGAGTGGCCTACACAAAAATATTGGCTAAAGCCATGGGAATGAAGTATAAATCATTTTAATTTCATAATGTGACATTTGCAAGTGAAACATGTACAACCACAACAACAGCAAAATGTAAGACATATATATCATATACTCAAGCCATTCGTGGACTCGCTAATTAATAATAACACTATAAATTCCCTTGTTAGATGTGTACCATAAAGCTTACATCATCAAATATTGGTACAGTAATACAAATGCAACTGTCCATCATTTATTTATTTGCCAAACAACTGTAATTTTATTTAAATCTGTTCCAGATACGGAGGGTTTCGGGTAAGCGAATCCACAGCAGCTTTGGCGCCTACGCTCTGTTGTTATGTATCGTCATAATTTTCCCACGTTCTCATTGGTTTGCTTGCATATGGGGGATTTCATGCGCAGGAAAAAGCTGTCCGTGAATCGTTCGCCCCAGCGGAAAAATATGTTGTTGCTGTTAGATCTCGATCAACAAAAATCACATCATATTTGATTCAAAACTAACTAGACTAAATCAAATAAAAAAAATATTACAAAAATAGTCATAACTGAAATTATTCATTTTCTCCATAGGGAAATTCAACTTTTTTTATGAAAACTTAGTGTTAAAGACAGACATAGCCTACTGTAAGTAGATCTACTGTAACTATCCGAGATTGTTTATCGATAGTCTATGCGTTTGTTAGTCAACAGTTTAGATTATTTCAACTTGCTTAGATTTGCTTATAATACTTACTATCATAGGTGGCTACTAATATGTATTATATTATACTTATTTTTAATTCTTAATAAATAAATAAAAATACTTCCAAGTTCCAGCATACATTTAAATTGACACGAGCCATGGTTTTTACTGTTGTGTGGTGTCCTAAGCTAATGTGCTGGTGTTTAAAGGTGAAGTATGTAGTTTCTGTGACACTAGTGACACCTAACAGAATTACAAAAATATGGCATATTTTTTCAAACGCCCCTTTCACGTGTTGTGCCTCCCTCAACTCAAACATCACAAATACAGCTCATATGGGTGCTTGTGTCGACATGTCTCAACAGGTAAATGTAGGCTCTTCCAATAAAAGGTCCAGCATATTAGGAATACTTTTAGCTGTTTTGCTATGCGTCATAAGAATCCCATCCAACGTGCCCGCACATTTTTTGAAATGACGCACCACCCAGCATACCCGGTTAACAAAGTAACCGTTCGCCATTGATTATACATTACTTTCTAAATATGCATTCCGAGACTTATTGTGGATGGTTTCCCCCATAAAAATAAATAGGTAAGTTAGTATTAGTTCATTAATACTTCATATATATCATATATACTCGGAATGCATATTTAGAAAGTAAATAGTGTCCATGTAAAATAGCTTGGAAACCTTAAGCACCTCATGATGACCATCTAAATAATAAGATACAAATGCCATGATAATCGAACTACTTCAGAATGTCACATCTGCTGAGTCTAGCCACCGTACAAACCCCTCCTCTGGCCTGATTTGCTGTGTCCTGCTTGCTTTTGAGAAGGACAGAGTGATAGTGCTGTCAGAATTACAAGCATGCTGAAGTGCTGTATCTGGTGTAGATGCGGGCGGCCTTGACTATACGGGACTCTGCGTGTGGATTACAGGGCAAATAAGATTAAGACTCTTCCACAGCGAGCTGGTCAAACGCTTTCTGCCTGTTCTGATCATCCGCTCCACAGCCTCTCTCATCCAGCTGTACAGACAAAACCTCCTTCACCTGTGGATGTGGAGACCGCATTCAGCCCGGCTAAAAGATCTTCCTCACCTGTGGCTTCTGAGGGGTGTGTGTGTGTGTGTATGTGTGTAATATACTCTTTCGTTTAGACTTGCTTTAAGACTGTACACCATAGACAGCATTTTAAGGCATCATAAGCAGTAGCATAGTGCAAAAAAAGTTACATTTAATTAAATAGAACCGTTTTATCCAGTGCAAAAACAGTGTTAAAAATATATATGATATTAATTAGTTAATTTTGTCTATTCTATTCTATTAATATGCTTCTGCGCTCAGGTCCTTGCATTTGTAGTGCTTTCAAAATAAAAGTCACGTCTGGCCAAACAAAAATACATATACCGACAAATGCAGATAATAAAAAAATAAATAAAATGAAGCCAATTATTGGCTGATATACTTGCCTTGGCGATATATTGGTAAACCACTAGTCAACTTATGAAAGTCGCCATGTTTGTTATTATGCTTATTCAAGACTATCGCTTTGGTTATTCATTTATACAGACAGTATTTGAGCTGTTCCTTTAAATTATTTTATTCAAGCATCATACCTGTTAGTAAATTCAGTTGTCGATCCCAAACATTATATGAGTAATGTTTTTGAACAGAGCTTATATAACCTCGTTGCATTTCCCAGTTGTCTGTTAACATAGATGGTTTTGGATTGACTCGTGCGCTTAAAAATTAAGCTAGTATGTATTGCACACATCTCTCTCAGACATCGCTGAGGAACCGCAGGTAGATATTTGGTTGGTTCCCTCCTGCCATGAAACAGCCTTGTGGGACTCCGGCAGCCTGCTGCTGTCCTGAGGGCAGAAAGATGTCAGAATATTCAAGAACTAGGAGAGAGACAACTGCTTCACCTGCCTTCCTTCACACACACACACACACACACACACACGCACACACACACACACACAGACACGCACACATACACACACACACTTATTTGCCAGAAAAATCTGACTGTTAAGATAAACTAGCTGCCAACAACACACACATACACCTATTCAGGATATTCAGTGGCACGGGACATCTGCATATGTTTATACATAACAAAGAGTTTAGTACAATAGCTCAAATCACTTATAAACTAGAGGACAGATGAGGGGGCGGAGTCAGCATTAGAAGTAGAAACAATAGGATGAATTACCCGTCATTCCGTCCCCTCGTATGTCGGTACATTTATTTAGCAGAGCGGTGTTTCGTTCCTCCTTGCATCTCGTAATTTATTGGAGAGGATGGTACGCCATTTGTCTGAAAGCTTTTTATGACGAGCAGACCTTGTTATGCTGGAGCGCCATCCATTTTGTGCTATGTGTGTTATATAGACCCTTGGGTTGCGAAAGGGGGAATCTCTGCATTATTTATGCAATGACATTTCTAAGATGCAGAGCAATGGGTTTTGTATGTATTTTCATTATTCTGGGGGGGGGGGGGGGGTTGTATTGGTAGGTGTCAGTGACACAGTTTGCGTCAGGTTACCACGGCAATAAAAAAAAAAAAAAAACATATGCCTTCCAAATGCATCTCCATATTTATCCCTCTTTTGCCGCAGTCACAAAAGGAGGGCTTTTATTGAGATGAAGTCTCCACCTCACTTGAGGTGATATTACCGAGCGGTACCTGTCTGCTGATGGATGGCTCTATTGCCTCTGTGTGCTTGTTGAAGTTCGATTGTGATTTTAAAGACTTTCCTTTTAGTCTTCCACTTAAGCCAGGAGGTATCAGCCATTTACCAAAAGATGAAGTGCTACATGCTTGCAAACTGCTTGCTCAGAGGAAGAGAACGTGAGAGGGATGAGAGGACAAGAACTTTGGTCTGTTATTGAATAATTAATCAGAGACTTGAAGGCATCAGGTTGAGAGTTTTGGCAACAAATCACACCAGTCTGCATTTGCATGTCACTATAATGCATTGAAAGCAGTTTTAGGGCTTTTTTATTTTTTTATTTATTTACCCATTTAATGGGGAATTTTTTGACATTATAGTCATCAGAAAGAGAAATGATCTGAGTCAGGCCCCATTGCCCAGCATGAGCGCATGACCTCACGTTTTTAATGTGACTTTTAGAATGTTGCATAAATAAGTGTTGGATGGAAATACCAAGATTCACATCTAATTTCCAAAATGTGTTTAAAATGTATCTAAAAAGTAATATCATTATGGTCATTTTTTTTCACCCTTTTTTTTTTTTTTTTTTTTTTTTTTTGCATAGGATAA
This sequence comes from Leuciscus leuciscus, assembly GCF_965113295.1. Taxonomy (NCBI): domain Eukaryota; kingdom Metazoa; phylum Chordata; class Actinopteri; order Cypriniformes; family Leuciscidae; genus Leuciscus; species Leuciscus leuciscus. The sequence goes on along the minus strand of NC_138747.1, from coordinate 17,719,739 downwards.
GTGTTTGTACAATGAGGATTCCTCTTTAACTTCTCTTTGCATTTGCATCATGTTTGAAATCTTAACAGATCATTAATAGTAACATGGTAATACCATGGTACTTTTATATGGTACTCCAATATATCATAGCTTTTTATTTGATGTAATTTTATGTAATGTATAATTTTAAACTACTTTAAATAATAAATAAATAATTTGTTAAATTTTAAATAATACTTTCATTTCCATGTGCACTTTGCAGTAATTTTGCTGGAAATTACCATTGTATTCTCTTTAACACACTATTAAACAGTAATGTCGTAATTATAGGCAAGGTCACACTTTAGATTAGGGTCCAATTTTCACTATTAACTAAATATAAACTAAACATTTTTGTCTCAATAAAATCCTAATGACTGATTATTAATATTTAGTAAGGTAGTTGCTAAGTCTAGGTATTGGGTAGGATTAAGGAATGTAGAATATGGTAATTAATAAGTATGTGCTTTAAAAGTACTAATTAACAGCCAATGCAAGCTAATAATCTACAAATGCCATTACCTTTTACCTTGAACCATGGTAGCATCATGTTATTGTTTTTTTTTTTTTTTTTTTTTTTTTTTTTGACTGGTGTTCCATGTAAAATACAATGACATATGAATATTATAATTGTTCATAACCTTAGTAAACATCTAATCACTGTCTGAAATGTCTGAATGATTTAATCCCTTTGTAGCTTCACACTTTTTTGTGTTTTAGTGCTAAGCGACCAAGCAGTCAAGCTTTGTCCTTTCTGCAGCTCTAAATGTTGGATTTGAGTGTGCCACCTTTCCAAATATACGTTGCCTTAAAGCCTCTGCTGCTGTTGGGAAGTGGGGTGAAATACCAGGGTGCCCTTGTGTCAGAAAGAAAGAGAGAGAGCTGGGGAGAGAGAAAGCACTCTCGAACATTTACAACTGTCCTGCAAATCTCATTGCCGGGCCCTGTTGCTGAGGTATGATTTTATTGCGGCCCCCACCGGCGTGGAGATAGAGGTGATAACCTCATCTCTCCTGCCTGAGCACTGAGCTGCAAACTCTCTGATTCCTGCCATAAATTGCATTTGTGTCCCGTGTGTGCGTTTGTGCTTGTGGGTGTGTGTTTCTTAGGATATCTGCGGAACGGACAGAGGGTTTCTGCCGTTCCTCATCCACTGGGTCAACAAGAAAAACTCAACCAACACATAGGCCTCGCATCATGTTGCTTTATCTGAATAATAATTATATATGTTGTGAATGAGTGTAAGTGTTTGCACTCTTGCATATTTTCATCTAGAGGTTTCTGAAGCTTGAGTTTGCGGTAGAAGAGGTTTTGGTTTTGTTTACTAGCTGGCAAGTGGACTGAGTGGGTGGGTATCAAATGGTTCAGCAAAGTGCTCCAACTTTAAACTACTACAGAGAGTGGATGTGAATTTTATAGTTGTTTTTTTGGCAAACAAATGTTTGTACTAGATTTGTCTAGAATAATTCCTCTTTGACTGATACTGTGGCAGTACAGTGATGGGATCAGATGGTAATACCACGATCATTTAATATGGTACTTTAAGGTACTTCAAACATAATTTACATTGTTCAAAAGTTTGGAGTTGGTATTTCTGGTTACACTTTATTTTAAGGTGTCATTGTTACGGTGCAATTATATATTTAAGTACTGAGTAATATTAATTAACTACATGTACAGTACCTACTATAGGGTTATGGTAGGATTAGGGTTTGGTTGAGGGTTAGTTGCATGTAATTATGCATAATTTACTGTTATTACTATGGTAAGTACATGTAACATATGTAACAAGGACACTGTAAAATAAAGTGTTACAATTTTTTTTGCTTACAGTAGCGAGGCTGTATTCATTTGCTATTTAAAAAAAAATATTTGTTACAATAAAAAAGTGATATTGTGAAATTTTACTACATTTTAAAATAACTGGTTTCTATTTTAATGTATTTTAAATTGTAATTTACTCCTGTGACGGCAAAGCTGACATGAATCTTGAAAACAGTTGTGCTGCTTAATATTTTTGTGGAACCTGTGAAAGATTTATTTGAAATGGAATTTTTTTTGTAACATTATACATTTCTTTATTGTCACTTTACTATCAATTTAATGCCACCTTGCCAATATACTGTATATATAAATTATTTATTTGGGGAACAACTGACCACACACTGACCACACAATTTTGTACATTAGTGTACTTTAGTAATTAAGTGAATTTAATTATATAACAATTAAATTAAATAGCAGTAAGTTAAACTAAAGTAAAATACTTTAGTTAATTTAATACTTGAAATATGTATTATTATTATTAATACTGTTGATAAAAATGCATGCCGCCCTTTTCTGCCCTTAAACGTGCCTTACAGCTGTGTTCTGTTTCCAAGCCAGTTTTTAGAGTGCCATGCAGAGTTTATACTGAAGCATTACCTACATTTTTAAGGTTTGATTGCATTTTTGGGCAGGACAAGCTGCTTGACCTGCCAGTTACTGTTTGTCATCCCTGCTCACTTTAAACAGCTAATTCCTTCCACTTCCCGGTCACCTTCTGCGTCTGTGAGCTAGGTGATCTGGGGAGTAATAGACTTGGCCGGGGATGGCAGCTCCTCTTCCTGCCCAGTTTGCTGTGTGGCTTGGCTGCGTTCTTGGACACAGTGTGTATATCGCCCAGATTGTGTTTGGTTTGAGTGCTTGTCTCCAGGGTCCATGCTTTCATTGGTGTTATAAGGGGTCCATGTGTAGGAAACGGCCCACCTTCTCACACCGGCCCTCTGATGTGTACCTAATTAGACTTGGCATGGGATGGAGCCACATATTTCCACTCCTAAGTACCTTTGAAGGTCCTCACAAAGCCAGTCTGGACCACACCGGGCTGTTCTGGGAGAGGCTTTTCGGTGAATTTGGCACATGGCTGCCTATCTTTGGTTCCTTTTATGTGCCATGGACTCCCTTCCCAACTAATGTTGCAAAACGAAAAGTTTTTAGGTTCTGTCTGTGAGGCGAGGACAACAACACTGCCTGTTCGGAGAGTTTTATGCGCTTGGGGCTGGATGGACTGCGTCTGTTAAGCAAGCCATTTATCAGTTGATCACTTCTGAACGCCTAGACGAGCACATGCCTCCACTTTCCCTAGATAGAGGGATAATTAATGAGGAAGATGCACTGTGAAACGGCGAGGGGGCTTTTGTTATCACGAGCTTGATGCAGCTGTTCTCTTATGTGGAAACTTAGTGCAAGCAAAGCTTTACTGACTTCTGTTTTCTTCTCTTTCTGTCGGCTTCACTGTTACGTAAGGCCTACCTGCCAGCACCCAATCAGCTGTGTTATAAATGAAGTTGTTCTGTCAGTGAGACAGACTGCCCCGTTCTTTTTCTCTCTCTCTCTCTCTCTCTCTCTCTCTCTCTCTCTCTCTCTCTACACTTTTTTTCCCCTCTCCACTGGCTTCCATTTTCCAATTTCCATTTTAGCTCAATGCTGCTTTGTCCTGGTTTGTACAGTGGCAGATGGAAAGAACACCATCAGGTCTGCTTATCCAGAGATGGGACACAGGACAACTTCCAGTTCTATTGAAACCCACTTTGTAGATTAGACCACTTTTGTTGTGCCTTCATACAGTATAGTCACGATGTTCTTGGCATGTCACTGCAACGTACTGGCCATTTGTAGTGCATGACATCATTATAGATGCTATAATAATCTTCATCTGATGTTTAGGCAGCATTTAGGATATAGGACTTGAGGTAGCCCACCTCTGATATATTAAGAAATATTAATGTTTTCGCATTTGTTATCGTTTGTGTCAGTTAGGCCTTTTGTCTTTGGGATTGCATGACTCTTTTGTTTTACACTGGAAAGATTAAGGTTAAGCTGAGGACATTCTTTATACTCATTCACAGAGGAGCTGAGAACTCGGGGGAGGCCATTCTGAAACAATCGATCGGCAGAAACGTTGCATTTCTGTAGAGGTGCAGTTGGACACAAGGTCAGAGATATTATCAGACATGGCAAAGAAATGGAAGTGGATTTGACTCTGTCATCGCAAGATTCATGTACACTCTCATGTACAATAAATGTTTCACTAAATATGTCAGAATATCTTCCCTAGCATTAAAATAAGTATGTCTCAAGAAAGTGTGGGCATTTTAATTTCTTGTTTATCATAATTCTTTATTTCCATCTTTGCAGTGACTCACACCCTTGAAAACAAAAGTAGCTTCTATGAAAAGCACACTCCTTTGACAGTCCGGAGATAAACCTACATGAAGCATCTAAATCTGGCTGGATTCTTGTCCAGGATCCCATGGTGAAGGCTTGTGTCTTAATCCATCTCCTGAGCACTTTGCCGGAGGGGTTCACAAAAAAGGATGACAGAGGTTATGTGATCAGAGTCATATTGAGACCCAACCGTGGATATGACAGCCTCCTTTGGGTGCTCTGGATTGGAGATTTCTTTGAAAATAGCTTCCTCTGTATTTTCTGAAATATTGGGACCCATCCTTTGAAAATCTGCTTTGAGTAAAGAAGGTTTATAGACGTCCTCCAGTCACCAAAAATTTAAAGGGATAGTTCACCCAAAAATAGAAATTCTATCATCACTTACTTGCATTAAGATTAATCCAAACTGTCTGACTTTCTTTTTTCCTCGGTGGAACTCATAAAGAGACATTTTGATTATTGTTTTCCATGATCTTGAACATTAAACTTTCAGAAAGAACGCAAAATCACTATAAAAGTGAAAATCATGCATGTAGTCCATAAGATCAAATGGATGCTTGTTTCCTCCACGAAATAAAAAAAATGTGCGCGTTTATATCTCGCAATTCTGACTTTTTTCTTTCTCAATTGCAGGATTATATGCCACAATTCTGACTTTTTTCTCTGAATTGTGAGATATAAACTCACATTTTTTTGTTTCTCAGAATTGCGAATTTATGTCACAATTCTGAGGGAAAAAGTCAGAATTGTGACATATAAACATGCAATTCTAAAAATATTTCTCAATTACTCGTTATAAAGTCAGAATCAAAAACTTGCAATTACCTTTTTTATTATTATTATTCTATGGCAGAAACAATTTTCCATAAATACAACAGTTTTGTGTGAAAAACAAAATGGAATTTAAATAATTATTCACTGAATCTTGACACTTGACCATGTTCATGTTGATGAGATAAATTAACAATGTCCGATTCATAAACGAATCATTATTTTGTGTCTTATTTTTTTTAAATGAATAATCTCATCTGTTTTTTCGTTTATAAATAAGAATTATCTGGTTTCTCACACAAACTGTTATGTTTTCTTATTACAAGGAGAAAGCTGTATTGAAGATTGACATTATATGTTTTGGAGTGTTACTGCGGGAGAAAACGTCCTTTGCTTCATTAAAGTTGTCTGTACAATTAACAGCTTCCACTTGCTCGTGCAATGACCTCCTCGAGGAAGTGACAGACGAGCGATTGCACACTCACCCTACAGATGTGTGGAATCAGGGGTCAGGTTGGGAATCTCTAATGTGCTGTCATATTCTTCGACAGAAGGACACAGCAGCGACATGTTGGGGAGAGGCTGTGTGCTTTTTAAGATCTGAGGCTGATCATCCTCTTGTTCTTAAATAATATTTTTTTCCTCACAAACACTCCAGATCAAACTCTCATTATCTTCACAGGATGATAATTAGCGCCCCTCATGATGCAAACTAAGTTACTGAAGCTTAACTATATATAGATTTCTCACACAAAACTTAAACATTCTATTTGTAAGCTATTTGTAAGTTACAAGATGTTGGTTTCTGAACATTTTTCTCTTTTAATTTGATATACACTATTGTTAAAAAGTATGAGGTCTGTAAGATTTTGAAATGTTTCTTTGTTTCTTTGTTTTCTTATTATTAATGCTCAGCAAGGCTGCATTTTTTTTAAATCAAAAAGTAAAACAGTTCTTTTAAATTGTAATCCCTTCCATTTAATTTACGGTTTACTATTTTAATATATTTAACGCTATCTTACGAACAATTCGAACGAATTCGTACGAGTGAGTATGAGGTGGCTAATTCGTACGAATTTGCATGATTTGTCCAAACCCCAGTGATGGGTAGATTTAGGGGCGGGTTCAGGGGTAGGTCTTTCGTACGAATTCATACGAATTGGGCAACTCGTAAAATATGTAAGATTTAGCAAAAAAACAAACGAGTGAGGTCAAATTAATTCCTACGAATTAGCTACCCCGTAAAATACGTATGAATTGCCGTGAGATCGGGTTGATATATTCCTCATTTGTCCAGTCTTAAGTGTCACATGATCCAGAAATAATTTGAATATGCTAATTCGCCGCTCAAGAAACATTTCTTATTAGTATAAATGTTGAAAACAGTTGTGCTGCTTAATGTTTTTGTGGAAACCATGATTTTCTTTGATAAATAGACAGTTCAAAAGATCTGAATCAAATCAATTCATCCTTGCTGAATAAAGTAGCCTACTTGACAACGTTTTGCCATTGCTATACATAGTATAATGCAAATGAATCAGGAAATTATTGTAGAAAGAGAAATGTTGAAAGCCAGACTTGAAGTGTTGTCCACAAGAGCACCAATGCAGTATCCACAAGCTAGATAGTTCAAACGCAGTTTGATATCTGAGTTCTGTTAGATCTTTTTTTTTTTTTTTTTTTTTATCCAAACCAATCCCTAACATATGAGCCAGCAGAAATCAGCTTGATAAAGTTCCTTCCGGGCACGAGCATGCCATCTTGCTCGACTGTACGTTTTGGAAATCACAGCTGAGCTTCCAAGGAGGCTCGTGTGGCAGTTTTCCAACTTTTAAAACAATGCATCTGGTAATAAGCTGCGAACAGAGACTGTCCTGAGTGCTTTCGGCCTGCTTTAATCCACTTAGTAACTTCCCACTCTGTCTGATGTGCATTCGGGTGTTAGAGTTCACCTGTGACCCCCCAGCTACTCACCTTTATGTTATCAGCTTAAAGACGCCTCTTGTAGTGTGTTGGAGGGCTGTTCTGTGCTGCTTGAGTCTCGAGACTAATCAGCTGATTGTATTGTGCTGGAGGTGGAGTGTTGCTTCTGTGCTGACAAGCTGTTAGGGCTGAGAGCTCTGCACCTAATGGACAGCTAATATCATGAGTGAATGGTAAAAGTGGAGACTGATCCTACGGCAGATGGAAAATCAATAGTCTATTAGAGTCGACAGGGCAGGACGTAGGGAAGGAAGGGGAAGGGATGAGGAAGACCGCTGCTCGGGCCGAGTCTTCTTTAGGCCTACCTGTCTGATTCTCTGCTTCGTTTAATTTTTTTCTCTCTCCTGACCTGTACTGGAGACCAGTACATCTGTCAGAGCTCTCTGAGATGAAATAGATATAGAGAAATGGAAAGAGCGTTAAACTGGGAATGTTCTTCATCAAAGAAGTATTGGTGGTTGCTTCTCAGCCTGGATGATGCAGTGGATGAAACTTTGTTGGAGATATTTGCTGAAGAAATTGAATTGTGTTTGGTTCTCTGGACCAGATTTTAACTCATGGTCATCAAATCAACCTGTGGTCAGTAGCATAAACAGCTTAGACTAGTTTTAAAACTTAGTCATAAAAAGATAGATTGGTCTAATTTGAATCAGAAGAGTAAGAATGATTACCCTAACTAACTTCTAGATGGTCAAACTGGTTGTTAAGTTGTTATTTTTAACATAAATGCTATGTTAATGCAACTGGCCACTGGTTAAACTTTGATACATTTTTAAACAAAAGTTTCAATTCAGTGACTAAAATGTAACCTTTAAGTTAAAAAACGACTTTCCTTGAACCTTAAATACGTGAGTTTACACAACTTAATATTTATTTTCATGGAGGTTTTTTACAAGTATTTTAATACATACATGCATATTTCTTTACTTGCATATTTATGCACTTGCATATTTCTGTACATTGATTTCTGCATATAGTTTTACAAACCATAATTTCTTAGTGCAATTCTTAAATCAATTATTTATTTATTACTTTTTTTCAAGAATGTCATCCTTTAATAAGGCATTTTTTTCCTCAAATCAGGACATTTGTATCACCTTATCATTTTTTGACTTTGCCCAAATGAAAATCATTTACATCAAAATGAAATTTAATTCAGACCTTAAAAACATGTTCATCATAGAACATGTATATTCAAGTGATTATATAAATGAATTCTAATTTTAACATACACTACCATTTAAATGTTTGGAGCCAATAAGATTTTAGTAAGAAATCAGTTAATAAAAGAATACTTTTATTCAAGGATGCATTAAATTGACCAAAAGTGGCAGTAAAAACTTTTACATTGTAACAAAAATATTTCAATTTCAATGAAATGTTGTTCTTTTGAACTTTAAATTCATCAAAGAATCCTGGAAAAAAAGTATCACAGAATTATTACATTTATTTTGTGTTTCCACAAAAATATTAAGCGATTAAGTGATAATATTAATAAGAAATTGTTCTTGAGCACCAAATCAGCATTAGTATAATTTCTGAAGGACTGGAATAACAATGCTTTGCCATTACAGCAATAAATCACAATGTTTATATATATATATATATATATATATATATATATATATATGTTTTTGGGGGGGGAATAATATTTCACAATATTACAATATTTTCTTAAGATACTTGTTTCAAAAAAACACATTAACAAAAAAACGGAACTTTTGAACAGATGTATTTTTCTTGAATTAATTTGTGAAAGTGTTGGGGTAGTGATAAGTTTTGGAATATGTTAGATCTTACTAAATGTTGTTCCAAGTCTAAATAATGCTCCTTTCATAAGCACTGACAATATGTTCCCAGGCTTTATGGTCATAACTCCTGTTCATCTGCCAAGTTTTGCTTAGACTTTTGTTGCATAGAGGTTGAAATGAGGACATCGCAGGAAAAATTCTCTGAATGTGACACCATCTGGCTCGCATTAAGAAACCTCTGAGGGTCTTATTCCTCGTGGAATACAGAAAAAGCACTCAGGCTCGAGAAGAAACCTCGCTCGCTGACAGATGCCTGCACATTCTCACCTTTTTCATGTGAAGATATATGAACATAAAAATGTTTGCTGCATTCCCTGGTTGGAGGTCTCACTCGTGCACTAATGTTCTTCCATAATCAGCATACAAATTTGACCTTGTCGCATCGGTTTCTGCTGAACGTTGTAGAACCTCCTCAGGCAAGATGATCCTTCACCTTTGTGACTCACTGTAGTAAAGTAAAGGTAAAGGCAACCGACCCGTGTCACACGCGCCGACAAGCTCGGGCTCAGGCGTGACCTGGAAATACTTTCGCGTGGTAAACTCTGGAAATAAGAATGTCTGCATGCATCTGTGACAAGCAACCGCTGGTGTTACATAACCGCTCTCTCCGTATCTCAGAATTGAATAGCATACCTCAGTCTCACCTCAGTTACGTGAGCAAATTAGAAACCTCTCATATGCATTAATCGCCTAATCTCTGCCATCTTTCCCTGTTGAGATACGATTTACTCTCAGCTGCTGAGCATTTGCATATGCATATGTAAAATGGCAGTCATGCATATGGTGATTTTAGAGTTTCTGCTCCTCTGAACATAAGTGTTGGTTCCTGTCGAGTTACAGTACACAGAGGTCTGGTCAACCAAGGATGTTAATGCTGGAAGGCAAAGGTACAACGTGTGATTCAGTGGTTGCCACGGCAACTCTGTGAACATGACTCTTGTTTGATCTCATGCAAAACTTTCTTCATTTACTGAATATTATTACTTGCAGTACTTTTGTTGGTGTTTTTATCTTAGTTATATTGCTGCTACAATTGATTTAAAGGTACTTCTTTTTTAAACACCAGCTAATTGGCACACAGTTGTTTTGTGTGTCACTGGCAGTAATTGGAGAGCTGCTGGTTTGAAACATGTTCCTGTACACCTGTGCACTATGTTCAGAAAATAGAAAATGTACCCCTCAGCCAGGTATGAAATTTCTTGGTAGGGTTGCACCAGCCAGTTGTATGTTCTTACTTAAATTTATCTTGCATTAGGGGGGTTTTAACTGCTAGTTTGTAACTAAGAACTAGTTTGTTCTTATTTTATTTGCATCACTTGTTCTTTAATGGATAGTTCTGCCTTCATGTACCCGCCTTCATGTCGTTCCAAACCTGTACGACACAAATGAAGATATTTTGAAAGACTGAAAATGTCCTTAAAAAAATGTCCTTTTTTTTGTCCTTGCAATGAATGTCAATTGACCCCATTTAGTTTTCAAATGTTTTCTTTTGTGTTCCGCAAAAAAGCAAGTAACTCATAGAGTGTGGAACGACATGCGGGTGAGCAAATGATGACGAATTCAATTTTTTTAATGAACTATACTTTTAAGGTAGCTATATTCATATGATGATGTTTACCTTTATTAATCTAATAAGCAGCCTTAAAATATAAATAAAAAGTGTGATGGTTCTTATTTATTTTGCCTTATAACTGTCAGCAGTAAAATTTTATATTTTTATTTACATACAATTAAGGAGCTATATCTAAAATCAATTAGGAGCAATACATTAAAAACTGATAAAGGAAATATATGTAAATTATGTAATGAAAAATTGACAATATTATGATTAACGCCGAAAAGGGATGTTTATATTGTGCTTCTTTGTGTGTGTGGTCAGTTATTCGCATAATTCTCTCTCTTTTAAAATCAAAACTAGTGTAAATGTCAAAATCATCATGTTTACATGTTTGAATTCTGTCTGTTGAAACGAGCTCACTGGTGTAATTCAGTTCACATTTGGTTTATACATACAATTACATGTCAGCAATGTTTTATGTGGATAGTGTGTAAATTGTAAGATATTTGCCTTACTTTTGCTTATTCAAACCGCCTTGGACATGATTTTGCCAATACTTTTACCAGTAGCGTTACAGCAGACCCACATTTGCAATATGAATGTTTTACTTCTACTATAGAAAGCCTCATTTTCCCCAGACACCAGGAGCTGGAGGAGGTGACATTTATGCCACAGATGAAATGCATGTCACTTGTTCACAGCGATGTGCCTTCCTAATACAAGATTAATAGCAGCCATAAAAGCTTATATCACATCCCATTCTCCATCCCCCATCATTATAAAAAAATATATAAAAAAAAAACCCGAGCACACCCAGGCCATCTTGGAAGGAATTTTATATCTTCTTTTCGTTCTTTTAGCCATCTTTCCAGCTCCCACGCTCAAGAGTGTCTGCTCAGTTTGCATGCATATATCTGGCTATGCTCCAGAGATGTTTGAATACAGGTTCTGTGGCAATGCTGCCAACACCTGGCCCTCTACCTGTCAGGCCTGCACAGTGAAGCTTGTGTTGAAATATTAAGCATTGCCCCCGGCTCCTCCTTTGCGCTCTGAGCCATCTCCGGCTCCTCGAAGATGAGAGCGAGAGGAGGAAAGCATTAGGTTTTTGAACGGGTCTTACGCCAGCTAGTGCCACCTGCTCACCTTTCTCTAGGGCCTGAACTCGGAAAAAAAACTCGAAACAGTTCGGCAGTGTTGCGTTTTTGAGTGGAACCGCTTTTGATCGAATCTTCGCAGGGCTGAAATGATGCATACTGAATGTTCTCTTGCAGGCTGTAATATTTAATGCTGCTTTAAGGCGGAATGTTTTCATGATAATAACATGAATGAAACATTTCAGCTTAAGGGTGAGTCTCTGAAATGGATCTGCACCAAATGTTCGTTCATAAAGTCACAGAGCATCGGTCTCCTTTGTCGGCTTTCAGTTTCTTTTTCATCTTTTCGTAATCACACGTTCCTTCTAAAGCAATTGTGTTTTGATCAAACAGCCGCCTTTCGGACTTCTACGAGCCCCAGAGAAGCTAAAAACTCATTTTATCCTTCAAAGAAATAAAGTTCAACACTGCGCTCATAACATGGTGTTTTATTGTGCAAAAGTGCTTCTTGAGGACGTGACTTTCGGCTAGCTGTTCTGTTTATGGTGGATATTACAGCCGGTTAGGACGGCTTTATGTGGTTCAAATCCTCTTCCTTCATGCTCGAGTTCCTCCAGGCGAACCGTCACAGCATGGGCCGTCACTTCACAGCATTAAACACAGTCTCATATGGCGCAATGGCTCAATTTCAAACAAGAAGACCCTTGAATTAATACCCAGGCCAGGATTGGATAAATATGTTGGCCAATTTTGCATAAATATTTTATATAAATTAACTTGCCTTGCCTAAAGACAACAAATGACAATAACACAACTTGATCTATGATTGTGATATTTACTTATATTGCAATTTTTGTATTTTAATATAATTTTCCAATGGCTTTTTTTTTCTTTCTTTTTTTTGCAAAAACGTTGTTCTCCCTAAAATGTGTACATGTGGAAACTGGTTTTGCTCCCTGCATAAAAATTTCAGTGATTTTTCAGTCATTATCAACTGTAATGAGCCTGGAAGTATAGGAAGTGCAGACAGCGGGACAGTCTGATGGGAAAGTACAAGGATGAAAAAGCTAAATAGAGAGAGAATGTATCAGAGTTATCAAGCAATAGACTGTAAATATCCGGATGAAAAGTGTTTTTTTTTTTGTTTGTTTATATTTTCCTTTCCGAGAAAATAAAGACATTGGCCTCTTAAAAGAGGTGTCGCTCTTACAATTAGTACCCTCGCATCTTGCAGAGCGAATGAGAGCATTTAAATGAAAAAGGTAAGGAAAAAATTGTGAGGGCATTTCACATGGAGATTTTCTTAGAGAATTATTGATGCCTTGCTTCAGAGAGTGTTGAGAGTAAATAAGACCAAAACACATGGCAGCTGTAGGGTAATTAAAACCCAGCCGATTGGATGGGCACAGCAAAACATGGCGATGATAAAACATGAGCGATAGGGTGAGGAACAGGCCTGAAAAACATGTCTTTCCCTAAAACAAGCCCAGACCAGTCTTCTTATTTGTTCATTTCTATGTGTTGTTGTTGTTCAGAGCAAGAATTGTTGTTCAATTAAATTTGTGCAGTGTTGTGCCAAATTCAAATGTAGGGATTACCTTTTTGAGTATCTCAGATGATTTCCCCTTAATTTCCCAACTGTGGGGAATTTTATGTTGTTTGTCTTGTTCACCTATTTCACTGTAACTTAATGTAAAAAAAAATTTGTTACTTTCATTTTGGCTTTACATTTTTTATCTCTCTTTTTTAATGCTATTATACTGACTTTTCTTTTTTGTTTGTGTTTATTTATTTAATTTTTTGTTTGGATATTTGTTTGCTGTAGGACTGGGTAAAAATATTGAAGTAATCACAGCATTTGTTTAAGCAAATCGATTATGATTCTTAAAATCCCATGATCAATCATGATATATTAAATCTTTTTTAGTAGCTGAGTGAATTCTTTGTAATGTGCCTCCCCGAAGCAGCTCTAATTTAAGTGATCATTTGTTCATATCATTGGGTAAATTTTTGAGGTGTTGAAATAATGGTAGGGTCCAAGTTGTATATTAAATATAAATTGAATGTATTATTTTATATTGCATTTATATTGAATTTATATTATAGGCATATTGAGAATAGCAGAGGGCCTAAAACAGACCCTTGGGGCACTCCATACTTTACTGGCGGTAACTTCTCCATTTACATGAACAAAATGTCAGGGCCCGGTTTCCCAATAACGTTGTCTCTTAGCGCGCTACGAAGACTCGTAAGGTATAACTTAACTAAAGGTATACCATTACTAGGCGTGTTCCCCAAACTATACCTTAGAAAGCTGCTTAAGATATACCTTCTTACGTGCGACGTTACCAGGTGCTGTCTGTGGCGATGGTGCTGAATCTGTTGATATCGATGACTCGAGAATCAATTATTCTCTCGTGCAGGGGCTGTTTCACTGTTATATGCTAGAAAGTGGTGTTCTTTATAAAAGAAGCACTTCAGAAATAGTTGAAATTACATTTATTAGGACTATTGGATATTATTAAAAAAATTATCCAAACTATAATAGCCTATAATAGCATAGCCTACATATTTTAAAATTGTAACATATATTGCTGCCACAATAACCATTTCAAAAAATTTTACGTGCTTTAATCTCTTTCCCATTTTTGTTCGCTGAGGTGGAGCTGCGATGAAATATTGTTCTTGTAAATACTTTCCAGCATTTCAGTAATACAAGTTTACATCTTATGTACGGTGCTCGGCAGTGATCAAAAAGGATTTAAACAGTGAATTTTGAATCTCTTCTTGTAAACTCAGAGATGTGGATTCAGACGGCAATTAAATTAGCACACGACCTGTTTGTCAAAAAACAGTAGGTACTAATCTGGCCAGGGATTTTTACGCGGGTTGGGTGAGAAAAAACACTGATATTATGGATTCGGACGACACTAAAATCACCGACTTACCCCTGTAAATGTTTAAAATACCGGACGAGCCCATGAGAAACAATATTAGCGTCCGAATAGAACTTAACAGCCTATGCTTTCACTGGCCTTTAAAAGCGCTCTTTTATTAAATTAATAATATAATATATAATAATAATATAATTAAAATTCTAACAACAATCAGTGTGATTGACAATTTTATTACTTGCATGAAAACACTTGAATTAGCCTAAATGAACTGTTTGTGTGTATTAAAACTTGAGAATTATTTTCATATAGACCTGCAACAGTGATAAGGTAAAGCTAAGAGTGGTCCAGACCAACCTTACGAAAGTGTGACTTACAGAAGATATACTTAGCTTACGAACGTGTCGGGAATCGTGCCATAACGTTAAGAGAGAGGTTAAGGAATAGGTTAAGAACTACTTAGCGATAAGAACGTTTTGGGGAACCGGGCCCAGATGGATAAACCATCTTAATGCCTGTCCCTGAATACCAGGGTAATTCTGTAATCTATATAAGTGTATGTCATAATATATGGTTTTGAATGCAGCACTACGATCAAGTAAAACTAGTAGTGAGATGCAGAATCTAGACTGAAATGTTTCATAGATACCATTTTATCATAGATATAATTATTTTTACAATTATTATTATTTGCCCTATAATGTAATATTTAATTGAAATATCACAAATGCGTTGTTTTCAAATTGAATCCAGTCATTGAGCCTCGTTTTCGGTTGTAAATCATATTCCTTCCTTTTCATCTCAGGAATTCAAAAACCTCTTAACTCTTTAAAGCAGACACTCAAAACAAAAGGTTCCTTTAGAAATAAGCACAGCTACTCAATATACAGCAGTTGTTTCTTGTAAGGGTCTCTTTATATGTTGACGATCTTACATATAGTTCCATTTAGGCACTCTAGCTGCACACTTGCCGGTCGTCCTTGAATTCTGATCCAGGATGAACGCTTACAGAGCCCTGCATGACTTGACGATGTGCATGTATCTTACCAGTGAATGGAGACGAGAATGATGCAGGGGCTCAAGTGGCTCTTCTTCATAAGATTTGTTCTAATGTGTTTAGACCCAACACTACTACTATTAATAATTGAGAATCAGTAATAACGTCTCGGTTACATATGGTAACCCTCGTTCCCTGAGGGAGGGAACGGAGACGTACGTCGTAGTGACCGAACGATAGGGAACTAGTACTAGCATATTAAATTGATATCTGAAGGATCATGTGACACTGAAGACTGCCATCACAGGAATAAATTACATTTTAATATATTTTCAAATATGAACTGAACAAAAAATTAACTTTTATTTTAAATTGTAATAATATTTTACAAAAGAACTTTTTTTTTACTGTATTTATTTAAAAAATAGCCTTGGTGAGCTCAATAAACTTAAAAAAACATTAAAGAATCTTAATTATTCCAAACATTTGATTATTCCAGCTATTGATATATAGCCAGCTAACCGTAT
This sequence comes from Leuciscus leuciscus, assembly GCF_965113295.1. Lineage (NCBI taxonomy): Eukaryota > Metazoa > Chordata > Actinopteri > Cypriniformes > Leuciscidae > Leuciscus > Leuciscus leuciscus. The sequence continues at coordinate 17,703,877 of NC_138747.1, read as the reverse complement.
ACATACTGGGAACTATATTCTCAGAAGGCGAAGCACTGCTACTTGGGCGGAGTGATTTGCTCGCAGCACCTGAGAAGCCCCGTGGTGAGGAGCAGAGAGTTTGCTCAGAGTTGGAGTAAATCACTCCGCAGAAGTAGCAGTGCTCCGCCTTCTGAGAATATAGTTAGAAGATGGCTGTGTCTCATGTGACCTTGTTATTTGTACACGCTGTGACTATACAAATCACAACATGTAAATAGGAAAATGTTGGCGTTATTTTGTCACTTATTGGGAGCAGTTTGCTAGCTGGAGCTGTTTACCTCCAGTCTTTGTGCTAAGCTAGGCTAGCGTTGTCAGATAGAGTTACGGCACGCACGGAGATGAAAAGGGTATGTATGGACTTATCTAACTCTGGGGGATACGGTGAATAAGCTAAAGTCCCAAAAGGTCAGCGTGTTCCTTTAATATTACTCTGTACTTATATCCATAATTACACAATTGGTCTGTTTTTGTGGCATTATGGATGTTTCATTTAACTTTAGTCACTCAGACAGTCAGAAAGTGTTTCTTGACCAGAATAAGTTTCCAGACTTTAAGGAGGATCAGACTTCATGCCAATAGTCAGAAGTTTAGTTATACAATGTCCTTTTTTTGTCATTTGATACCTTTAATGAGAATATTTCTTATTATCTCAGTAGTTTATTATCATTTATCACGCTATGATGATATATTATTTTTTATTTTTTTAATGATGACTCAATCTTTCATTAATATTCGTCTGCTCTGACATTTCTAACGGACACATTTTGCAATTGAAAAGTTTCCCCTGCATTCTCCTGGTTTACATGCAGTGCGTATTGAGCAGTGTTGTATTGTGTGAGAGTTGAGGCAGTGTGCTGGGGAAAGCCGGTCAGTCAGCTTTAATGAATCTGTGGCCGGTGCCAGAGCAGTTGTGTGGAGATGAAATTGCATTGGCCTTTCTGGATTCTGAGTTAATTGGCTGATTGTGGCACTCTCTGCCTGTTCTTAATTTATGACTCTCTGCATGCAAGTAGAACTGAGGAGCTGCTCTTGACCTTCTGGAATGAAAGCTGCCGCTATTTGAACGTGTGTATGTGTGTGTGCATAACGGAGCAGGTGAGGGGGACCCAAAGCCGGCGCCAGACCACAACTAACAGGGGGACAAGCGGCTCCCAATGGGAGGGCACCCAATCAGCATCATTAACTTGCAAAAACAAGGCATAAAATCTACCACATCAGTGCAAGCACACACTCATACAACTGCCGGCTCATTTTCCATACAAGTGAACAAGAATAACACAAACTAATCAATATTACCACAGTCACAACAAAAACAACAGGTTGACAGGTATATGATGTAATATACTGTAATGCTCCTTTCTAATAACCAAGAATGGCATTTAGACTTGCATAAAGTAAACAAAACACATAACTTTTTAAAAAGCTGAAGGTGGCAAGTGCGAACATTAAACCTAAAACCATTCGGTGGTGCATTTTCAAGTAAGATCCCTCTCAAAGTAGTCGGCTAGTAGTGAAAGCAGCGGCAATCCACCTGTCACTCAAGTGGCCACGACCCTTAATTATGCAGAACTTTAAGGCTTAATATAATTTAAAACGAAAGAGTTATAAAAATAAATAAAAAATCACAAAAAGACAAAGGACAAAATTAACTATTTTTACCAAGCTGTAAACATATTTTTTTCTGCTGTAAAGTTGGGCATATTAACATGGGGGTCTATGAGATTGACTCTCTTTTGGAGCCTGTCTCTAGCGGCCTGTCAATGAATTGCAGTTTAAGTCACTTCCGTGTTGGATTCAAGACAGAGACTGGAAAGGTTGCCGCTTGGTAAAAACATTGCACAGAAAGGAGAAAAAATTCTCACTGGTTTGCTGTAGAAGCGCCGAAAGTCAGAGCATGTTTGACCGCAATCAGTACACTAGGCATTGTTTGCAGAGCTTTGTAGTGCTTGGAGAGAATGAATCTTGTGTTCCAATTTCCCCTATCTGTATTCGATTCCTTTTGCAACCTCAAAAAGGGTTTTGATTTACCAATCAACAATTGGTGATTGTGTCAGGTCCATGACATGAGACTAGTCTCATTGTCTTCATAGGTGCAGATGTGTGTTACATTCACCAAATCTGATCCATTTCTCCAACCACTGAATCCAGTGCTGTAGTAGTCTCTTGAGTTCTGTTTCTATGTCATCCTGTCCTTGACTCGTTGTTTTTTTCACCAAGTAATCGATCCATATTCTTGTTTGCTGTGCGTCTTCGCTAGGGTTGTGGATCTCGACAGTGTATTGGCAGCAGCTGTGGCTTTCTCCCACACTTTTGTAAATCCCTCATCACAAGAAAGTTTCTGCACACACTCTTTTGCACTGGCCACAATACACAAACCCGTTCAAAGGTCAGTGTCCCCTCTCTGGAGAAGCTTATTTGGTGGATACAACAATGCGAGCACTTCATGCACAAGGTTTGCAATGAACAGGAAGTAGGGTGCAGTAATCTCTCTCAGCAGGCCAACAGCTTCCATTCGTAGCTCTGGATCATGGCCTCTTACAGAATCAATTTCAGTCAGAAGAAATTTGATCTCATTGATATTTTCTGAACGACGGACATGGAAACTAAATGGCCTGTCCACCTTTTTTCAAGAAGACATTTGAGGCACTCACCCTTGTAGTGCACAGCTATTGTGGACTTCTTCCAATATTTGTACAACACATGTTAAAAAAACAATCCATCAAGGCTGCCTCCGCTGACATTGTGTGGACTAAAACCAAATGAAATTGATGGTTAAGGCAGTGAACATAAGGGATGTCGTTACGTTTTTCCTGTAACAGCTTCTGGACTCCACCAACCTTTCCTGACATCAGGGATGCACCATTATATACTTGCTAAGGATCTTTGATGGGTTAAGACCAGCTTCTATGGTTAACAGGCGCTCTGCTACTTCATAGGACTCGTTCTCTTTCACAAAACAAATGACAATTGAAATATATTCGCAGCCTTTGGGGTTGCATACCATCTACCTTTAATGTGTAATAGGAGTTTCCTACTTCTTCCACGATAGCTTCAGTCACCACATAACTTAGTAACCTTATGAGCTCATTTTGAATATCATGACAGCTATTAGTGGTATTTTGAGGAAGTGTTTTCACTGCATCAGTGAAACACTGCAACAATGGATCCTTTTTGATTGAATAATCCGGCAAAGAAAAGAAAAGGCCTTCCTCCCTCCGCCATGTTGTCAAAAGCATCCAGTTTCCCCCTTAAAGGTCGCTGATTTTCCACAAGAAAGCCAACAATGTCTATTATGAAGGACACTTAGTACATGTTCTTTTGCAGCTGGTCTGCGTTTAGGAGAGTTGAGATCTCTTTTCCAGTGCTTGCACGTCTTTCTCGCTCCTTCCACATTGTGTATGAAGAAATATGCTCTTTAGAAGTTTTGTGTTTGTGAATTCCTCGGCCTGTTTTACTGGCATTTTTCCCGTTTTCCAGTAAAAAAGAGAAAATCTCCAGCGAGTGCCAGTTTTGTGGGTGAAAATGCTTTGTTCATGCCAGAGGTCAGAGGAGAATAACCAGACTGGTTCGAGCTGATAGAAAGGAAACAATAACTCAAATAACCACTTGTTACAACCAAGGTATGCAGAAGAGCATCTCTGAGCGCAAAACACGTCGAACTTTGAAACAGATGAGCTACAGCAACAGAAGCCCACTCCAGGTGCCACTCTTGTCAGCTAAGAACGAGCAACTGAGGCTACAGTTCACATGGGCTCACCAAAATTGGACATTGGAAGACTGGAAAAACGTTGGCTGTTGTGATAAGTGTCGATTTCTGCTGAAACATTCAGATGGTAGGGTTAGGATTTGACGTAAACAACATGAAAGCATGGATCCATCCTGCCTTGTATGAATGGTTCAGTCTGCTTGGTGTAATGGTGTGGGGAATATTTTCTTGGCACACTTCCTTAGTACCAATTGAGCATCATTCAAAAGCCACAGCCTTGAGTATTGTTGCTGACTATGTCTATCCCTTAATGACCACAGTGTACTCATCTTCTGATGGCTACTTCCAGTAGGATAACATGCCATGTCACAAAGCTCAAATCATCTCACAATGCTTTCATGACCATTACAATGAGTTCACTCTACTCTAATGGCCTTCATGGTCAGCAGATCTCAATCCAATAGAGCACCTTTGAGACGTGGTTGAACAGGAGATTCGCATCATGGATGTGTTGCCGACAACTCTGCAGCAACCGCGTGATGCTATCATGTCAATATGGACAATTTTTGGAGCTGCAATTTTAGTGTGCTGACATTATTTTTCATTGTTTATTTATGAACTTTTCGTCCATGTTGGGAAAACACACTCTTTCTGTACAACTTAATTACAGCAAGAAACCACAACTAATATTATAAGTGGACTTCGGGTTCCTTCAAACATGCATGCATAAACCGAAGTGTGGTTTAAAGGTCAGCTTGGCTAAACTAAGCCGTTCTGTCATAGTTGACTAATCCTGCGTTACGTGATAAAGCATACATCGGCCTCACAGGTCATGCTCAAAGCCTAATGTGTCCTCTTCACCTATGAGCTGTCTCCTCCAAGCTAGACGTCCTTCTCCGGGAAGGTTGTCGTTTGACAGCCCAGGACCGGCAACCTAATCATACGGCTCTGTGTGAGAAATAAAGCGTCTGGCAGATCCCAAAGAAACCCCTGACAGTCTGCTTTTTCCTCTAGTTCTCCACATTATTACATCTTCTGCTTTCAAGCCTGCCGTCTGTCCCTCTCACCCCCACAGTCCCTCCCTTGTCCTCCTTGTCTTTTTCTCATTCCCTCTCTCAGGAGGAATGTTGTCTGGCAAAATAATCATTTATTGTGTGTGTATTTCTCTTTTGTTTGCTCTCTTTCTCTCCGCCTCTCTCCATCTCCTTCCACACTGTGCTGACGTTTTATCCACACACACACACTCGGCTCCCTCATAACAGGCAAGAATGTCACTGCCGCTTGAATTCTTGCCTTGTGGGTGACTCACTTCTCTCTCCCAGTCCCAATTAACCTTTCAGAGCAGGAAACGCTAAAAAACTCTGAGAAGTCCACCAAAATTATCTGTTAATCTGTTGCTTTTGTTTGCCAAGATGATTTATAATGACTTGGTGGGCACTAGCTCTTTTCTTCCAGTTAGGTCAAAATATGTGTGTGTTGAACTGTCATGCTTGGTCATGTCACAGAAATTGTGCTTTCCCCCCAAAACACACTGATGTGGGTAGAAAGGGTGTATAATGTATCAGGATAGGAGCAAATATTTACTTAGAGGGTCACTGAAAACATATTAGAGTTAGACCCCATGTCTGTGCGATGCTATGCTACACGTCACAACAAAACTAGATATTTGGTGAATATTCTAAACTGGAAATGAGTGTCTTCAGTTGTTGGATGTTCCTTTTCTTTTAACATGCTTTAGTGCTAATGCAGCCACTTTTCTAAGGCTGTTTTAGAAATATTTATGTTAATTTTAATTGTGCAAATTAATTTGGATTTTATTGTTATATATTTTTTCAACTTGTGCTTTTTCTGGTCTACCAATTTAAATGATTTTAATGTAATTTTTAAATGAAATTTTTAATTGCCTTCACACCCTTTGACGAGTGCCGCCGATTGAATAATCACTACCTCTTAATTAATGGGTAATATTGTGGAAATATTGCACTCAAAATATCATTGTCGAGATCATCCATCACAGTTGTCACGTGAGCCTAATTTGTCTAGCCATTAGGATCTATTCATGTTAATGGGTAAAGCCTTGCTTAAACTTCTCAAATAGCTCTATTAGATGGTCCAAAGCTTAGATGTAATGGCAGGAAACTCAGCACGCCGCCTTGCATGTTTTATGCCTTTTGTTTATTAGCATTAAATGAACGGACCAGATAGTTTGGCCACAGCTGGACGTAATTACTCAATTAGAGTATTTCCACTGTTTTGAACGTATGACCTCCGAGAAAAGATTATATGAAGAGACACGATTTGCTGAAGAACTCTAACTGGGATTTGAGATATTACACAATAGAAAATTTTTATTTTGGCTTATTATCCATGGCCTGTTGTGCCATTTTTGTTCTGTATACTCTGTTTTTTTAATTGTTTTTTTTGGGGGGGGGTGAGTATTTTTTCTTGACAGTGTTTTATTTTGTCCCTATGGTACAACATTTTCAATTAAGCTGACCACATTAGACTGAGCATTTTCTACTTTGCAAAAAGGCTAATAATGTTTATTCGCAGCAGTAAGGCATTCCCACCTGGCTGTGTTTTGTTTTCGTGCGTAGGTTGTCAAGGACATGTAACGGTTTGGACGTCCTGCCACAAATTTGTCGCCTTCAACAGCAGCAGGTGTTCAGCGGAAGAATTTAAAGCTGCTGTCTTGCTGTGCGTGAGTGTGTGGTTCTGCATCCGTCCGCTGTGTTTGCTTGTTGCCATGTTCCCCCATAGGAAGTGCAGTTGTGAACCATGAACTAAATTTGCCGACTAAAGGAAACATGGGCAATGGGAGCACTGAACATTACAGTGTGGTTGTAAATTGGAATGGTTTGCTGTGAAAGCGCCATGCTGTTGGTCAGCTGGTGAAGAAAAGGACATCTCTCCTGGCTCGCTGGAATGGTTGAGATGCATCTGTGCTCTTTGTTCCAGGGACTGAGAGCCTTTTTATGCAGCTTCCTGTTTGTTTAGTGGGTTTATTACAGAATGGTAAACATGACAGGCCTATATCTGAAACAGTGTTTGTTGCAATCGGCCTGTCAGACTTTACTTTGTTGCCCAAATATCTCTTATTTTTTAAAGGTTACTAGAATTCATGGCAAACTGCGACTGATAAAGGACCATGGTACCAAAAAGTGTTGTTATTATATTATATTATATTATATTATATTATATTATATTATATTATATTATATTATATTATATTATATTATATATTATAAAACACCTTTGTTAGTTTGTTGATCCATGAGATTCATGAAATGTGGGAAAAAAATATTATAATATATATTTTGACATTTGACATTATATATCTTTTTATTTTTTATGAATCAAATTTAGAAGGGATGTTTAGCAAAAAGTACACACTCTATATGGTGATGATTTTACAGCACTAATATATATACATATATATAATATATGTGTGTGTGATGTTTTCAACCTGTGTTCCCCAGTTTTGTTCCATGTTTTGCAATCCATTGTTATGTTTAATGATGTTTAATGATGATTAGTCTCCCCAGCTGTTTTTTTTTTATTAGCCACGCCCCCCAAGCTTGTCTGTCTGTGTATTTAAGCGCTGTGTTTAGTTCAGTCTTTGTCAGTTCTCATTGTTGCACTATAGTCTGAGTCTGAGTCTGTAGCTTAGCTCACAATAGTATATTCATATACAAAACACATATTATGCATCTAAATACAATCAAAATGTATAAGTTTATTGTATTGTATAGCTATAAATTGACTATTAAAAGATTTTAAGCTTTTAAGATTTTTGGTTCCTCAAAGAACCTTTTAGTAAACAGTTCTTAAAAGAACCAATTTTTTAAGAATCAAAATAACCTTTTTCCACTATAAAGAACCTTTTGTGCAATGGAAAGGAACCGTTCCATGGATGTTAAAGGTTCTGAATGGAACCATGCCAATAAAGAACCTTTATTTTTAAGAGTGTACTATAGCTGTCATGCAATATGAAAGTAAATTTTGATTTGGTTAACTGTATGTGTTAATCCACGGTAGTAAACACTCCTGAGGTAAATAAAGTAAAATGACAACACTTTTACTTTGCCATAATTATCCATACAAATAGAATATGCAAATGTAACATTCGTCGCCATAATGCCATAAATACTCTAGTTTGTATAATAATAACAACATTGGCCAATACTCAAACTCATATGTAAACTCCCCATCGCAGAGCTGTTGAAAAACTCTTCCAACGGCTCACTCTATTGTTAGTTCTGACTGGTGACGTGGTGCACAATGATAGTTGGGTAATTTTCCCTCTCCACTTCCTGTGAAGTGATGTATCAATATTCCCTTAATCCCTATGCGTTTGCAGTGCCCTTTGAACTGAACATGTTCGCTCCCTTCATCTCACTTAAGATGGCTGAATACCATGTGGTAGTCCACTTTGCAGTCCACTTTCGGTAGAATGGAACGCATCTATTGTGTTTTCTACATACTCTATGTATGCTTATATTTCGCAACTTCCGGCAGCATGATATTCTCCTTAACATAATTATGCATTGAGTTTAATATCCCTGGATTAATCATCATTGTATTTGTCGATGTATGTGTCTGACCTACACATTCTCCTTTGTAATTGGACCCCAATGTCTAAAGTTAATTAAATTGTCTGTGTACTTAAGACTGACTCATCTATAGACTGACAGTCGGTCTGTGCATTCACTGCCTCTGACCTTTCCTCCACTCAGAACATTCTTTATGATACCGGCTAGAATCAGCACTTCATGCATTTTCATATTTGCACATCAGAACAGGATGTGAGATTGCATGGGTTGAGGGAGGCTAAGTCAATGCTGCCGTGCCAGTTTGTAAGAGCATATGGGAGACAATTAGCTCACTGGTGTTCTCTTTCACTCTCTCGCTCCTTTAAATCAACATGCTGTGGCGTTTCCTCTACACAAAACTTTGGCTGGCACCAAGCCGCCGAGGCCACCATTCAAAGGCACGGTCGCCATAGTCACTCGGCATCCATTCTGTGAACTTGAATGAAAGGGAGGTCAGCGGGATTTTCTAAGGCCATAAACACGAAGAACTCGGAAACCGCTGTTCAGAAATGTTCAATTAGGACTTTGTAAACTTAAATATGTTTGTGCACATTAAAGCATTTTTATTTTTAGTAGTGGTGATGATTTTGATTAATAATTTTCATCGAAAACAAATAATGTTTACCAGTGATGATAATATTTATAATATTAGGGATTTTGCTGCTCTCAATCTCATGTAGGCTATTATTCAACATGAAATGCAATAAAAAAATAAATAAAAAAAAATGTATTCATGTCTGTGAGAGAAAACTCTCTCCAAGCACAAAAGCCTTTTCATCATCAACTTCCTCACGCTATACCTGAATCGACTGCCTCTCCTCTAGTAGCTAGCCCTCGATAAGGAATATGTCATTTTAACTTCTCTGCGTTTCTAGCATTCATACTAATCATAAAATCATATGGGATAAGATAGAAAGTAGAAGAGGGGATTCTGCCAATCCCAAGGCTTTTTTTCCATGAATAGGAATGTTAGTTCTTTGAACCCACCTTTATCCATTATGGATTCAGAGTGCTCATGGATTACATTTTATTTCCTCATAAACACAGTAATCTTTTCACGTATAGCCTGGAGAGAATTATTACCCTAAAGTTGTTTGCTCTCTGCTCTTTCCCCTCTTTTTCAAAAAAAAAAAAAAAAAAAAAAGGTTTCTAAATCTTATAATGGTAAATGATAATTGAAGGCAATTCAAAGCCTTTCCCACAGTAACTATGGGCAATTGTTTTGCAGGATGTTGGCATCCTCAACACTTTGGCTAAACAGCCAGTATCTGTTCTTAATAAGCTGATCAAAACCAAAGCAGCCTGTCTGGGCGTCACAGGAAGCCTCTGAAAGTATATATAAGCCTGAAATTGGCACCATTTTTTGTACGTTTTTTCATAACAGAGGGCATTAATGGCCAGTGGGATTCCAGCGAAGGCCAAGCAGGGGGCTTGATAGATCTTGAAGGCCTGGCTTGCCTGTTTTTGGCGTCAGATCATGTTGCTTGCTTAGTCTGTGTGGTTTTGTGAACCTGAAAATGTGCCCCAGGAATAAAGCCTGTCCTCAGACCCTTCATCTGCATTTCACCAACGGCCCAGCTACCTCAAAGATTTACTGACCTTTCTTTGTGTCATTTTTCATCCATCAAGACGTTTTAAGGTGACATCGTCCTTTCCCCACAGCTGGTTTTGTATCATTCCTGGATGCATCTAGGGGTTGGGGCAGTTGTCCCGGAGAGTGAGATTTGTTTATAGACATGTTGTGTGATGCTTTTTTGGTGAGGAGTCCCCTGTGAGCACTCGGAACTGCCACATCATTGAAAGATGCCAGTCTCCCAGCTGTACTTCTCGTATCGGCTCACCATATGACTGTCAGCATTCTCATTCCGACAAAGATTTGGTCACGCTCAATGAAAGCCATGAGCTGAATCTAACAGTCAATGTTAATGGTCCCCTCATGACCCACCCCAGCACACATTCACCCGGTCATCCTGCTGTTTTACAGCACCAGTAAAAATACAGGCCAACTAATGAGGCATCTGCTTTTGTAAAATGATGTCTCTGTGGTTTAGGATTTTATGTTTGTATGCTTTTTAAATGAGCTTGTGTGAATAAAGATGAGGCAGTTAATCCGTTCACAACATTTAATGCAGAGTGCATGTCTTTCCATGTACATTTTGACTAATTATTGAAATTCTTTATTATAAATAAAATTATATAAATAAATAATATATATTTATATATAAATAAATATTTGTATTATTTTTTAATTATTTTTTTTAATTATTTTTTTTATTTTACTTTATATTTTATTTTATATTTCATATTTGTGACCCTGGACCACAAAACCAGTCACATGGGTAAATTTTTTAAAACTGAGATTTATACATCATCTGAAAGCTGAATAAATAAGCTTTCTATTGATGCATGGTTTGTTAGGATAGGACATATTTGGCCGAGATACAACTATTTTAAAATCTGGAATCTGAGGGTGCAAAAATATCGAAACATTGAGAAAATCACCTTTAAAGTTGTCCATTTATGTTCGAGATTGTGTTTCATTCACTCGCAAAAATAAATGTTTGATATATTTACGGTAGGCAATTTACAAAATATCTTCCAGAAATATGATCTTTACTTAATATCCTAATGATTTTTGGCATAAAAGAAAAATAGACAATTTTGACCCATGCAATGTATTGTTGGCTATTGCCACAAATATACCTGTGCGACTTATGACTGGTTTTGTGATCTAGGGCCACATTTAATTTAATTTAATTTCAATTCTTTTTTCTTTTTTTTCTTTTTTCTTTTTTTATGAACTACCCATACACATCAGACATACAGCATATGGGGATTTGTCTTTTTGAGTAAAAAAAAATGATCCGTTCCGATCTCAGACTGCATTTTACAGTATTTCTTTCAGTGAGTTATAAAGAGCTGGCCGACTGCGGCGCTCTGCGTGTGCATCTGTATGATGTGCAGAGGTGTGTCTCTGTGTGTGTTTGTCTGAGGTAATAAAGCCTAGATCTGCTGTTGTCGGGGTCTGAGAGCTGAGCCTTCAATGCGAGTTGTTTGTGTATCTCACATATTAGGACAGGTTTGACAGGCGGTCCCAGAAGAAGGTCTCTGTCTCTGTTTAAATTTTCAAGAGCCTGCTTGATTTGTGCATTTCCAAGCCTGCCTGAAGTCTTTTAGATGGGCGCCTTTGAAGCAACAGAATCCATCAGAATCCATCCATTTTTGCAATACTAATACAATCAAACGGGAATGGCTGCCTTATGATTCATTTATGATGCAAGAGCAACACAAATGTGAATTTGTGATGCATCTTCAAAGAGTGGCAGGAGAAAGCATGCTTAATTGATAGATGTTGTTTTTTACTCTGCGACTGTTCTTTCAGGCAGTGATTTTTCAGGCGGTTCATTTTGTAGTGCGTCTGTTTGCTGTTTATATCTTTATACATTAGTATCGACTGTTTTCAGGTTTGTGTTTTCTCTGGATTGCTTGAAAGAAGATTTGTAGCCATTTAAGATGAGTTTCCTCGGCCAGTGAGATCAGAATATATTGTAGATGTTTATTATTAAAATGATATTTTTTCTTTGTAGAGGCATTTGATTGTCAGACCAAAGTAGTTAACTTGTCAAAGTCTTTAGTGGCAACTTGTGACTTTGGCTGTTTAGGTATTCGCTGCCAATACCTACTGATACTTGTTTGGCATGAATAAGTCTTCCGTTGATGTTGTTTTCTGATAGAGATTTGTTTTGGCAGTGATGTGCTTTTATTTTGCCCTTATCAGTTCCAGATCTATGGGCAAACTGTCTCTGTTCGTTGCGTGCATTGACAGAGATAAGAGAGTAACAGAAATCGTTTGTGAAGAGGATTTGTCGGTTATGGGTGTTGTAATTCAGCATCCATTACGTTAATGACTCTAGAAGTGCAATACAGAAGTCATTTCTCATTTATCAGTCATCCTTTCGTGTCTGTTACACATTTATTGATTTTTGTTTTTGTTACAAATAGAGTCATTCTATAGAGATGTGTTGGATGCTGTTGAACAACAATTTTCATTGATGTAATGGTTGATACATCAGCAATGGCCTGCTGTGTATTGAAGTGCTTCTTACTTGGAAAAGAAAACTGTACTGAGGTTCTTCTTTCAGTTTTTTTAGTTTCACTGATGTATCGCTTCAATAGCATTACATTCATTTTCGTTCTTATTTGTTAATTTACGTAAAAATACATTAAAAATGCAATTCTTACATACAATGACTTGAATACACTTCTTTGATGAGCATGTTTTTATGATTTATTTTCTTTCTCTTAAGCCGGAGTAAAGAGTGTCTCAAGGTCATGTCTCTTAAAATATTTGATAATTTGACCTTTTTTTGATAATGCAAGGTTAGTTCTTGATTTTCATGGTTTTGTCATTTAATATTAAAATAAGAAAACAGTTAACATTTTTTTTTAAATGTGTTTTAAACTAGGTTATTTTATGTCTGAGAAAAGAGTGTGTCAATGTCAACAAGTCTCTAAAAAATTATTTGACCTTTTTATGTTAAAGCAAGGTTAGTTTTAGTTACTTAATGATTTCCATGATTTTATAATTTAATATTAAAATAAAATAAAAACTTTTTATCTCAATTTTTTTTTTTTTTTTTTTAAACTGTATATAATAGAAAATATGTTATTACTTTATACTTGATGGTTACACAACATGACATTTTTAGAATTTCTAATTAAATGAAACTTTTCTTGAAAAAGGCAAAACATTTTTACAAAGACCTAAGAACTTGGTACTAGTTTTTATTTTATTTTTATTTTTTTAATTGTTGCATTTTTGGGGGGGTATAAAATACATTCTCTATAGAGGACAGTCCTGAGACAGGAGGGCAAAAAGACAAAGATAATCAGGAGGCGTCTGTGGCACAGCAGTGATGGGTCGATAGTCATATCCAACTCATGAGTGAAGGACTGTGGGGCATTAGGACCCAGTGACACTCCGTGACATTTAATCTGGGAGGGTGTCAGAATGCACTTGCACTCTTTTTCGGCGCTTCACTGGCCGCAGGTTCAGGCACGGCCAAGAGAGTTCTGATTGGCTGGAGCGACTCAGGTACAGGCTTGAGCCGCTGCAGCTGTCAAACATGGTTAACCGCTGTGCCCCCTGAGATAGCATTCAATACTGTTCCCTTAACGTCTTGCATGCCCTCTCTGACACCTCATCTCATGTTTTTCTGCTCTTTCACCAAAAGCATCTGACAGAACTGACAGACAGGAGTCTCTCCACAAACGCCGCTTTGCCAAACTGTGGGGGATGATGTCTGGAGTTCTGGCATGTCCTGCATGGTTGTGTGTACAAATAACCAGGGATCATCGTTCTGGTCTGCTGACATATCTAGGCTGGTTAGTTTTTTGTTTTTGTTTTTAACGCTGATGCAATCCTCTAGTTTAATAATCTATGTCTGATTTAATCCCTTAAGTGCAAAAATGTGTAGTTTTTAAACTATTAACAGGAGTTGCGAAGATTGCCTGGAATACTTGATACTTGATTCTGATTGGTCAACCATAGCATTCTGCAGTCACTTGACGCTAAACTTTCGCTGCGTCTGAAATCGCGTACTGAGTAGGTACTTCGTTTGAATTTGAATTTACTTTGCGACCGTTAAAAAGTATGCTCCATATTAAATGAATATGGGTAGTATGAGTCAATTTCGGACATACTACATCTGCCATTTTGTTACTGTCATATGACATTCACTTCCATTCATAAATCTCCTCGTGGGATAGTAAAGTGTCCATCGAATGCGCACTTCAGAATCTCAGCGGAAGTAGTTGTTCATCCAAGGACTTTTCGCCTACTGTTTTTGAACACTATGTATTCGGACAAACTACTCTTTTGGCATATTGTTTTTTGCATACTATATACACTGAACAAAATTATAAACGCAACACTTTTGTTTTTGCCCCCATTTTTCATGAGCTGAACTCAAAGATCTAAGACTTTTTCTATGTACACAAAAGGCCTATTTCTCTCAAATAGTGTTCACAAATCTGTCTAAATCTGTGTTAGTGAGCACTTCTCCTTTGCCGAGATAATCAATCCACCTCACAGGTGTGGCATATCAGGATGCTGATTAGACAGCATGATTATTGCACAGGTGTGCCTTAGGCTGGCCACAATAAAAGGCCACTCTAAAATGTGCAGTTTTATCACACAGCACAATGCCACAGATGTCGTAAGATTTGAGGGAGCGTGCAATTGGCATTGATGGTTCATTTCTCTACCATAAGCCGTCTCCAAAGGCATTTCAGAGCCTTCCCCACAGTCTGGTTCTGCAGAGACTGTAAACTTGAGGATGCAGGCATAGTTTTGTGGCTGACTGTCCCATTATTATGAAAGATAGTAGTGTAGTCTGAGATCAAAGCTGGTTTTGTTTGGTTTCACTGCAGTCTGGCAAGATGATCAAGTCAACATAATAAGATCAAAAACATGTTGAGGTTACTGCTATAAGTGAGCAGAGGAGATTTGGGTGCTAAAACACGTCCCTTAGGACACCCAGATCCTAATCTGAGTATGAATGCTTCGGTTTTTTTGACTCAAAACTAAACATTTCTGATTGTTTGTAATTACAAAATATATTTATGGAGATGTTCTCAGTATCCAAGCTATGTTTAATGGCTCAAGGTGACAAAGTCGTCCACATTATGTTACATGAACTCCCATTTTGTTCATTTTATTTTATTTTATTAATTTTTGGGCTCAGAGAGGATGCATTAATCTCCAATGTTATAGATTTCCATGAAATATTTTCAAGACAAGATTGCAACAACCTACACGTCCCAGCATAAACGCTCCAAACAAATGATTTGTTATTAAAACGTCTGTACGTTCACAAACCTTGGGCTCAGAGAGGATGCACGTTCTGTACTTTCACAAACCTTGGGCTCAAAGAGGATGCATTAATCTCCAATGTTATAGATTTCCATGAAATATTTTCAAGACAAGATTGCAACTACCTACACGTCCCAGCATAAACGCTCCAAACAAATTATTTGTTAGTAAAACGTCTGTACGTTCACAAACCACTGTTGAGGGTGCTTCTGAAACGAGTGAGGGTATTTGTCTCGTCCTTTGCTATGTGGTTATCACTGTCAGTCATCGCAATTTCGAGAGTGAATCCTGCATGGGTGGGCCTATGTTTTAAAGTGTGTGGCTGCTTGTCAAGCATGGAAACCAAAATTGTATTCAAATTCGGAATATATTATATTAATTATCATGTCGCCTAGACAGCGTGCAAATAGCGCTCTCTTTACAATCTCTAAAAATCTGTCTCTCATTCATCGAGATCTCACAAAGTTCCTTTATATTAATTATTGAAGCTGGCTACACAATGAATCTCTTATTTACATGTTTACAGTTTGTTAGAGAGGATTTGCGCGCGTGCAGAACTCAGCACTAGACAAAAAATTGTAACTGGATTCTAACTCAAACACAATGTGGTTGAGTGCCATTGCGTTCAAGAAATCAACAAACATGTCTGTGATTGCTCACCGCTGTGAACACACGTTGTAAAGAGAGCAAATACATATACGCACTGGATTGTTTTCCAGCTCTTTTTCGCTAATATGCTATTTTTACGAAGAAAACAGTTGGTTTGGGCAGTCATGGGCAGCTTTTCTCTCTAAAAGCAATCAGAAGCAACAGCAGGCAGTGGTTTGAGTGAGACAAAAATCACAGGCTAGTATCTAGTCCGTCTCCCTCGGTCCAGAGTATCCTCTGTGCCTCGGTTAAACAGCACCCATAACTGCAAAAACGTTAAGAGGCATCATGATTTTCTTCCTTTTACTTGTTTATTCCGTGTCTAAAATGGAAAAAAGAAACTTGGAAAAGCCCATTTATTCTTGGTTTTGTTTGCTCAGTGTCAATTTTGGACCCTAGATGCGAGTCAGACTCCAACTCCTGCTTGATTGCCGCTACACAACTTATTGGAACACATTTCTCCAACCTCTAAGTAACTGCCTTTTTTTTTTTCCTGAAGTGAGCTGATATGTTGTGTTGACAGACAAAGATCGTCACAAATGCAGTTTTTTTAAACACATGGTGTTTGGCTCAGCGGTGAGCCGCTTTGACTGCAGACGGCACGGTCACCACTGCAGAAGTGAGATGACATTTTCAAAGCTGTGCGTTTGTTACGGGAGGGAGTGGGCTATGGGACTCGTCTCCACATCATCCCCTTCTTCGTCTGGGCTCATTAGTGAGACCTTGCCTCCAGGTTCCATGCAGGATTCTGAGGTCATGTATGGGTGTTTCTTCTGCTACGGCCACTGGG
Source organism: Leuciscus leuciscus (assembly GCF_965113295.1). Classification (NCBI taxonomy): domain Eukaryota; kingdom Metazoa; phylum Chordata; class Actinopteri; order Cypriniformes; family Leuciscidae; genus Leuciscus; species Leuciscus leuciscus. Next base: position 17,687,246 of record NC_138747.1, on the reverse strand, counting down.
GTAGATTTTTTATTAAAACTAACAGATTTCAACTTTTGTTTTGAAAGGCGAAGATCACATAAAAACTTTCTCTATATTTTGATGGTCCCTTTAACACATTCTTTTGACAACAAGTAATGTTGCACCTTACATGTCTACTAGCTCTCATTAGAGTGTTAGTAGAGTATTAGTAGACTGGTAGGCAGTGCCGGCCCGAGCCTTTTGGGGGCCCTAAGCAGAATTTGATTTGGGGGCCCCCTCCCACCACACAGAGTCACCTGTGCTTGACGATTATTGACACAATGTCACGCTATAATGTTACATTATAAATTAATACAATGAGGTTATGTATTAATACAAAATAAATACTTAATAAAAAATAGATACTTAAAAAAGTTTTAACTTTTTCTTTACTCTTTTACTAACTCTTGGAAACTTCTGAAAACAAACTGTCACAAAACATACTAAAAAAATTATTTGCAAAATATCCTCCAACGTTTTGCAACACTTTGCAGTTTGAATGATGTCTTGTATGACCATGACGGAGTATGTTTTTTTATGTTTCCACTGTTCGATCGCGCCCGCGACTCACACACACACACACACAAACATATTCCAGCTTTGTAATCTTCCACTGTGATGTTTCCAAGCACATTTTTGCGCGTGTGAACAGGATGATTTTTTCCGTCGATATTGGAACGTGAGTGAAGTACAAAGCCTATGATAAAGAATAGTTTACCATCCAAATCCATCGCGAACGTTGAAACATTTTGATTCTAATGAGAGAGATACGTGAGCCCAACGCTGCTTACTTTCACTTTCGCTTTAAATTATTTCGTTTTGGCTTGTTTATAGTTATTTTTTTATTCTTGTTCTGTTCTGAATATCATTACATTTAAAGGATAAATCATTGATCAAATCAAATTTTTGTGATATGGCTTAACATTACCGTGATTTTGCGCACAAATTGTCTATGCACGCGAGGTTATGCGCATCAAACACTGGCAGACTCAGCAGCAGTTGTAGGCAGGTATATTGATCATGAAATCAGAATTTTCTTGTCTTGAATTATTAATCCTTTCATTCATTTATGTCACTTGTTTAAGTTAAAAAAAAACTCAATTGGGCGAGGGGGCCCCAAGCAGCCGCTTAGTTCGCTTATGCCTCGGGCCGGCCCTGCTGATAGGGTTAGAATAAGTTGACAGGTGCAAAGTTACTTATAGTCAGTAGAATGTCTGTTGAAGGACCATCACAATAAAGAGTTAGTGATGAGAGCTAGTTGACATGTAGTTGCGAAGTTAGGCTATTTAAAGTCAACAGAATCTTCAAAAGGGACCATCAAAATAGTGTTACCACTTTTTTTCGTGCTTTCATCATATATTTTTGCTACTTTTTAAATGCCTTTTATGAATTTTACCTTTGTTTCCACAGACTCTGTTATCTTGGAATTCATGCACTTTTGGATACTGATAGTAGAGAAATTACATGAACTACTCAGTTTGGAAAGTCTTTCAAAGAGTTTACAACTCCAGAAGTTGAAGAAACACCCATATGTCTCTATCGCTGAATAGGGGAGGCTTTTAATAATTATCGACATAAAGAGAAATAATCTTAATAAAAAAATATCTGGATGTACTCTGTTAGATAAGAGTGCTTTCCACCTGGAAGACAGCACTCAACTGCACTCTCTTGCTCTCACACATGTCAGAGGAGAGGAATATTTCCAGGATGTGCACTGGAGAGGAGCAAGAAGGAAAAAAGATGGAGGGCTATCTTTAGACTCTCACTTCTTATGAAAAGGTTTTATTCTCCCGCTCGCACTCACTCACTTTCCCCATCCTGCTAGGAGTGTGTGTATGTGTGTGTGTTAAACCCGCAGAAGGCTGTTATCTGTATGCAAATGTTGTTCTTTTCTATGGAAAGGGAGCTGGTTAACAATTCAGATCAGGTTTTGAAGCAATGCAACTACCAAGAAGCACATTTCAAAGAAAGCCGTGCTGCATTTTGGGGCTTTCATGTATGTTGCATGGCAGTATTTTAAGAACAATTATTGCATCCTGTTGATGTTTGAACTTAGAGATTGTGCTCTGCAATACGTACACAGAGCTATTTTGTTTTGCCACCTGTGAGGCATATGAATGACATTCAGATTCAAAATAACTACTATACAAATGGATTATATTAAAGCAAATGAAAACTCTGTCATTATTTACTCACATTTGCATGCTGTTGTTATTTATTTTAAAAAATTTTCAGAGGAACACAAAAGGAGAATCTCTGAAGTGTCTTTTGTCCACACAATAATCAATACATGAAAATAATAGCATACAGGAATTATTGCTTCAAAATTTACATTTATGGACCTTTAAGAAACATGGTACGTTGTAATTATACATCATTTTCAACAATTATCATTAGCATCATCTTCAGTGCTAATAAAAACCTGCTCGAATTTCAACTAGTTTCTTGCTGCGGAGACTGGTCAGAGATTAAATGTGCAAAAACACGTCACAAATAAAACCTCATCAAAGCGTTCCAATTACCGAAAAGGGTAAAAACTGGCTTGACAGATAATGTAACAGTTGAATAACGTGTTGTGTGATTGTGGTACTGTCATTAAACTCTTTTCTTCTATAATTTAACTCAAACAAGCTCTTGAGAAAGGTGTCCACAATAGCAAGGTCTTCAAAACTGCTTGAAAATCTAGCTTTTAATGTTGTTTATATGTCTATGTGGTGTTTTTAATATGCTTTAAGATGAACCCTGTACAAATGCATCATTAATTTAGTAATTTGCTTATTCATAGAACCACGTATACTAAATGAGGCAAGGGTGTAGAGTTACATTCAAGCTATTTTATTAAGGCATGCAGAATTTTTTTTTCTTCAAGGAAAAAATATTTACAAATGTAATTTTGGTGATCAAAGATGAGTTTGAAGGGATACAATTATCCCTTATTATATATCCCTTATTACAATTATTAGCTACAGGGGGACTTTAAGCACCTGGCGACCAACAGTGGCTCATAATAGTACCTGATACTTTTAAAAACCTGATTAAAAAGTCCCCAAATGTGTATTTTCATCCTTGCTGGATGCATGGGGGCTGTTTAATCCCTTCAAAACCTGAACTTGTTCCACAGAGGGGTTTTTTTTTTTTCTTACCTTGTAAAGGTTTTATTTTGAAAATGTGTAATTTATGAGGTTTCATGTTTATTCAAAGCCATATTTTATTTAGCCTTTAAATTCCATTCACTTGTCTACATAAAATAACAACTCAATCCATACAGACTGCAGGTTGGTGCGGTTTGTGGTGTTGGCTGGAAATTCACAACAGTTGTTTGGCCCTGTCAGAAGATGCTGTGCATCCCTTAAGCAAAGTTAGCGAGGTGGAATAAGTGAAGTGCAAGTATTTACATTAGCCTTCATTAAGCTCCCCATGCTACTCAGCAAGCACCTAATGTAATTAGCACACTACTGAACCCTTAAACGGCACTCCCACATCAGACCATAGGCTCTACATGCCAACGAATGTTACGTCATGTTATGTTACGTGCTATGTCTGAATTATTGGTAGCACTTTATTTTACAGTCCTGTTTCACATACTGTATACATACTGTATTCTTATTGTAGTAATTACAATAACTGCGTAATAACTAGGTACCAGTCCTGAATATACCCCTAATCCTAAACCTAATCTTAACCCATGTAGTTACCTTATATTATTCAGTACTTTCTTGGGAAGTACAGTGTAAGTACATTGAAAGTGTATGTACTGTAAAATAAAGTGCAACCAAATTATTTTATATTAAGTGCAACATCTTTCTTATGTTATGTCTGAGTTCTGTTTGTTTTTGTCATGTTTTATTATGTTATGTTTACTGTACGTTACTTGATGTGGTTTATGTAGTTACTTTATCTTGATTACATTATGTATAGATTATGTTTGAGTTTTGTTATGTTATGTTATGTTATGTTATGTTATGTTATGTTATGTTATGTTATGTTATGTTATGTTATGTTATGTTATGTTGTTATGTTACAATGTTATGTTATGTGTCATGTCATGTTATGTTCCATTACCTTATGTTATGTTATGTTATGTTATGTTATGTTATGTTATGTTATGTTATGTTATGTTATGTTATGTTATGTTATGTTACAATGTTATGTTATGTGTCATGTCATGTTATGTTCCATTACCTTATGTTATGTTATGTTATGTTATGTTATGTTATGTTATGTTATGTTATGTTATGTTATGTTATGTTATGTTATGTTACGTTACGTTACATTATGTTACGTTGTTACGTCATGTTACGTTATGTGTTGTATTATGTGCTACTGGATTATGTTACTTCTGGGTTATGTTACTTTATATTCGTTTATTTACTGCATCTGTGCTACAGCTAGTTTATGTCTGAGTTGTGTTGTATAATAGTATGTGAATTTACATTTTATGATACTTTGCGACATCTTAATTGCATTAATATGTCTGAGGTATGTCATGTCATGTTATATGTTGGTTTGTTATGTTATGATTCATTATACTTTTTATTCTTTTACAATGTGTTACGTGATGTTACGCTACATTTTGTGACTAAAATGTTTATTGAACTGAAATTTCAGTATGTTCATCCAAGTCAGCTAACAGTGGGCCTTACCTATAGAAGTAATTTCGTTTACTCAAACTCATCCTCCTTGGAGAGGAGGAAAATAAAAGGAGATGGATTTTTTTTCTAGAAGAAAGTGGGTTACTTTAATGTAATATCCCTATGAAAAAATAAATAAACGTTTGAATAAAATTCTGTGTATTTCGCCTGGAGCAGCGGTTTTCAGGTTTCGGATTCTGCATATCAAAGCAATGAAGACGGGAATAGGTCTGTCAAGTCAAATTCAGTCGGGATCCTGGAGTGGTTACTGTTGTTAGCCTGTGCCAACCTTTAGTGTATTAATCTCCTTTGACAGAGACAATGCTCAGAGCCTGTAATTCATACCATCTGTGGTCACTGTACATTACTTCTTAATTATCAGCATGCAGTACAGCTAATTACCACTTGAGGCAGTGGTCTTGCCATCATTTTAGTGACTGTAACCTTTTCAAATCAACTTCTGGCAGTTCATTTCATCGCCTCTTGCAGTTTTGAAACTTGCGTTCTCAGGTGCCAGCCCGTGGTATGGGAGCAGATGGCATCTGCTTTTAGTCTTGAAGTCCTTGAAATGGATGATAATTCTGTGATAGGAAGGGAAAGTACGAAGGTGTTGTCACACTGTAAATATTTTTAGGGACACAAATACAACAGGAGGGCCAATTTGTCTCACAGCCGGGTGAGTAGAGACAGAACAGACAAATAAAGCGCCATCGGTCTGGCTGCGACATTTCTTTTTTTTTGGAGAGAGACCGAACTGGCAAATGTTCTGATAATGCAACATCTCTGGGACTGATCCTATTGCTGCAGCCTCTCTTTATTTCTAACCCTGAAAGGAATGTACAGTAATGCCTTTTTCTTTTTTTGTCACTTCTCGCATTGCTTTGGGGGATCCAGTTTTCCTTCTTTTATTTCGTTGATCTTGTTCTCTTTTACCTTTTCTGGCCTTCTCAAGTCAAAACCGAGATTAATTTAACATCTCAAACCTTCTGCTAGGGTTCCAAAAGGAATTAATTTAAGTACATGGCACTTGGAACTAAGCCGCTCTGTTGCTTTTTCATCTATAGTTCTGATTCCACTTTGTGGGCAAAGCGATAGCATTCTGATTCCATTTTTATTTATCTTTTTGGACCATTCCCAATATAGCTTGCACTATAGGGCTTCAGGTTCTTGTAATACACACATTGATGTGTTTGAAAACTTTGCAAAATGACCCTCTTTCACTTTTTTGATGTTTTAAAGATGTTACTTTACAGTATTTAAATTTCCTGATTTCTGTTATGAGACGGAGTGGATTACACCCTATTAGCATATCTATGAGAGGGTGGTTATCATAGACCAACAACATCCAAGGTTTAACACTGTATTTGAGTGTTGTTATACTTGTTATACAGGAATAGCTTAAATTTTTTTTTTCACTTTTTATTAAGTGAGTTGTGCTTCACTTTTGCTGTTTAAATTTTATGATCATCTGAGGAAGGAACTGTGAAGTCATCAGAACTTTGTATTTTGAGAGGATGGATGATATATTCCATGCTCCATTGGATATTCTATCCAATTTATATAAAATTAGATTTTTTCCCAAATCATTTACAATCTGCTTTCAATCTTAAATAACCAAGAGTATTGTGCATTCCTAGTAATATTGTTGTATTTCCCAATCCTGCTAGCAGAAACGTTCTCAGAACTTTAGCTAACATTGTGGCAAGGTTATCTTAAAGTTATGAATAAACGTTTTTCCAATAATTAAAGGCAGGGCATTTGATTTTTTTGTTTTGCTGGTTGAAAGTCTCTTCCCATCCTGATAGCAATCACTAAGATATATATATATATATATATATATATATATATATATATATATATATATATATATATATATATATATATATATATATATGTATATATATATATATATATATGTATATGTATATATATATATATATATATATATGTGTGTGTGTTGATGTTAATGTTAATGTTTTTTTAGTGATGTTTTGGACATTCAGAGAACATTCGGAAAATAATGTTAATGGGAACGTCATAACTTAATGGGAACGTTAGCAAAACGTTCTTAGAACATATTTTTGTTAGCTGGGAAGGTGCCATGGACAGTGTTCCACTGACCCTGAATCTCATTGAAATGAGCCAATAACGCTTATACAGCAAATCCAGAGCAATCCTCTCGTTGACTACGGTGATAAAAATCCATGATTATTGCCGGTCTCATTAAAGCGCATTGTTGTGAATCTGTTTTCTCCACATTGTACCAAATACACGTCCATTCACAAGCCCTGGCTATTCACTGTCCGAGCCGAGGGAGGCCCTTTTGTTCCCCGTGATTGGATTGCACCTCTCTGCATGTATGAGGATGGAAAGCAGGCCGCCGCCTGCCTGTGTTAGCAGCCAAATGTGCTCACGGCTCTGCGCCGCAGGCATGAGCACCTGACAGCCTGCCATTTGATTGCTAATCATTTTCGAGCCTGTGCCTGGTCTTTTTGATTTGCTCTGCACACTGCCTTGGCTAAATGGAATCAATTAAATGTGTGCTTGTATTCGACGGCCACTTCCAGGAGATCAACTTCTTGATGTAGCAACACAACTAGATTAATTAAATCCAATAAAGAACTCAATTAACAAAAGGAAGGTAGCTGAGGAAGGGTCAGATGGATTTGTGTGTGTGTGTGTGTGTGTGTGTGTGTGTGTGTGTGTGTGTGTGTGTGTGTGTGTGTGTGTGTGTGTGTGTGTGTGTGTGTGTGTGTGTGTGTGTGTGTGTGTGTGTGTGTGTGTGTGTGTGTGTGTGTGTGTGTGTACGTGTGTGCGCTTTTCGGACTGTTTTGTTTCTAGTCGTCTGCGACTGTAAATGAGCTTTCTGTAGAACACTTGTTGTGTGGCTTTATTATTTTTCATGTGTTCTGGGACTGCGAGGGCAATTACAAGACTCAAACAGTCGTCTATTCACTGAACATACACACAATCAGTTTTCCACAAGCACCCTCAGGATGTACATATATTCCCAGGATAAGCTACTGTAGTGAAGTAGTTAGTGACTAGTTTTCCATTAAAACGCACCACTGGGTTAGTTCTGTGTAATCAAAATTTTTTCGCTGACATTTGTAATATATTGCTACAAACTATTTTAATTTGAATGCACTTAAGTGGAAGTCAAGGGGTAAAACAACAGTTGTATTTTCAAGTGACCCAAGAGAGCTGCGGTTCCACTCGCTGACCAAACCTAGGAAGATCAAACCATAGCAAACTTTTTAAAGAAATATATAAAAAAATACAAGCAGGGTTAATGTGAAACCACAGCAGTGTAATGTTGATTAATTTAGTTTATACTTAACTACACAGCTAACATACGGTACAATAATAATAAACATAGTGAGTTGCCTTGTTGTCTAGTGCCTACATAGGCAACTACCCTCTAAGGCAGCATCCTAACTGAAACAAAACCTTGCAGATGACTTGATTTGGAAAGGTTTTTCATGTTGCAATGTACTCTGTATGTCATTCAAATAGCAATCCTCACACGAAGCACACATGAGTGTCTACTCACCACTGAGTTCAGTGGAGTTTGCTGTTAGCATGTTGCTAAGCTAACATAACAATGAACTATAATAATAGCATACAGGAGTATTGGGTAAAATACTGCACTTCTAATCAGATTGAACTTTTTTTTTTTTTTTTTTTTTTATCTTGTTTTAGTTTGAATGGGTTTATAATTGCCATTCATCTATGGAAGTAAAATAATGACAAATGTTTTTGAAACCAAAAAGTTTGTTGAATTGCACTACTTGAAAAAATATGCATTGCATTAACCCTGCTTGCATTTTAATGCATTGTATTTTTAGGTCTTGTATTTTTATGGGCTGAAATTCAACATGGTTGATTTTTTTTTTTTTTTTTTTTTTTTTTTTTTTATGTGAATATTTCATTTCAACACATTTCACGCACGTTTTCATTATTAAAAATCCAATAATTCATTCTGTTTAAAATTACATCCTATAATAATCGACAGACAATTTTCGGTCCATTTTATTTCGCTTCACAAATTCGCTTCAGTGGTTCAAATTCGACAAAAAAATTCAACATTTGAGACATCTGGGAACAGCAGGAATATCAGTAGATTTTTTTATATTTAATCAAATAAACTGACAAATCATGTGTAAATATTGCTATTTTTTCTGTGGGCCTTACCGCATTATCTCATATTTATTTTAATATCAACTATCTAAAAAGTGTGCATCATGCCCATTGACTGTAAAAAAGATGGACGACGCCCCTTCACTCTCTTCCATTCGTGAAAAGTGAATCCGCCAAAGTCCTAATATGGCACTGAAATCTTGCGCAGATTTTGGACCTGCTTCTGCGCAATAGAGAATGCGGGACCCGAGTCTGCGCAGTGGTGAACAAAGCCGCGATATCAAGGTCCCGCCCTCACTCCCGCAGAAACGGTTAGTAGCCTACAAAGTTTACTGTGTTAAAAAACAGTTATGGACATGTAGAAATTAAAGTTGAAGCTCCAATCTCCTCCTGAAAATCAAAAAGAAAGTCCATTGGTGCCTCAGTGACTACTTCGCTCAGAGAAGCTGTCAGTCACACAGATGTCAATCATGACATCACATTCACATTCAATCAGCGTGATAAAAACTACCTAAAATGACAGCAAAAAAAATTATTTGAAGTGTAATTTGATTGTTTAGTTTCCATCGCGTCCATTAGATTTCATGGGGAGGCAGGCTTTATGAGCTATACTGGGACCAGCCACCGGGGGGCGATCGAGACGATTTGGCTTTACTTTTCAGCACTTGTGTGGCACGTTTGATCATGCCTGACACCTACATGAACAATTTACAGTTGCTTTTATGACTGCAAGTCATTCCCTTCAAATGCTATTGAAGTTAGAAATGTGTACCAATGTTGTATGTAACTTTAGAGACGGTCCCTTAAATGTGCGAATATCGAATATCCAGTGTCAAGACAACTTTATGCCAGTATTTCACTGGGAATCGCTTAGCGTGAAACTTTGCGCGTTACGTTCATATTCTGAGTCCGCTTGCCTGTTCCTATATCTAGTATAGCTTACATCCCCAATAAGGTGAAAGTTTGGTCTTTTATATCACTGTATTAGTCCATTAACTGTCCTGACCGCAGGGGAATCCTGGAGAATGAATCCCCAGTTCTGCAGCACAGCGAAAAAGTTAAGAAAACTAAACAAACGAGAGAAATATATGTCTACTACTTCAGATTGAACGTTTTATCTGTACATCAGCATCGGAAAATAACATCATAATCTCGTTCACGATAGAGAAAGCTGTAAAGACTTTGTGTCTTTATCAGATTTTCCATATATATATATATACTTGCCCTGATAATCATCACAAATACCTACCTCTTGCTCCATTTCTGTAAATCCGCTTTCATGAATGAATGAGTCTCTCACCCGTTGCTCTATAGTTTTCTTCGTCAACAGCCGCTCGCACCCCCTGCTGGTGAGGTCGACTAACAGCTATGGAGATTATCAATCGGCAATCCACTGATATTCCTGCCCTTCCCGGATGTCAAATTTTCTGTCGAATTTGAACCACTGAATTTGTGGAAGCGAATTTGTAAGGCAAAATAAAATGGACCGAAAATTGCCTGTCGAATATTAGGCTATAGGTTGTATTTTTAAAAAGAATGAATATTTTGGAAGTGAAATCTGAAAGGTGAATATGGATTATTGAATTTTTAATAATGAAAACATGTGTGAAATGTTTTGAATCGAAATATTCACAGCTAAAATATATGACCATGTTGAATTTCAGCCCATAAAAATGCAAGCCCTAAAAATACAATGCATTAAAATGCAAGCAGGGTTAATGCAATACATACTTTTTCAAGTAGTGCAATTCAAAAAGCTTTTTTGTTTCAAAAACATTTGTCATTTATTTAACTTCCATATTCATCTTACTTCATCCTCTAGCTTAGATTTTTTCAGAGTTTGTCACATGTGCATTTTGGGATTGCCTACTCTGCAAAGGATAAATGTAATGACTTAGAATTTGACCAAATAAAGGTATATATCTATAGTCCACTAAAATGCAAACTACATAGGGTGTTCTCTAGGTTTTGGAACAGAGCTTGAACTCCGTAAATTCTGTTTATTTGATATAAAAAAATTTTTTTTATTTTTTTTATTTTATATAGGCCCAAAATAGTCTATAAAATGATTCTCATTCAACCAAAAAATATTGACTGAGCTGTCTTCCAGCGGAGGAGGAGCCAACTGTGATATACAAGAAATAAACAACTATTAAAAACTGTTTACATAAGCTCTCCGGAACAAGTGTGATAACATTTCATGGATGTTAAAAAAAAGCTGTTTTTTTTCTCTCCTCGTTTCAGAAATTTGTCAATTTCTCTGACATATTTTCAACTGCATTTTGCTTTTGAATATTTCAATAGCTTTCTATCCTTTTATGGGTTTAGAGTTGCACAGCAATGCATACATACACTGATTCGATTATTTTTTGTTTCTGCAGGTTTTTTGAGCACAGGAGACCAGGCAGCCAAGGGAAACTATGGACTTCTTGATCAAATCCAGGCCCTGCGCTGGACGAGTGAAAACATTGCATTCTTTGGGGGTGACCCTTTACGCATTACTGTTTTTGGATCTGGGGCAGGGGCCTCATTTGTCAACCTGCTGACTCTTTCCCATTATTCTGAAGGTAACCGTTGGAGCAATTCAACCAAAGGTACAATTCAGAGGTTTTAACTTTTGACCATTTTTGTCTGCATGCTAAAGCTGTTTGTGTCATGTACTCATATAAAAGGTATTGTCTGTTGAAATGGCTAAAGTTCATCTTCATGTGTTTTTTAAAAATCTGTGTATTCATTTAAAAATTTAGAAAGCTGTGACAACCGATAGCTATTTATTTAGAGTATTTCATTAACTGGTCAAATAATAATAATAAAAAAAAAAAAACACTGATCACTTAGCCTGGAAATCCAGACCTAAATCTAAAAGATTAATGGTCTGGTGTCGATCAATGAAAATCGGCCAGCTCGAGGGGCGGCACCAAGCATGCATTTGAAAATCTCACAGCACGCAATTGGATAACACTACGACCAATCACAACAATAAACCCCATACGCTTAGCTACCAGCGGAGCTAACTGGTAGATTAGACTCTTCTGGTCGGCAAAACAGCAAAAACACCCTTCTTGCTAAGGAACGATTCGAGCGCCGTCTTCTGTTCCTCTTTTGGGAAAAAAACAAGTCTAACTCGTTCATTGTAGCGGCCAAAGCCGTTTCAAACCACTGCTATTCATCCATAGGCATCTTGCAATGTTTACTGATGACTTCGACGTCACAGCGCTGTCGTCATCTGTTTAGCTCGCCTCTGGCCCGCCTATATCAGATAACCCGATGTGATTGGTGCAGCTCAGATCGAGGGGCATATTTAATGAGCTCCATTGATCGACACCAGAGTAACTCGCTGAGCAAATTCAACTTGTGCTCTCGCGAGAACTCTGGTTTACCAGGGTACTGATCACTGGGGCTGGACTATATATACAGAATGTTCACATTAATATATATACATATATGATATCACTTGTTTATGGAAATTATATTTCCCTGGGTCGTTTCATGTTCCCATCTTTATTTAGTTGAGTCCATACAAATCACCAGGCACGCCATGAGCACACTGTCCAAATACACCATTTACCTTCCATTGGCACAAAAAGGGTAAATACATTAATTCCATTTGGAGTCTCTCTGCTTGGAAGATTGCTTTGTGAAGAGGTCTCCTGGCACAGACCTGCTTTAAGGTTGTCACTATCATTCAAATGAACCCAGAGACACTTTTGGAAGAGACTTTAGTGTGCCATGCGATTGCTTTGCCCTGAGGCAAACCGTGCACTGCTTAATCTTGAATAATTTTTATATATTTCACATATTTTCCTTTTCTTTTTAAATTTTAGCAGTGTATCCATTCACAAATATATTTGTCTGTTCATCCAAAATTGTCACCGTTTCATTGAATTGCGAACTGAAACATCCCCTTATCTCCATTTCATTTCCATGTGTGTTTTTATAGTTTTTGTCTTCTTTAGTAAGAACATGTTTTTACTCATAACTGCACTGTTAAGACTGAGATCCCAGGGGTTGTCATGGTAACAGAGTAACTCAATTTTCCTCTCTCTTGCTCTTTCTATCTGTCTTTCTCACAAGCACACACTTTCTCTCTTGCTCACTCACTTGCTTTTTTTGTCTTTACGTTTGTGCATGATATCTGCTTCTCTTCAATGGTATGGGTCAATTCTTGATGTCTATTGGTGAAAGGGGTTTACAGAGTTCAAACAGCTATTTACTGTTAATGCGCTGTAATCAAAATTCTTGAAATAGTCACAATTCCCCATTTAAATTACACATCAAAATAAAATATTGATCAGCTCTGTGTACAATTCAGGTTCATCAGCATTAGCATGTTGACTTGCATGGCCTCTTTTCCCAAACCATTTAAGATTTGCATAAAAACAGTTGTTTTTGTGTGTTTATTTGCTCCAGATTGCATTCGGAGGAGCACATCATGTGAAAATAGCCTACTGTGGGGTCCAAAAGTCTGAGAGCACATTGAAAAACTGCAATTTTTTCCATATAAACCTGAAATTAAAGCTTAATGTTTAAGTTTAAGATTTAGAAGGATAAAAAATAAAGTGATTATTTTTATTTTATTTAATATTCCTTGTCTTATATATATACAAAAACAAGGAATATATATATATATATATATATATATATATATATATATTTAATTTAGTTTCATTTAAAATTCTTAACTATTTCTTGACTATGTAAAATGTTATTTAAAAGTTTTCAATAATATAATTTGTAAAGAAAAATGTTGTTTTAAATGGATATAAACAAGTGGTCATTAGTGGTCTCAGACGTTTGGACCCTGTGGTGTGCAGTGATTGTTCTCTTTGTGATTATGTTTTGTTTTTCCTGTACAGGTCTTTTCCAAAGGGCCATAGCCCAAAGTGGCACAGCCTTGTCCAGCTGGGCTGTAAGCTTTCAGCCGGCCAAGTATGCCCGCATGCTAGCCAAGAAGGTGGGGTGCAACCTCAAAGATACAGTGGATATGGTAGAGTGCCTACAGAAAAAACACTACAAAGAACTATTGGAGCAGGACATCCAGCCTGCCCGCTACCACATCGCTTTTGGGCCCGTCATTGATGGTGATGTAATTCCCGATGACCCTCAGATCCTTATGGAGCAAGGGGAGTTCCTCAACTACGACATTATGCTTGGCGTCAACCAAGGCGAGGGGTTGAAGTTTGTGGAACCCATTGTGGACAATGAGAACGGTGTTCAAGCCAACGATTTTGACTATGCCGTGTCAAGTTTTGTGGATGATTTATATGGTTACCCTGAGGGGAAGGACATCCTTCGTGAGACCATTAAGTTTATGTACACTGACTGGTCTGACCGCCACAACGCGGAGACCAGAAGAAAGAGCCTGCTGGCACTCTTCACGGATCATCAGTGGGTGGCACCAGCTGTGGCCACAGCAGACCTCCACTCCAGCTTTGGCTCGCCTACTTATTTCTATGCCTTCTATCATCACTGCCAGACGGAGCAGGTCCCACCCTGGGCTGATGCGGCACATGGCGATGAGATCCCGTATGTTTTCGGGCTGCCCATGATTGGTCCAACTGAGCTCTTCCCCTGCAACTTCTCCAAAAATGATGTGATGCTTAGTGCAGTGGTAATGACCTACTGGACCAACTTTGCCAAGACTGGGTAAGTCTCTAGGCAACAGTGCATTATTTCTGATCAATTATCCTTGAAGCCAACAATACAGCTATTAATTAGGATTTTGAAGTGATTTTGAATGCAAGTTTGTTTTGTTGTAAGACCACCATCGCAAACATCTCATAATTCAGGAACTGAATTTGCTATTAAGGTACAATACCTTGTTGTTACCAGGAAACAGCGCTACATGGTTCCTAAGGTTTAATCATTGCTTAATTGTTTGCTAATGCATTCTCACTCACAAATACTTGTTAAGATTCCCAAGGTTTTGCTACATTAAATTTATGCAACTGCTTTTTACGCAACAGCAATTTAGTTTGCTTCAATTTAGGTGTAATGCAGTGAATAAAGTAATGCTGATGATCACTTAGAGTGAGTTTAGTGTTTATATGACATTGCGGCCTAGACATATAATCATCTCATGGGAGGACAACAAATCAATTTGTGTGCAAATGTGTAATTTCTTCTCTCATATATATTCTCGTTAATTTTAAAAGCAGGTGCCGTTGTCAGGAAACCCTAATGAGCACTGAGAGAATATAAGGGGTCTCTAGGCACTCCCCTAAGACTTGACTGTAATGGTTTGTGTGATATTTGTCTTATGGAGTAAATTTCCATGTGCAATTCTGAAAGAGGAATTGTAGAAATTATCTTTTGTGTGGGGAGTACTGAAATCTTCCTTTTACCTTTCAGTGACCCCAACCAGCCAGTTCCACAGGACACCAAGTTCATCCACACCAAACCCAATCGCTTTGAGGAGGTGGCCTGGATGCGTTACAACCAAAAGGACCAACTATATTTGCACATTGGCTTGAAGCCCCGTGTCAAGGAACATTACCGTGCCAATAAAGTCAACTTATGGCTGGAGCTGGTGCCTCATCTCCATAGCCTCAATGAGGTCACCCAGATCATTTCCACCACCACCAAGTTGCCTCCACCCGAGGTCACTCCACGTACACCAAAGAAGATCCCAGTTAACACCAAGAGGCCCTACCCTACGCCGTTTCCCACCGAAACACAGGACAGCCACAACCAGAACCAGAACCAACCTTTCCTAGTGGACCAACGGGACTACTCCACCGAACTAAGTGTCACCATTGCCGTTGGTGCTTCGTTGCTCTTCCTCAACATTTTGGCTTTTGCCGCACTCTACTACAAGAAGGACAAGCGAAGGCATGAGGTCCACCGGCGTTGCAGCCCGCAGAGGACCACAGCCAATGAGCTACCCCATACGCAAGAAGAGGAGATCATGTCTCTACAAATGAAACACAGCGATTTGGAGCGGGAGTGCCGGGAGGCTATGCACCCGCACGAGGTGGTCCTGAGAACTGCCTGCCCGCCCGATTACACGCTTGCCATGCGCCGTTCACCGGACGACATCCCTCTCATGACCCCCAACACCATAACTATGATACCCAACAGCATGCCAGGCCTCACCTCCTTACACCCCTTCAACAGTTACTCCAGTGGACAGAATAACACCCTGCCCCATCCACACCCTCATTCACACTCCACCACTAGAGTATAGCCACACACACGTTCTCACACACAAACACGAACATACACACACACATACACTCCCGCAGATGTGGAGTACGAGTGTGACAATGGACGGAGGTGATGGCACTGAGTTGAGGAATATCTTTACTCCAGGTATTCGGAGGAACAGGAAATAACAATGCTTTTGTTCCTAGAGATCAAAACTATCATTTTATATTAAAGGCGTGAACAAAAAAGACAAAAAAAAACCTTTCTGATGTAATGAAAAACAAACAGAGATGATTTTTTACCCTTATATTGTGACAAAACCAGGGCCATTTCCTGGAAACAACTGTCAGTCTGGGATTCTTTGAGGAATGGTTTGATTCGGTTACCCGGAGAGGAAACGACGGAAGCACAGAAGAGATGACGTGTGGGAGGGCCTTTGTAAACAAAAGGAAACATATTGTTTTCCCGGGGCGCTGGATTGTAGATTACTCTCTTCAGAGCAGACGGGAGATGCTGCTTACCTAATTTAGGCATGCGTTCTCCTTCTGGTGGAGAATGTGGAATACTACGGGGAAAAAGGAGAGAATGAGAAATCCTCAAGAATATGCACAATAGAGACATTCACAGAATGTCTTTGAATTCTTTTTGTCAATTTATTTTTGGGGGAACAATTTTATTGTATAGGACCTATTTACATATCTAGATATGTACACAAAGCACCCATGCTCTTTAAGCCCTGGCTGGGGGCGCTGATACTGAGGAATCTGCCTCAAGAGCGTAGCGGGGAATTTATTGGCTTCCTGGCAGATACAGCTTCATCACACAAGTGCTGTCTATACTGAAACTGGTGGACTCAAAGGGAGGCTGGATATTTTTAGCACGACACGCATGACAATTTATCTGCTTGGTGGCTGTTCTGCTGATTAAGTCATTATTTAAAAAAAAAAAAAAAAAATCATTTTCTTCCCCGTTTGGATTTGTTTAAGGAAATACTGCTCTGATTGGCTAACGGGAGGAATTGGAATATGCTGACGGGGGCGGACATTGTGGGTTCTGGAGATGGTGACGGGAAGGGGTGGGGATACGCTAACTAGATTGCATTTGCAAATAGCTTGAGTGAACCTGGTTATAAGGACTAGTTTTGTACATGTGTGTTGGTAAAACTTTTTAATAGTGGTGAATCACTTGCTGTTTGAGCTCCCATGTGTGGGACATTAATGTACTTTTTGATTTGCTCATTGGTCTCAGTTATAATACACTGTTTTAATTTTTTTTAAGTTGCTAATAGTCAAACCACCCTACCTTAGAAAATTTCTTACTTGTAATGTTTGATTCTCATTTCTTTATTTTCGGTGCTTTATGAGGCAGTCCCCCATGCAGCTTTGAACAACCAGTGACCGACGCAGGGATTTATTCTGTACAACTTGGAGACTTGCGTTGGTATCCCCTCATCCAGAACTTTCTGTGAATCCCCTGAACGATCATCTTGAATGAATCCCTCACTGGAGACAGGAGGGCCCCTGATGAAAGAGTGTATTAGGGGGGCTTCTGATGTTACGAAGCCCTTGATCATACTGCTTAAAGCTAGCTATAGAAAGAAAGAAAAGAGAAAGACAAATGGAGAAACTTGCAAAGAAAGCAAAACTTTTGTCAGTTCTTACCCAGAGATAAGTGCTCAAAGTCATTAGCCTTTGTGCTAAAAGCCAGTTTCACCTGTAAATCTCTCAGTAATTGCTAGTTTTATCCATCCTTGATTATTTTACTTTTCTCAAAGCCTTGTTACGTAACATGCTATATGCTAATTATCAATGCCAATGAATCCCTGACTAAAGACAGGACACCTGATGAGAGAGTCTGTTACGGGGCCTTCTGATATTAAGAGGCCATTGAAGCTAGCTAGAGAAAGATAATCAATAAACATTCATGATTCATTTTCTCAGAGCCTTGTTACATTACATACTACATGCTAAAATGGCCTGGGGTGCTAACCCATTGTTCCCTTTCTAGTCACTTCAGTGTGACAGTTCCTGTGGTGACAGTTTAGATTTCTTGTGAATCCTTTTTACTCATGGTACATTTGATTGAACTCCAACATCAGTGAAAGGGAAACTCCTACTCTTTTTTTTTCTCAGCATGTTGCGTATAAATATAGAAAAACAGAAATAGATTGGTGATTTGGTTCTCCCAGATCAAGTCCTCCTCTTTGCTTTTGTGCAAACTCTCTTGGTCACCTACTCCATGCTAATGCTGTGTCCTAACCAGATGCGACACAATAAAGTGACAAACGGTAGAAACTATCCTTTTTGTGTGTTGTAAATCAGAGTTTATGTCCTTGACCATGACAGGACATTTTGACGTTGACTTTTAAAATACTGCTCTACATAGCTGAATATTAAAGATCAAATATGTTCTGATTGGCTGTGTTTGCTTTCAAACAACAAAATTACATGGAGATGGAAATGGAGTAATGACCAAAGCGAATACATTAGATGTCATTTTACTAGCAGCACAGCCTTTCACATATTAAGGTAATTAATTAATAGTTGGTGTGGAAAACATTGGGATAAAACACAGAGTGAATACCTGGGCCCTGGTGAATAGCTAGAGGCAGAGAACGAGGGAAGCCAAGGAAGGGAACAAGATTGAAAGAATCGTGCTGCTCTTTTCCTGATCAGCCAACTTGTGACACACTCTGTCCCCAACAACATGTTCCCATTCAGGACACAATCTCCTCTGGGCTTATCCTCTCTGTTCTGCCTTCACCCATGACAACCAGTACAAACAGGCCAGAGAGAGCATCACTTTTCTGTCTCCCAATCCAAATCTGCAGGTATGCATATGCAAAGTCAGCCTGCCCATGTGTACCCCTGCAAAGGAAGCTCCTTTGAACGATATTACAATTTAATGAACCGTACACCGGTGGGGTGCGCGGCGGATTCATCTTGTGCATGCACATTTACCAAGGAGAGAGATGGGATTCATCTGTAATTGGGAAGATCCACCGCTCAGTATGTTTCTTCACACACATGCACATATGTTCATATACACACATGCCAGGACAAGCCTTGTAACTGAATGTAATGCAAGACTGAGGGCCATTTTCTTACAAACAGCAACCAAATTTCATTGTGTTTATTTTCTACTGGCTGACCTTGAAAGAAGATCAAAATGGCTGTTGAGAACTACAGAGGGTTGTTGTGATGTAGATTATTTGTCATTTGTCTTTCTTTCTGGTTAAATAGGATTTAATCTTCTGGAGCACAATAAATGATTTTATCAAGCTCAACTTACATTGGTCTTTCTTTACCACTCGTTTGCCTAAATGGTTGTATCATGTCCAGACTTTTGCCAGTCAACACTCAGATATAAGATCTTGGGTTAATTCACTAATGCTGAAAATGTGATTGCAGACATGAGCATTTGGTCAATGTGGTAGCTAACATACCTCCGTTACTCCAGGGGGCGGTAGTTACTTTCAAATGTTACATTCAAACCATGTGTGGTGTTTGATATTCAGGTAAATTGCTCTAAACATTTTTAATTCAACTAACTTGCTTTGTAATATTCTCATAAAACAGTTGCTCCGCACTGACAGTAGTGAAATCTGCAAAAGAAAACAGTAGTGAAATCTGTAAAAGAAGACAGTAGTGAAATCTGTAAAAGAAGATAGTTACGCTAATACCATTGCTGAAGCCTTTGGGTATAGCTAAGCATCTGTATTCAAATGCTTGCATAGCATACAGCGACATTCATTTGCATGCACTGTCTGCTTTGTTTTTGCACTTGCATGCAAACCATGCAAACATAGTAAATAAAAAAGTGCTGGATGCAATTTATATCTACTGTTTAATTCACCACCTTTGGGGCCACAGGCTTCCATAATCTTCCATACTTTACTAATAACATAAATATTGCAAGATAAAGTTGAGTTTTATGATTATTGCAAGATAAAGTTGAGTTTTATGAATAAGGCCACATCAATAATAGGCCTAATTCACATAGAAA
Organism: Leuciscus leuciscus; assembly: GCF_965113295.1. NCBI lineage: Eukaryota > Metazoa > Chordata > Actinopteri > Cypriniformes > Leuciscidae > Leuciscus > Leuciscus leuciscus. The sequence goes on along the minus strand of NC_138747.1, from coordinate 17,667,324 downwards.
AGAGCAATGTTTGCACAGAACAGAATGACAATGACAATTTAAATACGGCGCATCACATTTATTGTTCCGCCTGGTTAAACTAGATTATGAGTGATTAGTAAATAAGATTCAGGTTGTTGCACTGAAATACCATGCATAAATGTGGCACAACCGTTTATTCGCCCCATGCAAACACAATCGTGGAAGACAGTCACCCACTAAAGAACTGTTACATTGGCACAGTTACCCTGTCTAGTTAATGTTGCCTAAAACTTACATACCGGTCAAAATCCTTATCCAGTTGTACTGCATGAGCAAATCCTTTTACTTCAGAAATCTTACCAAAGAATTCAGTCTGTTTGACTATATCTCGGTTTACTAAGGAGGGAAATTCAGGACATTTATTTTCTTCATTTCCTTGTTTCATGTTCAGATCTCTGGTGTAACAATAAGGTGTCTTTTTCTTGCAGGTATGCATATTGCAGGTATGCACAAGAGTTTTTTGCATTTTAAAGCAAAATGATTCTTTGAATGATTATACAGTATACTGTAAGCTTTCATTTAGGTAACATGGGGTGTTTTTTCATTGTGTTAAAATGTTTCCAGTTTCATTCTAGTAAATTCTTACATATTTTACATAAACCTCTACTCTAAGGCTGCTTTGCCACCTGCCTCATTTAGTTCGGTTGAATCGCACTAGAGTTCGCTGTCCCTGTTTGGTGTGGTTCGCTTGGGCAGGTGTGCATACAGCAATCGCAATCGGGTGCGCACCAAAAGCTGACCAAACAAGCGTACCGAGACCTCCTTGAAGAGGTGGTTTCGGTACGCTATCAAACGAACACTGGAGCGGTTCGTTTGTGGTGGGAACGTGACCTGACCTCGAACAGACCCAACTGCCTAAAGAACTGCGCATTTTTGGACTAAACCAACTGCCGTAGTCATTCTTGAAATCCATAGTTTGCCTAAAGTGGTGTATACAAACTATGTAGTATATGATGACCAGGGATACAGTCAGCTACAAATCTGCTGGCTTTTCCTCCTCTCTTTGTTTACTTCCTGGAGTTCTGTTGGAATTTTCCTTCACGTTAATTCTGACCAGACGGAGAGCAGTTTAGGAAATACGTTCAAAGACACATCTGGCCAACGAGTGATGTGGATGTTGTCACGTGACTGCATTTTGGTACGTTTCACCAACTCATCAACTGATTCGGACCAGAGCAATCAGTGTGGTGTGAAAAGGAACCAAAACGGCTGAAAAATGCTACAATGTATAATTTTTTGCCCTTGGTCCGGACCAAATTAACCGGACTACAGATGTGAAAGCACTCTAAAAGTTACCAACTTCAGAATTAAAAAGGTACACTCTTTCAGAATTCATAATAACTATTCAATAGATACTGAGAGATGTTAGAAGCTTTTTATACAAACCTGGACACACAATGTTGAGCATCTACATGAATTTAATGAATTGAAAGAGATTTATAGCCTTGATTATTGGAGTTTACAGAGAAATAGTTGGGGCTTTAGGGACATTTTGAATACAAGGTTGAATTGATTTGCCTTTCTTCTTTATTATTATGCAGCGTTGCATCAGTCCACCAATCAACTGATCTGAAATGTTCAAATACACTGATTAGAGACTCTTCCATAGGCATTTTTACATTCGTGAAATTCTCTGTGGTTAGAAGATATTAAATTCAAATTATTAACAGGCGATAGCCTTGAAAATTACTGACAACTCTGCGAATTTGAAGTACTATTGAGATAGGAACGAGTTCATCATGCCATAAATGACTTTAATTCAAAAAGTTTGTGGCGAAGGGCACTCACATGACCTTTTAGAGTAATTTCAACCCTTGTTCGACAGCACTTTGCCATTTCCCATTATAATGTACTTTTCAAACATCAAACAGTTTACCTCTGATAACCGCTTTAATTTCCTCGTTCTGTTTGATCAGCCGTTTCTCTTTAATTTTTACATTCTATTTTCATCTACGTCAGCTCCGTCCCTTCATCAGTATCAAAGACGCTGAAAATGTCATCCATGCATTTGTACATCACGTCTTGATTACTGTAATGCCCTTTTCATTGGTCTATCTGCTAGCTCCATTTCCAGACTGCAATACATTCAAAACTCTGCTGCTAGAATACTTACCCACACCAAGCGTTCTGGCCCATAACACCCCAATTTTGTACGATCTTCACTGGCTTCCAGTGGCTTATCGTATTAAAATTCAAAATCCTCCTGCTCACTTTTAAATCACTCTGCAATGCTTGGCTCCCCCCTATCTTTGTAACCTGCTCCACCCCTACGCCCCGACTCGCTCTCTACGATCCTCTGACTCGTTGTCCCTCGGCATCGCCTAGCTTCAATGGGGGGGGCAGATCATTCAGTGCACCCAAACTATGGAACTCTCTCCCCCGATCACTCTGTTGTGTTAATACTATTTCTGAATTTAAAACTATGCTCAAAACTCACTTATTTTCTAAATGTTACCATTCTTAAGTTGTATTACATTTCGTTGTGTGTGATTGTATTCTGTTGTACAGTTTGCTGCCCCATCTACATAATTCTCCTTTACTGTACTTTTCCTCTCATCTAGGCCTACCTACTGTTGTTTTGTTTGTTATCATTGTCCATTGCCATTATTGTTGCTTGTTCATTGTAAAGCGTCCTTCAGCCCTGGAAAGGTGCTATATAAATAAAACATATTATTATTATTATTATTATTCTAATTTTCTCTGTCTCCAAGTGTTTTATGACCTTTGATAATCACAGTGTATTTAAACAAGGTTGTCTGGACGGCTCTCTCCTGATTAACACATCATCACATTGTTTTGTTAGGATATAATTACAAATGTTCACGGCCGTGAAACTGGAGGATGTCAAGTATTCAGATTGAAGAACTTCTTGTTAGCTTTTCTAAAATAATAACCAAAAAGCTTAACCCAAATATTTTTGCCTCACAAAAAAAGAAAAGAAAAAAAGCCCTTGTCAGCCCTTTGCGTTTGCTTGGACCACCACACGCATTTCTCATTCCGTTAATAAATATTATCATGTTTTTTACTTGTTTATCCATCTATCCGTCTAGTCATGACCTTGATGAAATGTCACTCCAAACCAGGAAAGTCTGGTCATTTTGTTTCAGTGAATCTGATAGGACTCTTTTCATTTGGTTTGTAACTTGCTGTAAAACATAAGTATTGTGATTATATGTCTGATATATATTCAGTTAAGTTAGATTAATTAAAAGGGACAAAACTGGAGCCTCTTTCATCCAAATCTCATGAGTTTGTAAAAAACAACAAAAAACAACAACAACAACATTGTCTTTCATGTCCATGGTGGGTAGGCCACAAGTATTTAAAACTAAACTAAAAGTATGTGCTTGTCACCTGTAATAATTAGTATGAGTGGTAAATTAAAGCACAGTGATGAATGCACACAATAGTATCTCTGGCTTTCGAGTGCCAACCGTGTGCTTCTGAATCATTCATAAGAGCCTCTGTTCATCTGCAGTTTGTTAAATTTAATTAGAATTTACATGTTCACTGTAATCTCCAGCAGAATTGCTTTGGATCCCAAGGTAAGGAAATTAAAGCAAAGAGCAAATTCAATATTTTTTTTTCTTGGTGAAGTACAGGTATTTCTTTTCATCTACAATTGCATAAGAACATAAGCATGACAGCTCTCAGTGATCAAAGAGAGCTCTTGAGGTGCATGATAATATGAGCATTGACGGTTATGACGTCTACACATTACCTCTTTTGCCAGAAAACCAAACACTGTTGTTGAGATGAAAGAAACGGCACAGTCGGCAAAATGTATGTGCTTTGTTTGATCCGGCCCTTTAAATTATTACAGGAAGTTCATAATACAGTGGTTAAAGGTTGAATTTAACATTGTTATAATATTCATTTCAGTGTGAAAACACTGAGGTCAGTGTCAAAATGTTGCATTTATTGTACAGCATGTATACTTTAATATCTAGAAACAGCTTCACAGTATATTAAAAAAAATTGTTGTTTAATGTTTCTCAATGTATAAAATATATTTTGTCAGGTTGCATTAAATATGCTTCAAGTGGTAATGTCTACTGTATATTAGTGGTTCTCAACCAGGGGACCGGGGCCCACTAGGGGGCCTCAGCAAACTTCCAAGGGGACCACAGGACGACTTAAAAGTATTTATAGTAAAAAAAATAAAAAAAAATAATAATATATATATATATATATAAATTAAGATGAAAAATGAGGGTTAATATGGTAAATGAATGCTCCTAATTCATGTTAATAACACAAATTTACATGAAAACCAATAATCTGTATGGTCTTATGATTTTAAGTAAGAACTAAATTTTATATATACATATATGTATTTCACATTTTTGTTATATTTCCTCATTTCCCATATTTGTTATTTTTACACACACACACTCACACACTCAAAGTCACAAGTTTTCCCTTGGTTTCGAACAGTACATTTTGTTCAAATGTTAGATGTTAGAGTTACAAAAAGTTTGATATACAGTTTACTTTTTTATTAATTAAAAAAATCACACTCTCCAGTGTGTACCTGTTTCATACTATGACAAGATCCACCTGTCAAGACTTAATATACTCCCAATGTGTCAAGCTGCCAAGGAATCTGACAGCAGCATATAATAATTATGAATTTAATAATTTACCCACTTTAAAGGAACTGTGTTACATGGATGGCACCATAACTAATCAGCTCTATGTGTCTACCTCTGGCACTTCCTGTCTTCAATGCTGTAATTTGAGAGGATCAGGTGATTGGACGGCCCATCAGATATTCAGATAAAGGATGTCATCTTGTCACCCAGAGTTGGAGGCCTGCAGGGGTCTGTGTTGTCAGGTAAAATCCACCCTCAATCTCTTCCTCCCCTGCAGCAGATTATGTCTGTTCTGTGCTGCACTACATGATGGACTGCTTCCGTCAGGATGTGTTTCCAAATGGAAATGTCTCACTTTTCTTTTTTTTTCATGCATTTTTCATTCTCTTTGTTGCTCAAAAATCTAAATATATTTTCCCATGATGAATTCACAGATAAGCTGTTATACATAATATGCAGTACGTATATGTTGTACATATGTATTCATGGATTTCATCAGGTCCCTTTCCACAGGTGTATTAATCAAGCACAATGCAGTCTGCATTCATAATCTAGGTGCTTGATTTTATACACCTGTGGAAAGGGACCTGATGAAACCCATGAATAGGAATAATTGAATTATTAGAAAAAAGAATGCCCACCCTTGGCCGTTACACCTCGGCTGGGATTATTTTTCAATAATTCAATGGCCCAAAGTCAATTATTCCGCTTATACAGCAGTTACCACACCTCAAAACATTCTTCAGATCACGTATTTCAAGACTTTTGTCAGGTTTTTGTCCTTAAAATGCACTTGTGTGTGGGACTAATTTCTTACGCATCTCATCCCAAGCCTCCGTTGCTAATTCCAAAATGTCATTTTAGAGCTAGTAACACTTGAGTCGTTGTTAGCGGACAAATGCAGTTATTATTAGAGGGAGAGATTAGGCGTATCTGAATTACCTCAGTCTGTGAATCTCTAATAATAGCGAAAAGGGAGTTTGTGCTTTCCGTAGGCTACATAATAAAAATGTAATTTTGATTTTTGTCATTTTCATTCTATTGTTTACTATATGGCGAAGTGATATGGAACTGTAATGCGGTCAAGACCTGCCTGAAACTACTTTAGCCGTGTTTCCATGAAAATAATTGCACACCTTAGAACGTTCGTCAATGGACAATCAAATTCAACCATTCAACAGCCCCGTAGTATAATAAAATAAAACTGATGTTAAAATCCGTTTCTAAATAAATTAAAAATAACACTAAACTAAAACCAGTCATTTATTTATTTTTACATTTATTATTTTTAAATTAAGCACCACAACATTATAACGTACAGTATGAACAGCTGATATTCATTTTGAATCTGCAAAAGATTACTGTACATTTAAAAATATTATTAAATTATTGGTAACACAATACAATAAGGTGCTGTTAGTTAACATTATATAGCCGCGTTTCCACCGAAATTACCCGGAACAATTTGTCCCAGGAACTTTTTTCCCAGGAACTTTTTTTGCCCCAGACCGGTTGCTTTCTGCGTTTACACCGCGGTCTAAAGTACCGGGAAGGTAAACTGCGCGCAACTGCTCCTCCCAGTCTGCGACGGACAGTAATCAGTTTTGAGCGCCACATTTATAATAAGTATGGAGGAGATTCAAACTGTGCTGCAGTTATGTATTGGTTTACTAACAAGGTAATACACAAAACAAAATACGAGCACTGATACTAAAGCGTGTTCAGAAAGCTCGTATGCGTATAAAATTAGACATTAACGTATCAGTTATTGTGAGATGCCTGGGACGAATGCGCAAAAATGTCCTCTTTCGCAAATACGCTTAAAAAAAAGCCTTAACCCCGTCTATCAATCATAAATAGTGACAGTCTTGTAAATAGTTGTTTGTTACTAACCTCAAGTTACTAACTATTTCAATCCTGTTATAGTAAATTTGTAACATGGTTTGGAGTGCCTTGCAATAGATGACAATGTGTAAACATATGACTTAATAATAAAAGCTGTGGCAGAAAAGAGACGAGCACTGAAAGCGTGTTCAGTAGCTCGTAATGCTAACGTTAGATATAAAATGTGTATGTTATCAGCTATTGCGGACATTGAACGTGAGATGGCTGGGACGAACGCGCAGAAAGTTTCCTCTTCCACAAATACCCTTAATAAAGCCTGAAACTCGTCGCCAGTCCACCAGTTTTTTAAATTAAATTCCATATTTGCAGACAGACAACTCTTACTGCATGAAGCCACGACACGAACCACAATAGATTTTTTTAAAAGGGAGGTTAAAAATAAATAAATTCTGCGTGGAGTCATCCAACCAAAATGCGGCGTGAACACAACCAATCAGCTTGTGCAGCGCACAGGTCCCACCCCTGAAAGTTCCTGAACTTTGAAAAAGTACTACCTCATGAGCAGGGACTATCGGAGGGGGAAATATTTACCCGGAACTTCATTTAGACCCTGGTTCCTGCGGTGTAAACGCATCGAGTAAAAAACTACTTTACTTAAGACACGCAGTGAAAAATTAGAGCTGAATATTTTTGTGGCTGACCTTATTGCATTTGTAGGAGTTACCCTTTCAGACGCAAAATTTATGAGAGGAGAGTATTTCAAATGATTCATGCAAGGTGATTTACTAAGGTTTGCACGAGTCAATTGAATGGTATTTGCGCTCAAAAAATCATGTCTTAAACCAGATGTTAATTTTTGCTGCTCTTGGTAGATTTCGTTGGTCATGATGATTCGGATGCATCTGTGTTCTTTATTTTGAAGTAGATCACGAGCAGAACTTTCCACTCCGATCTGGACTTATTTGGAATTGCGCTCTCATGATAATTTGGCCTATTTAGTAAATCTGGCCCTTAGTGAGCATTGGATGATGGCAAAGATAACCTAAATGAAAAATTAGAAGGGAATTTGCATGAACAATTAAATATTCAATATCAACCAATATAATGAACTGAAACAAATCTCTAACATCAATGAGTCTGTTGCCCATTAGTTACAGGAATGTTGGATTGTGATGGATTGTGGATCCATTGCACTGGATTCTGGTATTGTGGCATTCATTCATAGGATACCAGAAGAAGAAGAAGAAGAAGCTGCTCTCCAGATAATAAAAGATGTAATGGTCTATCCAGGTCAATGTGTCAGCCTGGAGACTCCACTAGAAGACTCATTGTTTTCCATTAAACAGGGTAACAAGACAAGACCCATCCCTCACTCTAAATTTAATCTCAGATGGCATCTGTTACAACTCTTCCTTGGACCAGGAATGCTGAGGACATCCTATCTGCAATCTTTGTGAAAGACGTTTCAAGACCGAAGGTTGAAAGATCAGGTATCAGCGAGGGGATAAGAGATGATTTACACATGACTGGGGCAATACATTTATTGAGGTGAGCCTGTGCTTTTGGAAGAAGACAATATTTATTGCCAGCATATTGCACCAGCAAATTTCTTTGACAAAAGGTTGAGAAAAGTGAATGGTGCAATGGAGAACAGAAGCTTTGAATACATGTGTACTAAATTAATTTATTTAAATGCAAAGGCCATAACTTTTGATTTGACAGTGTTTTAGACATATTACATAATTAAAATGAAAATACGGATGGACATACAGACGAACAATACAAAGCAGAGGAAAATCTGCAAAGTTACACAGTTGTTGAAATGGATGGACGGGACGGGACGAGACAGGATGAGAATGTTAGATTGATAGATAGATAGATAGATAGATAGACAGACAGATAGATAAAAATCCACACACCTCTGTAATCTACCACTGGATCCACCTACCTGTTTGTCTTTGTTAATACCGTAATACCATTGAGCTGATCAGGGATTAGAGCGCATTCACCTGGGCTGGGCTGATGGGAAATGGGTATTTGAGGCTAAGCTGTGAACAAAACAGTGTGTTGCATCCAGCCCTGATGCTTGAACGTAAGCCTGCATGCTGATACTTCAGCAATTTCCTCCCCATAAAAAACAATGTTTTGTTCTTAACTTGACATGCCTGGACTTATTATAGGAAATATTTATATTAACAGAGACAGATGAAGGGAAAAGGCAATATGAGTGAATAAAAGCTTTATGGTGTAGTAAGATTTGGAAATTTGGAAAGGGACACACATTTATATATAACTTGCACAGAGCCAAGCTTTAATGAATGGTAAACACTTTAAAGCATTGGCTTCATTGTAATATGGCTAATAGAGAACAGCATCTGTTCCATTTAATATAAAGGACATTATTCAAAAAGAAATGGAAAGAATGGAAAAGAAGACAAATTTGGTTTTAAAGACAGATTTTAATCATTGTTCTTTAATATTTTGGGTTAAATTCAACTGAGCTTTTGTTGCAGTATACACTAAAGGTCAAGGTCACACAGAGAAGATTTCACAAGAGCTATGTACTGTTACGTTTTATAAAAAAAAAAAAAAAACAACACTGTCCCAAAATGGGGGTAACATGATATTTCATTGCAAGAGGCTTTGAACTATAGTAAGAACACACATGTGGCATTTGCACTTCGAGTCTAAGAGCCCCACCTCTTATGTACACAGCAGACTTATTCACAGGTGAGTGACGTCATCTGGGCTCTTTCTTAATTTTGTCAGTCAGTATTGTCCCTACTTAAATACCTAACATTCTTACCCCCTTAAAAAAAATGTAAACACACCACCCACCCATTTCACTTTTCTCTTATTTTTTATTTACACATCTCATTAAAACATTACATACACAAATTGTAATCATCATCATGTCTCATGTCCTGAGACATTCAATCTCAAATCATATCATTCCCTATGCTCCTAACCCCTATAATCTTTAAAATGTACAGGCATCCTAGATAAGGTATCTGCCATAACATTATCTCTACTAGCCACATGCTGTATGACTAAGTTATATGTCTGAAAAAAAGAGACTCCAACGGAACATACATTGATGAGATGTCTGAAACTTAGCAAGACAAATCAAGGGGTTATGATCTGTACACACCACCAGGTCTCCCAGTGCACTAGATACATAAACTTGAGGCGAACAGCCAAAACAGAGCCTCTTTCTCAATGGTGGAATACGATCTCTGAGGTTTTTTCAGCTTCCTGGAAAAATATGCAAGGTCTATCAATACCAGACTCATGGCACGCTGTCATGGCACATCCCAAACACCTGCATTAACTCTCGATGAGTCTGTGGACTGGGGAGATCCAAAATGGCTTGACTATGTATCACCTTTCCCTGACCTACTTCATGTCCCAAATAAGTAACCTAGCCCTTTTCCATCTCACATTTTGGTAGATTGATAACCAGTCAAGCTTCATGAAGTTGAGGCACTATATACTGTAGCCACATTTGAGAGGCCAGCAGTTATTGGATTCATTAGTCATTGAAAGGTGGCAGGTGCATTTTTCCTTCCAGAAGGGAGAACCTTAAAACAGTTTGGGGTGTCAGGTGTCACAAAGACGGAGACTTCTTTCGCCCACTCTGATAAAGGAACCTGCGAATACCCTTTTAACCTCGGCATTGCCAATCCGATCAATGGAGTCCTCTAGTCATGGTATAGGAAAAGCATCAGTTTTTGTGGCCTGATTAACTTTCTTATAATCAATAATTCAAAACCCCATCACGCCAGTATATGCCTTCTGTTAAATCTTTATTCTCTGCCTAAAAGACAGCATTTTCTCACAACAAAGTTAACCCTGGGTCCTTCCTCTAAGCCTCAACAAGAGCATCTCTACTGAAATTATTGCAACTCGCCTCACAAAATAAGTGGGAGAACAAGATATTACCCAGGCTTATGGGACTCCTTTCAGGCTGATGGGCCCCATCTACTGCCACTAGCACAAGCAGTTCCTGCTTATAATGATGTAAAAATTGTCATTTTGCGTCATTCTAAGCAGGAAGTCCCATATATGTTTGTAGAGGGGTTGAGACTACAAACACTCGTTCCTCATTTTTCCAGGGGGTGGGACCCACTCACGCTACAGACCTATTACAGATCAGTGGGTGGGACTTCATTGCAGAAACTAAAATCAATATCCGCCATCTTGTTTGGAAGCTAAGCTAACTGGCGCTGTGGAGCCAGATGTGAAGTTACGACAATGGCGGAAGGTACTCAATACGATATGGAAGAAGAGGATTTCGAAAGTCTGATGCTTGAATCAGATGTTCGTGGCTATCTTTACGAGCGCAATATAGCGAAGAGCAGCTGAGGCTGATGGAGGAACAGGAGGCGGCTGCTGCGGCTTCTGCAGCCGAGGCAGAAGACTTTCCTGTCGCGGACGAGGAGCCCGGACTGGCTCGAGCTGGCACGGACAGGTGGTGCCTGTGCTCTCACTGTGCGCCTACAGACACAGAGATAGAGTCCGTCTGCTGCAAAGAATTTCAAATGATGCCAATTTCTCCTGGACGAAATCTCTGAATCAGACGAGGACACAGACGTTTGTGTTGTGAAAATGAGTGGATATGGCTTGCGGAGCTGTGCAATGTGGTGCGTTGTGGGAATTGTTGTCTTCCACATAAATGCGCCCTAAAGTTACTTTCTGTCTTTCGTCTGTCAAGAAGGCTCCAAATTCGAAATTTTTGTTAAATTTCGACTACATACATGACCCACCATGACGTTTAATGTTCCCATGGGTGAAATGCTCCTTTAAGTATCAGTGACTGAGCTGCCCCAGTGTCTCTAAGAAAAGTCACAGGGACTTCCGGCTCACCTTCAGCAATGGAAACAATACCCTCAGAGATTAAACTCTTAGAAACAGATGATTCTGCCCTTTAGAGTCTACACACATCCACTGTTCTAAAGACTGCAGATGCTAGCACGCCTCTTGAGGCCAGGGGAGCCAGGTTTACATGCAGATCTCCTAATGGCCTACAGTACATCCATTACACTCACCCCCCTAAACCTCACTCCCATCCAGGTCACGGCACCAAATGTAACCGGTCCTACTTGACCCGCTCCGAGCGGTTTTCGAACCAGGCTCTCCGGGTGAGCTGACAAGGATTCTAAAGACCGCAGCCTCTAGCATCAGTCGTTACACACACAGCTCTTACTGGCCTATGTCCGTTACACCTAGCCGTTTCAGCAGTCACATCAGGTACAACAAAATACAACAAAAGCGCATTAATTAACTCAACTTCATCAATTTCATAGCACTGTACTATTTGCAGAAACTGGGCTTTCTTAAGTCTGGGTTCTGCCTCGGGGACGATCCTATGCTATGTCCGTACTGCTGGCGTTTTGAGGTCAGTTCTTCAAACCAAACAAACAAACCAATCAACTAAATAAACATCAGGTGAAAATGATAATCAAACAATGAGTAACCTATGAAACTAACTTGAAGTAGGAAAAATTAACAAAGGAAACAGGAAACAGAGCAAAAACCAACTCATAATATAACTCAAACCTTATAAAACAGGTCAAAACCCTGACAAGTACTAAATTATGAAGTATAAAAAATATTGGTGTGCTAGCTACTTAGGTGGAGACAGACTGAGGGAGAAAAACACTTTTTTATGCTTAGATGTTCTAGTAATGCATTACACCCAAATAAATGGGAGAAATTTTGAATAAAATGTGAAAAGTAGCCTGTTCTATTTATAATTTTTGTGTAGTATTTGCAGTTTTTCTCTTAATTTGTCCTTAATTATGATGTTAACAAACAAATTGATGGGTATTCTTTCTAACCCACCATAAATCCCCAACATTCCACCTGCATCTCAATTTACCAATATGTGCTAAACTTTTTGTCACTAAATACAGATGATTTTAGAGCAGCATATTACCTTGTTCTTAATTGCAATCAGTAAATAATTGTTCTAGAAGGTGTCAGTGTAACTCTTGAGGGTAAGAATTATGACACGTTGTGTAGCATGTGTAATCATAACACATTTCAATCAGTCTTTCTCAAGCCACCTTAATCAGCAGTTTAACTAGAACCTTGGGGCCCTACAGCCATAAATCAGGAGCCACCAGGAACCTTAATTCCACACGTAGAAGCAGTAGATTATCTGACCTCCACGTGGTCTTATAAAAGATCCAATGTCACCCGCTCTTTCACTGAGTGAGAGGGAATGAGTTTGGTTGCAGTAATTTCTTGAAAGTTGACAAGTTTATTGTGTTGTGATCTTGTGTGGCCTGACAGATGAAATGACACAGAGGCTGTAAAGCACCCCTGTGGAGGCTTTCTGCTCACCTTGTTAAGGTCGGGCTGAACGAGAATAAGCTGCATCTTCAGGTGCGGCCGCCCCGCAACCTCCCATGTTCTCTAACCTTTGACAAATCATCAAGTGTGACATATGGTGAATCCTGTCTAGAGATAAAATGAATGCTTTTATGAGCATGCTTTTCTAATTACTGTTGTACATTCGGCTTTGATGAAAGTGAGACGGTTGTACTTCATATAAAAATCACAGTTTTTATAAGCAAAGGAATGTCAATTCTTGCTAGATAAGAAATATTTGATTTGTGGTTTAGCATGAAATGCACATAATATATTGATGGAAATGTCCGTCATTTGTGAGACAACGCTTCCCAGCCATTGACCAAATTGTCCGGCTTTCCGTATTTTCACTTTTATACAGTAGGGGGTGCTTTTACAAATCTTCTGAAAGATTACTGAATCTCCTGATCAAAACACATGCGAAGAAGATGCAAAAACAAGCGATATCATATGTAATCATCGGTATACATTATGTAAAATAACGCAATGACCAACATTAAACAGCATATATATCAAAACTGCCTAATGTTACTGAATGAAATGTCGACCCAGGACGAGCTATGGGACTGTGAAGCTTTGTGGGTGTTGATGGACTCAATCTAGTCCATGTTTTGATTATCCTTCTGAATCCGAAATGGATGTAGTCTTTGACAAAAATGATTTTTTTTATGAAACTTACTTACCCACATTCAATTGTTGATAAAAAAGAAAAGAAAATGCATTAAAGGTACAATATGTAAATATGTATATTTAGACAAACTTCGACTTGACAGAGACACCGGTCTTGCATGTGCTTTAGTAGACAGGTCAGAAAATGTACATAAAACTAATTAATGTAATATAGCTCAACATAATGAAATGTTAGATTATGATCAGTAAGCTATTCTAATGTTGATCTAGCTTACTGCTAGTCTCATACAGCCAACAAACTAACACATAGAATAACATTATAACTTTCAACACACTCAAATGCAGTTCAGTGTGATAGTTTAGAGCAAGTGAAACAGTGCTGCGTTACCTCACAATTTTAAATGAATGGAATGAAGTTTCATGTTCAGATATTCATACAACAAAATATTCTGGGGGCCATGATTTTTTGGTGAAAATGATGAAAACCGCTGGCAGTGGCTGGCAACTTTTTAAAAAATACAGGGCCGGCCCGAGGCATAAGCGAACTAAGCGGCTGCTTGGGGCCCCCTCGCCACTAAGGGGCCCCCAATCGAGTTTGTTTTATTTATTTATTTATTATTTTTTTACATATTAATTAACTTAAACAAGTGACATAAATGAATGAAAGGATTAATAATTCAAGACAAGAAAATTCTGATTTCATGATCAATATACCTGCCTACAACTGCTGCTGTGTCGGCCAGTGTTTGAGTCATGCGCATAACCTCGCGCAAGGGCGTAGGTTTGGCCTCAGCTTTGGTGGGGACATCCCCCTCCCCCTCCCCCTGCCCCTGGAATGAGTTTTCTATATGTAATTAAATAATGAACAAATGAATAAAATACACACGTATCATAGTATGCATTCAACACAACAAATCCATTATTATTATCTATTATTATTATTATTATCCATGATTACAGTATTCCATTAATACTAAAATTGTATCTACTATTCTATATCAAATTCTATTGATATATTTTATTCTTAAATATTAAATTCTTAGGCTACACTCACTCACAAATACATTACATAAATAGAATGTAGAAAGGAAAAATGTCTCAGATCCACTGTTTATGTTGACTGCAAGATTCTAAGTTAAGGTCAGCTAATTAACATTCAGTGACTTGCTAACGTAGCATTCTATCATGATAGCGTGACTTCTATGAGTCTATCAGTGCTGCACAGCCTAATCAATACTCTTAACCTTAGTTGAAAGATTGCTGCTGCTAGGTTTAACTGTAACAACATGGTAACACATACTATCACCAATCAATACTATTTTCCACAGTCGAATCTGCATTTGAAAGCCTGGTCAGTCACTACTACTGCTAGTTTATTTGTGTGGCTAGTTATTTTGCCTACTTACACTCTGATTTATGAAAAACCTTCGTATGTTATGGCGGCAAATCAATGCCAATAATAAACGAGCGCACAACTGATGCGGGCGCGCGCGGTAAATGACATACGCGAGAGGATAACAGATCTACACGCGAAGAAACGGGAACTCGCGAGCTCATTCAAACCCTGCGCGCGCGCATGACATCATCTCTGCACGCAATACAAGCCCTCGCGTGCGCGCATGATCATTCCCCACGCGCTCGCGCTTGATCTGCTCTCGCCTGCTGCTTTTGCTCGCTCGAACACTTTTATTTTTGGCAGTCGAGGGGCGGGACTTACTGTTTTAATAACCTCAAATGTCATTGGTTACTTTTCCCCTTTTCCAGAAGTCAGTTGCGATTGGACGCCTGTCCAATGACTCGTAATTCACTTGACTTGAGACATGAGACATCACTTCATTTGTTTTATTTATTGTGTGTAATGTGATTTAATGCATTGTTAATATAGAATAGATTCTTACCAGATACTTTATTAACAGAAAGTATTATTGCATTGTGTTGTTAAGAGATATTTAGGCTACAGACTATGACGCATTTCCATGGTTATTAGCATTGCAAATTGACCCAAATTTGTATAAATTTTTACATTTTATATTTATAACACTGTGATTTGTGATATTGGCATTAAAATATCTAAAATAAATTGGAGAAAAATGGGAATATAAAGTCATACAGGTGAAACTCGAAAAATTTGAATAAGTTCATGTGCAAAAGTTTATTTATTTCAGTAATTCAACTTACAAGGTGAAACTAATATATAGACTTGTTACATGCAAAGTGAGATATTTCAAGCCTTTATTTGTTATAATTTTGATGATTATGGCTTACAGTTTATGAAAACCTTTTCACAATATTCTAATTTTGAATTTGTTTCTATTTTTGAACTTTTGCTCGATGTTCTAACTTTTCGAGTTTCACCTGTATTTGCTGTATATCACCACTACATTACCACTATACTCTCATTCACCACTATTTACGTTTACCCAACCAAAATTATATTGGTTCTGAGAACCTCAGAAATGTAAAACGTGTCCATTAAATAGTTGCAAATATAACAAGGGCTTTGGGTGAAAGATACATTACTTGTTTATCAATATTCAAGAGTTGTTGTGTAAGCTTTTGTTATCATCCTGTGTATTACTATTATGTCAATTTTGAGTGGTTTATTATATTTTCTATTAAATGTAAAAGGGATTCTGGCTTCTCAAGTTAAGATACAGTACACAGCATAAATGATTACACCCCTCTGAAACCCAAACAAATTCAGATTTTTTTCTTTATCTAGGGCTTTTTTTTTTTTTGAAGATATGTTATGTTCAGATGGGGTGTAATCATTTATACGGTGTACTGTACTTGCCTCATACTTTCTCTTATTAGGTTATTAGCTTACAAAAAGTTAGATGGTTAAGATCACTATATAATATTTTAATATCTAATTTGCTGGGTTTAATTTTGTTCCTCTATATTTTGTAGCAAATTCTGAAAAGGCATTTGTAAGCTAATTCATGCTGTGTACTGTATCTTAACTTTGAGAAGCCAGAACCCCTTTTGCATTTAATAGAAAACATAATTAACCACTTATATTACCTAAAAATTTATAAAAGATTTGGTCAATTTGCAATGCTAATAACCATGGAAATGCGTCATAGTCTGTAGCCTAAATATCTTTTAACGACACAATGCAATACGACTTTCTGTTAATAAAGTATCTGGTAAGAATCTATTCTATATTAACAATGCATTAAATCACATTACACACAATAAATAAAACAAATGAAGTGATGTCTCATGTCTCAAGTCAAGTGAATTACGAGTCATTGGACAGGCGTCCAATCGCAACTGACTTCTGGAAAAGGGGAAAAGTAACCAATGACATTTGAGGTTATTAAAACAGTAAGTCCCGCCCCTCGACTGCCAAAAATAAAAGTGTTCGAGCGAGCAAAAGCAGATAGTATGGAAGCAGATTAGTCTCAAATATAATTCACGCAAAAAACATGATTCACAAATGCGTAGACAATTTCACATGCATGAAACCTAATTCACGTGCACACAAAAAAAATCCACGTGCGTGAAAAAAAAATATATTCACAAAAAGCAATTCACATGCGCAAAATAAAATTATATACTCATAAAATACATTTCACAAATGCAAAACACAATTCGTAGATATACAACTGTGCACAAAAACCTTTGAATGTTTAAAATGTACGAGTGTATCCTTGCATTTGAATGTGCAAATCGTCATTCACGTACGAATCGCCTTAGATATGTGTGTGTGTGTTTTTGAGACTTTCCTGGCAGCATAACACTCGTAACACAGAGCAGTCGTACTCTTTAGCCAATCAGATTTAAGCTTATCAATCGACCAATCAGTATCACGTGAGGGCGGGCCTACCTACATGTTACGTCATCAGCTTTCGACCAGTTCATGGCTGAGCAGAGGTAAGTGCAGTTAATCGTTCATTTCTGTGTTAACTGAAGTTAATAAAGTTTGAGATCAGTTGAAGCAATAGTTTATTAACTGCTGTTTAGTCCACATGTGAATATAAACATTTATTTTTAGTATTGATGGATTTTCATGTCCTGTCCACCACACATTCAACCTATGATAATGTATGTAATGACGTGCATATATAGGAGACATGTTTTGATCTGCATATATTATGTAGTTTTATTGTTTCAGATTTCCAAGACAGATGATGTATGAAGTTGCAGACAACCAGTACTGTGATCTTACCATTTCTACTGTAATTCTTTGAAAACAGTCATGTTGCAAGCCATCCATTTTGACAGTTGTTTCAACAAGTGGTTGAAAGTGATGCATTGTTACTGTATTAATTTGTCTCCTGCGGACTATATGTACACACTTTAGGAATAAAGCCTTGCTATGCATGCATTATTAAATGTTCTTGTAAGAATTAAAAGATTCAGACATAGTTCAATTTGATGTGCACGTTTTATTAATTTGAAAGTTTCTGAATCCTTTGGGAATAAAATATATCAAATGACTTGATCATGATTAATGTTCCTGTTACATATGAAGATCATGAACTGACAGTCTAAACTGTGAAGCACAATATTCAGTACAGAGAAATATACGTCTCTTCAGGAGTTGTGAGATCCAGTCAGAGTGTACTTTGCTTTTAGAGTATATAAATATAAGTGCAATACATCAAGTGAAAAGTTAAAAAATGAATTGTGTTCAGTCCGGTCATCAGTAGACCTCTCTGTTAGGACATATAAGATTTTGTCCTGATATTTAAAGTACTAAAACCCTATAGTACAAGAGTTGCAGACAAGAGGACGTGGGGAATTAAGTGATGGTATTTGAATAGAGTTTACTGAGTAATCTTAGTCGCATAATCTTAATTGCCTCTCTATGATAAGTACCTTTGTCTCATCAGCATAAAATCAGATTTGTCTATTTTACTATAGGCAAAGTAAAATTAATGCTTCACAATATTGTCCTGAGACCTTAAGATGACAATAAAAAACCTTATTTAAAAACCTTGCGATGACAATACAGCACAAAACATAAGGAAATGCATGTTGAATATATTGCTAACACTCTACAATAAGGTACAATAACTTAGTTAACATTAGTTCATGTATTAAATAACCATGAGCAATACATTTGTTGCTGTGTTTGTTAATCTTTATTAACGTTAGTTAAACATACAGCTGTTCATTGTTAGTTTACAGTGCATTTACTAATGTTAACAAGATTTTAATGAAGTATTAGTAAATGTTAACATTAATAAAAAATAATAAAGGCTGTTCACGTGCAGTTCATTATTAGTTCATGTTAACTAATGAAACGTTTTAATAAACTGTTACCAATTAAGACATAAATAAAAAATAAAAAATAAAGTATAAAAGAGAATTAAGAAACAACATGAATTAAGATGTTCGTGACTGCTATCCAGATGTCACACCAAAGGTGAGTAATCCTGATAAAATGCAGGGAAACAAGTGTTAATAATAATTTAACATCATACACAAATGGCAAAAACACCGGGTGCTCATTAAAATAAGTCTATTCACTATTTAAAGAACAATCTCGATGGGTATTGACCACAGATGATTGTTTTGCAATCATTAGCGTGATTGTAGCTGTACTGTGAGAGCTGTCTGTACCTTCATACAACAAAACAAGCATCATTCTTCTTCATTTTTGACACGATATGGGACATCTGATTACAACAACACTTGCTTACATCAGTTAATAGTTCATAAACTATTGCTTCAACTGATCTCAAACTTTATTAACTTCAGTTAACAGAAATGAACGATTAACTGCAATTACCTCTGCTCAACCATGAACTGGTCGAAAGCTGATGACGTAACATGTAGGTAGGCCCGCCCTCACGTGATACTGATTGGTCGATTGATAAGCTTAAATCTGATTGGCTAAAGAGTACGACTGCTCTGTGTTACGAGTGTTATGCTGCCAGCAAAGTCTCAAAAACACACACACACATATCTAAGGCGATTCGTACGTGAATGACGATTTGCACATTCAAATGCAAGAATACACTCGTACATTTTAAACATTCAAAGGTTTTTGTGCACAGTTGTATATCTACAAATTGTGTTTTGCATTTGTGAAATGTATTTTATGAGTATATAATTTTATTTTGCGCATGTGAATTGCTTTTTGTGAATATATATTTTTTTTACGCACGTGGATTTTTTTTTTGTGCACGTGAATTAGGTTTCATGCATGTGAAATTGTCTACGCATTTGTGAATCATGTTTTTTGCGTGAATTATATTTGAGACTAATCTGCTTCCATAGTAGGCGAGAGCAGATCAAGCGCGAGCGCGTGGGGAATGATCATGCGCGCACGCTAGGGCTTGTATTGCGTGCAGAGATGATGTCATGCGCGCGCGCAGGGTTTGAATGAGCTCGCGAGTTCCCGTTTCTTCGCGTGTAGATCTGTTATCCTCTCGCGTATGTCATTTACCGCGCGCGCCCGCATCAGTTGTGCGCTCGTTTATTATTGGCATTGATTTGCCGCCATAGTATGTCCCCTTTCTTCTTCTTGGGTGGCATAGCTGATCTATCTACAAAGTACAAAAAACGGCAAAAAACGGAATATTAAAATGTTTTACTCTAGCCTTTGTATGTGGCAGAGAGACAGCCCTGGTAACTTACCGTCGACGCGCGCGCGCGCACACACACACACACACACACACACACACACACACACACACACACACACACCACCCGCTCGCTGCCAGTGCAAGCACAAAAGTAGTCCCGGCCCGCGCGTGTAGCCTGTCAGATACACCGCCGCCAATCAAATTACGGCGTTTCTTCTACTGTCGTTGTTTTGGCCGTTGTTGGCATCGATCCAAATAGCAGCGCAAAGATCCAAATAGCAGTTCAAAGGAGCTTGCTAAATATTGGTGGGGACAAATTTGTCACCTCAAAATATTGATTGGGACTAGTACCTAGCGTCCCCCCCTAAACCTACGCCCATCCTCGCGTGCATAAATAAGACAATTTGTGCGCAAAGTCACGGTAATGTTAAGCCATGTCACAAAAATTTGATTTGATCAATGATTTATCCTTTAAATGTAATGATATTCAGAACAGAAGAAGAATTAAAAAAATAACTATAAACAAGCCAAAACTAAATAATTTAAAGCGAAAGTGAAAGTTAGCGGCGTTGGGCTCACGTATCTCTCTCATTAGAATCAAAATGTTTCAACATTCGCGATGGATTTGGATGGTAAACTATTCTTTATCATAGGCTTTGTACTTCACTTACGTTCCAATATCGACAGAAAAAATCATCCTCTTAACACGCGCAAAAATGTGCTTGGAAACATCACAGTGGAAGATTACAATGCTGGAACATGTTATGTTGTGTGTGTGTGTGTGTGTGTGTGAGGCGCGGGCGCGATCGAACAGTGGAAACATAAAAACATACTCCGTCATGTTCAAGACATCATTCAAACTGCAAAGTGTTGCAAAACGTTGGAGGATATTTTGCAAATAATTTTTTTATATGTTTTGCGACAGTTTGTTTTCAGAAGTTTCAAAGAGTTAGTAAAAGAGTAAAGAAAAAGTTAAAACTTTAAGTATCTATTTTTTTATTAAGTATTTATTTTGTATTAATACATAACATCATTGTATTAATTTATAATGTAACATTATAGCGTGACATTGTGTCAATAATCGTCAAGCACATGTGACTCTGCGTGGTGGGAGGGGGCCCCCAAATAAAATTCTGCTTAGGGCCCCCAAAAGGCTTGGGCCGGCACTGAAAAAATAGCTGGCGGGTGGAGTTTAGTATGCTAGATCTTTTTTTATTTAGGCTTTTGTATGTCCAAAACAAATTTTTCTGCAAAAATAATGCATTTCTCATGTGAAAACAATAGATTTAAAGTGTAAGTTCACAGATTTTTAATCCACTGTGTATTGTTGCAATCATTACAAACGGTAATGTAAATATTGCAATATGTAAAGTATTGCAATATTTAGCCTACTCTTTCTCTGTGTTACCTAGACAGAGAAATTCTTATTTATTTATAAGCAAAAGTCTGCCAGATGACGCAAAACATGTCTTTTGGCAATATCAACCCTGGTTATCCACAACTTTCCCCAACTCTGACCTTTCCCCTGATCGCTATGGCAACGTAGAACAAGCCGGTAATGAACTTCCGGTTTACGTTAGCCTGAAGATACTGCTATCAGAGAGCCTCAACAAGCCCAAACAACTTGCTTGGGTAATGACGAGTAGAGCTTAGATCGGGCCCAAAAAATCAAGCCCAACCCTACCGGAGCCCATTGTGTCCGAGCCCGGCCCGGCCCGGCCCGGCCCGACACATCAACTGTAATTATGAGCCCGAGCCCGAGCCCGATATAGACCCAACCATTTTTAATACGTGGGCCGTTATAACCAGGGGCGGCGCCAGATAATTTTTTAACATGTGCTGAGGGGGTGCTCAAAAGTTATGTATAAATACTTTTAATAAATGAGCAAAAATTGGCCACTTAAAATTTGATATTCAATTATTTTAATGATCACAATTACAAAAAAGTATACATTTTATTAAATTGAACAAGCACAACATTCGGCATTCAATCAAATATTATTAAAGATTTATTATTATTAATAATGTTATTTCAACACAATATCTCGTTATTTCGACATAATATGTGTGCCGAGTGTGCGTGCAACAAGCAAGATGTGCATTTGTAAATCCGGTGACACGCGTGCATTGATTTTTATTAATAAACTAGTCTTTTCTGTCAGTGTCTGCTGAAAAGATGAAGTTGACGATCGCCATCTCCGTAGTGAACGCACCTATAGCCAAGAGAGAAATGCACATCTTGGATTACATAATCGGAGAGTAGCCTATTTCTTTTCATTTTGAAATGTTTCATTTAAAGACATTTAAAGCTTTCTTTAGATAGGCTATATTTCTCATGTCTGAGTTTCGGTTAATTTATGATGAAATGCGCTCCTGTTCACGTGCAATGCAAGTGACCGCGCCGGCGCCTCCATGTCATGATTTATATTGTCTGCTATATTTTATTTAAAATTTTATGAAAAATGTATTAAAATTAAGATACAATTTATACAAAACGAAATTCACTTTAAAGAAAGGTTTTCTACAAAACAAAACTTAATGAAGAAAATTAAGTTTAATCATGTCTGACCCATTAACAAAATCATGTCTGACCCACTCTATGTCTCCCGATGCATCCTATCATGGTCTTCACTTTTCATAATCAACATAGATGGAAAAAATTACATAATATTTGAACAAATATAAAACTAAATTCTCTTATTTAATGGCTACAACAAATATAGTAGGCCTACATACTCTCTATTTGTACAAATTGCTGCACATTCAAGTTAATTCTTGAATTAATTTTCAAATTATTGAAAACAATAAACATACCACTTAAAAAATAAAAGTACTTAAAAGTACTGCTGTTTTTTTCTAAGTACAAGAAACACTCTTTCTGCGTGGGTCCGTGTATGTTGGAAACAGGTCCCATTCATAAAATCCTTCAGTTTTCGCGTGTTGTTTGTGCACACGACAACGGTACAAGTTGAGCCACAAGGAGCCATTGCTTAATCTGTCAGCATTACTACTTGTCAGTAATCAGTTTCACCCATTTGTACCGCGATGCGAGTATCGCTTGTGTTAAGCGTTAGGCTAAACCGGAACTGAGATACCGTCAACAGGAAGTATCGAGTGTCATGGCGACGCCCATTAAGACTCGCAGGAAAGTTGTGGATATCAAGGGTTAATTAACAGAATTGTAAGAGTTAGGTTTATCACTGAAAATTGTCTTGTACTTTGTCTACTCTTTAAACAATATTATGAGAAAAATAAAAAATAAAAAATAAAATACTGACAAAAACCTTCTTACCGGCACACAACAGCGTTTTACTTCAGGGGGTTGGGAGGTACGGTGCTCACCACTACTTTTTTTCCTAATTAACCAATGGAAAAACAGTTTCTTTTAGTTGTTTTTTTTCCCTTCCATTTGGCCTCAAACACTGTGATTGTAGTGATTCAGTTTAAAATAGAGACTACAAAACACAGAGGTTTTTCCGGTTCCCTTTCAAGGGAACTCCCGTTGCGTCGAAAAGCTGACGCTATGGGAACGCTTTGCGTGATGACGTCTTGAAGCACATGTAAAATCAGTCCAATGGTGTGGCGGAACGTCAGAGGCGGGTGACGTCACGTACCAGGAAGCTATAAAAGCCGGCCCGAAACAGAAAACGAAAGCTTTCTGAGTCTTCAGTTGCGCTCTGTGTTGAATCTGTCCTTGTTATTTGGTGTTGTCTGTCTATATTATATATATATATTCAGTATGGCGAGCAAGCAGCAGTTTAGAGTGTGTGTCCATCCCTGCCCGCGTTATTTAACGGGAGGTGATACTCACACTCTTTGTGTTGTTTGTTTGGGTGAGGAGCATGCCCAGTCAGCACTCGAGGGTGGTGACTGTGTGCATTGCGACGCGCTTCCATTGCGCACGCTCCGATCCCGCTTGGCTCGGTTCAATCCCGATCGCGTTCCCCAGGGCTCGGGTCCCGCCGCGGCTGAGGCTCGGCGGCGATCTCAGACCTGGGGTTCGCAAATGGATCTGTCAGTGGATGTTGAGACGGGCTCTGCCTTATCTCAGCATCAATCTGACAGATCCAGTGCCTCTAATCAGGGTGTGGAAGCACGCATTGCGGTTTCTTCCCCCCCGATAGAGGCACCAATACTGCAACTGTCCAGCTCTGAGGAGTTGGATGTTGTGAGTATTGAAGCTGAGTCTGAGGATTCGCCACCTCAGTCTCATGCGTTTGAGGAACTGCTCGATGTTATTACTAGAGCAGTTGACAGACTATCTATTGAGTGGCCAGAGGATAGGCAGGACGTTCGTTCGAAAAGTAAGCTCGACGAACGCTTCCTGCCATCTCGTACACAGCCTCAGCGAAGAAGCCTTCCGTTTTTCCCCGATCTCCACACCGAGGTGTCGAAATCGTGGGGAAAACCGGTTTCATACAGAGTGTATGCACCACAAACATCCCACTATTCTTCCATTCACAAATATAAAGAATATGGTTATGGGGAGATGCCGAAGGTGGAGGAGACGCTTGCGAGCTATCTCTCTCCAGCAACGGCATCTTCCCTGAAAGCTCCTTCACTTCCCTCTAAGCCAGTAAAATTCACATCATCTCTGGTTCATAAATCGTATGCAGCCGCTGGTCAAGCTGCAGCGTGTCTGCATATGATGTCTATTATGCAAGCCTATCAGGCAGAATTATTGGGGGATTTAGAGGAGGGCGGGGGAATTGGTCCTGACACAGTGGCTGAACTACGCAGAGCCACAGATCTGTCTCTCAGGGCCACCAAGGAGACCGCTAAATCAATCGGGCGGTCTATGGCAGCCCTGGTGGCCACTGAGAGGCATCTGTGGCTCAATTTGAGCGATATAAAAGAGAAAGAAAAGCACGTTCTCTTAGATGCTCCGGTTTCCACTGTTGGTTTATTTGGTGATGCAGTAATCAGTGCGGTAGCTAAATCTCAGGAAGCTGCTAAACAGGCAGCTGCATTACAAAAACTTCTCCCCCGCCGTTCTTTCATTGAGGCTGCTGAGCGGGAGCAGCCTCACTCCTCTAAAAAGAGCGCTGAACATCGTGCCACTCAAAAACAGAGTGTGTCCTCTCGTGCTCCCCCACAAAAATCTCGGGGACACGGAGGGCGCTCTCAAACCCAGCAGTCTTCGAGGGGTAAAGCGGATCTGCGGACCGTTATTACCGCCAAGAAGGCTGCTGGGAAAAAGTCCTGATGTCTGAGGGCTCAGGACAAATGAGGGTAGTCCCCCCGAAGCAGAGCGGTTAACACCTCTTTTCACGGTGCCCGTCTCTCTTCGGTGCCCTCAGGGGACCGTTCTGCCAACCCTGCCACCTCTGGTGTTACAGGGCGCAGCGGTCTCCGGCGAGCACATATCTCAAGGTCCACCCGGAAACGTAGTGGCCTCGGGATGCCCGCCCCCTCTGAGGAGGGTGCTAGAGCAGTCTGTTTGGTCGTTCCCTGCCGGTGCGCCGTTACAGGGCGACGAACCGACTACTCAACAGCAGGAGAAAAATACGGTGCCGTCTCTCTTCGGTGCCCTCAGGGGACCGTTCTGCCAACCCTGCCGCCTCCGGTGTTACAGGGCGCAGCGGTCTCCGGCGAGCACATATCTCAAGGTCCACCCGGAAACGTAGTGGCCTCGGGATGCCCGCCCCCTCTGAGGAGGGTGCTGGAGCAGTCTGTTTGGTCGTTCCCTGCCGGTGCGCCGTTACAGGGCGACGAACCGACTACTCAACAGCAACAAAATCCAGAAACCAGTCTCGAGAGACTGGTACCTCTAGTAGAATCTTTGACAGCGTGGAAGCTACTGTCAAATGTTTCTCGTTGGGTCCTGCAGACCGTGGAAAAAGGGTATTAGATACAATTCTATTAACGCCCACCGCGGTTTATGGGGGTCCTGCCCACAGTGGTGGGCCCCGAGCAGGTTCTGGTTATGGAACAGGAAGTAAACACTCTGTTAGAGAAAGGGGCCATAGAATTTGTACCCCCCTCCAACAGGGAAACCGGGTTTTACAACCGGTACTTCATAGTTCCAAAAAAGGACGGGGGATTGCGTCCCATTTTAGATCTTCGAGTTCTGTACGAGTACATGCAGCTCAAGTTCAAAATGTTAACCTTGAGACAAATCGTGCCACAGATCAGGTCCGAGGACTGGTTTGTCACGATAGACCTCAAGGACGCATATTTCCATCCGTCCGTGTCATTGGAAGTTCCTGAGGTTTGCTTTCGGGGGCAAAGCATACCAATATCGAGTTCTTCCATTCGGCCTGGCTTTATCACCCCGCACTTTCACCAAATGCGTGGATGCAGCTCTGGCGCCTTTGCGCCTCCGGGGTATTCGCATCACGAACTACATCGACGATTGGTTGATTTTAGCTCAGTCGCATTAGATGGCGGTTCAACATCGAGATGTTGTTCTCGCCCATATGAAAGAGTTGGGGTTACGGCTGAACGCCAAGAAGAGTGTGCTTTCTCCATTTTAGAGGACCACTTTTTTAGGCGTGGTTTGGGATTCAGTGTCGATGCAGGCGCGCCTGTCATCGCCACGCTTCGATTCCATCCTGGCAGCTGTGAGAAGTGTAAAGCTAGGCCAGCTACTCACTGTCAAACAGTTCCAGAGACTGTTGGGTCTCATGGCAGCAGCTTCCAACGGGATACCTTTTGGACTGCTGCACATGAGGCCCCTGCAGTGGTGGCTCAGGACCAGAGGGTTTTTCCCCGAGGGGCAACCCATTTCGCACAATCAAGGTCACGCGGTGATGCCTACGTGCCTTGGTTATGTGGAAGAAACCTTGGTTCCTGTCCCAGGGCCCAGTGCTGGGAGCTCCTTGTCGTCGCAAACTGCTAACGACGGATGCTTCCCTCACGGGTTGGGGAGCGATCCTGAGGGTCGCTCATCTCAAGGTCTGTGGGAAGACCATCATCGTTCCTGGCATTCTATAGCCTAGAGATGTTAGCTGTCTTCCGGGCTCTGAGGAGCTTTATCACAGGTCTCAGGGGACACCATGTGTAGTACATACGGACAACACGTCGGTAGTCGCCTATATCAAGGGGGTTTGCGCTGGCATGCCATATCCTCTTGTGGTCCCAGGGGAAGTTGCTGTCACTCAAGGCAGCCTACATCCCCGGGGTCCAGAATATAGGAGCAGACACTCTGTCGAGACAGGGGCCGAGGCCCGGGGAATGGTGGCTCCACCCCCGAGGTGGTGGAGCTGATATGGAAATTATAAGTGGATCTGTTTGCGTCTCGAGAGACGTCTCACTGTCCACTTTGGTTCTCCTTCACGCATCCAGCTCCTCTGGGACTGGATGCTATGGTACAGACGTGGCCGAGGCTACGTCTGTACGCCTTTCCCCCAGTTGCTCTGCTCCCGGGAGTTCTGGAAAGAGTTCGCAGGGACCGGGTTTGCCTGCTTTTTATAGCCCCGCGCTGGCCGGGCAGAGTATGGTTTCCCGATCTTGTGTCCCTCCTCGACGGGCATCCTCTGGAGTTACCCGTCAGGAGGGACCTTCTGTCCCAGGCAGAGGGCTCGATATTTCACCCTCGGCCAGAACTGTGGAACCTGTGGGCTTGGCCTCTGAGGGGGCCCAGCTCATAGAGTCAGGTCTCTCAACCGAGGTTGTTGAGACCATTCTACAGTCCAGAGCTCCCTCCACGAGGAAACTTTATGCCCTGAAGTGGAGAGTATTCACTTCTTGGTGTAGTGACCGTCGGTTGGACCCAGTCCACTGCCCAATTGGTACAGTGCTGGAGTTCCTGCAGGAACGGTTCACTGCAGGTCTGACCCCGTCCACTTTAAAGGTCTATGTGGCGGCCATAGGTGCTTACCACAGTCCTTTGGGTGGAATGTCTGTGGGGAAAGACCCCTTGGTTTCTCGTTTCCTTCGTGGCACTTGGAGGTCCTCCTCCCTTTCGAAATCGGACCAGGAGGCGAATAATTTGCTTTGCCCTGTTCGGGCGTTAGACGCGTATGTCCACAGAGCTGCCCTGTGGCGTAAAAGTGACTTTTTCTCCCCTAACAAGGGAGGTCCAGTGTCTAAGCAAAGGATGAGCAAGTGGGTGGTTGAGACTATCTCACTGGCTTATGAGGCGGCTGGACAGCCTTCTCCTTTGGCTGTCCGGTCGCTCTCTACTAGGAGTATGGCGGCCTCTAAGGCCCTTATATCAGGAGTATCGTTACAGGACGTCTGTGATGCGGCAGGCTGGTCCTCACCGCACACCTTCGTCAGGTTCTACTCTCTGGATTTAGACTCTACTCTAGGGTCTCATGTTTTGTCTTCTTAGTGCTGCTCACATGATTACACACAGGACAGACATTTGTAGCTATGGAGGCGTTGGTATAGACGTTCCCATAGCGTCAGCTTTTCGACGCAACGGGAGTTCCCTTGAAAGGGAACGCCTCGGTTACGACTGTAACCTCGGTTCCCTGAAGAGGGAACGAGCGTTGCGTCGCCTTGCCATATCTCCTTCATGCCTGTCAGCGCGACTTCAGACTTTACGAAGCTTTCGTTTTCTGTTTCGGGCCGGCTTTTATAGCTTCCTGGTACGTGACGTCACCCGCCTCTGACGTTCCGCCACACCATTGGACTGATTTTACATGTGCTTCAAGACGTCATCACGCAAAGCGTTCCCATAGCGTCAGCTTTTCGACGCAACGCTCGTTCCCTCTTCAGGGAACCGAGGTTACAGTCGTAACCGAGGCGTTTTCTGTTGTGGTGTTCTCTCCATATTTACAATTTTTTGCAGCCTTTAGCTACTGCCTACAATGTACTGGATCCTCCTCTTGAAACCAAAAATAACTCACTTTCACTATTTGAATTGTTATGTTGCACCCGGGAACAACACAAATTGACATTATTGTGACTAAAAGTTTGCCAAGAAGTATTTCCTGTTGGTCGGGTCAATCCAATAGGAGCAGACTGGGAGTGGCCTTGGACAGTGAATTAAATTATATATTAATGTGATTATAGACAAGCGTATAACATAAACATTACTGTGTTCTGTGTATGAATTTGTTTGATTGACGGATGGTGGCCAACAGGGTACGTTTATATCTCTAATGCAAGCCTATGGTGTTTTTATGAGGCTGAGAGCCGTTATACTAAACTGAATGTACTTTGTCTGAAAAGGGGTGGGAGGTAATGGGCCGGTGCGAGCCCCTGATGGAAATATTTCAGAATAATGGCTTTTAAGGGGAAGATTTACAGTGTGCCAAAATGGATCAGATATTTGGCACAAATACTTTTCCTCAATCAATGTCAGCACTTTTCTCCATGGCATGTCCATTGAGCAATAAAAACAGTGAAAAAATTATCATTTTCAGGAATAATATTTCTATATTTCTACACTTTGTTTAAAAGATTATAATGCAAGAGCAACTCGCTGTAGATGCTGACTCAGATACTTGAGTACCAGCCAGAACACTGTCCACTAATCTCATAAATTCTTTTGCTTTTACAATTCCATAACAAGGCTATTACTCTTAAAGGTGTGAGAAAAGATCATCCAAATCTATCTATCTATCTATCTATCTATCTATCTATCTATCTATCTATCTATCTATCTATCTATCTATCTATCTATCTATCTATCTATCTATCTATCTATCTATCTATCTATCTATCTATCTATCTATCTATCTATCTATCTATCTATCTATCTATCTGTTTACTTTAAGTAAATAATGTTACATGTTATTTATACACTAATAATACCAATAACTTATAAAAAGCAAGTGTCTGGTTAGGAATATCCCACATTAATAAAATTAATCTTGTTTACAAAAATGATGGACCATTGTAATCCAAACCAAATACTTTAACATATCTTTTTTATTATTATTGCTTTGGTGTAATTTTCACATGGTGGATATTTTCAAAACTCTTAGTACAGAAATCCAAACTGATCACACTTGCAAAACATCATTCTATCAAAACCTGATCTCATTTTGTTAAAGTTATGCACATTTTTAGTCCACATAATCAGTGTTTCAATATTTGTTATATGAAATTACAACATTTGGTTTAATCACTGAAACACAATAGTTTGATCTTTTTCCATTTTTCAATGTATCAATCAGTTCATTTAATAGAAAACAATGCAAGATCCATGTTTCAAATCAACCTTGTTGCTGAACTAATTGCAGTAATACAGGCTATAGATGTCACATCAGGAAATACACTTATATTACCTAACTTATGTAACATTAAATCCATAATGTTTGTAATAGTATTTATTCAGTATGTTATCAAAAGGTGATGACGTATAAAATGGTCATTAGGTTTTGTGCTAGAACAGTTTGCTGATAATACAGTAAATGTTCTCACTGTGCCAAATAACTGAATCTTTGTAGTTGACCTTTATAAGGGTGAGTGACAGTAATGTGGCAGTTTCTAACATGGTAATTTGTTTACAATATCACATGGCATACTGTAATGTAAAATGTTGTATTTGATGCCATCTGTCTCCTTCTTCTGATCTCCTCTGATCAATCTGATGTAACACAGTCACTGACTGTTTCCTCTCCCTTGTACTTTATCCGATTCTATGTTCACATATTGCAAATATCTCTGTCATACACACAAAGTGGTTATATCGAAGATAAATCGCCTATAATGTAAAAAAGAATTCATTACAATTGGTGATCCTTATCGGAAATGGCAAACACAGTAGAAACTAAAGCTATAGAATCTGTACCGTAGATATACCAAATGATTCACTGATTAACCATTAATATCAATTGGATTAAATAATAGACATGTGAATTAAACTGAACGAGAAAAGATGCAAGTGAAAAGTTTGAAAGCATTATGCGTTTCTGTGAATGAAACATTTATACACATGAAACACTTATTTTGTGGATATTTTGTGATTTTGTGTATTGTACTTACACAATTGAAAACATGCTGAAATGTTTGAAAAAAGAGCAATTTTGATGATCTGTTGTGATATTACTATGAGTTTTGAAAATGTACCACACACAAGTGTTTCATAATGTGAGTTTACTTGTTCAACCTTACAGTACCTCTGGTTATAGGGTTTGTTGTAGTTTGCTCTCCCAATTTTAAAAAGTGAGAACCTTAACTATAAAACAATATTCCTTATATGTCAGATCAAGTCATTTATATAGCACTAGTTTGTACAGTGCAGCTTTTTTTCAAAGCAGCTTCACAGGAACACAACACAATCAATAATCTAAACTTCATCAAATACGTGACAAATAAAAATTCTGCTGTATAGCAGCTCAATAGTGTCATTATTCAGCTCAAGTCAGTTCAGTGTTGTAATTATCGTACCGCACCAACATACCATTGAGATACAATGCAAGACATCATTCACTTTTTCGATAAACACATAATTTATTTGATGTAATGCAGATTGGATTTCAGCAGTGATTCAAGGGTTCAAATGATCTTAATCACTGATTTATTTACTTTGATAATGTCATTAAAGATGCATGCAATATAGTTTTTGTTTATGTTGCGCTTGCCATTATGACAGTTGTCTTGGACTGGAGATAGCATCAGTTATTTCAGTTATTGATTCCATTATTAAAGGTGCACTAAGCGATGTTGGGTGACGTCACTTCTTGTTGACATTCGAAGTATTGTCACATAAAACAGAGGCTAGCTCGACCCTCCCTTCCGTGCTTCCTGAAACAGAAACGGAAACATTTCCGATGTAAATTCGTGACTTTGTGCGTTCGTCCTTCTTTGCTATTTGTTCATCGGAATGTCGTCTCTTTGGTCGTGTGTCGGCCATATCAAAATTCAAGAGAATATAATTCTAACGTTAGCCGTTGTCTAGGACATCTCTCCTCTAGCTAACTTCCCTCTTCATGCTTCTCTCTCCTCCACTCCCCACACTTCATGTGCACGTGCACTAACCCCCCAACCCCCAAATCATTATTGTTGGTTATTGGCTGGAACACTGTTTGTTATGTTTCGTGGTGCAGGTTGGCCCAGTTTGTTTTTGTTGCCGTTTGTGGAGCCTGGGCTGTCTACAGAGACCGTGTTTTTTTACAGTGTGTTCAGGGGACAGGTAGCTAGCGGATAGTGAGGAGATGTTTGCTGTATGTGACAAAAAATGTTTCAGCCTAAAAAACATGTGACATCGCTTAGAGCACCTTTTACTGCTATTTGCAGTCATCATCACATGTGACTTCGCACGTTTAATAAGCCACTCGAGTATTGATTGAGGAGATTTTATAAACATGCCTAAGAAGGTCATGCCTAAGAACAACCTTTACCTGTGGGAAATTCGCTGTAAAGAACAGCCTCTCATGGCTTATTGCATAAGTAAAAGCATCTCAAAAATAACGACTGCATTTTATCAGCCAAAGTGCAGAAGGCGAATGGAATGGAGGGGCCCAGACAGTGTGCAATGAGAAGAGAGGGCATACGACTCAAGGCTGGGCACTTAGACATAAATAATTGACAGGACAGAGTCAGTGTCACTGTTTTGCTGCTTGGAAAGAGAAGAAGCCTGTCAGTTGTGACAGTGAGGTAAAAAGAGTGATAGAGGGGTCAGAGCAGAGTCTCCAGAGAACCACTGGCTAGCCTGAATGTGCTTTACACACATATTTTAGAGACAATGGAGTACCAATTTGTCTCATTGTGGTTTTAATAGTGAGTCCTTAACAGAGTTTTAGATCGATAAATTATTCCTTAAAATCACCATGAAATCCAAACCGACAATTCTTTTTTTTATTTTTTTATATTGCAGTATTTTTATCTGTGCAAAAATTGAGAAACCATTTTTACATGGATATACGTCACAATAGGAAATAAAAGACTATCACAACTTCCGCTTCATGCTGACTGAATATACAGTATAGTCCAAAAGTCTGATATGACTAATACAAATATTTCTATTTAATTTAATACATTTTTGACATTACAAATTGTATCATCAAA
Organism: Leuciscus leuciscus; assembly: GCF_965113295.1. NCBI lineage: Eukaryota > Metazoa > Chordata > Actinopteri > Cypriniformes > Leuciscidae > Leuciscus > Leuciscus leuciscus. The sequence continues at coordinate 17,634,407 of NC_138747.1, read as the reverse complement.
TCTTTGTACAATTACATTTACACAATCACATATTTGCTTTAAATAAATATTTAAATATCTAACAATTAAATTAGATTAATTCAAAAATGCTTCACAGCATAAAATGAATGCCAGAAGTGCAGAGCAAATTGCTTTTCCATTCACCAAACTGCATAATAAATAGGCTACTTGAATTTTGTTTTCAAAGTTCGTGTTTAATTCATTTTAATTGAATACTTCACATTTATTTTGAATGTATAATGCGTTCACAAATTAAGAATAATTTAATGGACATTTGACATACGCATAAAAACAGAAAAGAAAAAATTCAGGCACATTTACATGTATCAATATCTATAAGAACAAAGACTTTAGAGTTCGGAACAAAACATTACCAGGTACAAATTGAAGATGTAGAAGGTACAACCAAATCTTTTTAAACCATCTGATTCATTCTTTTAGGTTTCCTCAGTTTGTTCTTCATATAACATCCTCCATACCACAGCTTGAAGCATAGTGTTGTACGGACAGGTTTTTGGCCTCTTCCCCAAGTTCTTTAGCTTATGGATGGTCGCTCCAATGGTCAGGCGAATCAGTACACGAAGTCTGGCTGCTCTGACCTCGCCAGAGGGGTAGCAGGAGAGAGCTGACCTCAGACTCTCACGCCACATGCCGCCTGCAAGTAAATCCACTTCACGTTCAACTAGAAAGGTAAAGAGAGGAGGGAAGTGTTTACCACTGTCCAGAGAGAACTTGAAGACAAATTGATCAAACCCTGAGCTACTATTCATTACAGCTGTGTTTCTCTACCTTTTTGAACCACCACAACCCTATCCATATAATGTTTTATTGCTAGTCTATATATAGTGCTGGTGGAAAATACGGATTTCTCGATTTTAATTGTGTTGATTAAAAATCAAACAATAGGCCTTAATTCAACATTATTTGTAGCTATAAGTTTTGTGCATTGTTACTTTTATTTGAAACAAAGTAAAAAATGTAAACAATAAATACCGTTTTGGTGCTCTTTATTGTGACGTCATAGGTAGCTGTAGCATAGTTCAAGTGAAGTGGCAGCGCGCATGTAAACCGATAATCTCTTCTTCTTTAGTTAAGATATTACATGAAATAAACATGAATGAACATCAGAAGGTATGTTTAGATATAGCCTACAGCAGAGCTTACCAAAATGTATCATATCTCATTTAATCGCTCAGTCAGTATTTTAACCGCAGAAGGACATCAATAAAACTGCTGGTAAACAATGTCACGTAACATTAACCTCAGAAAAGCCATCCAGTGTCCATAGAACGATAGTTAGCTAGAAAAATTAACTAGAGAGGAACATTTTGTTAAATAGGCTATATTTTTTTATTTAACCTGTTTGTCAGTAGGCATATTTGCTTACGTAAGCCTTATACGGCCTTATATTTAACCCCTTGAAACTTTACTACAATGACAATGGATAGAGAATATGCCTCTCAAGATATAACAAAATCCGACAGCACTGATTGGATATTAGCTATAAGTAAAACTACTGCCCTATTTTGAAAAATAAACTTTGGAGGCAGGCTCATTTGTTTGTGAGAATATTAGACATATGTATACGATCATAGGCCTATACAGTTTTACAACAAAGTGTGCTCAGATTGCATCACTTCTTGAAGAACAATGATGAAGCGCAGATCGTTCAGGTGAAATCTGAGGTAAACAATGGACAATATATCAATATTTCACAGATTTAACGCTTTTGTGGACAAAAAGTGCTGTTGTTTTTCAAAGGACGCAATTGTCATAGCCATTTTACCCAAGTGTGACGGATTGCAATCGCTAATATAATAATTATGAAGGTATAATTTGAATATTATTATTTAAATAAATAATTGTTTACTTTAGGGCTGTCGATTCCTCGATTAAAATTGAGTATTCAGTTTTTTTTTTTTTTAAATCCTCAATAAAGTTACACAGCGACATACCGGAAGTGATGCAATCTATGAGCCGCATTATAAGACCGTTTTCTAGGCTGCACGATGTATTAAAACCATTCGATAAGCATAGTGATATTATGAATTCACAAAGACTGTGGTTCAATTAAATAAACATATGTCCAGCGGGTTTAATATGCGCTTTAATTATTTACATGCCGTTACGTTGTTCACTGATCCACGTCATCACCTGTTATCATTTACATGCGTGGAGTGAACTGTCCATCTCTGGATGCTGTGTGTTTGGTTTGATTATAACGTTTCATCTGGGAACGCAATGTGCGATATTTCATCAGATTTGTAAGGTAAGTAATTTATAAACCTACGCAAATGCAGGAGAATATATCAACATGTTTTCAAATATGCGAACTTTTCATCGCGATTTCAGAATAAAAGTTTAAACCCTCACTCTAAGTTTGCATGTTTTGATGTCCACAAAACTATCCACATATTCTTGTTCAAGAAATTACAGTGGCTGTAGCATTGCTTTCATAAAGGAGTGACCAAATATGAAAGATTAATCAAACATTTTAATTAAAGGGCGTTTGACCAATATTAAACACAATCTGCTGTAAAGTGCAACAACACCATGCCGTTGGCGCCCTCTTTAGGCATTTGTTATAAAATATAGTGTACATAAGAAGATTGTTCATGCAAGTTACAGTATATTAGGCCTATGTATTTTCACAGTGTTGTTCTATAAAACCTTATGTTTATTTGCTTTTGATACTTTATTTGAACCTAATTGTTATTATTGCCTCACTGTTATGTATTTTAAAGACTGTTCATTTGCTTGGGTCCATTTTTATTACCAAAATAATCGCCCAATTACCAAAATAATAGTTAGTGACAGCTCTAATTTACTTATCAATAACCATGGATTTTTTTAAGGTTTTAAATTGTGTTTCTTATAACGTTAAACAAAAAATATAAGAATTCTCACACCGATCTGATTGAAATGCATTGGAATACATCACATATGGTTGGCGTTTCGCATACGGCGTAGTCGACAAGTTCAAATTTTTTACCGCATCCAAAGCTCAAATCAAATCTGAAAATTCCGCATCTGCACATGGTCTGACATACGTCATAAAGGATGTCTTTTTTCAGAACAGTAACCATTATATAATGGACTGTTATTCCTAGTGAAACATAAATTGTTGTAATTTCTTAATGATTTAGGAATGTAGTGGTCAGTTTACTGAAATGAAGCAGCCTCAGTGGTACAGAGGTCACGTGATACAGGTATGAGCTCTCCGAAAATTCCCATCTTACAAGCTGTAATTACGAGCTTTACAAGGATCTGAACTCTTTTTACAAGTTGAAATCTCGTAATTATGGCAATTACAACATGGCGTGAACGGTGAAATGATGAAAGGTTAATCTGCAGTTGTCAGGTGGTACAGCGGATGTGGTACAAGTCGTAGCTCTCAGAAAATTATGAGTTTTAATAACTAATTCTACAAGCACGTGAAGGCTTTTTACAGTTCAAAATCATTACGGTAATTACGACATGGTGTGAACGCACCTAATATGATCCCAGAGCTTCCCAGTGGTAAATATGGCTTGAGAGTGCGTTCATGTCCAATATTTCACTATAGGAAACTCGTATTTACGAAAATTCCGATAACATGTGAAGGCAGCATATCTGCTATTATGTTCCTTACTAGAAGAGAGACTCTCTTCTTGACCCACAAATCAGATTACATATCAAGCAAACCTGACAACTGAGTTGAAATGCTAATCAGACAGAGATGGATAGTAAATGTGACGGGTTCTTTGGCATAATGCTAGTGCGCTCCACCGCAGGACTTTAAAAAACAGCCATCTGTTTTTATTTATGCCAGCACATCACAGCGACTTAAGAGAAAAAGGGAGATGTTTCCAAAAGATGCAGTATACCTACTCTTTAATCCTTTTTTTGAGTGTGCTCCACTGAAGTGTAAAGAATAAAAGCGAGAAAAAAAAGTTCAAAACCTCTAAGCACTACTGATTTACATTGAAGACCCCATTAAATTAAAACAAGTCTTATAGCCTCAAAGCTAATATGCTAATATCTATATGCTAGAGCACTCCTATACATTGATAAAATGAATTTATAGCAGATCCACTACCATCCAAAAGTTTGGGGTCAGTTTGGGGACGCATTAAATTGATCAAAAGTGTAATTAAGCAGCACAACTATTTTTTTTTTAATAATAATATGATAATAATAATAAATGTTTCTTGCGCAGCAAATAAGCATTAGAATGATTTCTGAAAGGATCATGTGACACTGAAGGCTGGAGGAATGATGCTGAAAATTCAGCTTTGCCATCACATAAATTACATTTTAAAATACTAAAACAGTAAATAATAGTTATTTTGATTTGCAATAGTATTTCATAATATTACAGTTTTTATTGTAATTTTGAATGAAATAAGTGCAGCCTTGGTGAGCATAAGAGACTTCTTTCAAAAACATTTAAAGTCGTACCCCAAACTTTTTAACGATAGTGTATAATTACAGTAAAATAGGCTTTTCTGGGATTTTTTTTTTTTAATGACTTGTACGTTCTTCTGTTAAGGTTATTCTAATCCATGGAAAAAAGAAAGTCATACAGGGTTTGGAATTACATGAGGGTGAGTAAATGATGAGAGAATTAATTGGCAGAATCATTTTTTGAGTGAACTTTTCTTCTTAGATCAAGTTAATTCCAGAGTCATTCAACTTTTACTGTTTGATATATAGGCCTATATATTTCTGTGCTTACAGACTACTGTCTTTATAAGGAAGTCCCTTGTGGAGGACAAGGGTGAGTAGTCTGTGTGAACTCAATGAACTTGTCTCAATTCTCCTGTGAACAACTTTACGCCATATGCGGCTGGAAGGGTTTATTCAAAACACTAATGAACAGGGGTGTTTTACTTTCAGTTCTTAAGATGGATGGATATATGGACAGAAATACGATGAGGGTTGCATAGGTGATTATTCAGTCACTGGATCTTTTTAATCTCTTCTTTATTTTGTCTCATTTGTAAACCCTTTAGATAAACAGTGTAATGTGTTTACAGCTTACATTTTAAATCTGTGATTTAGAAATTGTAATTTTCCTTAAACATTCAGATAAATAAAAAAATATATAAAACTGCTTAATTCAACTTTGGTTTTAATTATTTGCTATTAGTTGTATGATTACCAGACACAGCTGCCAGTATTATTCCAGAAATAAAAGGCATTCCTCATTTAAATTTAAAACAAATATTTTTCTTTAAGACCCCATTAAGAACAAGTTGGCCTACAGTATTTCTTAATGTTATTAGGATTACATTGTGTAAGTTAATGTGGTTATGATTTCTCTCAAAGTTATATCACATTGTTTTGAAATTAAGTAAGCTTCTATACTTACTAAATACATATTTCTACTAAAACTTCTGCACCTAAAACAGTGCAGTGATTGTTACATCTACGTTACTAAATGAATTGCTATAGTACATTTTTAAAATAGGTCAATTACACAGTGAGTAGATATTAAACAGTATGTGTGTATATAAACACTGAGTATAACGTTTTTCGGTTACACTTTATTTTAATGTGTTCCTGTTACAGTGTAATTATACATTTAAGTACTGAGCAATATTAAGTACATGTACCTACTATAGGGTTAGGATTTGGTTTTGGTTTTATGAAATTATTATATAATAGTTATTACTATAGTAAATACATGTAACTTGTAACAAGGACACATTCAAATAAAGTGTTACCAGTTTTTTATATTAAATAAATGTTTCCAGTTTACAGCTTTTGTATTTAAAGGCTGGAAATAAATAATACATAATAATATATTGAAGTTATTGTGTCTGTATGCTTGAAATAACAAACTCGGTTGTGTCAAATCCGTCTGACTTTTTGCATCAAGTTTTTAAATCAAATATACTTTGCAAATGTTCGATTTGATATTCGCATATCTATTTCTGTTCATCAGCGCAAACTATTTAAGACTCTTGTTTCACATTAAATACGGGACGGTGAGAAAAGTGTCAGCAATGCTGTCTGGATTTAGTTTTTTATAGGGTTAACGTTTACCAAATTACTTGTGTGTGAGATTGAAAGTGAAGGGCGTGCTCCTGGCTGAGGGAAAAGTGTGTGAGCCTGGCCCTAATGCGGAATCTCATTAAGGCAACTGTCAGGATTCTTCTATTTTACTCTCACCTCTCCTATTCCGTAAGAGCCTGAGTGTCGTTTCGAGTGAGTCTGCCGCCAAAGAGGCATTTACAAATAAATGAAAAATGTCACAATTGATTTTACTCTTCGCAGACTACAGCGTGTCAGCTTTGTCACAAACTGTCTTTGTTGTTCTCTGTCTTCCAGGTTCAGCACCCGCACGTGGTCGATAGTTACTGACTGGTTCGGGCCCTTTCCTGCCTCGGCTCCGGTAAGCCCTCAGACAATGACCTTTTATTTGTGTTGCTTTTATGTGTTGGTGTCTCATCCTCTGGCTGAAAATACCTCACTGATCAGCGTTCAGGAGGGGACGGCGGGGCAGGAAGCATGGAAGCGGGGGGAAATAAAACAGGAAAATGGCGTGGCATGCTGATAGGAGTGAAAGCGTAGTACGGTTTTTAACCCTTGTGGTGAAGCATGTCTCCGGAAATGTCGAAGCAACGTTGCTCGCTGTTAGGTGCACCAGTTATATCCTAAAATCCATGCGATTTTCATTTGTGTGACGGAATTCTTGAATGGCCGTGTCGGTACCTGCTGGTTGCAGAGAATCACACTGCTTCAATGAGTGGTGGAATTTTCCCTTTGTGACAACATGCGATACGATTGCTAAGCTTTTCCGTCAATCCAAGCATATTAAATCCTCACGCAGCTGTTGGCGACCAATCGATATGATCTGTTGCAAGACAATTTCATCTCAAAAACATGTTAGTACGAGACAATTTTAAAAGATCCGCACGTGCCGGTACTGCTTATTGTTTGTCTACCCCCGATTTATGTCTCTAATACAATATTCAACACATTAAATAACAAATCGATGGGATTTTGGGTTCGCTCTAGAATTTTCCAGTGCGTTATTTTTCGCGTTACAGAAAAACAGCGAAATAAGCGAACATTTGAAACTATTCTCTCTGGTTTTACGCTGTCATAACCGCAAAATCCTAATAAAACATATTTTATGGGCTAGAATTTGTCCATTTTCCATACTGTCTCCAGTCGCCATTTTTAAATATTCTGCCATATAACTGGTATGCGTGGTTTTAAATGTAACCAAAATAATTATTCATGACACATATATCAGCACAAAACATTTTACACCACACAATTCCCTTACAGCCAGTCGACAACACTGGCATTATCCGTTTTTGCTGAGCGCAAAGCATTTCGCCTTTTTCTTTTGTTCATTATTATCCAGCGTATATATCTATTATCATTTACTGTGGCATCTTATGACCAGCTGTCATGGTTATATCTTGCGCTGTGGCTCCAGAGGTACTATATTTCAGTCTTGTTCTTAATGAGACGACAGACAATAAAAAAGCTTGACTTGAACTGATAAATTCGACATGCTAGTCTTGTCAGGGCTTAATAGTCAGTTCAACACTTGTCACATGACATCAAGAGCGACACATCACACAGACACAATCTACTTTCCTTCTAACCTGAGACAGCGTTCTAAAAGGGTTCAAAAGATCCCTTTAAACCGAACATAACAATGGTAAATTGTGGATATTCAAACTCGCACAATGCCAGTGGGATGCAATCATTTACAAGTAGTACTATTTCGTTACATACCTATATGTTCAAGCCAGGACCACCAGGCTCTAAGTTCCTTAGTGTGAAAAATAGCAACCACTCGGGACACTTACTTCCCTGCTCTGACCCTTGTTAGACAGGGGAACTGGACAAAAGCTGTTAAAAAAAGACCTGCGGTGTTTGAGTGAAGAGTGGAAATGGTGCGTTGCATTCACCGGGGTAACCATGGAACACAGCCAAGCACTCTTAAAAGGAGACAGCATGGGACACCTGTTGTGACCTTTTCCTGCCTGCCGAGCCACAGCAGAAGGCTGAATAGGGTATAGTGAATTAGAGGCTAATTCCCTCCGCATTTCAAAGATGGAGTTTGTGAAGGGTTTGTGGAAGAGGCTTTTGGCCAAAATTAGGTCCATCACAGAGCATTTTACAACAGCTTGTCTCGCCCAATCCGTAGGCAGTCCGTATAAAATTTTATAAGCCTGACTGTTCCTTTGTCAAAGGAACATTTCAGAGATTGTTTTGAGAGATTTTAAGATGCATGCACAAACCATTCTGAAGCTCTTGATTTATATTTGACAGCTGTGGTCCTGAAGGTAATACCTCCCTTAACCTGAGCTACTTTGAACTTCTGTTCTGTTTCATAAAGTTCAGACTTAGGATGCTTTCAAATCTCAGGATGCAACATATTTTCAGTGTTACATCAGATACCTTACATTGTTTTGACTTTTAAAGGAATTGTTCACCCAAAAATGACATTTCTGTGATTATTTACCTGCTGATCCAACCCCGTATGACCCTCTTTCTTCTGTAGAATATTTAAAAAAGCACCATAAAATATCATACAAGTGGTTTAGACTCATGCAATATATTCTAAGTCTTCTAAAACCATACATTAGCTTTGTGTGACAAAAAATAATGTCTGTTACTTAATCTTAACATCCACTCGAACTGTCCTTGGCATGGTCATAAGAGTTCATGAGAGAAGTAGCGACGTCAAATTGTATCACTCTGTCTCACTCATCGAAACACATCTTTTCAATGAATGAATGGTTCGTTCATAAATCAGACTGATCTGGTTCATATGTTCAACTCACTGACATAATTATCCTGTTTTATGATTTAATGGGCATTTATAGAGTTATGTCCTTTTTTTTTAAGCTTAAGTGCTCTAGTCCCCATTCTCTGTAATTGCATGGTAAAGTAATATTAAAAAACTCCACCTGCCACTGGTTGAGCCAATGCTATTCGGTGGGTCGCTCAGTTAAACATTGGAATTATACCAGTATATTTCTGCTGAAATTACATGCTTCACCTTTAACTAATCAAATTAGCTAAAGATCTCAGTATAAACTCTCTCATTGGATATAAACTACCCTTTCTAATGAGATTCATTGGTACAACAGCAGAGATTTTGACATATACACTAGCACAGTCTCATTTTAAAGTGTTGACAGCATTGTACATTTTTAACCATCACATTCAACCATGTTTACCTGCACATTAATGATTTCCTCTGGGTGCTGATGGTTGTGGAACAATCTTTAATTTTGTTCTGCTGATACAGTACATTTTGATAGCTGTGAAGTAACAAGACCACTTCAACGACTGAGGGTCATATACACACAACCAGTCAAAAGTGTCAACACATCTATTTACTCCTAATCACTTCATTATTATTATTATTTTCCACTATATTTACATTAATATGCCTCATAATCCTAATTCTGCTTCTTCCCATTTTTTTTCTGCAAGGAATGCAACACCAATTTATTGTATTTTGTAGATTTGTAATTTGTAGATTATCTCATCGAGGTAATATATTTTGGTGTTGTAAAAAATTTTTTAAAGAAATTTTAAAGCACAAGTTAAAGAAAATCTCTCGCTTTGACACTGATAGAGTATCTGCCATTCACAATCTGCCAGTATTTGCTTTCTGAATTGTAGTTGGATGTTTTCGTTCCATTTGCAAACAGAGTTGTTGTTGGTGTTTTCTTTATTACATCTGTTCATCTGTACATCTTGTGCTGCCTTTCAAACACTTGCTACAGGAAATGCAAATCTAGTTTGTTGAGCTTGTTTCAACAACAAAGCAGAAATATTAACTAATTAGCAGATATGTGAAATATAACACCTGTCTGTGTTGAAGCAACACTTCGCAGCTCATATGTTAAAGGGTATAGTAAATGAAATTGTACTGTGGTGTGGTGGTACTAGTGATTAAGATTTTCCGGTATCCAAATATTTCTAATTGCATTTACCATTATAACTTTAGAACTCTTCAGGCAACAGTTTGAGCACCACGTGGATATATTTTTACAAAGCTTTCTTTTTTTTTGTCTGTGTATGACAAGTAGAGGTATCTGTGCAATAGTCTTTGTGACAAATGCTAGCTTTGCATTATAATTCACTTGACATTTGAAGTGATGAACAGGGACCGTCAGTTTACAGGTGGAATCGCCAGACACCACTCCTGCGGCCCCTTATCAAGCCCAGCACAACAAATAATACAGCAGCTTCTGACATAAATGACAGAAGTGACTTTTCACTGCCTCTTTGACGACCAAGTTGTATATAGAAAGTGTTGGATAAGTCATACTAGACAGACTCATGGGCATTTATTTAAGGGTAAAGAAGCACCAAAATGCCCATACTATAGTACCAGCAACTTGTCTATAAAACATATACTTTTGGCCTGCCCAATTTGTATTGATATGAGACAGCGCTTTTTTATCAGGACAAACTTTTAAGGACTTATTTATGGATCTTGATAAACTTAAAATTTTTAGCACAATTACATTTAAATAATTTTGTATTGAATTGTACATGTACTTATTTTTGTTTGTTTTTTGTCTTAAGTTGAATTTTATAAAATTTTTGTTTTCATTATACTGTATGTATGATATTATGTTGTTTAATGTTTAATTTTTTATATGGATCTGCCATGTATTTGGCGGGGATGTTGATATGGCAATAATCTTAAATACTACTATTACTGCCACTTTGCTTAGATATCTAATCTTAATTTAGTTTTCAATTTCTTTAACTCAGAGGTTTTATACTCAAACTTTGATATAATATTCCAATATCGATCAGTTACAAATATTAAAGTTTCCCTTTAGTCAATAATGTTATCTTAAAACTCATCTTTGGTCTCCAAAATGAAATATTTAAAAGTTTTTTTCATGTGAAAAGAATTTCTTCATGCCTTAAAATAGCTTGAATGAAAATCTACACCCTTGCTTAATTTAGTATACACGAATTAATTGATATGCTAATTAGCTCCGCCTCCCCTCACTCACGCCAGCTCAGAGATTCACTCAACCAACTTACTGAGGTGAACACTGCACAATGGAATAACTCTTTACAATAACGGTTATTAATACGATTAGCGTGTTGCTTGACTACATTGTCAAACAGCTAATAATGTGTTGCTAATGTTACACAAACAATGTTCCCGTTTGCCATCTCAGAGAAAGACAGCTGCCTTTTAACAATCAGCATCCTTAGAAACGCTTTGAACAAATCAGAGCGTCAGTGGAGAAAGGCATGTACTTCATCATAACATCGTAATATACATCATACTTGCTACATTATATTGCTAAATCTACCCGATTTTTCATATCAACAGAAAAATATACCGGGATATATACCTTGTCTTGAGACGCCACTGCTTCAGAGCGGTCAGTTAATGATATGCTAAAGCGTGCCGGCATGTTGTGATTGGTTACAAGGTAGTTTTTGACTTTAGAAACACCAGTGATTTCAATCCACACTTTTGAGACTGTCTTTAGATCACTGCAGTTTTAAAGAGAAAATGCTCAACAATGGTAATGACATGAATTTGCACATGGTTAGTCTTAAAGCATATTAAAAACACCCTATAGAAATATAAACAACATTAAAAACTTTAAGACCTATAACATGAGCAATAATGTTGTTCCAAATATGGCCAAATAAGGTAATGCAAGCTTATATTTACATCACATCTTGACTACAAAGGTGTTTTTTAAAACAGTCCAATAAGTTGAAATTAAATAATTTACATTTTAGATACATTGCCTGTTACTTTTGTCTATTTTTTGCTCCACCAACGAAAATAGTTCTAAACAAGTATAGGAAAAAAAAGAAAAGAAAAAAATATCTCTGTGACACATCTCCGGAAAAAGTAACCGTGAAGAAAAAGTAAACATGTTTGAGTTTGTAGCATGAAGAGTAGGAAAGCAGAGAGAAAAACAACAAAATATGACGTGTGTGTGTGTGGTGCATCCAACGATGAATCATATATAGCTTTGATCCTAACCTCAGCAAATTAGGCCGTTATAAACCACTGTTATAAGAGTGAAGGACTTTTCAAGGACTTTCAAGTGCGTCACACAATTTTTTCCTGCACTTCGAAACTTACAATTTTTAATTTGTCAACTTTCAAAGGTTGTCCCCATTTGTAAACACTAAAAGTTTCACGATGTGGAGGAAAACTAACACTTTGTGAAAACTAACACTTGGTGGATTCTCACAAACGGTAACGGAAACAACTCTGATTGGTCATTATTATCAACAGAAATGCCTGTGATTGGCTTCAATACTCAACACTACATAATCACGTAAATTTGCAGTGCCATTGAACTCACGTTGCACGAATAATTGAATAGTTTTTTCTTTTATTAAACAATTACAAATTATATGTTAGATGTAGTAATATAACTCCGTAAATCCTGCAATAAACATTGTAGAGAGGTTAGTTGATGTGGCAAGCAGGACGAGGCCGAGAGCCGTGAGAACGGAGCAAGGCCAGTGGTGCGATTGCTCGTCTTGCTTGCAAACATTTATTATTTCGCAATTGCATTGACCTGACCAGGCAGCCAAGGAAAGGCAGTTGCCATACTTTGCCATATCCAATTGATGCCCCTGATGTCAATCCTGTCACAGTTAGCATCCTCATACAGTATGCACACACCACATTTTATTTGGAGAGAAAGCAGCACGTTGATCTGCTAGTCGTGGCTCTCTCATGTTGAGAAATATGTTCATGTTTTTTGCATAATGATACATTTAATAGTTATGGCCAAACGTTTCTGTTTTGCTATTCCTCTCTTTAAAACAGTTCAGATTGTTGCTGATTTAGTATAACACAGATAACATTACATTTTCATGTTTCATTTTACATTTTCATCAGTTTAGATATTGATTATTAATAAATCAAACCCCTTTCAGGGCACCTGTACTTAGCCAATGGTCTTGAACCTCCCCTGTGTTTGTAGTGTTTGTGATTTTGAACCGAGCACAGTGAGTTGTGGGCAGTATTAGCTGTTAGAGTGTGCACGAATCCACAATTCGAAAACCTACCGGAAATAGTAGATAGTAAATAGAACATCTGAGGACTTTTGGCATACTCTTTTCAACATACTTTGCTTTGGTACACACTTATTCTAATCTTTCATGCTTTTTAGAAAGAATAGAATGCACAGTAGGATGCAGGGACAGTTTGTTTGAGTCGACACAACGATTTTTGAATGAACTGTTCAGTTACTCACTTATCGCCACCTACTGGCGTGAAGTTGTGGTTACCATTTACCGTTGCTCTGTGAATTTTTGTGGGCAAAATCCAGTCAATTCATAGTAATAAACTCAGCAAAAAAAGAAACGTCCTCTGACTTTCAACTGTTTTTACTTTCAGTAAACTTAATGTGTGTAAATATTTGTATGAACACTAAAAGAGTCAACACCATAAGACATAAACTAAAAATGTTTCACAGACATGTGACTAACAGAAATAGAATAATGTGTCCCTGAATGAAGGGAGGCTCAAAATCAAAAGTACCAGTCAGTATCTGGTGTGGCCACCAGCTGCTTGAAGTACTGCAGTGCATCTCCTCCTCATGGACTGGACCAGATTTGTCAGTTCTTGCTGTGAGATGTTACCCCACTCTTCCACCAAGGCACTTGCAAGTTCCTGGACATTCCCTGGGGGGAATGGCCCTAGCCCTCACCCTGCGATCCAACAGGTCCCAGACGTGCTCAATGGGATTGAGATCCGGGCTCTTCTCTGGCCATGGCAGAACACTGACATTGCTGTCATGCAGAAACTCACGCACAGAACGAGCAGTATGGCTGGTGGCATTGTCCTGCTGGAGGATCATGTCCGGATGAGCATGCATAAAGGGTACCACATGAGGGAGGAGGATGTCTTCCCTGTACCGCAAGGCATTGAGATTGCCTGCAATGACAACAAGCTCAGTCCGATGGTGATGTGATATACCGCCCCAGACCATGACGGACCCCCCACCTCCAAATCGATCCCGCTCCAGGGTACAGGCCTCGGTGTAATGCTCATTCCTTCGACGATAAACACGAATCCGTCCATCACCCCTGGTGAGACAAAACCGTGACTCACCAGTGAAGAGCACTTTTTGCCACTCCTGTCTGGTTCAGCGAAGGTGGGTTTGTGCCCATAGGCGGCGTTGTTGCTGGTGATGTCTGGTAAGGACCTGCCTTACAACAGGCCTACAAGCCCTCAGTCCAGCCTCTCTCAGCCTATTGCGGACAGTCTGAGCACTGATGGAGGGATTGTGTGTTCCTGGTGTGACTCGGGCAGTTGTTGTGGCCATCCTGTACCTGTCACGCAGGTGTGATATTCGGATGTACCGATCCTGTGCAGGTGTTGTTACACGTGGTCTTCCACTGCGAGGATGATCAGCTGTCCTTCCTGTCTCCCTGTAGCGCTGTCTTAGGCGTCTCACAGTGCGGACATGGCAATTTATTGCCCTAGCCACATCAGCGGTCCTCATCAGCGGTCCTCATGCTGCAGCATGCCTAATGCACGTTCACGCAGATGAGCAGGGACCCTGGGCATCTTTCTTTGGGTGTTTTTCACAGTCGGTAGACAAGTCTCTTTAGTGTCCTGCGTTTTTAGAACTGTGACCTTAAATGCCTACTCTCTGTAAGCTGTTAAGGTCTTAACGACCATTCCACAGGTGCATGTTAATTAATCGATTATGGTTAATTGAACATGCATGGAAAACATTGTTTAAACCCTTTACAATGAAGATCTGTAAGGTTATTTGGATTTTTACATGCAATGTGGAATTTCTCATGAGGGCAGAAGTTTTCCCCACGCAGATTTCGCAACAAGTTTGAAAGTGAATGGTGCTCCTCCATGCATCGCTTTACTATTATTGAAACCTTTTCACATTTCTGAGATTCTCAGAAGCTGAAGGCATCATAGTTTGGGTAAACTTATATAGTGGTGAACAGGAACTACAACAAATATATTTTTTGCATTCCCATTTGCCAAAATCCACAATAGCGTTGCTATGACTTTCCAAAAGAGGAATAGGACAATATATATATATATATATATATATATATATAAAATAGGGATGCACCGATACCACTTTTTCCAGAATCGATCCGATACCAAAAATTCTGAGTATCGACCGATACCGATCCGATACCAGCGCAGTTTTCTTTTTAATCAAGTACAATTTCTATAACTCTGTGTTGAACTGATAATCACTATTTTGTGTGTTAAACACAATCTACTTAATACAGACAACTTCATTATAAAGAAAAACAACAACAACAAAAAAATATATGATCATAATCTGACATAAATGATATTATAAACTAGATTAGTGGATAATTCAGCAGTAAAATTTAGTCTAGAAAAATCACGAGTGAAAAAAATGTTTAGTGGGGAACAAATTAGAGACATTAAGTGTAACTAAATCTGGTAAAACGATACACATTGCTCTTTGTATCGTTGTAAAATACATTCATGAAAAACAAGATAACAAAAATCAAAAATATAAATAATTGTATATATAGCCTACTATAAAATGGAGACATTTTTTTAAATGTATAGCACAGCTGTTTAATGAGGTAGCAACATATGATAGATAGGACAGAACAAGAAAGGCTATTAATAATCTTTCATTGCGTCCCTGTATTATGAAATGAAAGGCTCCAATACAGTGCGGCCCACAGCGCTTATGCGCATCCCGAGCGCAGAATGATGCGCTTGAAGCAACATGAGTCACAGCGCGCAGCGCGTCGAGTCCGCCTTGAAAAGTTTAAAGCACAAAGAAAATACATTGATGCGTAGTGTATTATACAGTATCTATCTATGCAGTTGTCTATTCAGCATTTTCTTTTAACAGTTTTAAATTTCAGTTACTGTGCGCGTGAAGAACAAATAGTGCTCTGACTTTACTTCAGTGTGATCCTAACAGACACCCGGTATAAAGTAACATGATTAAGGTACAGCAATAAAATCCAGCAAGATAAAGTTGTTTTATGCGAAACATAGACCTTTATCTACAGATCAAGTATAACAATAGTAACACTGAATCATCTTGGAGAGAGTTTCATCGTGTTAAGTGTCATAACCGAACGCGACGCGCTGGAATGCTGAATGAAGAATGATTGACAGCCGCAGCTGAGGGAAACGTTTACATGAGCTTGAATTTAACGACTTAAATATTAATTTCTATCTCACATTATACTATATAATGACTTCAGAACACTTATAATATTATGCACGAAAACTTATGGTGCTTTATAATGTTTGTGTGCCTTTTGTGGGGCTTAACAATAACACTGAATAGTATACGCACAATATCGGCCTCGTCTGACCGATACCCGATCCGGCAAAAATTGCAGTATCGGAGCCGATACCGATACTGAGTATCGGATCGGCGCATCCCTAATATAATATATATATATATATATATATATATATATATATATATATATATAAATATAATATAATATATATATATATATATTATAGAGAGAGAGAGAGAGAGAGAGAGAGAGAGAGA
Source organism: Leuciscus leuciscus (assembly GCF_965113295.1). NCBI lineage: Eukaryota > Metazoa > Chordata > Actinopteri > Cypriniformes > Leuciscidae > Leuciscus > Leuciscus leuciscus. The sequence continues at coordinate 17,617,887 of NC_138747.1, read as the reverse complement.
GATTACATTTGTCAGAAGAGATGTCAAATTTGTCCGTCACTTCCACAGCCGTTGTATTAAAAACACTAGCAGCATTAACCAGTTTTCTGTAATTTGAATACAGAAATGCATCATCACAGTCTGTGAAAAGGGTCCATATTTTTTTTATTTTTTTTTTTTTTCGTTTATGTGACCGCACCTTGATGAAAATCTACAGAAAGGGTCACTTAAGAGCACACTTAGAATGGCGCTCGACCAGTCAAATTTAAAAACCGCAGCTAGCCTAACTGTTGTTAAAATCAATTAAAATCAGCACAAATCAAATAGTGTTATTTTGTCTTGCTTTAGATTATTTGTCTCTTTTATTTTTAAACAGACTTCACTGTCACCGCACATTCCTAAATGAATGATAGCAATGCTAATTTTCAATTGGTTAAACTGATGTGTTACAACAATCCCCAGTCTACCTTACAATCTTTCATACTTAGCTCCTCAGATTAGATACAGGCTGTTGAGGGACATAGGTGATTAGATGCATTCCTGGAGTTGATGTACTGTATAACAGTAAATAACTGGGTAATAATAAGAACTAACCCTGAACCTAACCCTAAACCTAACCTTAACCAATGTAGTTACTTTATATTAACTAGTACTTTCTTAGGTATGTACACCGCAAGTACACGCAAGTGCACATACTGTAAAATAAAGTGCAGCCTACTTGTCCTCATATATAGAAGGTTCTGATCAGAAATGCTTGATAAGCAGGGCTTACAACTATAGTGTTTGAGTTGCATCCTTGAAAGCCCTCAGAGATAGTGTGTGTTTGTGCACTGCAGCTGTTAATAATGGCTTAGTTCCACATTAGACTGTTGCATTGCAACCTGTTCAGAGATTGATCGCTTAATTAATGAGCACAGGCTGATGATAGACTAACAAGGGCTAATTAATGTGACAGCACCTTATTTTTCCAATATTGCAATAAAGGCCAGCTGTCAATGATGATTAAATGACTGAAATAAGTTTGTGAATGAGAAATAGTGACTAGTTTTCCTTTCAAACTATTTTTACTCCATTGAATCTGTCCATGTCTAACCATATACCTTTAGTGGGGCATGTGATCAAAATGGGTACCATTTTAGACCGGCCACTTTATTTGGTACATCCTGGTAGTACCGTGTTGGACCAAATTTTTCCTTCAAAACTTGCAAGGTGCTAGAAACATTCCTCAGAGATTCTGGTCCATATTGACATGATCAAAAATACAAAAAAGTCTGCACATCCAAAACCCAAATTTGGCTCAGGTGCAGGACAAGAAGATAACAATAAATAAACAACATGGTAGCGTCATGCAGTTTCTGTAGATTTGTTGGCTGCATATCCACGATTTGAATCTCCCGTTTTACCACACTACAAAAGGTGTTCTTTTGGATTGAGATCTGGTGACTGTAGGCCATTAGAGTACAGTGAACTCGTTGTCCAGTTCAAGAAACCAGTTTGAAATGATTTGAGCTTTGTGACATGGTACGCTATCCTGCTGGAAGTAGCCATCAGAAGATACACTGTGGTCATAAAGGAATGAACATGGTCAGCAGCAATACTCAGGTAGGCTGTTGCGTTTAAATGATGCTCATTTGGTGCTAAGGGGCCCAAAGTGTGCCAAGAAAATATCCCTCACACCATTACACCACCAGCAGCCTGAACCGTTGATACAAGGCCGGATTGATTCATCTTCTCATGTAGTTTATGCCAAATTCTGACCCTATTTGAATGTTGCAGCAGAAATTGAGACTCATCAGACCAGGCAACGTTTTTCCAGGCTTCTATTGTCTAATTTTGGTGAGCCTGTGCAAATTGTAGTCTCAGGGCGTTTTTCCACTGGGTTCGTTTGCTGCGGTCCGAACCCGAGTGCGCTAGTTCCCGGCGCCCCCTGCAGCGTTGGTCTGGTTTCACACTCAATTAGTTGTATCGAACCCAGGCCAGGTGCGTTTGCAGTGATCTTACGTCATCGCAAACGCACACGGAAAACGCATGGAGAATACAACTCGACTGAGCATAGCTGTAATTTGTCTGTTTTTTTGGTGCTATTATGCACAACATAGTGAGAGACAACTACGTTTATGTTCATTACATGGTGTAATTCAGCACATATCCAGGGGACGCCGTGTTTCTGCTGCTCGCAGAAGATTTTTTTTTATGTATGGTTTGTTTTATGTATGGTTTGTATGTATGGTTATTGTATGGTTTGTTCTTCCCAAATTTGAATGAGGCACCTCACCTCTTCAGTGTCCCACAACGTTCCCCTGCCACTCATGGTTGTCGTGTGTGAGGAAACAATGATATCGACAGTGATACGCATGCGCGGGATACTATACTTCCTGAACAAGCGCGCACCCGAGTCCGTGTTGCTTGCACATTAACGCGAACCGCGCCACGGTTCGGGAGCAACCGAGCTCAGACCACCTCCTCCAGGTAGTCCCGGGTTCGGTACTCTAGTGCGCACCCGGGTCCGATGACAGCGTTCACATTAGCGATTTTTCATGCGAACCGTGCCCCGGTCCGCACTAAACTGCCAGTGTGAAAGCGCCCTCAGTGTCATGTTCTTAGCCGAGAGGAGTGGTCTTCTTCTGCATACCTTGGTTGTAACAAGTGTTTTATCGAGTTATTGTTGCCTTTCGATCAGCTCGAACCAGTCTGACCATTCTCCACTGACCTCTGGCATCAACAAGGCCCACAGAACTGGCGCTCACTGTAGATTTTCTCTTTTTTGGACCATTCTCTGTAAACCCCAGAGATGGTTGTGCATGAAAATCCCAGAAGATCAGCAGTTTTTGAAATACTCAGACAAGCCCGTCTGGTAACAACAACCATGCCATGTTCAAAATTACTTAAATCACCTTTCTTCCCCGTTCTGATGCTCAGTTTGAAGTTCAGCAGATCGTCTTGACCATGTCTACATGCCTAAATGCATTGAGATACTTGCGTTAACGAGCAGTTGAACAGGTGTACCTAATAAAGTGGCAGGTGAGCATATTTGTATTAAGTAACATTAACAAAGATTAATAAAGCTGTAAAAATATATTGCTTATAGTTAGTGCATGTTAATAAATGTATTAACCAATGTAAAACATTTTTTTTTTTTTTATAATTGACCTTTTTGCAAAGTGTTACCATATAAACTACACACAACTAGACCCACTTACGGTATTTCCGTATTTCTTAAGATACTGTACAACACTTATGTAAAACTGTGCTGTTTTGTAAGTGTATTTCCTCTGTGTGTCATGTTTTCTAAACGTTATCATGCTGACAGTAACTCTCTATACTGGTGTTTGAGTGACAGGAATTGTATTGTCCTGCTGATGCATCATTCTGTAGACCAGAGATGTAAGAATCAGTAGTACAAGTGAGATTGGGGCATTCAGTTCCGTCAATACATCAAGAGCTTCCTTTATGAATAAAGCCAATGATTAGATGCTAAGAGGATTGGCTGCCCATGATTGTTGTGTAGGACAAGCAACCGCTTTTCAGGGGAAAACGAGTGTAAGATAAAGGAGAGAAAGAAACAGTGCAGCTATTGGGGCTGTTTAGACTGTGATTAAAAAGATTATCTTCTAGCACTTTTTATTGTCACCCCAAACCCCGCTCTCTAAAAACACCCCTTGCTTTAGGCAAACACTTAAACCTATATCAGCAATCCAACGAGCAACTTCCTGCCCTTATAACGCTTATTATTTTAAAACCTCCAAATATATAAAAAGAAAAACTTTTCAAGAATTATTTTTATTTCTTTCATGTATTTTTGTTTGAAATTGTTCTTTATTAGAAAGGAATATAGTATATAAGCAGATGAAGTTTATTTTTCAAGTATCTAAAATATAGTTATGAGTCACAGCAGGCCTTTTCCCCTGCTACTTAAAACTAAAATGTTTACTCGTACTGATTTGTTATTACTCACACCAGAACTGACAGACAAAGTGGGGGGAAAAAAAGAAAGGAAAAAAATATATATATAGTACGACACTTAAGGCTATGATTCTACCGTGTTTATATATGATATATAATTTAAATACAATTATTCAGTATACAAGAAATTAATGTAACATATTTTACAAAATATTGTTGATTACTCTGTGTATTTTGCTTCACTTACAGAAATATTTCCAAACCAAGCCACAGAAGAACATACTGTTGCATCTCCAAAATACATTTTTCAGTCCTGAATGAACAAATCAGATGAACGAATGATTCAATGACTCACTTATTTTGAAAGAATTGGTTGAATTAATTAATCAATGACTCACTCATAATGTTGGTCACTTGTCGCCACGCAACAGGCATAATGATGTAACAGAAAAAACATCACTGGTCTATTACTAGTAAAATGGCAGACTGTCTGGATGCCCAAAAACAGACTAGCAGAATGATACAATGATTGTCACATACATGCTGATTACATTTACATTAAATTAGACAATATCAAAAATCCTTCTAACTAAACCGTCTTTTCTAAACAGGCCGAATTCAATCCGACTGGTTTATTTCACTCAGTGCTTACTGTTAGTGGAATCATACAAAAGTATCCCATTGATCGGTCTTTCTGTATTTGTGGCTACTTTTCAAAGAAGCTCTGTTTGAGCGAGTTATTTTTTTTTTTACTCTTTCATTCTACATCTAAACATGCCTTAATGCATCTTTTGCAGAGCTGTAGAGATGGCTGTCCATGATAGAGGTATTGATCGAGAAAGATGCAGGACAGAAGAGATGTTCTCGTGGGGCTTTTTAATGGAAACACATTGTGATGAATCACAAGCTTCCATCTCATGACTGATAATGTTGCTTACCATTTACAAGTCACTCTCCCCAGATAGCGCCCAGGATTATTGTATTATTGAATTGCACATCCTTTCTCCTCAGAAAGGGAGAAAAGAAGCGGAAATATGTGTTATTGACGTCAACAGGTTAAAGGGAAATCAAGAGAGCATGGAATGATGGCATAAATGATGGCAGAATGTGTTCTGTAACGTGTGTGTGTGTGTGTGTGTGTGTGGTTTGAGATCTGTTTTTCTCATTTAGACATTTGCAGAAATCTTTCATCAAATGGATTTGAGGTCTGATTCATTTGGGAGCAGATGGTAGTAGGGACATGAAAATGTATTTCTAAGTTGAAGCATGTTGTGCATAATAAAACTGATAATAGGATTTAACTGTAAAGGTCAACTCTTACAGCGTTCTCTGCAGATTAAAGCTTCTTGATAATGTTGTACGTTATTTAGTTTTATTATGGACCAACGCCTGTTTATAAACCAGCACAAAGTTAGTAACTTAGGCCTAGTAAATTAATCTTATTGTTATGGTGGCTGTCAAGCCCAAACACCAAATTTTGCAGATAAGTTCAGGAGTTATTTGATAACACTTTACAAAAAGGTCTCATTTATTAACATTAATGTATTAATTAACATGAATTAACAATGAGTAACACATTTGTTACAATATTTATTAATCTTTGTTAACGTTAGTTAATAAATATACAGCTGATCATTGTTTATGTTATTTCACAATGTATTAACAAATACCATTTTGGTTTATATTTTAATGCACTGGGAACTAACATGAACAATGATCAGCTGCATATTTATTAACTGACGTTAACAAAGATTAATAAATATTGTAACAAATGTATTACTCATTTGGTTGTTTTATATGTACTAAATGTTGAAATTAACATTAACTGAGATTAATAAATGCGGTAGACGTATTGTTCATGTTAAATAATGTAGTTAACTAATGAAACCATATTCTAAAGGTTTTTTTTTTAAACATGAATACTATTCAGTTTTCTAATGTAGGTCAAATGAGTCTTATAATTATTAAGAATATAATTATAAAAAATATATAACATTGTTTTAAAGTAGATATATTTATACCAACACATATAATCTTTGATATAGATTACATTGGCTTTTCAATAGTAAAACAGTATTCAAATTTTTGGTTTTGGGGAACGTACAATTTAGATGTATCTAATGATTCGGGAAACCTGAGACAAAATAGCTATATAGCTTTTGTACTGATTTAGGTAATTGTTTAAACTTGGCATTGTAGACTACAAATACTGTTTTGTCTTATGACAGATCGCTTGCAGTGCTCTCATTTGTAAGTCACTTTGGATAATAGCGTCGACTAAATGTATAAATGTAATACTTCAAATGTTTCATATCTATCAATTATTTAGAATGTATTACTCCACTGTTTTGAAATGTCAGGTATCCTACAATTTTTCATTGTTATTGACATTTAGAGGAGTACTGAGGAGTTTGGTGATTTTATTTGAGTGATGTTGTCAATTGTTGAAGAAGAACACAATGGATGTGAAGAACATTTCAGAGACCTAATACAGCTCAGTTTATAATTCCCACAGAGACTCATTATAAAGCCAAGACTGAGGGAAGTGATTAATTCAGAGGGTTTTGATATTAGTTTTGAGGGGGCAGGCAGTCTATTGGAGCGTGAAAGCAAGATCTGTGAGTGGAGGATGGAAGGGAAAGGACTGAGGTGACAGGGCAGGCCGTTGTTTTAAGTTACCTCTACAGTCACCACTGAACTACAAAGTGAATCCATACTGCTCTGAATTCATGCCATCCTTCTTATCTTCAAGCCATCTCTGAAACGGAAGGCTGCCTCAGAAAAGAATGCTGGCTCTTTATTCTTTATTCTGGCTCTTTATTCCTCTCTAGAATTTTATGTTTTAAATATGTGAGTTGGTAGTTCCAACTTCTTTTTCTTTCAAATACAGTCTTTTAGTTGTTCTATATAGGTTCAGTTTTAAAATTCTCTTTTTAATGTGCTGTCAAACACAGGGCTCCTGATAGTTCAAAAGTAGGTCCTGTTACTTAAATAGTAACAGGTTTTATTTTGGGGGTACTGGGTGGGAAACTAGTTGTTGTAGTCCATGGGGCAGACTATCTTGGAGCCCTCACTAGCTCTACTGCGCCCCACGAATTTCCAATGTAAATTTGTGGTTAAAAATGGAACTGCAGAGCACTTCTCATAGAGAGCCATTGGGGCAGATTTCTGGCTGCCTCGCTTATTTTCACGTGACCTTATATAAACCTCGCTCCAGACCAAGATGATATCAGCCCGCTTCAGCTATGTGTCTGCATCAGGGTAGTAACTAGTTGGCATGTCTGTTATTCTGGAGTAGCATATCAAATTGATGAAAGAATAAACCCTTCAGTTTAAACAAGCTTATTTGAATAGCTTTTATATACAGTAGTTCTGTTGTGTTTGTTTTAGGTTTGTTCTGAGAATAGACATGACTGTTTTCCTCACTGGAATTCCTAACTTGCAACATTCTAAAACAACATTCAGATGCAATATATACATTAAGACAATTCTTAGATTGCATTCTATGTGTTTGTCATGTGTACTAAAGTAGGCTATGTCAATCATCATTAGAGCGCCACCCGCAGGATGAATAACGCAAGGACATTAGAATTTGCCAAAAGTGTGTCTGATGTGTTCAGTGATTAGAATATAAATCTTACAAAATGTTTATCATAAACTAGCGCTAAGACCCAGAGTCTGCACTACCTAAATTTATGGCCAGGAGCCGCTACTGAGTTTGAGCATTATTCACTACATACATAATCATTTAAAGGATATCTTCACTTATTCGATGGGGGTATTTGTTGCCATGGTTATGGTTTTAGCATGTTTAGAGTTATGCATTGTGGTTACCCTGGATTTCCCATTATTTCATTCTCTGGAAACAGTATGGATATGTGATTAGAATGATAGATATATTCATCAATGGGGTGAGTCAAGTGCAATAACCCCAGTCATGCAAATGCAGAACCTCAGATGGAGGCATTGACAGTGGTGAAAGAGAAAGGCTACACTTGCCTACTGATAAAGCGCTTGACAAATGCAGTTTTCATTACTTGGTTGATATATTTGTCAATGGATCATAGTTTCTTTTAAATAGCTAATAAGCTTTAGTTTACATCATAGCTGTGATGCTAGTCAATGATAGGTGGCATGTATAGTGGGAGGTAATGCTGTTATTAGAGCACATTTGATTGGACCGAAATAAGTGTCAAAACTGTGAGGCAATCAATATATTTCCATTAAAACATTACTCTTCAAACACTATTTCTGTATTTCTGTATATTCACTATTTCAGAAAGTTCCAAACAAGTGCCGCTAGGGTGCTAAATGGATCCGTTGTATGTGAGTATCTGGCATTTCTAGGGGCTTTCACTCAAACAGCCTTTAGAGACATTTTGAGAAATACTGATAAATCAGTTCTGACAAGGTCACTGTGATTTTGCCATAAGTAAGCACAAGAAAGACATGTTTTGGATCAACATATTTTGTTCAACATTTCTGTCCAAAAATGAAGTCCTAACCATATCCTTACCCCTAAACCTAACCCTACCAATAAGTTACCCCTAAAATCAGGTGTATTTGCTGCCTTTTACTGCTAAGAGGCGCTACAATCAGAGACTTTGAAAAGTGTCAGTTTATTCTCTCTATTGCGTAATCTGCCGTGGCTCATTGAGAACTGGTAGCAGATAAATTCAAGTGAAACATTGTAGTTAAACGAATTCATAATCCCCAATACTGAAATCACAGTACAAATTTAGAACTGAAACAAATGTAGGCTTCTATTTTTGCAGCAAATTTAAGCAAAGTAGGCTAAACGTTAACATTGCGTTAACATTGTGTGCCCAGTTTTTCTGTTGGCTAATTTAGAAAGGCTATGCATGTCAAGGTTATGTGTCTTATACTTCGTGTTATTTTACTTTTTTAGTAGGCCTAGATTTATGAACTGAAACATAGCGAATAAATTAAACAAAATTATCGTAAAATTAAAACATTGCCAGGACTCGCTGTTAACCGATGTTAGTTGGCAGCATTTGTGTTTTAGCATAATTAAGAATTAAATAGGCGTAAAGTAGGTTGTTATGATTAGAAGAATTTTCTTTAATAAATGCTGAAAATATTTCAACATAATACATTGCAGTAGAAAAATGTCACATCAGTGAGGCTTTGCGTAAGCATAAGAGGTTAAGCTCAAGCTCATAAGACAGCGTTCAGGCAATAGATGTGTGGTCAAAGCTTTAACATGTGCGTCGCGGAGCTGCAAGCAATCTGAGTACCCGGCCAAAGCAACGAAAGAAAATTTTCAAAACAGATCCATACATTGAACAAATCAGAAACAAGACTGATTTTGTTGACTTCTAAAAAAACAAATAGTATTGCTTTCAATATAAAAAATGAAAATGTAAAAGAACAGTCGGGACAGTTTATTTATTTAAAACAAGTCGGGTTTAGCGTTTCCATATGCGATGCAAAATGAGAAATACAGAATCTTATTCTTGCGACATTTTTAATTTGTATTGCCAGAGAAATTGCAGCGTTGCTGTGTACAATTAAAAGAGTACAAAATGAAAATGGTAGCCTAGAAATCAACATAAATTAATATGGGCCGTTTTTCTTTGCCTCTCTCTGGAGGACGCGCTGGATCTCTTTTTAGCAAGTTTCTTTTGTCTCCCTCACTGCACGCGCCGTGTCTCTATTGAAATTAAATGTTTCAGGGTAGAAACACATCATACAGCTGAAAATACTGTAAATGTCGCTGCGTGTGTCATCCACACCAATTACAAAAAACAACTGTAACAAATGATTTAGCCTTTTTTGCTTCAAAGAAAAATAATGCCTTGTTGAATTCACCTTAGGCTACAATAAAACTAGGTTGATTGCGAATTAAAGCGTTCTGTATCGTTTAGTTGGCATGAACGCGTTTCGTCAACAGTTCATGTTTAGATAATGCCAGATTGTTGACAATCATACACATTGCTCAAGCATTCTAAAACTCTACAAAACCGGTTGAAACAACTGGATTGAACACTTCAATTGATTTTTATAATGAAAAACCTTTAAATACTTTAGCTACAATATTTATAATTAAGATAGGGCCTATTTGGACACATCGAGAGATTTATTCTGAAAGGAATTTTGCCTTTGCCTGTACTGTATCATCAGGCTGGCTATCCAACACTCTCCACATGAAAGACGGGACATTAACACCTTTATTGTCCTGCACCCCCACGATAAAGCCACTGAACTGCCCCTCCAAACCCCCCACAGGCTCTGAGAGAAGCGTCTGAGACAAAGAGAAGTCGTAATTCTTAGACATTAGCATTATTAAAGTGTTGATAATGAAGGAATTAAATCATTTAGGCAACATGTAGTTATATTTCTGTCATAAAAAAGTTTATTAACTAAATATTTCATTATTTCAATTGGCTGGAATTAAAACGCTAGGCCTACTTCGGTTTAGGCCAGCTTTTTCCAAGCAAAACGAAATACAAAGTTCAAACTGTTCAAATGTTCATTCGTTGTCGTGAAAAAAAAATTTCAACGTAATATTAAATTCCACAGGAATCTTTGGATCCTTAAAACCAGGGTGTGATTTGTGAATTAAGCAGAGGGTGGTTATTTTTATTTATTCAAATAAATCTCGAACCACAGTGGGTAGGCTATTTCGTGCTGCTGTTAAACTAAATAACATTTATAGAATAATTATGAACTTAAATGAAACAATATCGCAACATTTCGACAAAGAAATGATTTCATCCGTTTTTACATTTGAATTCAGGGCGATTCACGTTTAATTAGAGTGAGATTTTCACTGTCCTTTCCTCATTGGGACGCGCTCAAACACATTATAGCTAAACAAGTTTGAGTAGATCCTCTGTTTCTCTCGGTTTCATATGGATTACATAATCAGATAACATTTATTAAATATTTAGACATTTAAAGCTTTAGACATATTTCTTATTGTGAATGAGTGGAGACAAGTGGATTTCGGTTAATCGGAAGTTCCCAGAGACAGAGACCATAGAAAATGTTTTGCGGCTAACCTATTGTGAGTGTCCAAGAATAAAAGTTTAGAGTTTTGAATGATGTAGGCTACTCTTATCTGTAAGATAAAAAAATGGCTGAGTATATTAAGTTCTTTTAGCTGTTATGAGAAAAAGAAATATACCAGAAGGAAATCCCCGTCTCCCCTGGCAAATCGCACCTTGCTTACAACCATGTTTTTAAAAACTCTTTCTGTATAGGGAACCCCATAATTTTTTTTTTTTTCTATTTTTAACAGAACTGCTTTTGAAATTACGATTGGAATTATTATACAAATGTAAATTCAGTCATTCTGTTGGATAATATTTGTTCCTTAGTGTGAAATGGAAATGCATGGTGGTCATTTTATTTTATAAATATAAGCAAAAAAAACAACAACAAAAAAAAACGAAATGGTGTAACAGAGTTTTAGAACTAGACAAATCTCTTTGCATTAATAATAATAATAAAATTAAAAAATACTGTAGCACGTTTGTTCGGGATTTGAACCCGTGTCATCTAAATCATTGAAACCGAAGTTCTACCACTCGACCACGATTTTACTAGAATGCCCACAAGTGCGGTTATCCATCAGTCAGTGTGTGCACGTACACGAGAGAAAAGCGCTCTTCATTCGTCTCATTCCTCAATAGAATAGTAAAAAATAATACGTGTCCTTGCACCTAATTTATTTTCACTGACTGCGAGATAGGCCCATGATGGTCTTTTGGTGTATTTTTTTATTTTTTGGGGGTTTGTTATCGCGCTGCTCCCCCGATGAATAGGCTTCTGTTGCCCACCGACATCTCCAATATGAAATATAAGCTATATTGTTGTCGTCTCTATTTTTAACTTTTGATTCTATTTGTCTGTTCTAAAAGTTTTTTCTATTGTTTAAAATGTACTAATACATATTTACTATACATGCAGACTGGTGCATAGATATATACACACTAGATGTCAACTTATCTACTGCAGTTCATTGGAACGAATGTCTTTAAGGCGACATCTAGTGTATATATCTATGCACCAGTCTGCGTACACGTCAGATCAGATCACTTCGACATGGCTGCGTATAAGAGGTAAAAACGATATAAATACTGTTCGTTTTCTCACACAAACCGCTCGTTTCGTGTCTTAGGCCATCAATGTGTACTTACGATGGGGAATTGTTTAATTTGGACGACGGGGAATTCTTTTAATTTGGACTCTGTGCTTGTGTTTTGAGATAATGACCATAGACCTGCATTATATGACTGACAGACAAGAACGGTTTGACCTAAAAATATCAAAATTGAAACTACTGTGGAAAAAAAGACACCTACATCTTGGATGCCCTTGAGGTAAGCTAAAACATACCAAAAATTAATTTCAAAGTGAACTATCCCTTTAAACCTTTAAAATGGAGTTTAGGAAGCTGTATGTAACCACAGTCGTTAGCTTTGGTTAACTATTGAAGCCTTTTCTCTTGTCAAAAGTCTCAACGCGACCGCCGACTTTGTTTGCGTGCAGATAAATTTTCGCCTATTTTAGACAGCCTAATATTTTGGTATTGCATCACTCATATCTCTTAAACGTTTAAAATGGAGTTTAGGAAGATGTATGTAACCACAATCATTAGATTTGAATGGCTCTTAAAGGAGAAGTTCACTTTTAAAAAAACTTTTGCTGATAATTTACTCACCCCCATGTCATCCAAGATGTCCATGTCTTTCTTTCTTCAGTCGAAAAGAAATTAAGGTTTTTGATGAAAACATTCCAGGATTTTTTCACATATTATGGATTCCATTGGGACCCAAACGGTTCAAGGTCCAAATGACAGTTTCATTGCCGCTTCAAAGGGCTTTAAACGATACCAGACGATGAATAAGGGTCTTATCTAGCGAAACGATCGGTCATTTCAAAAATAAAATAAAAAGTTGACGTTTTATAAGCACAAATGTTCGGCTTGCTCTGTTCTGTGATGCGCGTTCGTGACGTCACGTAATACGCAATTACGTTGAAAAGGTCACGCTTGAAAAATTGAAGAAAATGTTCTTTTTGGCTTTTTAATATTAAAACACTCAGGATGCGCACACGAAATGGGCATTTTAAACGATAAACTGACACAAATACATTTGAAAATGTTTATATGGTCCTCCTTCCGCACATTTGTAAACACATCAAACTTGACCTTTTCAACGTAATTGCGTATTACGTGACGTCACGAACGCGCATCACAGAACAGAGCAAGGCGAACATTTGTGCTTATAAAACGTCAACTTTTTATTTTATTTTTGAAATGACCGATCGTTTCGCTAGATAAGACCCTTATTCATCGTCTGGTATCGTTTAAAGCCCTTTGAAGCGGCAATGAAACTGTCATTTGGACCTTGAACCGTTTGGGTCCCAATGGAATCCATAATATGTGGAAAAATCCTGGAATGTTTTCATCAAAAACCTTAATTTCTTTTCGACTGAAGAAAGAAAGACATGGACATCTTGGATGACATGGGGGTGAGTAAATTATCAGCAAAAGTTTTTTCAAAAGTGAACTTCTCCTTTAAAGCCTTATCTTTTGTCAAAAGGCTCAATGCGACCGCAGACTTTGATGAACACTGCTGACAGCAGCGATGTCTGTGTCCGTAAGTTACCATTCTATCAGTGACAGCGTAACCTCGTATCTCCCTGCTCCCAAGTCATAAATCTCGTATCTCCGATTAAACTTGATTTTGGGGAAATGTTGTGTTAATGTTGGTATACAACAGTATATGATAGCAATATAAGTAATAATACCAACTTTAACGATACAATGTTTAATAACTCAAAAAATATGCAGGGTTTTTTTATTTCCTGAAAAATAATGGTTTTGGAGATACGAGGATTCCGCCCGACAGCGACGATATAGCCTACAAACAGAGATATATAATAGTTCACTGTTCGTTCAAATAACAGTCTATGGGCCCTATTTTAACGATCTGAAACGCAAGTGTCAAAGCGCAAAGCGCAAGTAACTTTGTGGGCGGGTCTCGGCGCTGTTGCTATTTTCCCGGCGGGATAAATGACTCTTGCGCCAGGCGCAAATCTAAAATGGGTTGGTCTGAAGTAGCTTCATTATTCATAGGTGTGGTTTGGGCGTAACGTGAAATAAACCAATCAGAGCGTCATCTCACATTCCCTTTAAGAGCAGATGCGCTTTTTCCATAGCGGATTGCTATTGTAACGGCGGATTTGCCAGGCGCGCGCCAGCAGCGGTTCACAGCCAAGGAGAGCAACGCTCTCGTCACGGCCGTAAAAGAGAGAAGTTACATTGAAATGGAGAAACCCACCCAAATTAACTTCGGTTAATTTGGGTAAATGTGTAAGCTAGATGTATGCTTTTATAATAAATTGTTTATCTATCTATCTATCTATCTATCTATCTATCTATCTATCTATCTATCTATCTATCTATCTATCTATCTATCTATCTATCTATCTATCTATCTATCTATCTATCTATCTATCTATCGTAATAATGTATGATTTGCAAAAATGAAAACTGCTGCTTCTGTGTAGATGAGAGAATCAAAGTGCGCGTTGTGCACACGCTACATTGATTATGGCCAAGCATACGCCCTTAAAATAGCCTATGAATAACATGCGCAACGCGCCACTGACTTTAAACTATTTTTTCCTGGTTAGTGGCGCAATTGTTTTCTAAACCTGCAAAATAGCAAGAAGGAACGTTTGCACCGGAACACGCCTCCTCTTTGCGCTGATCCGCCCCCGGGAGCGCAAGTGTATTTCTTAGTTAACCGACGTGCTTCTGTGGAGGGAAAAGTCCGCTTTGCGCGGGTGCAAAATAGGAATGATACATGCGTCGGTGTACAAAGTCACTTGCGCTGGGTGCAAGATAGGGCCCAAAATGTATTGTTTGTTTAAACAACATTAACCAAATTTTCTTTTTTTATTTAATAATACAATTATTACTATAACATGCAGTTGCAGCTGTACCAAACATTAGGTTGTTTCATTATTGTACAGCAAAAGTCAATAGCGTTTTTATTTTATTAATTTTTTATGTTTGTTGTAGGCTTATTTGGAAATTACCATAGTTGTAGTATTACATTTACATTTATGCATTTGGCAGACGCTTTTATCCAAAGCGACTTACATTTATACATAGGTATGTGCAATCCCCTGGGATCGAACCCACAACCTTGCGTTGTTAACGCAATGCTCTTACCACTGAGCTACAGGAAAGCCTGTATTTCATCCTTAGGCTACTGTTAATTGACATTCTCCCCACTTACGTTTCAAAATGCGGCAATTGCAACTGTTTTGCAAAATGTCCCTTTGCGCCGACTGGTTTATTTTTGCCGCGTCGGTAATAGGCATTCTGGTTGACTACCTACTGTATAATTATTCTCTGGGACATTAATAAAGCAAATCTCTCTTGTGAACTGCCAAAATACAAACAGCACGTTACATGTCCTACCAGAGATAGTAACATACTAAACCTCTGTTACACCTCAATTAAGGATGCATATCACTCTGTTTCACGTGCAGCTTTAGGGCTCTCTTTTCACTGTCTGGTTCATCTTATACCGGCCTACAGGCAGAAACTTAAATCATCTAAACCTGTAGTAAAGACTGTAAAAAGATGGACCAACGAAACATAGTGGGCCTGTTTCAACTGCACTGACGTGAGTGTTTTTAAAGCTGCTGCCACCGATCTGGGGCCTCATTTATAAAACTTTGCGTAGGATTTGCGTCAGAAGTGGCGTACGGATGAAACATAGGACGTGCGTACGCACAGAAATATTCGGATTTATAAAACCGTGCGCACGCACATCCTACGCAGTTTTCCCTTAATAAATCACAATCAATTCTAAATGTAGCGCAGCTTTTGCGGCTTCATGTCACGCCCGTAGATGCCCATAAATAGTCCGTGAAACGCCCACAAGTTAATATTCATTGATTGCGAAATCATGGCAAACACAGAGAGGAAATAAAAAAAAAACGTAACTTCACTCAATGTGAAGTAGAAGTTATCGTTGGCGAGGTGGAAAAGAGGAGTAAAATGTTGTTTGGAGGGCACAGTGTGGGCATTACTAATGCCAAAAAGGCACTTGAGTGGCAAAAGGTTGCAGACGGCGTAAATGCTGCAGCCTCACAACCTCGACCGTGGCCGAAATAAAGAAGAAATGGTCGGACATCAAAGTTGAGGCAAAAAAGCGTCTAGTGCATCGCCAGAGTTGAGGCATACGTCATACGTTATTTTATCAAAAATAAAACAAACTAAAGGCATATGCATGAATACCATGATTCCGTAGCTGATGAAGAAATGTTTTACTATGAAAACAACTTTCCCCAGTGGACAATTAATACATCTATCTATTTATCTATCTATATATCTCCCTAATTATCTATCTATCTATCTAATTGCATCTATCTGCTCCGCCAGATGGACACATTGACGAGAATATCAGTTTTGTACATTATTTCGTTCTGTTTACTATATTATTTATGAGGATGAATTGCACAACATGCCAATATTATTGCAGAACATATTTCACTTTTCTTTTTGCAAATATGTGTTAATTAGCATTTCTGTTGTAATTTTCGTTTGATTTTGTTTGTTTTACACTTTGATCGATCAAACGGGTGTTCGTGTAGGCTGTTAATTGTAAGACTTGCTTTGTAAAGTCTTCATGTTATTTATGAGAGGCAGTATTGTCATTTTTTTTACACAACGGTCTAAAGTTTCACACACTTTCACGTGTTTCTTCCGTCTGCCGACGGTGTCGCCATTTCTCATTTCACCCGTTTTTGTGCGTACGCCTGGGTCAGAGCTTGCGTGAAGGACCGCACATTTTCCCGTCAAGTTTGCTTTTTATAAATACCAATTATTGCGTAGAGAGCGGCGTACGCCTTCTTTTGTGCGTACGCAACGTTTATAAATGATGCCCCTGGACGAGACGTAACATCAGTTTCTGTGAGAATATGTGCATTCCTACCAGGACTTATTTAACCAACAAAAATGACACACCATGGTTCACAGACAAATTTAGAGAGATTTGTCAGGCCAACGAAGATGCCTAGAGGAATTTGGACAGAGTCTTGTATAATCAGGCCAAAAACACACTGACAAAGGAGATCAGAGTGGCTAAGAGAAGCTACTCTAAAAAGCTGAAAAAACTGTTTTCAGCCAACGACCCTGCATCAGTGTGGAAAGGCCTGAAAGACATCACCAATTACAAGGCACCATCCCCCAGCACTGTGTCGAATCAACAAATGGCCGATGACCTGAATGAGTTTTATTGCACCAGGCCCAGATGCCGTTTCACCAGCCTGTCTGAAATCCTGTGCTGACCAGCTGGCCCCTATCTTCACAAAGATCTTCAACAGATCACTGGAGCTATGCAAAGTCCCTTCCTGCTTTAAATGCTCCACCATCATCCCCCAAAGACAACAGAGCAGTACTTGTAAAAGACTGCAAACACTAGGGTTGTATCCTTTTTTTGTCTTTTTTTTGTTTTGATCTGAGTCTGCAATTGTTGTTCCTTCTTTCCCTATTTCTTAATTCCTGCGACACCTAAAGAACAGTGAGGTAAGGATGGACTAGTGGATGGGGAAGGCCTATGATGGAGTCTTCACCGCAGGGTGGCCCCTGAAGCCTGTTCTTCCCTGGGCTCCTCACTGGTCCGTGTCCTATCCTATCCCTGTAGGTGGGGGGAACAACTTTACAGTGTGACACATGAGTCCAGGTTTTCCTTCCCTGACACAACACTGCAGCTGCTGTAATCAACATCACTTGATGTGGTCCGTGCCACTTAGGTTCTAATGGCTTGTTTCTGAATGACTTTATCATGACCCATTGACCTGGGATGATTGCGTGTCCACCTTCTGGTTGAGTCTGCCAACACGACGCAACTCTCTCTTTGGCACTCTGTACTGCCTTTGTGAGGTTTTCACAGTAAGTGATCAGGGCATTTGAGGCAATGTGCACATCAGTATTTCTAAGATCAATCACACCTGGCATCTGCATTGGGCGTCCAGTAATAATCTCATGAGGGATCAGTCCTACTGATCTGTTAGGTGACGCTCTCATACTACACAGTACTGCTGGCAGCACTTCGACCCATCGTACTCCTTCCTGATGCATTTTGCTTAGCCTGGTTTTGATTGTTCTGTTTGCTCGTTCAACCTGTCCTGATGCTTGTGGCCTGTATGGGCAGTGAAGATTCCACTTAATCTTCAACATTCTAGACACTTCCTTGACTACCTGTCCTGTGAAGTGTGTACCTTGATCTGAGTCAATGCAATCTGGTAATCCCCATCTGGGGATGAAATCAGTGATAAGACATTTAGCAGTATGTGCAGCTGTAGCTTGCCCTGTTGGATAAGCTTCTATCCATCTTGAGAACTTGTCAATTACTACCAAAACGTCAGTTTTTCCCTTACAAGGAGGCAAGGTTATGTAGTCAACTTGCAGGTGACGAAATGGTCCTCGTGGAGCTGGGGTATGTGTTGCTTGCTGTAATTGCTGCTGGCACATCATTATTTTTCTGACATGTAACGCATCTCTTTACTGTTTCGGTGGCTACCTTTCTGAATTTTGGATTCCACCATTGATTTGAGAACCTGTGATTCATCGTTGGTGGACCACTGTGACCCAAATTGTGCATTTGTTGAGCCAAATATGGCAGCAGTGATTCGGAAGCGACATACTTTTCCCTTTGGTCCAGCAGTCGGATGAATCCACGGTGGCTCCTTTGTCTAACCATGTCCATGCTTCATATAGAGCAGTGGTTCCCAAACTTTTAACAGGCATGTACCCCCTGAGATATTATAGATCTTCCGGAGTACCCCCAACACCACCAGTTGTTAACAAAAAATGTTTTATATATTTTTGTATATATTTATTTTTATCAATTTTGTCGAGAATAGTGAATAGAATCATAAACACATGATACAAATCTCATCAAAAGTCAACATATGATACAAATGTGCTGAATATAATGATTTTAAAAAGATAGGCACCCAATCTCACACACAATAGGCCTACAACACATATCCAACATCTCATTAAAGCTATTGTTAACTTTTCACATACTGATAAGTATTGCTTTTCACATATGATAACATTGTATATTTTCTTAACTTCTCTGCTGTAAAATAATAATAAAAAAGAGAACACATTAACAATAGTAAACTAAATAGTAAACAGTAAACTAAATTGTAGTAAACCACACAGAATAGGCCTACCACCTCTCCATCCACATCACCAGTTTAATCAATGTGAGGGATGTGCCTGGATGTTCTTAAATAATGCAGCGATGTTAGGCCGAATTGGGGACAGTTTCAGTCTTAGATCATTTTCCACAAACAGTCTGTACCTATACTTGGTCTTAAGAAATAGAACAGACGCCTATTTTTCACGCGACACGCAAGCGTGTTGGAAGCGTTTCCAGGCAAAATAGAGTAGGAAAAGATGTATGTTATATGTTGACGGCAAAATAGGCTATAGAATATATTTCGTTCTGTATTGACAGGTGCAGTATTTGAAAATCGATAATATTTTTTACATTACATTTATATTTGCATTTATGTCAAACCCTAGACACTTTCAAACATCAAAATGACATGATGTATTAATATGTATTCGTGTCAAAATGACATATAAACATCTTTTCCTATTCTATTTTGCCTGAAACGCTTCCAACACGCTTGCGTGTCGCGTGGAAAATAGGCGTCGGTTCTATTTCTAGCACGCACGCGTTTGAGACGCGCGTGTCACGCAGGCAGTGTGCAAGCTCTAACCTTTTAACGGGAGCCGGAATAAAAACGGACACGCCACGCAGCTGAGATCGACACTCACGCCACGCATCCAGTGTGTCTCCGGCCTTACCCCTCATTTACACTGCACACGTGTGCGGTGCATTACGTCTGCGACAAGGTTTTATTCCGTCCTCCACGCGGTGCCAACTCACACCAGGAGCATTTCAGAAGCGGAGCGACTGGATGCGCGAGACCACGTGATTTGCCTGTCCGACGTGGTTTTTCTTGATTTTTGGGTTTCTACCATACAGTCTATGGTTTCTACCAAGGATATTGGTGTGTAATACGTTTGGGAGTGTGCACAGGGTGTTTATTTTGAATTTGACAATGTTTTTTTTACTTTTATTTTGTATACCCGGTGCGACTTGGACGCGAGTCCGTCAAAAATAGACCTGGCGCCTATATTTAGCGAAGCGGCGCGGAGAGCCACTTCTGGGAAGCTTCTGAAACGCGCCGCGTCGCGGCCGGTGTAAACACAAGCATTGACTAGAATGGGCGCGATCAGCTCCGGTAGCCGTGTCGCAGCCGTAATGCGCCGCAGATGTGTGCAGTGTAAATGAGGGGTTCGATCTTTTTTCGCGTACCCCCTGAAATCAGTCCACGTACCCCTGGGGGTACGCGTACCCCAGTTTGACAACCGTGGATATAGAGGAACGAATTTGTACAGATCAATGATTGATTCAGGAGGCAGAATTGTCTTCTGTGCTGTACTAACTGAACACACTTGTACAGTTGCATAGGAACAAGCCTGTTTAGCCGCTACATCAGCAAGAGCATTGCCTTTAGCTTCCGTAGTATTAGTTGTGAGATGTGCTTTCACTTTGATCACCGCTAATTTCTTTGGAAGTTTCATGGCAAACATTAGATCTTTCACTAATCACTGGGGGATCCAGCAGAAGTTAGAAACTGTCTGCTTTGCCAAATGACACCAAAATCATGAATTACCCCAAAAGTATGCCTGGAATCTGTGTAGATATTTGCAACCGATCCTGAAGCTAGCATGCATGCTCTAGTTAAGGCTACTTGTTCAGCTTGAGCTGAAAAATTATCTGGAAGGCGACCTGAAGGTGGAAGTTACTGCATAACCTGCTCGTCTGTTACCTTCAATGACTTGAGCTGAACCATCAACAAACAACTCATATTCTGCATTCTCTATGGGAGTTTCTGTTACTTCACTCGTAGGTGTGTATGGAAGCATAACACAATCGTGAGTCATTTCTCCTTCATCCTCTAACACAACTTCAGTCACTGCAGACATCATACATGAGGACGGGTTCATGACTGGCTCACACTGTAAAACAATGTTCGGGGCTGTGAGGGTTGTTAACCAATTTCCCCAACAAGAGGAGATGACAGAAGTGACTTTTACTTGAT
Source organism: Leuciscus leuciscus (assembly GCF_965113295.1). Lineage (NCBI taxonomy): Eukaryota > Metazoa > Chordata > Actinopteri > Cypriniformes > Leuciscidae > Leuciscus > Leuciscus leuciscus. The sequence goes on along the minus strand of NC_138747.1, from coordinate 17,596,821 downwards.
TCATTAGTGCTGACACTGCATCAGGGCATTTTACGTTTATAATCTGTCCTAACACCATTACTGATTAAGCCTGAAGAGCTAGATGAACTGCCTGCACTGCTTTAAGACATGGGCCCATACCTTGAGCGACTATGTCAAGTTTACCAGAATAATAATGAATTGGCCGTAAACAGCCCCCATGATCTTGCATTAGACATGCAGTCATAGGCTATGTTCACACTTAGCGTCTTTTTTCAAACTGCCAGCGTCTGTTCTACATTATAACCCTATGGAGTAAACCGTTTTTTCAAAAAAGTCCTGAGCGCTTTTTTAGACGCCACCGCCGGCGTCTTTTTCTGCAGCTCAGAGCGTCTTTTTAAGTTGAAAAAAGTTCAACTTTTCTGAAAAGAACGCCCTACGTCAAGCGCCTTTTTGACAGCTGACCAATGACAAGCGAGTAGCGAGACCTGTCGTTTCCATAACAACAAGAACAACTGTCTGTCGTGCACCCACAAACGTCTTTGTGAACCGACATTCTCCTCCCCGGTAACTTCAAAAGCCAACGCAAGAGCCAACTTTCTCGACATTTTTTGCATCACACAGCACTAGGCTACTGTTGCAGCTCTTGTTATAGCAGCCCGGTCTCACCCCAAAACGTCATATACTGACGCGTCTTGACCATGCGTCAACATACGACGAAAAGGGTACCCCTTTAACGTCAATATGAGACGCAGACAGAAGCGCACCAGCAGCGCCTCCTAGCGGTACCCTAACGCATACCTAAACCTACCCATAACCCGAATCGTCACATATGGACGTTATGGGGGTACCCTTTTCGTCGTATGTTGACGCATGGTCAAGACGCGTCAGTATATGCGCCAGCCACAAAAGACGCGCTCGGCTGCTATTAGTAACCGAACGCTGCCAGCGTTTTTTTTTGCTAAAAAAACGCCGTTGTCAACTTTTTCTTGTCAAAAAAGACGCTAAGTGTGAACATAGCCTTAAAGTCTAAGTGTTCATGGACATAAAGCACAAAGGGTCTATCAAATTGTGCAATTCCTAATGTTGGTGCTTGACATAGTGCTCTCTTCAAATCATTGAAAGCTTTGAGATGAAGTTCTTCCATACAAACTGTATCGGAATCTTTACCATGGCCTTTCAACAAGTCATAGAGCGGCTGAGCAATCGAGGCATAGTCTTCAATCCAAGGTCTACAGTAACCTGCTGTTCCTAAAAATGATTGGAGTGTTTTAATGGTAGTAGGCGGAGGTATGGAAGCGGCTCAATCCTGTGTAATGGATCTATTTCCTGCACCAATTGTTTGACCCAGAATCATGACTTGTTTTTTAGCAATTTGAGCTTTGTGATAGCTGTGTTTGTGTGCTCTTATTTGCAAATAGTCCAACAATGCTGCCAATTCAGTTTTCTGTACCTCATGATCTGTTGAGACAATCAAAATATCATCGACATATTGAATCATAGTGGACTGTTTGACTGGACATTCTGGGTCACACGAATCACGTCTTACAGCCTGATGGTACTGTATATGGTCGAGGAATTCTGAAATCCCTGTGGCAACCGTGTCCACTGGTATTGCTCATAGTCAACTGTGAAAGCTAACCATGTCTGGCTGTCAGAGTGTAAGGGTACAGAAAAGAATCCATTAGACATATCGATTACTGAAAAAAACTTACAATCTAATGGTAAGCCATTACAAATTGTAGATGGATCTGCTACTAGGGGGGTGATTTAATCAATATGTTTATTGGCAACTCTGTAGTCTATGGTGAGTCTCCATGTTCCATTGGATTTCTTGATGGGCCATATGGGTGAGTTACAGGAACTGTTGGTTTTAACTAGCACTCCTTGCTTCAGCAACTTTTCTACAATAGGTTTGATTCCCTGAATAGCTTCCTTACTGATCGGATATTGTTTGGTAACCGGAGGTGGAGTTCCTGTCAATTTGACTGTTTCTATGCCTGTCAAAACCCCGCAATCATCCTTGTCTTTAACCCAAATTGGAAGATTCTGTAAGAAAGCATACTCTGGAGGGGTTGCATTATTGGCAGAAACTTGTGCTGAGGACATTTTTATGCCAGCAGATTTTGAGGACATGTCTAAAGTTATTTACCTGTAAATAAGTAAATTGTACAAGCACTTAGCAATTTTGTAGTCAGAGTTTTCAGGCCTAATTGTACCTCTATGGGCGGGGTTTCATACAAAACAGAATTTTCACCTATTACGCCAGTTAAACAAAGTTTAGTTTTCTTGTACGGGAGGTTTGAGCCTTTAGCCAATTTTGTAGGAATTACTGTAATTTCTGCACCTTTATCAAGCAAAAAATCAATCTCTTTCTCTTGTATGCTACCTTTCACAAAAAATATTTTGTTATTGTGATGGAAAGGTAGCTACTCACAGCCCCAACAATTAGTTTTTTTTCCTGTTCTTGTTGTGCTCTTAGAAGAGCCTGAGTGAGATGTCCTAAAGTTTCAGTGTACACTGGCAGAACTACTTCAGGGTTGTAGGCGGGCTGAGAAGAAGCAGAATTATGCATAGTATTTCTTGCAACATCTTCCAATACTCTTTCTTCCAATGTCCTAATTTTCCACAGTAGTTGCATTTGCCTTCTCTTTTAGGCCATCTATTGTCTTGATTCATTGTGTTAAACATAGCTGCTGCTACTCTCACTTTGGCCTTAACATCAGCATCTCTTTCCCATGTTGCTAACCTGTCTAGGTTACTTCTGAGAGTTCTGTTAGACCAAGTAAGATCCAGGAATGGCAGGGCTCTTCTGTACTCGGCTACAAGGCCATCTGACCAGATGCGGACTAGGGGTCCCTTGTCATCTAGCACACTTTCAGGATCATCAACTATTCCACTGTAAGTTACGGCTGATTGACGAAACCTTTCAGTGTATTCACTCACAATTTCTTCTTTCCTTTGCACACAGTTAGTGATTCTGGACCAGTCTATTTTGGGTCCCATGATATTCTTTAGAATTTTCAAAACACTTTCTCTCAAATCGCCTCTACTGGCATTTTGTAGTTCAGAAGTAACAGCAGACTAAAAACTGTTGAATTCAGATTCAGTTAGAAGTTGTGACATCAGCTGTGTGACTTCTGCTAACGACATGTTTTTGCTGATCAATGCTCTTCTAAATTCAGAAAAAATTGTGCGTGCTGAGGGTAAGCTCTGGGATAGTCTCTCTATATCTTTAGGTCCTAGCGCTTTAGCAACAGTTTGTATTTGGACATCAGAAGAGTTGGGAGGAACACTTTCAGTTCCCTCAATTCCCTGAGATCTTCTCCTAGCGCCACATACCTTTACTGAGTCTACAGGGTCATCAGTTACTGATTGGATGGCTACATCTGTTTCAAAGAAAGCTTGTAAGTCAGGATAATGTTATCAGACTTACTAACTTCTTCCACATCAGTTTTTACTGCAGCTTTGTTGCGGTTTAATTTCTTAGTCAAAGAGGATACTCTAGCACGGAGCTCTTTGTTCTGTTTCTCTAGCTCTGAGTTACGCTGAGACTGATTTGTAGCTAGTGCTAAACCAAATTCTCTGTGGCAGCAGATAATGCCTTTCACATTGTTCTTGCGAACACTTGTTCCTAGTACCTTTTTACACTCATCTACCGACCAAGTCTTGTCTGGATGAATCTTTTTAGTTAGTTCTTGTCTAACTCTCTCAGTGACTATTAGGCTCATTTGTACTCCTAACAGTGATTTGAATTCGCTATCTGAGTCGCAAGACCACCTTTTTCAGTTGTGGGGATCAGTCTAGCATTTTTTCTAAACATTTTGTGAGTTTCTTTGTTACCACACAATCAAAAACACTAAAACGTCTCTGATCAACAGAGGGTAGACTTGTTAACACAGATCAACTATTGTTAACCTTCCTTGGCAGAGCAAAGGATAACACAAATTACTAGCACTTTACGCTAATCTTCCCTTCTGAAACAGAGGGTAACCAATTCTTCTCTCCCGAAACAGAGGATAACAATATATTATCACGTGATGCTAATCTTCCCTGCCTGAACAGAGTATAACCAATTCTTCCCTGCCGAAACAGAGTATAACCAATATTAGCACGTAATGCTAATCTTCCCTGCCTGAACAGAGGATAACCAAATCTTCCCTGCTGAAACAGAGGATAACCAATATTAACACGTAATGCTAATCTTCCTTGCCTGAATAGAGGATAACCAATTCTTCCCTGCTGAAATAGAGCATAACAAATACTAGCACGTAATGCTAATCTTCCCTGTCTGAACAGAGGATAACTTTAATCTCTAAAAGAACATTTTGAGGATAACTTAGTTAACCAAACCCTACAGCTGTCAGTTAACTCTTCTCTGACGGTGCGGAGGATAACAAATTTGTACTGGTCTTAAAGGTTATTTTGGATAGAGTGGCACTCACTAACCCTTGATTGTACAGAAAGATTCAGTCTGGAACGCAGTCAGATCTTTGTTGAGCTTGAAGTTTCAATCTGGATTCAGGTGAGGAGCTCGATCCGGGTCACGGCACCAGAACTGTTGTAAACTTTTTCTTTGTCGAAGCAGAGACCAATAGACGTTGGGATATCTTTCAAGCAGAAGTTACTCTTTATTGAGAACTCGCTGTGCGTCGCTGTAGTCATCAAACCCCCAATTTCCACCGGCTGCGTTACGGCTCCGGCACGGCGGCGGAGTCAATAGGTTTCCATTAAAGTCAATGAGTGTATTTCCACTGAATGCGGTACAGCTGCGTTCCGACTCCGGCAATCCGCAGCCCTCCGTAGCAGATACGCAGAGCTTCTATTTTTGCCGGATGCCGGAGCGCTCCGCAGCACTACAGGGCAGAGTACGCAGGACAGGAAGTCGAGTGACAAAACAGAACAGCCAGAAACGAAATAAAAGATCCGTTTAATTTTCAAAATAAAATACACCGCGTTCATATTTCCCTACACTACACCTTGAAAACGTCATAATGGGCGGAGACAGGCTTGTTGAAGTTTTAACATCAAATCTGTGTGTGAATCAAAATCCACAGAAAAGAGAGATCGGTAGGTAATTCAGAAAAGAGTTCTATCCTATACTCCTCCGGATGGAAAACTGTTCCTGGTTTGGTAGTTCTGTTTATAGAAACTACATATCGCGCGATCAGACCAGAATTCGCGAGATTACATGGGGCCTCGTGACGTCAGCTGTCAGTCATGACCGCAGCCGTTGCGCAACAAATCCGGACCTGGTGGGTATTGACGGACGACGGAACACGGAGCTGTCACGCAGCGGAGCCGTTCCGCAGCCGTTACGCATCTGGTGGAAATTAGGGGTTAGTCTGACTATAGCTCAGCACAGTAGAGTTTATACCTTTCAAGGGGGAGGGATTACATAGAGGTGGAGACAATTTGAACAAAGCATGCAAATGCATTACAGGAGTCAGCCGGTTACCGGAAAAATCCCCAGCACTGATCTCATCAGCATAACAGTGTCATTCAAATGCATAGATGCTAATCCAATCAGCCTGACAGTATCGCCCATACCTTCACATTATCATAGAGACAAATGCACAGCTGTGCACTGAGCTTAACTTGGGACACTGCCCCAATGGTCAGGAGGTGCATAAAGACAAAAGGTTAATGTCAGACACCTGGTTTGCTTGACTTAATCTTCTTTGAATTTCATCATCTATACCTCAAATGTAAAACAATGTACATAACTTTCTCAGTTTATATACTATTGTATTGGAACCTAGATTTAACATTTTATAAATTTGTAGTCCAACAAGTACACAAACAAGTTATTTTTTTCTCTTGGTGAAAATATTTTTCCAATATTTTTTGCTTTGTTCATAATATATCACATCTAGGCTTGCTGTATTGATAGTTTCTTGTGTCTCTGGCTCTTCATGTGTGAAGTGAGTGTTGTGCCAGATGCTAATCTCACTAACCTACTTGTCCACATGTCTATAAGTGTAAGCATCTTGAAACATCGATTGGTGCTGCGATCCCATCACAGCAGATTATCAGTGTAACAAGTGACTGCGGTGGTGATGTGCTCCCACCCGCTCTTCCTGCTGAGAGCATTAACCGTGATACAAACATGCTAATGGCAGCAGCTTGAGGTAAATACTAAAGAAAACCATGCACTTCCTTAATACCTGATGTGAGGTACTAGTGCAGGTAAAACAAATTATTGACATATTAATTTGCCACCTAAATGAACAGGAATGTAGGGCTTTATGAATTTACTGCTGAAAAAAACAAAAAACATCTTAAACCAGCTTCAGCTAGTTTGTTGGCCTTATCCGGTCTCCAAGCTAGCAAAGGCTGGTCTGTTGGCTGGTTTTAGAGGGGTTTTGGGCTTTCTTTTATGCCTAGTTAAACACTACCATGTCCTGGTCCTTGGCCACCTGAATTATTGCTTAGGGGCCACAGAATGCATTTTTTTTATTAATTTTTTTTATTCCACTGAGCTACTTTCTATTGTTTTTCAATGTATTTAACCTCTGCGCTAGCATCTCGTCCATGACACAGCATTCTAAAAACTTGGCGCTCAACTTTACAAAAAGTAAGAAAAATATTAAACCACTTCTCTAGACCTTGCACTTTTTGTCTTTCCACTGATCTGCGTCTCTCTTCTCTTGTTGCCCCTCGAATAAAAATTACAACCAAAAGCCGCACAATATGACATCGTATCAGTATTTTATTTTCCGAGTTGTGTTGCGGTAAAAAATAGCAATAGGTAGCACCAGTAGCTCTTCGAGTGCAGCCATTTGACGCCATCGATGCAGAATGCATTGCACACCTAAAATAGCGCCCCCCTTTGTCCAAAGTATGTATAAAACAATGTGAATTTTTAAAATAATGTAAATCTTTCATGTGTTTTCTACTACTTATTTGAGTAAGAGACATAATTTACATTATATTAAGCCCTACAAGCCTTAATACCAGGGGTTCACTTTAAAGTGCTTATGTTGTTGATGTTAAAGTTAACTTTATATTTTGAAAGCTTTTGCATTGTTTGAAGAAGATCTTATATACATAATTTTATGCTTTGACAGTAGCAGTTTATATAATGGTAAACATTGTTCTCATTGTGGTATGGCTTTTAATTACACATTGTTCAAGTAATTAATGTTGTAAAACATGTTTTTACATTTTTATAGAATATGCTAGTTATGCCATTCTGGATAATAGATCATACATTGTAATACTGTGATACCAGAGGGCACTCATCCCAACTCCTGGCCTTTTCCATTATGCCTTGTGTTTTCATTCTCACTTTGCATAGTCTTGTTTTGTGTTACACTGCTATTACACAGCGCCTTCATCCTGGTTTCCTTGGTCTTGGTCTTCTGCCCATTGTCCTGGATATCCTTGTTTGCCTGTGTTTTTGGACTCTATCGTACATTTGGATGGTTTACTCTGTGGTATTGACCTTATGCCTATTATATGGATTACGATTCTGGATTGTTCCAATTAAGCTGCATTTGGATCTTCAACCCAAGTCTCTGAGCAGTTCGTAACAGATACTGTTTAAACTCAAATAATATGAAATGTTTGCAATTCTTAAAATTAATTCTTAATTCTTTCTTTGTTTACATGGCATGAGAATCCATTTTATCCAAATATCTGCTCTAATCCTGGAAGTTTATTCTACGGAACATTTTCATTGTATTCACTTATGAGGATTTTTTCATACACAAGACAAAAGTGGATAAAAAGTCATGAAAAATGATAAATCCAAATGCCCTTTTCTACTGTCCACTTTGTATCCTCTGTTGCATAGATGAGACAGCAGAAAACATTCTTCTCCTGCTCCTTTTTGTGTGGTAAGCTCTTAATCATAATTACGGGGCTTTGGTGAATTCAGTTTTTGTGTTCTTTCAGTGGCCTACAGACACAGCCAGAAATAAGAGTCTCAGTCTCTAAGCTGCTATTGATTTATTTTCAATGAGTTAGTGTTATACAAAGTCCTAGAGGGTGAGGACGATGAGGAGGAGACCCAGGTGATGTTATTATCAGGTGTATCTAAACATTAAAAGAAGTTGGTGAATATGAGCCAAGTACCCATCACTTAGAAACCATGGGAAGTAACAGGAGACTGATGTAGCATCCCTATTCAACCGGCCTCTGAGATTCCCATCAGGATTTGAACAATGGGCCCACAACAACTGGCCTGAATGTTGGGCCTGCTAGTCTTTTTTTACCCAGCACTCTGTGAATGTGTAACATAATAGGGGTATGCATGTATGTTGGGATCTTTGGTGTGGTAATTCAGTTATGTTATTCACGTTGAGAGCATCTTTAAGGTGTATGCGCAGTGAGTGATGCCATTTTTCCAGGGAATCTGATGGATATTGAAAACGGGTTGTGTAAACCGAAACCTCTTCACTTTATTAAACCATAGACCGGAGTAACCCATCAGTCTGATGCATGTTTCAGAGGCTGAGCAGTCCTCAGATGGGCTGAGGAGAGGAACGGGTGCCATCGCACACTCATTAGACCCAAGAGCCGCTCTGTGGACCCTCTTGTTAAAGCCTTCACGCCTGGCCTGTTTATGTGGGTGGCGAAAAGATTTGCATTCTGCAGATCAAAAGATTTCCATATTCCTCTTAAAATGCAGTTTAGACTCAGACACTCGAGGAAAAAAAAAAAACGTTTCTCTCTATAATGAGCAACGCCGTGTGTGGACCAGAAAGTCAACTTTGCAATTCATAATTGTAGCTGCCCACTGAAGACGATCGGAAGAGTTTTGTCTCACTTTTGTGAGCGTGCACTACTCAACCATGAACATTTATTTAAATACAAAGCCATACACAGATACTTTGCCCTACAATGAAAATTCTGTCATAATTTACTTACCCTCATCTCAAAAAAGAAAAGGAAAATAAATACATATTTTGGTCCACATATTAAAAGTCAGCGAGGTCCCAAACAGCACTGGGCCCTCTGACTTTCAATGTACAGCTATAACATTACATGAGGGTGAGCAAATGAAGACAGAATTCAAAACATGATTCCAGCTAGGGGATGTCAATTTTCACAAATTCCCATGATCGATCGTCTTTAAATTAACAATCAATTAGTCGATTAATCGTTAGCCTTAATACTGCAATATGCTGCAATAACGCCGCCTCAGATGCGTTCTATTCAGAATGTGTACTCCTGTTGTGGCAACTAAACCCAATGAATTCCCAATGATTTAATAAAATTGTGTTCTAATATGACAGTCCCAATCATAGTTAGTCGTGCATTGCTGTTTGAGCTGCGCGGGCTGAAGCGCTGAATGAACACTGGCAAACTGGAGCACTTTGCTAGCGGGTTATTTAACTCAAAGAATATGATATCCTATATGACATTAAACAGATATACAAAATAAACATAATATTACAAATTATATGTTCACAAAATGATGTAAATGCACTATTGAACTTTAAAATAAGTTACGTGCCACAAGTCATGTTGTGGTTTCGCTCTATCTGGAGCAACGCGATGAAACAGCAACTAAACCCAAATAATTCACAATGTTTTATTTCAATATTGTTCTCTTTATAATGTTATGTAATATGACAGTCCCAATCATTGTCATTATTAGTCGTGCATTGCTGTTTGAGCTGGGCGCGCTGAAGATAATCAACACACGCTTTACTACAGCGTTAATTCTCAAACCAAATGCATCCTATATGAGATCAATCAGATATAGATAGGCCTACACAAAATACACACAATATTAAAACTTAGCCTACATATGCACAAAACAAAAGGCTGGCAAACTTATAGTCATGATGGTGTAAAATGGTCCCAAACATAACTCTGGCGCGCTCGCTTAACATGTTTCGGGGTTGAGCAGCACGCACACGCATGAACCTGCTTAATCGCTGATCGATTACGTTTTATTGATTAAATGTATTATCGACAATTAATCGATCGTCGATTGATTGTTAACATCCCTAAATCCAGCTAACAGGGAACGTTCTCAGAACTTTGGCTAACGTTCTGTCAAGGTTTCTTAAAGTTATGAACAAACCGTCTTCCAGAAATATTCTGGTCTATAATAATGTTCTCAAAATGTTAACATAAAATACATTCTTTATATGTCGTTCAAGGAACTGTTTTCTGAAACGTTTTTAGTTGGATGTTTGTGTAAAATTTTTTAAAGGTTACTACTTCAGTAGTTTCAGAATGTAGCTAAAGTACATTCGAAAGTAACGTTGCCATAATGTCTGCAAAAAGATCAAATTGAATGTTCCCTTAACTTTTGCCTAACATTTTTTTTTTACTTAATGTGAGTGTTAGCAAAATGTTCTTAGAACATATTTTTGTTACCTGGGAAGTGTTGTGGAAATTCTTGTTGTGTAGTTGACCTAGGCCTCTTTTAGCTATCAGTAATGTCAAATTACAGGGCTTGATAATGGTGCGTTTCGTTTGTCATTTTCAGCAAATGAAAGTGCATCACATTAATTAAGCAGTCTAGTTATTTTGAAAAAAGCGACTGTGGTTAAATCACATTATTTGTTGACCTTATCCATTAATCATTTATAAAATCACATCCAATTTTTATGACGACAAAAACAAACAAAACAAACAAAAAATTTGTGTTTTCTAATATCTAATTGTCATTGTTCTATCAGAGCCATTTGTCATCTTTTGTGCTGCATCAGCCTTATGAAAGTAAATTTGAGGACTAAACAAAGCAGAACGTGGATGATTCATGCTGTCGGGCCATTCTCTGCGAGTTCCTTGCGAGTTCCACTCCTCATTGGCTTCATTGTCGTATCTGCTTACAAGGCAAAGATAAAGTCAGAATGGGGTTTCTATTCCCTTTAGGGGAAAAGAAGTTCTAGGCTTATAGTTTTTCCTTGTCTTCTCGTCTTAAAATTGACATTTAAAGTCGCAATTACTTCAAAGACGGTCTAAAATCTGAACAATAAAAAGCTCCGGCATTGTTGCGTCCCAGGAGGTGTAACTGAATCATTTCTTTGGATCAAGTAATTGTTCTAACATGCAACTAAGTACATTTTCAGGCCAGTGTGTCCAGTTTCAGCAGGTGCATGCGGCACAGCGGGGCGGAGGAGGCGCCAAACAGGTTGGATGAGTACAGGTGAGCCAGGAAGCAGCTTATGCTAATTTGTTAACATGAGAAGAAATCCTCCTTAGAGCCGCACTTGCGAGAGGGAGACAAAGCTACATGGGAACCTATTAGATAACCAATTCTCCTGTCAGCCGCCTCACAGGGGGAGAGCGAGCGAGCGAGCGAGTGAGGGATAGAGAGTGTACCTGCGATGGTGGACACACAGGGATTCCATTCAAACCCAGCCCTGCAAGGTAAATGTTTATATTGCCAACCCTCTTATTCTCCATAATGAGCACGATGTTGGTTTTCTCACTGCCCTGTTTTGAATTGGTGCTTCGGCAGGTGCAACAGGCTCCCTAAGTTGTCTGTTAGACTCACTCAGAGAACCGTTTCCGGTGGTTTTGGCGAAGTAGCCTCCTGGGTTTCCTTATGTGTTGTTCATGATGAGATACATGAATCAAGAGAGCAGTTGTATTTCAGTGTCTTTTTTGCTGCAGAAGCATTATAGGTGGACGGTGTTTGAGTAAGCTGAGTTTGCACATAGTTTAACTTACAATATGATGTGATTCAGCTTATCATTTTGGGTTTAATGTGAAAAGCAAATATCTTTTTATTTGCTTAATGTCTCCATAAGTCTTCTGTCAACACAAACCTCATGTTGGATGTTGGTTTTAGTTAAAAGAGAGAGGAAAGATAAAACATGACTAATAAAGTTTCAATAGTTTCTATCTATTCACACATAATTTATTTAGTGTAAATCTGATGCAGAAATTTGTTAGTTATAAATATTGACTCTCTTTCTGTACTGTATATTTTTATATTTCCAGGCCTATTAGCAGTGGGTGCGTTTTGGTATGTGAGTTTGTGTAATACCACCGTATTATGTATGTGTGTACTTCAATATTTATCACTCCTAGTGTGATCACTCCAACATGTATAGGCATGCAGATGTCTGTTTGTGCAGAGAGTGTTAGCATTCCCGTCTCAGTGGCAGTGGCTTGGCTGGCAGTGAAATTAGTAATATATACAGTTCAAAAGACTGGGGTTGGATATTATTATTATTAGTAGTAGTAGTATTATTAGTATTGTTGGGTTTCTATTATTATTATCTTTTAAACAAAATTAATACTTTTATTTAGCAAGAGTATGCATTGAATCTTTTAAGTGACAGTACATACATTTATAATGTTACAAATGCTTCTTTTTTTTTCTATTCAAAAAAGTATCCTGAACAAATTAATGTATCACAGTTTTCTCAAAAATACAAAGCAGCACAACTGTTTTCAACATGAATAATAATAAATGTTTCTGGAGCAGCAAATCAGCATGTTAGATTTCTGAAGAAACACGTGACACTGAAGATATAAAGTAATGGCTGTTGAAAATTCAGCTTTGCCATTACACAAATTAATTGCATTTTTAAATAATTAAAGTAGAGTTAATTTTTATGTTGTAATAATTTTCCTACATTATTTCTGTTTTAATGTATTTTTAATCGAATAAATTCAGCTTTGGAGAGCAGCAGGTGTGCACATAACTTTTTTGGTCTGGTTCTCAATGGAGCACCTGAAGATGCTGCTTGGTACTCACACTTTGCGCGGCACACTAATCCTACAAGCTGTCGTCATCACTTTCCTCCTGACTGCTCTCCTCACTACCTTCTTTACTCTCGAACATGGTAGATGATGATGTTTTTGTTTTTTTTATTAACATTAATGACACAGACAACAGCAGGAATATTAGGCTGCTGTCACTTTAAGACCGGCTGTGTGCGCAGATAACTGCGCGAGTCCCGATTTTCACCTCTTCTTCCGCATTTAAAATCATTTGAATGTGTAAATTGGCAAGACAAAACACATCCAAATGATAAACTTTCACTCTATGATGGTTACACTTAGCAGTTAATCCGCGAATCACATGCGTGCCGAACCGTTGGGCCTTGTCCGTACGGATCATGGGTCAGCTGCGATCGGTTGCACCCCTCCCGTAAGTAAATGTGTTTCTGTCCCCAAAAATGTTGGTACTCAAAAGCACTTCCCTCCACGTTTTCTGGTGCGCATCATTTATTTTTACCTCGCATTTGAACCAGTTATGTGCACCCCTGAGCACAAGAGATTTCTTTCAAAAGCATAGCAAATTCTTAGCTATCCCAAGCTTTTGAATGGTAGTGAATTGTTGCTTGATTTTTTTATTTCCTGAGATTATTTAGCAAATTTTTATTGAACACCAATGGAGAAAGATGCTTTTTGGCAACATAATGGTAGTTACGGTATCTAATAGCAGAGGGTAATTGCTAATGCTAAACAGCCAAACTCTGAATCCAGGCCTTTTAATCTCAGAGGTGGACAAAAGCGTAAATGTGTGTGTGTGTGCGGTCTTGGCTTTGCTTTTTATAGGTCATGTCACCTTGTCCACGCTTGTTATTTTGATGAAACACACTCCTCTTCATGTCTAGCCCTAAAGGTCAATGGTCAAAAGGTGTACACCTGATCGGTTTTAGCAATCATATTAATTTCCTGTGTAACTGTATCCCAAAGAAGAGACATAAGGGATGACTCTTCAGATATGAATCATCTGCTTATCTATATTTAGTACCCTGTTTTGTTTGTTGTGTCGAATATAAGGAATAGACACACAGCTGGTGGTGGGGAAGCATTGACCCATCCTTGCCCATGCCTTCTACATGCTGACACACTGCTAAAAAGACCACATCATCCCCACCATACACATCACCCCTCTTTTGTTCACCCCTTCCTTTTGAAACTTGATCTTTTGAATTTCAAAGGCAGAGAGGAAACCAATGCTCCATCCTGGTATCTATACTCTTGTGGGACGTCCTTTGTTATCTGTCCTCAGAATGGTTGTTCATTGGCCATTGATAAGCACACCTCAGGACACCTTTGGTTTACAAAGGGGTACATAAATATACCTTATTTCTTCTGCATGTGTTTCAACTCAGTCAGCACATGGAACAAAAAGATTGGACGTCTACGTGGGCTACAGTAGGTGCAACATGGTGACCTTCTTAGTTCCTCAAAAAAGATAGGTAGATATAGACTTTCTTGTTTTACGCACAGAGAGATTGAGAGTCATTCTTTGAATGGAGGTATTTTCCATTTTCCTTTTTTTATTAAATTTAAATAAATTACATTTAATTACATTTAGATTGGGATTAGATGTGTAAGAAATTAGTCCTACACACAAGAGCGTTTTAAGGGCAAAAAACTGACAAATGTCTTGAGATACATTATCTGAACAATGTTTTCAGGTGTGGTAACCGCAGTATAAGCAGAATAATTGAATTATACGCTTTGCATCGTGGCCTCTGGCATTACCACCTCGGGTGTGCATTATTATTTTTAATAATTCAACGGCCCGTCGTCAACTATTCCTTACTTAACGTAACTTGCAAAACACTTAAATAGCAGACATTTATGTTTAGTGCACTTAAGAAATGTATACAATACATATTGTACACAAAACTGTTCTTAGCTTTATTTTGGGATCTGACGTGTGTTCAGCACAGTATTTGTTCTGTCTGGTTCCGCTCAGTGTGTCCATCTCTGTTAGAGATCATTTTTAGAGTTGTGCATTATCACCACAATAGTCCACCAAAACAATGTGACTCAATTCACACCGTGTCACCTCACATTTCCCGCTCCACTCTCTTCCGGAGAATCAAACAGGGAGAAACATCCTGTTCAGGCCGGTTGTACTTGGGACAGGCCTGGCAGGACAAATGAGATGGTGTCTACTATTTCAATGGAGCAGCTGTAAATGGTTGTTTGTTACGTTACAGTTAAGCTCTTAGCATGAATCTTCTGCGTGACACTTCACAACTGTCGTCTTGAGTGCCTGATTTATTCATGATATTGCTTCAACCGTCGGAAAGAAAAATAATGTACCTCCCCTCAACTTTTTTTTGCGGATGAAAAACCCTCCATGGGTTCGTAACGGATTTGTCAGGTCTGTAATGGATTTTGAAGGCAGAAAAAGTTACCATGAGACGTGGAGGCAAAAAGCAAACAATCTTTCAGCCGTGCGAGTGTGAGGAACATCTTCCTCATCCATAAAAGAAAAGTTAAACTGCTTTTAGCTGTGTTCTTCCTATTTTTTTTATTTTTTTGTGCAACCCTGTGCACAATACAACAATTTAAATAGATATGAATGCAAAGAGTGCTTCAATAGGCGTAATCCGCTCAGACTTAGTCTGTGTTCATAGAACCTACCTGTGTTATCGTCTGAAGCACGAAGGTCATTTTCCTCTTATGGATGTCAGCGAGGAGCACAAAGATATTTTAATGAATAGTCATTTAAATGCCTGAGCTCACCCATTCAGAGGAAGCCAATGAACGATTTGGCTCTGCTCAATTTGTCAGCTAAATAAATGTAACTGAGAGCATTCCACTAAAAAAAAAATCTCTAAATGTTTTGACTGTACAGAATGTACACTCTGCTTTTCATCTCTGGCTGTTGAATTGGGTAATTTCCCCTTGGCAGATTAAGTTAATTTATAATTACTACTTTATTTGACTTTCTTACTCAGTGTGACCCGGTTCATCCTCAAGCATCAAACAGGTTATGGCTCAAGTGTGCAAGTGACCCTCCAATGGTTCAGGATGTGCAATAGCTACCCTTTCTAAGAGTCTTTTATTTCTGCGTTTTTGGTTTTATTTTACAAAAGCGGTTGAAATATGATCACAAAACAAACACTACTGATCAGACAAAAAACAATAAATGATAATTTATTCAATAAAGTATATTTTTAAATTAATTTTATTTTCAAATGAAGAATAATATATTTAACACCAGAAAATAAATTTATTTTTTATTTTATTTTAAAGTAAATGTTGACTTTTTCAATATGGTGCTGCCTCTTCTTACTGTAAAATTTGTCCGTTGACCCCCCCCCCCCCCAAAAAAAGAAATAAAAACGTTTTGTATTTTCAGCAAGTTTTTCTCAATGATAACACTAATGACAGGAATTATTTACTTGAATTATGACTTATTTTGGTTTACTTTAACACTTATTAGACATTGCTCTAATGCATAATCCCTAAAAACAATAGAATTACTAAATAAATGTCAAACTGATACGGTGGGCAGGTGAAGGATGGATCTCAATGCAGCAGTATACTTTTATTCAGCAAACCAAACAAAACAAAGACAGAACTCCAAAGCAGAGAAAAATGTAACAGCTTTGCTGCACACCAATATACACAGACAATATAAGGAGCCAATGGAGGGGGCCACAGCTGACATATACCCCGACAACGCTAGAGGTCTGAAGGTCCACTAGAGGTCTGAAAGTCTGGACTAGAAGACCAAGGTGGAGTCGAAGGGATGAAGGACATGGGCGGCGTTGCAAGCATGGAGGACCAAGGTGGAACCAGAGAGTTGGGAGACCAAGGTGGAACTGGGGACTCGGAAGACCAAAGCAGAGCTGGTGGGAGTAAGGATGAAGGAGGAGTCAGTGACAAATAGGAGCCTGCTGGAGGTAAAGCTAGATGCCTGTAAGTCCGTGGCAACCAAGGTGATGGCTGACCAAGGCGGAGCCAGAGCTGAGGAAACAAGAACTAACATTAGGAAAACAAGGAGATACAAACTAAAAGTCCATGGAACTGAAACTGAAACTGAAACAGAGCTTAAACATTACACACAAAAACACAGCAGAAAGTGTTTTTTACAGCATCAAATTAAAACAATTTTTTTTAGAAATTGAATTATACCATTAGATGGAGCCACTGTTTGCCACATGACTGAAAATTCAAGGAACATTTTTGTCACTGTACTTTGACAATTACTCACTTGAAATATTGTATTTGCTAGTAGACATTTTGCTTATGGGCACTCTTTTAAACCAACCAACTGAGCTATAAATGCCATGTGACAGGAAAATGATGTCATGAAAATGCTGGTTGGCTGGTGGCCACAATAACTGCACCACAAGAAAACTCACTGTCCAAATCTGTCAGAATTTGTATCATTTAAGTGCCCATCAATAAAGCAATATGCTTTTGGCAGCATGATAGTGTAGTTATGACATTTAGCAGCAGAGGCTATACTTCACAAACACCCATTTAATGTGCGCACAAAAAACTTGGCAGTCCATTGTTGTTACACACATATATTTGTGGATGTGCTTCTGCCTGGATGGAACAATTCTGGAGATGGCAATTAAGCTTTGACTTTCTATGACTTTCCATTTATGAAAGTGTCAGGAGAGACTGCATTACCGGCTATGACATGCTTGATTGCTAATAGAGCTTGGGGTTTTGGGGTTGTCAGAAAGCAGATTTGCCATTTTGGCTTATAGGAACCGACCCTGAAAGAGATTCAACTCCTAACAAAACAGAAGGAGCCTTCATTAAGTATGTCATGATGAGGAGATTTTATGATTGATGCTGCATGGATAGTACAAGCACACCATGTATCTCTATTATGATACCATCTTCTCAGGAAATCTCAGTATACAGAGACTTCCTAATTGAAGCAGCCGATGGCCATTAGTCAGACTCAGAGATGAAGCTGTAGGACGATGTTACAAAATATTTCAGAACCTGCTGATATCAGAGGAAAAGGAACAGTAAGATTTTAAGTGCTTTTCCTCACACAGAGCTCTTATTTAGTTTCCGGATACTTGGAATCTAGAACATTTGTATTGCATATGTACTTGTACATATTGCATTGTATGGACTACAGTTGAAATTTTTACTTGAAATTAATCTTTTGTTGTTGTTGTTGTTGTTGTTATATTGTGATCCTTTTTGGAGGTTGATCACCACCAACAATATCAGAATGAGTTTTAGATTGCAAGGTTGTCAGATTATATACAAAGACTAAGTTCATAAATATTATCTTGTGATGAAGTTACTCATCTCCAGTCATGCTACTTAAATAATATTCATGATCCAAATTATAATATGTATGAATTGATGATGTGTGCGAGTGTTTTTTTTTAAATTATTTGGCCTTGTACACATTTCACTGTGTTTGACATACAGTATCAAACTAGTTTTACCGTTGCTCTGATATGTTTATAATTCGTTTTAATTAGGTCTGCACGATTAATTGAAATTAAACCCAAATCATGATTTGGCTTAGTGCGATTTTTTTTAAATTAAATAAATAAATGCACTGTGTGTTAGTGAAGAGCGGCTCTGTGATCAGTTGTAAATGCTGCTGTCTCTGAAAGCACTGCGACGTCTTACAAAACTTGTTATGCGAAGCATTCATAAACCTTTTGACCAACAAAAGACAACATTTAATAACATGTTTACTCCAAACTCACTACATAACGTCTGTCAACTGTTTGAAATTTCTTGCTGAAGAGGAGAATCTAAAGCTGATGAGCAGCTGATAATCATTGAATGAGGCAGACAATAGACCCTTTTACTGTTTGTACACAATGATGCCGTATGCGCGCGCACATTGGCAACGGAAGTATGGCGAGAATCAACAGCGTGTCAAGCTACGCGAGCGGATTAAACAACAGACGCAAGCATTTTTTATTATGTCCTCGCTCCAATCAACACGTTTAATCGCCTGCAGCCACTCTTCTGAAACGGCCGTGATCCTGTCGGAATAATATACAACTTAAGCCCCTTGGTGGAATATCGATTAGGGCAACCGTAAAGGCAACAACCAGACATTTTGATGCTGGGAAACTGTTTTGATAAACTTTCGGAGTTGCTAACACGTTAGAGCCAGTGGGGAGAAACACCACTTCCGTTGCCAAAATGCGCGCGCAGCTATTTGATCACGTGGGCTGTAAAAGGGTCTATATATCATTTTTATAGTATTCTATACAGTGATCAAGGTTCGATGTCGATTAGCATTGGATTATAAATATACTTTATTATGAAAATACCCGAGAAGGCTCGAAGAACCCAAATACACCATATACAGTATTGAGGCAGTCGTGTGTTTCTTTAATCAGTCAAAGTATTACTTCTTTTTATTCAGCTATAGCTTTATTAGGGATGCTTGGAACGTCGTTGTATTACTTCTGTGAGGCATATTTGGAGTTTCTGTACAAGGGTGCACTCCGGCGTCCAGTATAATTGAAACAAACGCTCAGAAATGCTTACTCCATCCTATTTTAGGTCAAATCATAACAATACGAAACTGATATTTAAAAATTGTAACATTAAGATTTAATTTAAAATAAAAAATGTTGTCAAAAATTAATGAATTGGCCATTCAACAATATCTTCTAAATGTACGTTCATAAAGGCCAGGTGGAGTGCTTTTTACTGAATTCATGGGCACAAATGAATATGTGGCATATTTTAGCATTAAAGTTTGTCCTTAAACATGGGCTAAATATTCTTTGAAAAAAATATGTTTTAACATCAAATGATTACCAAGAGAAAGAATAATGACTGGTTTTATTTATTTGTTTGCAGTGTAGAAAGTTCCTGCGTTTGTTCAGGAAATACCAGTCACACACTATTGCTGATGGTTACACACCTAATGCTCTTTTATCAGGTGACCTTTTCTCTTGCTGCTCTATTGTGAGGTGAAAGCCTTAACCAGATAGTCTTATTTATCCCCCCTTTGTAGTGGATGAGCTCTTGTTTGGTGAACTCCACAGCATCCCTCCCAGGAACCCTCTTTCAGCCTATAATTATCATCCTAGGTATTTTTTCCTGACTGATTTTTGTAATGATTTTTTTTCTGAGCTATTGGGCTGACTAATATTTGAGTTCAGCAGCTGAGACCTATCCTCAGATCACATACAATTAAAAGTAACCATTTTCTTTGTAATTAAAGTAATTTATTAATCTATCTATCTAGCTATAAATTACAGGAACGTCTTTCTGTCTGTCTGTCTGTCTGTCTCTGTGTGTGTGTCTGTTATTTGCATATCTCTTGAACCGTTAGTCCGATGGATTTCAAACTTGACAGGTATCTTGCTACGGGCACGAGTAAGTGCAGTGCCAAGTTTGACGTTGTTTGGATTAGAAATGCAAAAGATATCGGTAAATATACACTCACCTAAAGGATTATTAGGAACACCTGTTCAATTTCTCATTAATGCAATTATCTAATCAACCAATCACATGGCAGTTGCTTCAATGCATTTAGGTGTGTGGTCCTGGTCAAGACAATCTCCTGAACTCCAAACTGAATGTCAGAATGGGAAAGAAAGGTGATTTAAGCAATTTTGAGCGTGGCATGGTTGTTGGTGCCAGACGGGCCGGTCTGAGTATTTCACAATCTGCTCAGTTACTGGGATTTTCATGCACAACCATTTCTAGGGTTTACAAAGAATGGTGTGAAAAGGGAAAAACATCCAGTATGCGGCAGTCCTGTGGGCGAAAATGCCTTGTTGATGTTTCAGAGGTCAGAGGAGAATGGGCCGAATGATTCAAGCTGATAGAAGAGCAACTTTGACTGAAATAACCACTCGTTACAACCGAGGTATGCAGCAAAGCATTTGTGAATCCACAACACGCACAACCTTGAGGCGGATGGGCTACAACAGCAGAAGACCCCACCGGGTACCACTCATCTCCACTACAAATAGGAAAAAGAGGCTACAATTTGCACAAGCTCACCAAAATTGGACAGTTGAAGACTGGAAAAATGTTGCCTGGTCTGATGAGTCTCGATTTCTGTTGAGACATTCAGATGGTAGAGTCAGAATTTGGCGTAAACAGAATGAGAACATGGATCCATCATGCCTTGTTACCACTGTGCAGGCTGGTGGTGGTGGTGTAATGGTGTGGGGGATGTTTTCTTGGCACACTTTAGGCCCCTTAGTGCCAATTGGGCATCGTTTAAATGCCACGGCCTACCTGAGCATTGTTTCTGACCATGTCCATCCCTTTATGACCACCATGCACCCATCCTCAGATGGCTACTTCCAGCAGGATAATGCACCATGTCACAAAGCTCGAATCATTTCAAATTGGTTTCTTGAACATGACAATGAGTTCACTGTACTAAAATGGCCCCCACAGTCACCAGATCTCAACCCAATAGAGCATCTTTGGGATGTGGTGGAACGGGAGCTTCGTGCCCTGGATGTGCATCCCACAAATCTCCATCAACTGCAAGATGCTATCCTATCAATATGGGCCAACATTTCTAAAGAATGCTTTCAGCACCTTGTTGAATCAATGCCACGTAGAATTAAGGCAGTTCTGAAGGCGAAAGGGGGTCAAACACAGTATTAGTATGGTGTTCCTAATAATCCTTTAGGTGAGTGTATATCGGTAAAAGAGGACACATTGGGTTTTGCCACACTAGCCGCTGGCCACTCCCCCTCTCACTCTGAGAGACAGAGGGTCGATGAAAGCAGCGGAGCTTAAGTAGCGTTTTCTCAGAGTTCACTGTGTAGCCTGCTCCCTGAATCATCTCTATTATTCATTTGTGGATGTTAACTGAATCTGTAAGGGGCCGATCACACCTGACGCATTTTTTTGCAGTGAGAGGCGCCTATTTTCAATTGCGTTTTTGAAGTAAAAAAAAAGCAACTCCGAGCGGAAAAAGCGCCCGACGTCATTGCGTTTTTTTCCACTGTCCAATTGAATGAATGGAGAGGCAGGCCTTTCGTTTTAGTGATGAAAGCTACAGTTGCTTGAATGCCCGGAGAGTGCGATGATGGAGGATTAACTTGTGGTGCTCTCGTGGATTACCAGGAGCTTAACAACTTCACGAACCGTAACTACCACAATGTTAACAGAAAGTAAATAAAGTTAATAAAAGGCTGATTTGGCGTGTTCTTGACTGACAGGACAGCTGTTACAGTGGTTGCCGAGCAACATAAAAAACACAGCGCACTGCTCGTTCTGTGTGATGGTAAGTGCTGTGCACCTCGCGTTTTCGAACCTGAAAAACGCGTTAGGTGTGATCGGGGCTTAAGTCAGCTACACTGTTTACTTCTGAAAATTATATTTTATTCTGGTGTGCTTAACGTTATCGCTACTGTGTAATAGTAGCCTATGCTATTCACCAACTAAACATATTCTATGCAATGCGTTCAGTCTCTTTCACGGCTATCATTTGTAGTAGCCTATTCACAAACTGTTTGCTTAAGCGTAGCGTTTTCTCGGAGTTAACTGTGTAGCCTGCTCCCTCAACCATGTAGTTCAATTTTCCATATTTATTGTATGTCATTATTATGTCAGTATCAGTATTTGCTTTCTACCATGCACAAATAAAAATGTCACTGAACTTTTGCTGTGTAATTGTAACAATGAGCACTCAAACATACCAAACCAACAATTACTAAAAACATACACAAAAACTGATTTTGGACGGGCACTGCACTAGGATTTGTCAATGTAGAACAGTGTCTGATCTGCCTTCTTTCAGTTGTTTGCTTGTAAATGGTGAAAAAGCAGTTCAATAAAAATGTACCCTGAGGATCAATGGAGAGGCATTAGCAGAGAAATACACTGCTGGATGTGCCACAGTTTTATATTTATTGTATTACAACACTGGATTTCTGAAGCCTTGTTTATACTTTCACCTGGCTCCGCACCATGAGCCTTCGCTGACTGTGCGCGCTCCCTCTCCAAATGGTTGAGGCGTTTATACTTGACCTACTCGCCATCGTATCATTGCATTCGGTTCAGTTCGAAGTGTCATATTCATTAAAAACTATTTCATACATTTTCATAAATGCATAAATAAACATACGAAGAGTTCAGATGCAAAAGCCTCTAAGTGCCATCTGAAAATTTCTTCTAGAATGATCATTTTTATCAAGCTCGTATATTTAAGTTCAATAATTTAACTTAAATGGCAATGCAAATGACCTATTAATTGTCATTTAAGTGAAATTACTTAACTTAAGTATACAAGCTTTATAAAAATGATCATTCTAAAAGAAAATTTCAGATGGCACTTAGAGGCTTTTGCATCTGAACTCTTCATACATAAACATGAATGGCAAGTGATATATATATATATATATATATATATATATATATATATATATATATATATATATATATATATATATATATATATATGCATATATATAAATGCATGTGATTGACTGCCCTAATATATATGTGCCCTAATACACACAGCAGCTATTATGATTTTTAATTTCATCCCATTTTAATGAAATTTATTTAATTTCAAATGCCTATAATAGAGCCAGATATTTGCTGGACGTCCTCACAATATTCCATAAAGCAGAGAGCAAACACGACCAACCTATATTAATGGTGGTAGAAAAGACGTAAAATGTTCACTAATTCCTTTGGGGCTTTACCTTTGCTTTTATCAGATCTTTGTTCACAGTCTGACATTATCAGAAGTGATTATCCCCTGCCGTCCAGAATGAATAGTCCAAATGATTTGATTTAACCTGTTGTGGAAGGCGCTTTTATATAATTATGCATAATGTCATGACTTTAAAAAAAAATCATTTGTGAGCTGCTTTAGTAAGAAAGCATCTTCTAAGAGCATACATGGGAACTATATGTATATAATAAAACTGAGTATGAGTTTTATTAAGTAATTATATTTATATTAAAAATCGAGTCCTTTTGTGGTCTTCGAAGATGAAATGTGTCTTTTATTTCAAAGGAATGAGGAAGGCTCTGGCCTTGGCACAAATAATTGAAGGTGACCATTATAGCCACAGTCTTTTCTCATATCAGCCTGTTTAATGGAAATATGGGTCATCTCACTCAATTTTCCAGCCTCTCTGTTCTCACCCTCCTCTCGGAAATGCGTTTTCACACTCCAATCTTGAAGGACATTGGGTGAAATATGTGTCATGTATAACTCAACAGGCAGAATTTGAACTGAATTTAGTAGTGAGTGCAACAACCTAGTGAGCAGCGTCCATAGACATGATTTTAAGGCATTGAAATCGCGCTCAACTTTGTTGTATTGTAATATTTCTTTTGAAAACAGAATGAAACTTCCATCAAGCAATGAGTATGTGATCTCCAATTAGTGTCTCACAACAACAGTTGCTTCAGAAACAAAAAAATCTCTGCGGGGGTTATTTTTGTATCAAGAAACTGTAATTTTTTTTTTATTAAAGTGTTTAATTAGTTTTTATTTTTATATTTTCATTTTCATTTTATTTTGTGTTTTTTGTCATTTTTATTAGGTTGTGTTTTCAAAGAAATGTCTATAGTTGTTATAATTTTTTGTCTCATTTTTAGGTTACTTTAATACATCATGAGAAATGTTGCCTTGGCAACTAGCGGAAATACAATAGTTTTATGGATTTTTAATATGATTTTTTTTTCAGTTAACCTTTTATTCCAAGTAAAACATATTTATGGTTTAAGTTTGTTATAATAATTAACACTAGTATAACCCTGTCTTCCAAATGTACTATATGCCTGTGGCACAAATTATCTTCAGCTTTTTTAAATTTATTATTTCACTTATGTATAAGAGAGGCATTTAACAGTTGTCTTGATTTTATTAGCTTTAATATCTAACCAAATGTTCTATTCTTCCACAAGCTCTTTTCTTGCTCAATAATGGATCGCTTAACTTGACATGGATGTCATGTAGATATTGAAGACAACCAGCCCATCTAAATTGTTCAGCTCCTGCTTGCATGTTTTATTTAAAGTAACTTATTGAACTCAACGGTTTTCTGTCATGTGATGATTTGTGAGCTGTCAGCTGTTATTGTCTTTGTGTGCCTTGTACGTTTCAAGTAAAAGCCAGTTTATTGTATTGTTTGGCACCAAGAATAGACATCAGCCCATAATTAAAGATGACATTGATTTTCAGCACCATTTTCACATGTCAGTTTTGGAATTTGTAGATTGTCCCTAGATCTGCAGCCTCAGTTTGTCAATGCTCCCTAGTCTTAGAGCTTCAGAGCAATGGTGAATAATGCTTTTGAATGTGTGCATTGAACTGACAGACCAAAAAGTCTAATTCATTTATGAGAATTTAAATGACGCCACCAGCACTCAAATTCAGCAGAGCTGTTCATTCATGGTGCCAATTTGTAGGCCAACACGGTTCACTGGGGGCTTTAGATTTAGAAAAGTTGGTTTAGACTACAACTACCACAAGGATGTTTTTTTGTTTTTTACTTCACTTCACACTTCAATTTACTTCACTTCACAATGCACTCAAAGTTTCTAAACAGGGTTTTCGCAGTGATGCCATAGAAGAACCATTATGGGTTCCCCAAAGACCCTTTTGGTGGACAGTTTTTATAAGAACCTTAGTTCTTAGTGTGAGGAACACTTTAATAATCTAAAGAACCCTTTTATGTTATTTTTTATTTATTTTTTAAATTGTGCAATGGAAAGGTTCCATGGATGTTAAAGGTTCTTCATGGGACCATAAGCCGCTTTTCCACCATTGGGCCAACCGTTGGCATGTAATACAAATGTGTCAGTCGTTGCCTTGGTATCTCAATAGTCTGCAGATGGTATGAGATGTAAATAACGACCGCATTATGGAGGATGATCAGGTGTTTTTTTATTATTATGAAGTTGTGTTTACTTTGCTCCAATAGCACGGCCAGCAACAGAGTAACTGGTAGCCATTCAGCGGACAACTGACCAATCCTGATTGGCGACGCCACACTCTACTAATTCAGGAGACCTTTTGCCACAACTTACTTAAATGCATGGTTACAAGTTAATAATTCTAATTTATTGATTAAATTAAACTTTTTAAATTACAAGTTCAGTTGACGTGGTAATGTTGATCATGACAGTAACTTAATATTGTGTGTAACTTAAACTCAAATATCTGTGTTAATCAATTTTTGTTAAAAATGAAGTTAAATTGACAATTAAATTATCTTTATATCTTTGAAAATTGGGCAGTGGATTTCTAGTTCCCAGCATGCTCTACATAGGACTGGGTAAGGGGAATAAATGTTGAAATAAAGTTTTATTTTATTTGTTTTTTAGTGAAGGGAAAGATCTGTTAGTGTTTAATACTGTAATGTTTGACAATAAGAAGAGTTTCTGTTATGTTGATGTTTTTGTGCTGAAGACTATAGACGACATGAAGGTAAACATATTAACACTATAAGCAATGACTAATAACTATAATACATTATTCATTAAAGGGTTAGTTCACCCAAAAATGAAAATTATCCCAAAATTGACATATCCTCAAGCCATCCTAGGAGTATATGACTTTCTTCTTTCAGCCAAACACAATCAGAATTACTGTATATTACAAATATCCTGGCTCTTCCAAGCTTTATAATGGGAGTGAATAGTAACTTAGATTTTGAAGCCCAAAAAAGCGCATTCATCCATCATAAAAGTAATCCATATGGCTCCGGGGGGTTAGTAAAGGCCTTCTGAAGTAAAGCGATGCATTTTTGTAAGAAACATATCCATATTTATAATGGCCGTATGTGACGCGTTCTAAATATCTGAAATATAGTGCTGCTGAATGTCACATTCCAGAAAGCCGTGTAAGAAAGATGCAGGGATGAAAATGTCAGGTCCTACAGTTATCACAGGTGACCTCTGACTCTAATCTGCTGGCTGTCAGATATCTTTATTCTTCATTTAGGTCTTGAGAAAAAACAGCTTTGAAACTTCAGCCCCATGCAAACTTTCCATTTGAGCAGGGGGACCGAGATGATTGACAGTCTCTGTGTGGGGAAATGTGTCTCTTCGCATA
This sequence comes from Leuciscus leuciscus, assembly GCF_965113295.1. Classification (NCBI taxonomy): domain Eukaryota; kingdom Metazoa; phylum Chordata; class Actinopteri; order Cypriniformes; family Leuciscidae; genus Leuciscus; species Leuciscus leuciscus. The sequence goes on along the minus strand of NC_138747.1, from coordinate 17,570,174 downwards.
TTTTGAGCAGGATCCCTTAAAATTCAGGAAAAGGACAGGGCTTATCTTTCCCTAACACCTGTGCGTGGCCTACTTTACTATTCAGGGTTTCACACCTAAATATGTGACAATGCTATTTGTTGTGCTTTAAGAGCTTGCTAAAGAGGTCAGATAGAAACAGCTTTTGGCATTGTGTCGGGCTTTTTATTTTTTAAATTTTATTTTATTTGTAACCATTTTCCTCTCCTGAAAGAAGACTGCTTATCTTAACCCACTGGCTTTTTACGCACATTATGCATCACCTCCTCTTCTGGCACGCTGCTTTTTAAATGCTGTGCAGGGTTGAGGGTCACAGCTCCTGGTGTAATACATCGGAATATGCACTTAATTGAAGGGCAACGCGTCAAACACAAGGTCTGTTTCAAGCTGTCTGATGCATCATTTCTCATGAAAACTTGAGAGGAATTTAGCTTGGTCAGTCTTGGTGAGCATAGCAAAAGTCAGTAACACTTTAGAATAATGGTCTGTCATTAATAAGTGACTATGCAGGAAGTAATGCAGGACTAATGAGTATTACTACATTAACACTTCAGCTTCTACTATTTACTAAAATAGAAACAAGCTTAACTAATCAGTAAGTAATATCAAATTTAGGAGATAGTTCCTTATTAGGTAATCAATGATTACTTAATGAGATTAGCCTCATTAATAACTATTTACTAACTGACAAATTATTAAGAACATTATCGTGTGTCTGAGACGTAATCAGTCATAATTTTTACTCTGAATATAGTCATCAAATGCGTCACTGATTCTTCAAGACAATCTTCAAGAACTACTAGTGATCTGGACCATTATCACTAGTTATGACCTTATTAGTGGTTATGCCATTATTATGACCACGCTGAGAGTAAAGAAAGACACTTGCTAACGTCTCAGACACGTTAATGTTGTGATTAGTAATTAATTAGTAATTCTTTATAATTTGTCATAATTACCTATTAGTTGTTGATGCCAATCTAATTAAGGAATTATTGATTACCTAATAAGGAACTATCTTAGTCCTGAATTCAATATTAATTACTGATTAGTTAAGCATGTTTCCATATTATATAATAGTAGTAACTGAAGTGTTAATGTAGTACTACTCATTAGTCCTGCATTACTTTCTGCATAGTTACTTATTAATGATGGACCATTATTCTAGTGTTACCCAAACTTCTTAAAAAATAAATAAAATTAAAACTTTTGAATGGCAGTGTACAGAAAATAAGTAAGTACATAAATAAATAGATATATTTAATCCTTCGAAAAGATAAGCTATTTGTATTTTCATATTTTTCAACATTTTTGCACTGATTTTTGAGCATTTTAGGGTTCAATAAACTACAGTTTTAGGGGTTTGGGTTAATTTGGTGTTTTAGTTCAGCACTGTAGGGCGTTAGAGCTCCTGTAATCTTATGCATTTAAGTCCTATAACATGCAATCTACATGGCACTTTTGAATGCACGTTCCTCCGATGTAATGTAATTAAGATGGTCATTAATGCAGGATTTGAAATGTTATCGGGAAACCCAGCCTAAAGCAGTATCTGAAACATGGCAGTGTTATTTTATCTGCACCTCATATCAGTTTGATGAGTTATTTGTGCGGTTATCAACACCATTAGTGAAGTGAAGTGTCTGTAACATGCTCATGTAACATGCAGTTCAATGGCCCAATGAATTCTTAATATGTCAGCTGGAAAATCAAATGAATACTGTGCAAAGAAACGGAAGACAGTTGGTGATACACAGTTTATGAATACAGTACATAAGTGATTTAATTATTTGTGTTAGGCCTTATAGCATCTTGGCCATGATTACAGTGTGTAATCCTGGCTTGATGCAGTTGATGGGGTGATTGAGTTGAGAGACGGCGCCATCCTTCTCTTTTTGAAAGCCCTTTTTTCTCTCTTCCTCTGCTGTCCACATCACCCCTCCTACTCTCTCCATCCCTTATCGGGTCACCACAATCTCTTTTTATGACTTGAAAGTGACTAGGTCAAGCATGAGGTCTAATCTAAATTTAATTCACTCCATCACAGTTGGAGATTATAGTATGGGAAGAGGGGGGCTGAATACATGCCTCTCATCCTTGGCCGCTCTCTTGTTCAGCCTTTCTTTCAGTCATTGTCCTTGTAGGCCACGTATCAAACCCTGGCTCTGCCAAAAATGGCATGCTCAATCACTTGTGCTGCACTTGGGCTAACTGTTTAGCGCTGTTCCGCGATCTATTGCTCTTTTTGGTGTGTTGCTCTTTGGCAAATGAAAGGGGTTAAAGCTCTCCACTCAGGCTTGGCAGCTCCTTGTGGAAAGCTGTTACATGGGCCTTTAACTTTTAAAACATGTCATGTTAGAACATGGTTTTATGGGTTTGACTTGGATATCTGACATTAAATGCTGTCTGGGGATAATTCAAGCATTGATGTGTACAAAATGACAGTAAAAAGTAATATGTTTTTTTTCCTCCCTGCTCATTTTAATGGCCGCTGGAAGGATGTCCTTTGCACTTACCTGATACTTCACTCCAGGATAGAGAGGAAGTGAAGATATTGCAGCGTTTTTATTGAGAGGATGACAAATAAAGGGGTCCTGAAAAGTTAGACTCTGAAACAATGTTTAAAAAATTATTTCATTGCATTTTATTATACACAAAATAGACTGAATAATGGACAAAATATCTAACCAAGTGGTTTCGGTTCAAAATAAAGACACTCAATTAAGGCTATACTTTTTTTTTTTTTTTTTTAAGTTGCTTGTGCGAATTTAAGAGGAACTGACTTTATACTTCCACAGAAATGAAAAAGAAAATTAAAGTTTGTTAGAAAGGGTTTTGCATCGTTTGTTTGATGTTTTGTTATATAGCAATTCAATTTATACATTTTACAGACCCCCTAAAGGGTCATGGTGGTGGAAAAAGTATGGGATGGGAGGGGGAAAAAATTCAAAGCTTTTGCGTTCTCTTGCAAAACATTTGCGTTCTCTCTCAAAACATTTGCGTTCTCTCGCAAAACTTTTGCGTTCTCTCTCAAAACATTTGTGTTCTCTCGCAAAACCTTTGCGTTCTCTCTTAAAACTTGTTGTGAGCTCGGACAAACACTTCCTGTTTCATGTCCCGCTGGCAGTGTTTCAGGTTGCTCCGTATGTTAACAATAGAGCGGTTCATAGAGTTTGAACTTGGACTTAAGTAGGCTATAAAGAAATACGGCCAGTGCTTAGTTGGCATTATATTCACAGATTTCAACTTCCCGGATCATTGGGAAGCATAACAAACATTGTTAAAACACAAATGACACATCTTTCCAATCATAGTAACATAGAAAACTAATTACGACCTCATTTTAATCATATAAATTGATCTATATGAGAAGTCTATGAGATGCCGAAAAGCGTCACTACAAAAAAAGTCATTAACTTCTCAATGTTACGCACTGTGTCACCAAATTCAGTTTGCACATCCATGGTCTCCTACTGGTCATACTACAACACTTTGTTTGATATAATGTGCTTTTGCATTATTTTTATGACTTTTTATTATGAAAAATATTCGAGAACGCAAAGAGTTTTGCGAGAGAACACAAAAGCTTTGAAAATGATCTTTTTCTCCCTTCCCATATTTATTTCATCACCATGTCCCTTTAGGGGCTCCAGACATTTTAAATTGTCTTAAGTGTCCAAATGCATTGATTTGATAAAAAAAATACAGTAAAACAGAAATATTGTTAAATATTATTACATTTAAAAAATAACTGACTTATTTTAATATATTTCAAAGTGTATCTTGCTCCTGTGCTGGCAAAGCTGAATTTTCATCATCATTACAGTCTTCAGTGTCACAGGATCCTTCAGAAATCATTCTAATATGCTGATTTGGGGTTCAATAAATATTTCTGATTATTATCTGTTGTTCTGCTTATATATTTTTGCAGAAACTGTGATTGACAGATTATTTGGTGTATATAATGTTCAGATTTTGCAGGTGCTATAATTTGACCTAAAATATAATTCCCTTTTATCACAGATGTTTCAGAGTGTTCATTGAAATTAAATCAATGTAGGCCTACACAAACAGTTGTTTTTGATCATTTTTGGCTGGTAGGAAGCATCACCTAGAATGATCTGCTTTTGATATCTGAAAATAGGATTATGAGAAAATCAAGGCTGTGTAACTCATTGCAGACTCATGCCAATTATCTACAGGAAATAGTTTATGCTAATAATAAATATCCAGCTAGGAAAAAAGGGTCAGTGGAAATGGCTTGTGGGCTATGTAAGAGATGAAATTGTTGGATGTATGTATCAGAACATCTAATCACATCTTTTTAAGAGAAAAATAAACGACAAAAGAGGTCATTTGTCTGAATGGAAAATTGAGTTGAAGTAATTGCACTCTCCTAATACTTTAGCCTAATATCTCTAAAGTCTAATATCCACTATGGCTGGTAAATAGACAGAGTATTGACCCTTGTTCAAGGGTTAGCACCTACTGGTCTTCCACAGCACTCAGCCATGTAATTGGTTTATAACTCCTGCGCAGGTGCAAATTAGCAGCGGTAACCTTAAACAAGGGCAGGGGGAGGAACGTAGGCAGAGACACACTCAGGAAATAATTCTGCCCTCTCTTACACGCTGCTCAATGTAATTTAGCCTGTGTGCATCAACTGTAAAACAGTTCCTAAAGAAATTGTTTTAGTTTTAGTTTTATTCTGACATTTTTTGTTGTGTGTGTATTAACTAGCGACCCACACACTCGCATACACGCACGCACGCACGCACACGCACACACACAAACAGATAGCTAATACATTTAGTGCATGTGCATTGCAAAATGTTTAGTTTTCAACGTTGTGTGGCTTTAGTGACGATGCAATAGATTGACCAAAAATCAGTTTGAAACCATCCTGTAGGCAAGGCAAGGCAAGTGTATTTATATAGCATATTTCATACACAATGGCAATTCAAAGTGCTTTAAATAGAAGAAATAAAAATAATAAAAATAAATAAGAATAATTAATACAGTTTAGAAAAATAAAATGAAATACAGTACAGTACAAACAGTCGGACGAACAGTGGCACAGTGCTCATTCATTAAATGCACAGCTAAACAGCTGTAGTCTCAATTAAATTGTTAATTAAAGTAAATGTTAGATTTGTTAACATTTATGAAGAAGCACAATTTGTGAGAAGCAGGAGGTTGCACGCCAACACACTGTAGATGAATAGACCTCGGAAAAACTTTTTTCTTTTTTGTGCGTTTTCTTTTTTACAGCTTTGTAAGCTTTTTTTTTTTGTGTGTGTGTGTGTGTGTGTTTTTTGCATCCCAGCACTAAAGAATTAGTGTTACGTCTTTTGTTTGGCACCCCGTAAATCATTATAATTTCTATGTAAATCAGTTATTAGCTTTATAAACAAAGAACAAAGAGTGTAATTACTTAATTACTGGGAAGAGGATCTAAAGTACATGTGTCTGAAAACCTCTGCGGTTTCATCACTCGCTTAATTTCGGGCATAATGTACATGTCGCACTACTTCAATTACAGAGGAGCAATGCACGATGAGGTGGAGCGATAGAACTTCCCTTCCTCTGCTTTCATCCTTCTTTCGTCAGACTCGTGAACATTAATGCACCGAGGAGCCGTGCTGCTAAGTACCCTGCAGGGAGTGCTGCAAATATGACATTGGTGGCAGTCGTGTTGGTAAGCAGCCACGCACACACTCTGCATCAACAATACGCTGTTGATAGTGATTAGGCTAGCTGGCGCCGGGCTGTAATATGCCCTGGGAAAGCATTAATCTTGTGGGTTCCTGCCCTTTCCCTAAAGAGCTCTGATCAAAGCATGACGCCGGGGCTCAAGGACGGTGGAGGACTTTGAGGGAGGGTGGGGACAGGAGGCAGGTAGCACCAGATGGAAAGTTCAGACCCTGCTTGTTTCACCGAAATGTCAGAACTGTAAAAAAGGTTTTATAAACCATCAATCATGCGCAGCCGCCACTCTAGAAATTGTCAAGAGGCAACAGATATAAGACCCCTCTGGTGAATTGTGGAGGTAATTACTGAAGCTTGGCTTAGGTGACTTCCTGTTTTGGGAAGTCACCTAAGAATATATTTTTTAATGAAATATTGCAGTATTTATTCTAAATGAGTTGTCTGTGCATTATTTAAATTTTTTTTTTTTTTTTTTTTTACATACCCTCATAATCTTCAAATTCCGTGTCATTGCGACTTTAACCCCTTAACCGCTTGGCTCTTTTTTTATCGCCTTTTTTTAATATCATACATTTTAGTAATCACCATAAGTTTGGTGTCATTCGAAAGCTTACAAACTCAAAATTTAGCCAGTGAAAACTGTTTTGAAATTGGATACTGCGTTGCCATGGAAACGGTGCTTTCAATTATTTTAGTAGCTCCTCCTCTAGTGGGCGGTGCATGTTTCATATTACAACATTTATATTTAGTACTTTATAATCAAAACCTTTTCTAATCTTGACAAAACACAAATTGTCGGAAAGGTTCCATATTTTGTGATAGAAGTGATATTTGGACAAAAAAGTATTAATTTGTTAACGGAAAATTAAAACTGGAAGATCTTCACGGCAAACCGTCCAAAAAAAAGCTTGGTTTAACTTTAAGAATTTCCGACAGAAATATATCTCTACTGTGTACTACTTCTCAAATGAATAATAATAGGTTTTTATGTATATTATACTTTTATTTAAGGTGACAGTTACATTGTACTTCCTCAAATAAGCACTGAGTAATATTAATTAAAATACTTATATGTACTTATAGAGTTATGGTTAGGGTTTGGGTTAGGGTTAGTTATTTGTAATTATGCATAATTTACTGTTATTACAATAGTAACTTCATGTAGTAAGGTGTAACTACGTCACCTTAAAACCCAATATTATTATTTCTAAGGAATATCATAGAACCAAGATATTTTTCATCCATGTTTTAAATTTATACGGTTTGGTTTTGCAGCATTTTATTTGACAAAAAATACAATACAAATTGTTATTTATAAAATTGTAATCATAAAAAAACAGAATGTCATAGGTAAGAAATGTGTTAGGTAATGCAGGGTCCAAAGATGAGACAGTTTAGAGTTTAGAGCAGAGAAATACACTCGCATATTCAAAATAAAAAATAAAAAATATTTGCAACAACTATGTTAACAGTAATAATAAGACATTTCTGTTGTAAGAACAGCTAATCAGCTGATGCTGTGTTGTCATGGGAACATTTCCAGGTGAAGATAATGAGGAAATTACGTTGTCTTTCATTGCTCCCTTAGCCAAGTGTGTTACAAACGCCCACACAATGGCACTCAAGTGTCCTGCTCACTCCAAAGTCCCCACTTCAAGGGCTCTACCCTTCGAAGGGAGTAGGACATAGGGATGCTCACTTCCGTTTGTAATTTGCCCCATGTCTGATGCTCCTCTTGTTTTATGTGTCATGTTATGATTGGTTGATCGTCTTTATCGTTCACAGATGTTTCTTGTTAGTCATTAGTCTTGTATAAATAGCCCTCATGTTTCCATTGTACCTTGTCTAGCTTTGTTTGTGTAACTGCTTAGTCTTGTTCAAGTTCATGTTTGTTTATTGCCAAGCCATGTTCATGTTTAGTTTTCAACTTTACATTTAGGTGTTAAGTTTCTGTTTTTTGCCAATAACATTTGGGTTCATCACAACTCGCCTACAGTGGATTTATGTTTCAACCTCATAGTAAAGTGCATGGATGCACCCTTCAGACAATAGCTGCTGTCATGCTACAACAAAATTTAGTTAAGTTAGTGGTATTGCTACTAGTTAGCATCTCCCTAACAACAAACCAGCCCAAGGACAGCAGTTTAGAAGAGCGAAGGAGCAGAGGAAAGATTTCCCTCACAATGACTTGTGTGTGTCTGCCATAATTTCGTGCACAAGTGCGCTTGTGTCAGTATATTTCTTTTATGTTCCTTATCTTGCGGGTGATGCTCATTTGCGTATGTGCCAAGCAGGGAAATTGGCTCTTTTCCTGTAGGCACAATATGTTCCAATCTTTTCTGCTGCTGCTTCTGCCATATATACCGCATCAGGGCAATTTACTATTGCATCAGTGAAGGAAATGATAGAGAACTCTGTGTACCTTTGTGACTAAGTGAATGGCTTTACTGTTTGTGGAATATTTATTTCACCGCAGTACAAATTTTTATATGACATGCAAAGTGTCCTGCCCACTTGCTTCAGAGGCAAAATATTTTACCTTGACTTTGCAAAACTGTGGCACTATCATCTTTTATTAGAAGCTTGTGCTTAGGTTGATTAAGAAGGAGATCATAGTATGCGATTTATGATTCTGAATTAGACGCCGAGGCTATGGGTCTGATTTAACATTCAGAGGAGGTGGCGGCTGCTTGTAAAAGATAAAATATTCTCGCTCTCCCCAGCTGTTTATTGGGATGGTCCATGGTTTATTGAAATTGTGGAACCCGTGTTTATGCACCTACCGTCCCCTTCATTTCTCCAATGTATTAGATTGGTAACAGGTCGCTCCGTTTCTAGCTTGCAAACCACTGTGTACATTCATAGAGTGGTCCCAGAAAGTATTTAGACGCACTTAAAATGCATGAATTTCTAAATTTATACAACAAACTCTCATTTTTGTAAATAAAAACAGCACAAGCACACTTTTCAAGTAAAACAGTTTGTCGGGGTTTAAATGATAAAACAATAGTTCAAAAAAATAAAATAAAAAAAATCTCTAAAGAAGAATTCAATATGTCACCTTTGCTAAATCTAAGTCGGTGTTATGGGGATCTTATATTGTTTTGTAATTATTACTCTATTCAAAAATACATCAAATATGTTTCTAAGATATATTAATGCAAGAATATTTAAGGTTTAATTCACACACACTGTAAAAAATTTCTAACCCTCCCAAATCAAAAATTTCAAGTGACCGATAACATCTACATTTTTCAATTGGCCCAAGTGAAATTCTTGTTGCAATAGTCTGTTAGCATTGGCTCAATGAGAAATAATACGTCAGACTAATTGAAAAATTTTGATGTTATCGGTCACTTTAAATTTTTGACTTGGGGATGTATTTTTTTATATAGTAATATATATATTACTGTACTAAAACATTAAAAAACATTTTTTTGCAGATATTTTAGTAAACATGATAAGTTCACATACTTGTTTCTTTGAAAAACAATGTTACTGCCAGTTATGCTACCTTGAAATGTGCTTTTGAAATGTGGGAATGTCTGTTTTTGTTTTGGTCTGTGTGATCCCGCCCACTGCCAATTTATCCAATATTATTTCAAACACAGTGTATTGCAGCAATAGAAAACTAGAAAGCAAAAAAAAAAAAACTGGGTCAGAGATCACAGATTCTACCGACCTAAAAAAACTCAGCATCCATATTAAAAGCTCTTTGACCAGAGACATATTAAAATGCTGACAAATCCCCTCATCGCCTTCCATTGTTAATTGCTCCCATTCCTGTTGTCTGTCCTTAATTTGGCAACCTGCGGGGGGGGGGGGGGGTGTGGAAAACAACTGTGGATGGGGTGTATCCCCAGAATCCTGGCCAAATTTGCCCATTGGCCTCAGTCCATCATCATGGCCTCCTAATCATCGTCTTCTCTCCACCAATAAGCTGGTGTGTGTGGTGGGCATTCTGACGCAATATGGCTGCGGTTGCATCATCCGGCTGGATTTGTAATCCCCTTCCATGTAAAGCGCTTTCAGTGTTGAGAAAAGTGCTATGTAAGTGTTACTAATTATTATTATTAACTCTCTCCAATATTTTGAATTTGGACTGCAGTCTCAACCACTAGTTAATATTACATATCCAAATATTACAAATCCAAATACTTTGTAGTGCCCTTGGTATAGGCATACTTTATATATAGCATTGGATAGGCAAGCACACTATATTTGGTATTCACATGTAGCTCACTCATAGCATTTACATATTAAGTTTATTCACGCTCATTAATTACTTTCAGTGACTTTGGTTCTGCCACAAGCATGTTTCATGCACAGCAGGTGCACTGCCCTTGTGCGAGTTAGAGGAAGTCAACCCTCATAATGACCTTCATGAATCAGACAGAGGTGGCATCGTTAAAACTGCAGGCACATGGTTGCAAGAATCACCCGGCAACTCGCTCTGAGACGAGCTGACGATGTTATTCAAGGGGGCCAAATGCTAGGCAACACTTGAGAACTGTTGCTATGTTTCTTACAGAACAGCTACAGTGAAATGTTACTGCACCTCCACATTATTACTCCAATAATGAGTCACTTCCAAACCAGTCAGGCCATGTTGTTTTGATAGAGCTGTCATATCAGTATATCATATCAAGCTATATAATAATAATAACCTACATAACACAATAACCTACAACTTATTCATTTCCATCATTTTAAATGTTCATTTCTGAGGAGCGTCATTATAGGAATTCGATTTACAGCTTGACAGATAATAGACTTAAAGAAAACTTTGAAATAAAGTGATGACAATATTCTGTCTCTTAAAAATAAAACTTGCATATTCTTGCTGATGTCTGTGGGGAAAAAAAGAGCTAACAACGCCCACTAGTTGACTATCATCTTTTTTTTTTGTTTTTTTAAAACAACATAAAGTGACAAAGTATATAAACTGCCTCAGGATTAATGTCAGAAAAGATTTCAGAATTGAATTGTTTGTTATGTCTGTCTTAAAAGAACAGTTGAAAACTGGGTCATCGTCCATGCAGGTTATTCCAAACTTAATGCATTAAATCTGTGAAAAGTGACAGTAAAGACATGCATAATGTTACAAAAGATTTAGTTGAATGTTCTATTCACAAAAGAATCCAGAAAAAAAATTTATTAGTTACTTTAAATTTGTAACACTATTTCGCAATATTACTGTTTTACGGTGTTTTTGCTCACATAAATGCAGCGTTGGTGAGCTTGAGACTTTTTTCAACATTCAAAAAAATTGTTGGTTACACTTTATTTTAAGGTGTCATTTGTTACAGTGTATTTATGTATTTAAGTACTGAGTAATTATAATTAACTACATGTACTTACTATAGGGTTAGGTTTTGGTTGAGGGTTAATTGCATGTAATTATGCATAATTTACTGTTATTACTACGGTAAGTACATGTAACACATAACAAAGACACTGTCAAATAAAGTGTTATAAAAAATTATATATATATAAAGGGCTGGGAATCGATAAAAAAAATGTATCTAATTAATTGCACAATTTGCTGTAAATAATTGCAATTAATTGCATTTCCCCCAAGCTTGTAATCATCACTATTTAAATTTAGATTCACCTAAATAAATTAAACACAGGGAAAAAAAGGAACAGAAAATAGCCCTATATTAAAATAATATTAAACATCAGTGTATCAATATATTATTCTTTTTCAATATCAATCAACATAATCAATTTAACAGATTTTTATTTTTATTTAAATTTTTTACTAATTATCAAAATAAAATATAGTCCTACAAAGCTATTATTACCAGAGCATGTGATAAGAGCAGGTCATTTTACCATTGTTGCCCAGCATGACTATCAGCTCAGCAAACAGAAGTCTACTACTGAGAAATTTCACGTTATTTGAGCGGACTTTGCTTTTCCAGTGCGTGATCGGTACATGATTGGAGCGTTTGTGCCGTTAACGACAGAGCAGAACGCGCAGCGCAAACACGGAGCGGAACATTGAGCAGAGAGCGCAGCGCGCCGTCACACACACACACACACACACACACACACACACACACACGGAACGGAGAGCGCAGCACACACACGGAGTGGAAAAGACCCGCTCATGAAAGCTGCGCGAAAATGAAACCTGATCGCCGAACACGGAGGGGCGGGACGGCATATTTTTGGCCTTTTCAATAGCAGCCGCAACAGGAAATCAAAAAAGTGCTGCGTTAATTGCGTTAAACATCTTAAATTAATCGCAAAGATTAACGCGTTAATTCCCCCAGCCCTTATATATATATATATACACACACACATATATGTATATGTATATGTATATGTATTTGGATTTGAACACAATGATAAATGAGATTTTAGAGCTTTGGTAGAGGACACTATTAACAGTGAACACTAAACAGATGTTGTGTGAAAAAGAGCTTTTTAAATGTTCTCCTTTGTGTAAAGTTTTGTGTTATTTGTGCAAATAACATTTGTATTTGTAGCAACATGAGGGTGAATAAATTATTAGAAAAGTTTTATTTCTGGTTTGTTTTGGTTACTCAAAACAAGATTTTTTATTCTTATGATAAAAGGCCGAGGGGGCTACTTTGGAGACCTTGTGGAACTTTGTACCAAGACCTCCATGAATGTGCCTTAATGAGTATCAGAGCAGACTTCCGTAGCTAATGATCCTCCAATTTCAAAGATCATTTGTCACCATTGCAAAGATAACTACTTTATTTTTAGATTCGGTGCATGCATGTACCTCTGGTTCTCTTTTTCTCTTACACTCTTATGGGTATAAACTGTGCCATCTTGTGAAAAAATAAGTGGTTGGAGAGGGGGCGTACCCAGCAGCCTCACAATATTCAATATCAATATTTAATAGCTCTCCATTTTGTGTCTCGGGGGTATAGACACACTCCTGGATGGATATGTGTTGGAGAGTGGCTGTGAGTGTGTACAATAAAGACCAAGAGACCATTAGAAAGAAACAAAGAGAAATAGAGAGCAAGAGTGTCGTTGTCTGTGGTTTTGCAGATACGTGACCTTCTTGTTTTCAAAGGAAGGATTAGGCTTTGCTTTCACACAAACACTTACCTGATGAGCCTTAGAAACTTGACCTTGCAGGAGCTTCAATACAAACAGTACAAACTGAAGAGTGGGGGTAGTCATCATTGAATGTAAATTGGCTACTTCTAAATGTGTTTTCATTTGACCTTTATTTCTTGAATACACAGTTCTTTCTTTATAATTTATTATTATTATTATTATTATTTATGTATTTATTGGGGAGTGGTGATGTAACAGACTCAATTCTGTTATCATGTTTTTTTTTGTTTTTTTTTACTACACAGCAAAAGGGGTTGCTAGTATACTCAAGTGTAAAGTTGGTACATAGCAGAGGAAGACAAATTTGTTTGGACAAAGGAAAGCATGGCTTGCCTGCTGCATCGACTTAATTCAAGATGTCCTGATTGAGAAACTTTTAGTTTCCTGCTCAATCAAAGTAGGATATTTATTTGTGTTTTTTTTGTACAGTGTAATTCCATGTTTGCTTTCTGTTATTTTATGTGTTTTCATAACTATTGCATTTGTGTTTACTATCATGCTATTTTGCTAATGTTTATAGAAGGACTGCGTAAGACATGTTTATGGACTTCTTACTGTGTAATTCTTGGAATTAGAGATCAAGTGGATTCCTGTTCATGGTCTTTGTTGGCTTCGCTTGTGAATCCTGTTGAATTTGACATACAAGGATTAAGATCAACTTCTTTCTTTGTGTTTTTTTGATGGATTATGGTGGATTCTTTTTTTCTCTCTCTTTTTTGCATTTCTCTACGTGAACGGATTTTTGCTTTATCTCGATTACGAGGGAAACTTTCTTTCAATGATGGACTAGCTCAAACTAAGGCTATGTTTACACGGAAACGATCTGAATAGAAAACGCAAAAGTGGCGTTGCGTTATCACTTTTTATTCTGCGTTTAGACAAGCGTTATGGGGGGGAAATCTGCGTGCATATGGTGACGCAAAAGTGTGTGGAATTCGATGTAGTATGCACTCCAGGTGGCTGGGTGGCAATGTGAAGCACTGCCACACAACAACACCAAGTCTGCGTGCCTGCATACAACCTAGCAGTCTAGCAGACTTTAGCGTTTTTACCCTTTAGACGGGAACGCGACTGTGGAGCGTTTTTAAGATTTCCACTCTGGAGGGTGGTTTTACTTTTTTGCGTTTTTAAGCCCCAAAAACGCTGTCGCCGTCTAAACGAAAGGCTCATCTGAATTCCCCCGGGTGCGTTCTCGTGTAAACAGGGCCTAAGTTTATTGCATTCCTCATACTCCCAATATAACTCATTATTTAAACTAGGTCTATTCTTTCATTGTTTCAAAGATTATTTTTATTTTTTTTATATTTTTTATATCCATTGCTGGTTGCTTATATAAACTATCCATCATGCTTAATTGTTTTGGGCCAAACTAAGTTAGAGATTTGGGTAACACTTTACAATAAGGTTACATTAGTTAACTACTTCAGTTAACATTAACTAAGAATGAACAATACTTCTACAACATGTATGAATCTTAGGTAATGTCAATTTCAATAATACATTAGTAAAATATATTTTTTTATTTCTTCACATTAGTTAATGCACTGTGAACTAACAATAAAGGACTGTATTTTTATATATATGTTATGGTTTAGAAGGAGAGAACCCAATCGCAGACCATTTGCAGACATCTCTAGGGTTTATTACAGAAAAAACAGGGAAAACAAAACCCACGAGGGGGCAAAACAAGACAGGATTGACAAACAAGACTAGACTAAGACTGACAGAAAACTGAACAATAAACTAACAGCTAAGACAGGATCAAAACACTTCACAAGACTTCTCAACAGGTTACTCACAAATGAATCTTCACATAAAGATTGGCAATGAACCGGCACAGGACAGCAAACACAAGGGGATTAAATAGGGAGAAACTAATGAGGGAAACAGGTGACGGCGATGATACAATAATGATAACAAGATGAGATAACAAGGGGGCGGGGTTACATGACGAGACAACGCAAGCACACAGCCAAACAAATGGCCATGTGCTTACACACAAAACATGGGCCTGTCATGATCCTGCCTCAAGACCAGGGAAAATCAGAGACAAGAAGGCAGAATCATGACAATATATGCAGTTTTACTAACTGCATGTTTGAGCTGTTTTAACTGAAAGCAAATAGCACTGACATATCTTAAAATATGTCACTGTCATTGTTTTGTCTCAAGATTCACACGAGTAATGTTGTTGATTTTTGGGGGGGATTTTTTTCTAAGGCACATTTATAAAAGCTACTTAAATGCCCTAATTGAAAAACGGCCTAATCCTGGCTTGATCTAAGCCCTGTCTGTGAAACCAGGCCTTATTTAGGATTAAAATCATAGTACTGTTACGGATCTATGAGAGAGAACTCAAGCGCAGAATGAGTGTTAACGGGTTTTGTTGAAAGACAGTTGACAAGACGAGATGTTGGGTGAGGAGGTGATAACAGTCCAAACAGTAGGCAGGGAACAAAGCACAATGACAGGCAAGCTGAGAGGGTGGCAGTTGATACCAGCCCAAGGTGAACACACTGGTGTTCTGAGGTAGATGTGCAGCACAAGGCCGACGGAGGCAGCAAGAGTCAGACAGGATAATACAGCACACGTAGATGGACTCGCAGGGCATGATCAGTCACTGCAACGGTCTTGCTGCTTGGTAGAGAGAGGAAGCAGCCAGCTTGCAGGACTGGAACAAACAGGGAACACAACAAACACAAGACAAGGTATCCACTATCCACAACTGGAACCATGAGCAATAAGTAACAGGTAGCACAACACACTCAATCATAACAAACTGGCTAAACATGAGGGCAAGAGAACACATATAAAGGGAGCTGAGAACAAGAGGAACAGGGTAGGGTTGCACCAGCCGTTCGTAAGTTCTTTCTTAAATTGGAACGTTAAATCCACACTAGAGGCTTAGTAACTACTAGCTAGTTTGTATCTTACTCTGTACTTTATTCCGTTGCACCATTTGTTCGTAAGGCAGAACGTAGCTAGTAGGTCGTAAGCTCTCTGTAAAGTAATGCGTAGTCGCATAATATGACGTTTAGCCTCGATGATCCAATAGCAGCCTTCAAATGCGTGAGCAGATGTTGTGTTGAAATGCCGTGAATTTCAGTTTATCCTTCATTCTTTTGCCTCACGTTACTAAAGGTAAAAAATAAGTTTCCATTAAATACTATACTTGATCATGAATAGCATAAGTGTTTTTATATGTAAATAACATTCAGAAACTGTATTTGAAATTAAATTAATAAGGATCAATAAATAAATATTGATACAAAAAAACAATGATATTTGACATGCACAACATGGACCGATGCACACAGCGTCGTGCTGTTTAGGATGGGTTTGTGTTAAAGATGGCCGCTAACAAGGTAATCTTTTCACATAATGTTCTCTCTCTCTTAAAGTTTAAGCGAGTGTAAATGTCAGCATTATCATATATGTCTAAAGAATTGAATATCAGGTAAAAGAAGAGCTTATTGATGCAGTTTAATCTGTCTGATATTTTATTCCAACCGTTACTCCTGATCGGAGGCTGCCGTAAATATTTAGTTTATACGTAGAGTTACGCTTCAACTAAGTTTAATGGTGCAACGCAAAAATATTTAGAAGTGCGTAAGTCGTAATTTAGTGTCCATTTACGTCAAAACTAGGCTAAGTTGTAACTTACACACAGCTGGTGCAACTGGCCCCAGGTGAGCACATTCAGACAAGAAACAGGTGAACACACTCAGGCAAACGAGGACTTAACAAGGGAGCAGAGAACATGAGGAACAGGTGACAACACTCAGGCAAACGAGGACTCAACTAGCCAAGGGGGCGTGGTACAGGGAAACAATGAGGCAGGAACAGAGGAGCACATTGCCAACACAAACAAAGACAGAGCCATATGTTCAAGCACAACACAAACATAGAGACATGAAACAAAGACAACACAGACAAAGCTGCCAGGGCAGAACCCTGACAAGTACACTAAAAATATATATACGGTACAGTTTTGTTATTGTTACCCAAATCATTAAAGGAACACTCCACCGTTTTTTTAAATAGGGATTATTCACCATCTTCCCTACATTTAGATTGGTGGGCAAACGCATTTCTGTCTCAGTGCATGCATTGTTTAGTTTGGCAACGGAGCCGCTAGCTTAGCTTAGCATAATGAATGGAATCCTTTGTTGCCAGCTAGCTTGTTGTGAGTAATCAAAAAGAAATGACTTCTTGTGGCCTGCGTATTCACAACGAGTACAAATAGCAATGCAGATTAAGACTAGGCGATTTCCTAGGCAGATATTGACATGGGACTATATTGGGGTTAAGCTTAGGCGAAGCACTGCTACTTGGGTGCAGAGATATCACGCAACACCTGAAATCCCCCCACGTTGAGCCTGGTCATCAATGGCAGTAACTTGTCCCACTCGCCACAGCACAGACACTCTATTTCAGTCGGCATAGGTTGGCATATTCCCCCACACTCACCCCACCAATTCGTGTTGGCTCTCATCCTCACGTCCTCAGGCTGTTGAGCGATCGCAACCTCCTCCTCCTGTATTTCTATTTCCAAAGCACGCAGCTCATCTTCTGAAAACTCTGGTTCATAGAGGTATGGTTCTGGATCTTGACTGTCTGAGAAGTCACCCTTCTTCGTCTCTCACAAAATCCGCCATGTTCATTGCCATTCACTATGTCTACTGTAGGAAAAATAGACAAGTTGGGGGATTGCGCCCAAGTAGCAGTGCTTCGCCTGTGCTTCACCACAATATCACCCCATGTCAGTATCTGCCTAGGAAATCGCCTAGTCTTAATCTGCATTGCTATTTGTACTCGTTGTGAATACGCAGGCCACAAGAAGTAATAAGGTTTTTATTTTATTTATTTGTTATCACTTTTTTGCTCACGACATGCTAGCTGGCAGCAAAGGATTCCATTCATTATGCTAAGCTAAGCTATCGGCGGCGCTGCCAAACTAAAATAATGCATGCACTGAGACAAACATGCGTTTGCCCACCTATCTAAAATAAAGGAAAGACGGTGAATAAGCCCTATTTCAAAAAACGGTGGAGTGTTCCTTTAACTATTAAAGTTTTTTTTTTTTTTTTTTTTTTTTTTTGGTTGTTTAAAAAACGCTTAAAAAAATATATATACAAAATACAAATATTGGATGACAATTTAATGAAAATTATAAATGATGAGAAATAAAATAACAGAAATAAAATAAGTTTTAGTTGAGGTACTAAAATTACTAAAACTTAAAGTGAAATAAACATAAATAAAAACTAAATAGAAATGGAACTAAAACTAATAAAATATGACAAAAGCACAAAACAAAGCTTGAACTAAAATTAAAATGAAAACGGAATATTTCAAAATATTAATAAATACTAGAATATTATATAAACACTAAAATAAGTTTAAAGGTGCTATATGTAACTTTTCTTCTAAAATGAATCCTTTTTTTTATTGCCTGTGTGTGAAGGGGTTGTAATCACACATTACAATGATCCACTTGTCGTGTTTTGCTATTACCTCTGAAGGCCAGTATTCCTATTTCTATGTGAAGTCTCCGGGTCGGATTTTCTGCGAAATCCATCGGATGTGACGTGCATGCGCGCTCCCGAGCCTCTCTCCTTTTTATATACAGTCTATGCGACGGCACTGCAGCTAACGACATGGAGTCTGATAACACCCAAAAACGACCTGCCTCCAGCACAATACAGACTCCAACACAAACTCCCAAAAAATATAAAAAACTAAAACAAATTTTATCTGCTGAAGCTCGTCAGGCAAACGTCAATCGGATCGACTCAGGACGAAAACACGGATCAACATCGGCAGAGCGTTTGATTTATGGAGAGACCTCCGCTTTGTTTTAGGTATAGAAACAGACCCTGAGTTGGCTTTCATCCTTTTGGACAGGTAAGCTAACATTACTTCAAAGCATGTAGTGAGTGCGCGCTCTTGAGTTCGAGCATGCACACGAGCACGAGTGCTCTTGTTGCAATCTGAAACATCACCGCTAGAGGCCGCTGGAACCTACATACAGCACCTTTAAAATATGTATATATTACGCTATCAGACACATACTGTCCTCAATTGCTTCACTACATAGTGAATGTCACAGTTGGTTATACTAGATAAAGAGTGATTAAAATGAATCACACATAACAAATATATATATACACTCACCTAAAGGATTATTAGGAACACCATACTAATACTGTGTTTGACCCCCTTTCGCCTTCAGAACTGCCTTAATTCTACGTGGCATTGATTCAACAAGGTGCTGAAAGCATTCTTTAGAAATGTTGGCCCATATTGATAGGATAGCATCTTGCAGTTGATGGAGATTTGTGGGATGCACATCCAGGGCATGAAGCTCCCGTTCCACTACATCCCAAAGATGCTCTATTGGGTTGAGATCTGGTGACTGTGGGGGCCATTTTAGTACAGTGAACTCATTGTCATGTTCAAGAAACCAATTTGAAATGATTCGAGCTTTGTGACATGGTGCATTATCCTGCTGGAAGTAGCCATCAGAGGATGGGTACATGGTGGTCATAAAGGGATGGACATGGTCAGAAACAATGCTCAGGTAGGCCGTGGCATTTAAACGATGCCCAATTGGCACTAAGGGGCCTAAAGTGTGCCAAAAAAACATTCCCCACACCATTGCACCACCACCACCAGCCTGCACAGTGGTAACAAGGCATGATGGATCCATGTTCTCATTCTGTTTACGCCAAATTCTGACTCTACCATCTGAATGTCTCAACAGAAATCGAGACTCATCAGACCAGGCAACATTTTTCCAGTCTTCAACTGTCCAATTTTGGTGAGCTCGTGCAAATTGTAGCCTCTTTTTCCTATTTGTAGTGGAGATGAGTGGTACCCGGTGGGGTCTTCTGCTGTTGTAGCCCATCCGCCTCAAGGTTGTGCGTGTTGTGGATTCACAAATGCTTTGCTGCATACCTCGGTTGTAACGAGTGGTTATTTCAGTCAAAGTTGCTCTTCTATCAGCTTTAATCAGTCGGCCCATTCTCCTCTGACCTCTAGCATCAACAAGGCATTTTCGCCCACAGGACTGCCGCATACTGGATGTTTTTCCCTTTTCACACCATTCTTTGTAAACCCTAGAAATGGTTGTGCGTGAAAATCCCAGTAACTGAGCAGATTGTGAAATACTCAGACCGGCCCGTCTGGCACCAACAACCATGCCACGCTCAAAATTGCTTAAATCACCTTTCTTTCCCATTCCGACATTCAGTTTGGAGTTCAGGAGATTGTCTTGACCAGGACCTAGTGATGTTACATATGACACTGAAGCTTCGATGCGCGTATCACACAAGCGAAACAATTTCTAGTGAAGCCCCGTATCGGGGTGTGTATTGGTTTACTAGAGTCACGTGATCGATGACAAACGAAGCCTCACTTTCTCTCCAGTCACGTGCGCGTTTCGCTTTGGGTGTCAGAAGGCTCGAACTCCAGATCGTATGTAACGAGTCGTTGCCTCAGTCTGGTTCATGTGTTTGTGAGGAGAGTGCTGTAGCCTACTTTGAAAGTTAAACAATATATTACATTTAAATAAGCAAAATTAATTTTTCGATACTTAGGCTATTATTTTTTGTTGTTGTGTCTTTTTGTTTTTGTAAAATCTTTGCACTTTTTGGTGATTTTAGATAATTTGGTGTTGGTATTGGGGTTTAGGGTGGGATTAAGGGAGAGGGGTGTTGGTGTTTGGTGAAGGGTTTGTATTTAGAGCAATGGCAACATCCAAAAATATAAAAATAATTAAAACTTTATCAACTTTCTGTCATTCCATACAGTTGATTAAGCACTATCAGTAACAAGTGTCATAAGCACATTTAATAACAGATGATCCTATCAGACAATGTCCTTATTCATTGTGTGTGTGTGTGTGTGTGTGTGTGTGTGTGTGTGTGTGTGTGTGTGTGTGTGTGTGTGTGTGTGTGTGTGTGTGTAGAGAGAGAGAGAGAGAGAGAAATATATATAGAGAGAGCCTACATTAGATCTTATTGAATCATATAAGCTCATTTTATATTTTAATTGTCACACTTTAATGGGTAAAATAATTTATTTAATGAACAAATCAAACACAAACATGTAAGGTTTTTATTTGTACACATAACATTGAAACTATGGAGTGTGTTGTGGTTGCTTCATCTGCCAGAGCTTCTAACACAGGCTTCTGGCTGCTTTATTTTAAATAACCACCAGATGGCGCTGCTCTCGGCGCTGTTCTCGACACTCTCGAAGCTTTGAATCTTTTCCCGGAACAGTCAGGGGAAAGCCTCAGTGATTCATGAGACTTCATTTCCCCATCCCTACCAGGACCACACCCCTAAATGCATTGAAGCAACTGCCATGTGATTGGTTGATTAGATAATTGCATTAATAAGAAATTGCACAGGTGTTCCTAATAATCCTTTAGGTGAGTGTGTATATGTATGTATGGATGTATGTATGTATGTATATATATATATATATATATATATATATATATATATTAGAGGTGGGCATAGATTAATTTTTTTAATCTAGATTAATCTAGATTAATTTTGAAATTAATCTAGATTAATCTAGATTAAAATGGGTCATTTGAATTCTGCCGAAGGCATTCAGAATATGTGTGCTACCCAAATAATGACTATAAAAGTAAGTCTTTGAGAACGGGTTTCTCAAGCCAGGTGGCGCATTAGACCAGGGGCTCATCTCCTGTTTCCAAAATGCATCACAAACTGCTTGAGAAAGCTGTTCTACTCATAGACTGTAAAAGGTTACTACTGTACTGTTACCATCCGTAGGCAACATTAGGTAGGCCTATGTTATTATCAACTACTATAGGCTATCAATTAGGGATGGGCGATATGGCCTAAAATCTATATTGTGATATACATTGCAGCCTCTTGCGATAACGATATACAGTATATTATAATAAAACCATTTCAGAACAGATTACACAGACCCATGCTAAACAACTGCTAAATGTTTTTTTTTTTTTAAAGGGTGTATGTAGTTTTGAGAACATATATTGTGCAAAACTGTAAGTATACAACATCATTTTGCAGATAAATAAAATGTAAGTACACTAGCTGCAGAGACTTAAGTAGGTCTAATGTTTATTATGGCTTGGAGCTTATGAAACCCCAAATTTAAAATGAGAATATTGTCTAACTGATGTCTTTTCAGTTAAAAAGAAACACAACAACGATTCTTAAAATCGAGATTATGTGCTACACCACTAAGATATATTGGAATGGGAATAATACGCGCGCGCTGGTATTCAGTGATATCATGTTTCGTTTTGAATTTGAGGTGGTCGAACGGATTAGTCGTGTGTTAACTTACCGAACTGTTACCCCACACACTCTGTATTTAGTTTGCTGCTGCTCGTCTGACGGCTTAAACCCGAACCAAGTCCAAATAATGGATGTTGCACCGATCTTTTTCACCAGCTTTCACTTTCAGCCGTGTTTACTTAAGATGACGACGAATATGCGTTGCAGCCGGGTTTACCTCGCGGCCGCGGGTAGATTGCGTCATCATAGCTTGTGTAGTATAGAGCCCAGTGTTGCCAGATTTTGCGAGACAAATAAGCAACCAGGCCAGTGAAAACAAGCCCAAAACAAGCGACTTTTTCAATGGAGCCCCCCTAGGTTCCAGGAAGAGAAAAATAAATAAACTGTGTGCCGTTGGGACTGATTTTAAACTGTGGCTACAGATTGTCAATTTACATCCATGTGGACAGATTGGTTAACTGTGCGCAGTTTTGCAAAACTGTACACATAGTACAGTTTATTTGTTTTTCTGTTTATTTATTATGTTCTGTGAACATACACGGAGCAATGACATGGTTAATTAATGTGGTGCATTTTGATGTCTTTGTCGCAAGTTGAGCAAATTATTGATGAAAATTACTTTTCTGTGCTAGCATGTTGTACGAGGTCCGCTACATACTCTGCAGAGTGCTTTTGTCATCCCCCACGACAGGTTGAATCCATTCTTTTACGTTACTCCTTTCTCTTTATCCCAGTCTTTGTTATATTATACACTCCGTGAACCCGTGAACACTCAGTGTTAATTGTTTATTAATTCTAAGAAATGTACATTTCCGGGGCATGGGAAATGTCTTTATTACTTTACAGTACTACTAAGAGCAAGTTGTCAAGATCTATAATTAGGGACTCCAGATATGAGCTTGAAACACGGACAACTTTACGTGTGACATGAACGAGACTTTAACACGCAAACTACCCTAACATACACATACATACAGTTTACCAACGGAAAGAGAGCTGAAGCAGTATACAGGAAAGCTAGTTATAGCTTTCGCTCACTTTGTCCCGGGCATCTGTTCCTCCAAAAACTCTCCTACAGTCCATTCACCATCAGTCGCGGCTCGCGCGTATTTTCATTTAAACGTCACTCACTGATGTTTTCCTAATCATAAAAAAAAAACAGATTGCCCTGCTCTGCCTCTGATTGGCTAGTACTCGTTGCCATCTGGGTCAGAGCCAATTAGAAGCAGGATGTGGGTGGGAAAAAACTCTTTCTCCTGTGTGTATGGGAAAGGGGAGGGACAGAGGGAACAGGCAAGACAAACTCCTACGTTTAACATATAGACAATATCTGCTTGACAACTTATTATGAAGCTGGGAACAAGCCCAAATAAGCAACTACACTTTAGAAACAAGCCCAAAAAAACGCAACCCGCGACTACCAATATTTGTAAGCGACTTTACAGAAAAACAAGCCCAAAGTCGCTTATAATAAGCGGACTTGGCAACACTGATAGAGCCATCTCCCAACCCAACTTGGAGAATAGATTAACGGCGATATTTTTTTTATCGTGCGATAAGAGTCTCGCGTTAACGCAGCACGTTAACGCCGATAACGGCCCACCACTAATATATATATAATTCTTGAACTCTCTAATTCTGAATTTTTTGGGAAATCTTAAAATCTTAAGATTTTCACGCATAGTGGTCACTACAGTGGACAGCTATTAAAAAAGCATTTTCTTGAATTTGCACGGGTTTTTATGGCAAAGTTGCACATCAATCTCTTCATTGGACCCTGGTGCATCATCCTATAAATTGCAATCAAGTGGCAAGCCTTTGTGTTTCGATTTTTTCCCCCTCCAAACCAAGATGGCCAAGGGTCAGTCAGACATGCCAAGTTGCTCCAGAATATCCACCCATTCCTTCTATCCTAGGAGACTCTTGTAGGTAAAAAAAATATTGCAGCATAAAGCAATATCTAATGAGTCATATCACAGTAAAATTTTCCAAGTTTTGATTTTAGATTGAGAGAAAACTCTGATTAATCACATGTCCACTGTAGTGGACGTCATGCATGCAATGGCTATATTTCAGATACAATTCATAATTATAATGTGAATATTGTTTTTGAAATTTAAAACTTAAAAACTTAATATGCATTGACTTTTTCTACTGTAAATAAATGTATTTGTATTATTAGAATGTAATTTTCATTGACATCGAAAAAAGTCATGTGATTACATAATGTATGACACTTGTAATGCATTACTTTACTTGTTAGATCAAAAAGTAATCTGATTTTATAATGCATGTTATTGTAATGCATTTTTTACTCATAACATCAAAAAGTAATCTGATTACATAATGCATGTTACTTGTAATGCGTTTCCTTTCTCATAACATCAAAAAGTAATCTGATTATGTAATGTGCGTTATTGTAATGTGTTTTTTTACTCATAACATCAAAAAGTAATCTGATTACGTAATGCATGTTACTTGTAATGCGTTTCTTTACTCGTTACATCAAAAAGTAATCTGATTAGGTAATGCATATTACTTGTAGTTAATTACTTGTTAGATCAAAAAGTAATCTGATTAGGTAATGCATGTTACTTGTAACACATTACTTTACTTGTAACATCAAAAAAGTAATCTGAATGCGTTATGCATGTTACTTGTAATGCGTTACCCCCAACACTGATCATTTCAGATGAGATTGAAAAAACGTATCGCTAGGTTTTCTCAGAGGAGGGCTATGATAGAAATGTGCATGTCCATCTTGAACATAATCAGAATTATCAGCTAATAAGGGTAAATCTCCATACTCTGGTGCACTGGAGGGAGCATCTGAGTGGTTTCCACAGTTGTACCTTGACAGGCTGTAGAAAATTCTGATGGAATCACGTCCTCATGTTCTGATATCAAAGATACGCAAAGTGCAACTTGTATGAAGTTGTATGAAGCCATTGCAATATTTTGCATTTATATTTTTTGTATATATTTTATAGTTTTCACATTATTTGATATAATTGCATTGATTAGTTTGTTAAATTCACATACTTTATCTGTTTGATTATTGTCTTATATTTAATACAGTATATCTTCAGTTTAAACCAACCGCATGCTGTCCACTCAAGTGGACATCTGAAGATCTCTTTGAAAAATTTGTAAAAAAATAAAATAAAAATCAATTCTTGTTTTTCATGCCCTAAGAGCAATAAAAACACATAGGAAAAAAAATCCTGACTGAGGGTATCATAATTCATGCATGAAAGGGTTAATACTCTTTTTATCTTTATCATCTTAATAAATGAACATTAAGATAAAATAAAAAAAAATCTGATTTTAATCTGATTTCAAAGCACATAATGGATGTGGTTTTGATCTGAATTTAAAAAAATCTAATTTCAGAGAAAGATCAAATCAATAAAAAAAAAATCAAGATAAGATATATTTTATGTGTTTTGAACTCCAAAAAGTAAATGCACATGAGTCATACTAGCATAAAATTAAACTAATCTTAATTAAATTAAATTAAATTAAAGTTAGGCCTGCGAATAAGTTGTTACATCCTGTCTATTCTCCTGCCTAAAATGATCTGTTTTGCTTGTGTGTGTGTGTGTGTGTGTGTGTGTGTGTGTGTGTGTGTGTGTGTGTGTGTGTGTGTGTGTGTGTGTGTGTGTGCAGTACACATGGAGACCTACACTCTGTGACATTGTTAAAGATCACTGGAGTCTCTTTACAAGTGCTGCATTTTTCTGCTACTTGTTCAAATGTTACTTTCAGAAATATGTAATTTATGCCTGTAAACCAATAAATGTATTCAGTGAATTTTCACCTGAGTATTTCAGAGGAGTTGTTTGGGTGCTGCAGGGCTCAGTGAGTCAGGTATTAGGATGGCGGATGCTTTAGAACAAAATGACACCATAGCAAACACTTCCTGCAGCAGCGGAATGTTGCAGCAAAGTTATTATCGGTAATGGGCAAGACCATGGCTAAAACTTCTGAGACGTTCCCCGGG
Source organism: Leuciscus leuciscus (assembly GCF_965113295.1). Classification (NCBI taxonomy): domain Eukaryota; kingdom Metazoa; phylum Chordata; class Actinopteri; order Cypriniformes; family Leuciscidae; genus Leuciscus; species Leuciscus leuciscus. The sequence goes on along the minus strand of NC_138747.1, from coordinate 17,544,029 downwards.
GATGTAATGTGAGAACAGTGAGCCTAACTTTCTGCTTTCAACTTGATTGTGCATAATGCAATTAGCTTGATCGTTTTAGTGAATCACTTTGTTCCAATAAACTGTAACATATATCATATTTGACTTGCCATGTTATTAGTCTTAGACTCAGACGACACGCCCACAGACTGCACACGGTCTGTTCACTGACTGACCAAAAACTGGACACCACTTTCTTGCTCTGGCAATCTCTAGTCTGATTGGCTGACCTTATCCATCTTCCGTACATAAGTCAGCAAAGTCGAATTTACAAGGTACCTTGTTGATTTGCCTAAGTTTGCTAGATAAATGGCATCAAATCCTTGAAAGAAATAGGCGCTTAGTAGCAAGTAAAGAAGGTAACCACAAGAAGAACGGTATGTTCTGCTTTGTTTTTGTCTGTGCTAAAGTATTTTTGAATGATCAGAAATTTGAATTGCAAAGTCATACACATTTTATTTCTTCATAGAGACTGCAGCACAATTACTTCATTTTTAATGTTTATTATGCACAATATTTATCTGTTTATTATTATTATTGGTTACACTTTATTTCGATGGTCCCCCAACAGACATTCTAATGACTTTAAGTAACTTTGCAACTACAGTACATGTTAACTAATTCTCATTAAAACAGTAGTAGACTATTTAGGTTCGGGTTAGGTGTTTGTTTGGGTTAGTAGAATAAGTTGACATGTATGAGAAAATAAATAAATTATAATAAATTATAATAATAGGGCTATAGCAGCCTGGTTGCTGACTGAAGCTAAGAAGGGTTGACCCTTGTGATGGTGACACTATACTGTCAAAATCACCATCCTTTGGATGAGATGTTAAACTGAGGTCCTGACTCTGTGGTCATTAAAATCCCAGAATGTCCTTCGAAAAAAGAAAAGGGGTGTAGCATCCTGCATCCCAGCATCCTGGCCAAATTTGCCCATTCGTTGACTTCATCACTCCGTCTTCTCTCCACCAATAAGCTGGTGTGTGTGGTGGGCATTCTGACGCAATATGGCTGCCGTCGCATCTTCCAGGTGGATGCTGCGTGGTGGTGGTTGAAGAGATCCCCCCTTCCATGTAAAGCGCATTGAGTGTCGAGAAAAGTGCAACATAAATGTAATGGATTAATATTAGTTTAAACGTATGACATATTTTATAATCTATTTCAGATAATCTTGTCCCAAATTTCCATATCTACATGGTTCTTTTTCAGGAAAAAAGAAAAGAAAAAAATGCTGTGTGGACCAAAGCTTGACAGTTTTTCAAAGACAATGTCCTATTTGATGAGTGTTACACGTCATAATTTTGACCGTTCCACTTCGCAAATTCGCCTTCAGGCATCATGCACAGGAAGTTCATGTGCCGTCAATTTGCTGTGATGTACTGATGAGTGCTTACTCACTCGTAACATCTGCACATGCTCACTCACATCTCAACGTCCCAGCATCTCCTTAATGCCACTCAAGGCAAATGACTTAATCATTCCATTACCTTTTGCTGCTGTTAGTCTCTTTAGCAAACCAGGAAGATGGCTGAGATGTTCGGAAGGTCTCCTGGTAGGCCATATTGCAAAAACTATGGTGGGTAACTGGCTTGAGGTTTGGTTGTGATGCATAGAAGAGTCAATGGCTTCCAGTAAATGACTATTTCTCTCCCTCTGCCCCACCTCACCTCCAATGATTGACGGAGAGGTGGAATTAGAGTGCTTTGAGAGATTGGTGTGTGTGGCTTGCCTAGAAGCATCTACATAATTGTGTGTGTGCGTGTTTAGTACATGGTTACTTTAGCATCTGATCTGAGCATGCTCCGTGAATCAGGGGCCTGAAAGCAGTTTGTGAAGGCTCACATCGGCTGAGTTACCAGGCCGTGCACTACGTGTCTCCACCATGATTTATGGTCCCCAATTCAGTCAATAACGGCCTGGCCGGAGATGCAAAGCTCCTTGAGATTAGATTGCTCTGCTGTGGCCTGCACATAGGGGTCTGTATTAAGAGGTGTCAGCACATTGGGCGATGCGCCGTGTGCTCGCCATTACGTCCTGAAGAATTTGAAGTTGACGGCTTCGGTGCATCAGGTGCAAGAGTCAGTCTGCTTTAGTCTGTTGGGTCCATGCATTCTCTAATGTGGGTGAATCTTCTTTCTTTTCTTTTTTTTAAGTCCCCCTGTAGTCAATACTTTTAATCCCCTAAGATTCATATTTGATCACCAAAGTGACATATTTAAATGTTTTTTTTTTTTTTGAAAACAATTCTGCATGACTTAAAATAGAAATCCCCAATGTTAAAATCAAGATTCGGCCAATTTTGTGCCAAAATTTTGTGACCCACCAAATTCTGTGACCCTAATAGGTGCTGTATTGAGCTAATCCGACCTACTCCTAATCCTATCCCTACCATCACTACAGTGCCCACAAGGGCCACATAAATCAGCACTACACCGGGACTCGAACTCGGGTCGCCCCGAAGCACATCTGCACTCATGGCCGCGGGAAGTAGGGGTGCTGAGGGTGCTGCAGCACCCCCTGACGACAGCTGTTTCACTACATTGGAATTTAAGATGACATGACTTTAAATAACTTTTTGTTTTTCGCCATGTTTTTTAAGAACACTTTCTACCTTTATAAAATTACTCTAAAGATTATTTCGTTTTTATATGTTGTCGAATAGGGTTTTATGACTCTAAAAGAAATTAATATATCATTAATATACCATCATCTCAGATCTGATTTGACACTCTTTTAATGCATGTTCACTCAGACGTCGGTGAAAAAACGAAATATAGATGTATTGATTAAAGCATTCATCGGCATTAGGGGCTTTTCACACAGAACGTGTTTTTCCATTCCACTCTGCTACTTTTCCATTGTTTTTCAGTGTGAACGCACTACATCTGACACAGCTTTCTCAAAATGCAGCACCAACTAAAACATGCCTCGAGACCTTGCGTTTTTCCCTAGTTCCACTGCCCGCGTTTGGCGTCTTGCGTTTTCGCTTTGAAAGTTTATGCTTTCTGTGTGAACCGGCACTCCTGAGTATCATAAGGTAATATGCAGATTTGTGTGCTGTGATTTTTAAAATGTATCATGAGTTCTGAGCATTCTCACATAACTCTATCCTCATTCATGTTCATCTTTTTGTTTGGGCTGTTTAATATTAGGATTTTGTTTTAAAATCCTCTACCATAGCACCGCCGCGCAATGTCAAGCCCCGCCCATTAAGCCCCGCCCCCAGCACCCCCCTGATAAAATATGTTCCTGCGGCTATGTCTGCACTACATATTGAGGCACTGCCTACAAAGCCACCGGCTCCGACAATTAGAAGATATTTAAATAAATGTTATAATTATAATAAAAAAATACTTAATTTAATACAAGGCATGTTTATTAAATGATAACTACGAAGGAAACAGAATTACATTTAAAACGGTCTTTTAATTTCTCCCTCTCACTCTCCCTCCCCGCCCAATTCCGTTTTTTTTAATCCAAATACAGATACGAATAATTTTGATATTGTAACATACAGATATGGCTTTGCTGCACACCCCTAATAAACCTTGTATAATTCATAAAATGTCGTGTATTTTCAGAAATGGAAATATAACACCAACAGTCTAAATTTTTAATGCCACAACATTCATATTTTTCTAGTTTTCTTTACCTGTTTTAGAAAGAGACACTGAAGCTTAGCATATATAGTTGCTAAAAAAAGAAAAATTTATAAAAATAGATAAATCAACATGTACAAAGAAAAAAAAGAAGAATTTTATATATAGTGTATATTAGCATTTTATACATAGTGTATATAGTATTTTAATTTATTGCTATTGAAATCACGCTGTCCTCATTTTCATTTGTAAAGTTCACATTTAATTATACTGGCTTCACAGGATCACAATTGCGTTGTAATTTTTGATATGTTCATTAAAACATCACTTTATCCTTGGGTTTAATAACTCTCATTACTTCCTATAGCAGAGCAAATGCCACAGAGACATTGACCTCAAAAATGCATGTCAGTTCATGTCCCCAGAATTAATGATCAAAATGAAACTGTCATCCACAAATAATCAAAGCTTGTTTTACAGTGAATGTGTCATTGTTATGTGTCTGTGGCACTTGTGCTAATCTGGACAATGTCGCACTCATTGTTGTAATGGTTCTGTAATTGCTTTAATCTCTTATGTGAAGCAACATTCGGTATAGTAAAACTCGAGGTTCAGTTGTCGCTGCTGGCATTACGAATACTGAACACATGTGAGGAGGTGATAAGAACCCTGGTAGCCTGGTTATAGCAGCTGTTACCTAGATAATTAAATTGGTGGTGACATGTTGAGGTGTACACCACACTGTCCTCCCTCTTTCTGTCTAATGATGGTTAAATCTAATTTACTGAGCAGGGATATACGCTTAGATACTTAGTGTAAACCTCCAGGAAGTTTGTGAATGTTATGACAGGCAACAAAGTTTTTAAAACGCGTCCTGTGACTGTCAGGCTGCCGTTAGGGAATAATTTATTTTGTGGTGGCGGTGGCATGTTTATCGAATTTCAATAGCAGTGTTTGCGGCTGTGAATCTCGGCTCTGAAGGTATTGTTTAGTTGTTTCTGTCAAAATATAATGATTTTGAGACTGGTTTAAAATAGTTCAGAGTTTTTACTGCCTATCAGGTAAGTATGTTCTAATATGTTATAATGCGGTAAAACTGATTTTATTAGTATTTTATATGATGTTTAATGTTTTATTATTTTGAAAATATTTGTGTGTGTGTGCGCACGCGCATGTTTAGTTGTTAGTGTGTGTGTGTGTGTTGTGTGTGTGTGTGTGTGTGTGTGTGTGTGCGTGTGTGTGTGTGTGCGTGTTTGTGTTTGTGTGTGTGTACCTAGTAAACCCTATGTTGTGAGGACAAAATATCCCCACTATACCAGTAATGTTTCATATTATTTGGTCCCCATGACGAAAAACGTAAAAATAATTACGCAGATTGAATGTCCTCATAATGATAATACTACCTGTGTGTGTGTGTGTGTGTGTGTGTGTGTGTGTGTGTGTGTGTGTGTGTGTGTGGTAAACCCTTAGTTGTGGGGACAAAATGTCATCACAAGGGTGGAAATAGACATTTTTGGTCCACATTAGGAGAAAAAAACCGTCTAAAATCATTCTAAATGATGTTTTTTTAGGGGGTAGAGTACACAGATTGTACAGTATAAAAATCATGTGTTTAAAATGTTTCTTAAGCATGAAAGCGGCATATTACAATGATTTCTAAAGGATCATGAGACACTGAAGACTGCTGAATATTCAGCTGTTCCATTTCAGAAATAAATGGCATTTTAATATTTTTAATATTTCACGATATTACTGTATTACTGTTTTTACTGTAATTTTATTAAATAAATGCAGCCTTGGTGAGCATGAGACTTATTTCAGAAACATGAATAAATCTTATCCCCAAATGTTTAAATTGTAGTGTATGTGTATCTACTGTATCATATTTAAGTATACATTTATGTATAAATAATGAGTTCAGTAAGTTCCCCGACACTGCTTGTTACGTACATTTGAAGCTTAACTGCGGTTATAAAAGCTTAAAATGTTCATGTAGAGGTTTCCCTTTGCCTCCATTGCTGTCAATGTATGTTATCATCACTGGCACTGGCTGTCTGTTTGTGAACCCAACCCTGAAACCAAGCTCCCACCATCCTCCTGACTCTTCTTCCATTAATGTTGGAAGTTCATTACCCTGATCTGTCTGTCAGGTGGGAAAGGAGGGGGCGGAAGGAAGAGAGAAAGAAAGAGGGGGGAAGAAAGGGAGTAGTGAAAGTATTGCAACTAGTGAAAAAAAAAAAAAATCCCATATGCAGGGGTCATTCTAGGGCAAGTGGATGTATGGGGCTTAGACTAGACAACATTGGTTATAAATCCGGAGTCATCCATTGTTGTAACATTAGATTATGATAGACGTTTAAATAAATGTTTGAAGTATGCAATATTTCAATATTCTGAAATAGGGGAGGCTGGGGCTATTCGTCATATACAGTTGTTACAAGGACTATATCTCAGTAACTAGGGCACATTTATGGAATGTTTTATGTTGATTTCAAAGCCCTCGTTCAAAAGTCTCTTTATTTTGTAGTCCAAACAAAGTGTCATTGATTTTTTATATTGGGCAAGTTGTTGCATGTGTTTTATATTTTGTAATTATACATATTGTGTGTGTGTGATGTGTGTGTGTGTGTGTGTATACGTATACATATACATATACATACTGTATACACACACACACACACACACACACACATTACATGTGAGGAATTTCGAGGTCAGGGCAACTCCTTGAACTGCTCATCATGTTCCTCAATGCGGTTACAGTGCGTTTTGGCAGGGTGCATTATCCTGCTGAAAGAGGCCATTTAGAGGGAACACCCTTGTCCTGACGGGGTGTACCTGGTCTGCAACAATGTTTAGGTAGGTGGCATGTGTCAAATATATGTCCACATAAATGGCCAGACCCAGGGTTTCGCACACTACCTCAACCGGCTTGTCGTCGTCCCATAGTGCATCCTGATGCCATCACTTCCCCACCTAAACGGCACATACTTACACAGCCGTCCACATGATGTAAAAGAAATCCGGACTCATCGGACAAGGCGACCTTCTTCCACTTCTCCACGGTCAAGTTCCGACGCTCGTGTGCCCATTGTAAGTGCTTTCGACGGTGGACAGGGGTCATCATAAGCACTCTGATTGGTCTGTGGCTACTCAGCCCCATACACGGCAGGGTGCGATGTACTGTGTGTTGTGACACATTCCTCCCTTAGCCATCATTACAATTTTCTGTGACTTGTGCCACAGTAGACCTTCTTTTGGCAAGGATCAGACGGGAAAGCCTTTTTTGCCCTTGTGCATCAATGAGCCTTGGGCGCCCAAGACCGTCGTCGGTTTATCCCTCCTCTGACCACTATTTGTAAATTAAACCCCAAAGCCTTGCCGTTTCAGAGATACTCTGACTCAGGCGGCTTGCCATAACAATTTGGCCCTCGTCAAAGTTGTTCTGATCTTTATTCCTGCCCATTTCTCCTGCATCCAACATGTTGGTTACAAGAACTAATTGCTTTTTTGCCATTTAATCTACCCAGACCTTATTATGTGGACTTGTTAGGAGAGGATCAATGATATTCGCTTCACCTGTGACTAGTCATAATGTTTTTGCTCATCAGTATGTACAGTATGTGTGTGCATGCGCTTCATTGTGTTTAACTGCATTTCCTCATAGAATAAGAAATTCACCAGACTTTGTTGATGACAAAAGATAGGTTTAGTTACTAGAGTATGTCTGAAGTATACAGCATAATTACAATTTCGGTGAAGATAATTACCAAGCATGAACATGCAAGTAATGAATACAAATGCAAGAAAAGAAGAAGAGGGGAAAAAAGCTTTCCCAAAAATTTGAAATCCCACCATTATTTAATGGTTATATACAAAAACAAGAAAAACACTTCACTGGAATTATTTTTTATTTTATTTTTTTTTGATGAAACAACATTACATTTGCTTTTGAGTGTTTTCCACATGGGTGGCAGTAATTGTAGCCCTTTTATTTATGGGTCACGCTGACCTTTAGCCAAGGCGAAATCCATGCTGCCGTGCACTTCAGACATACTTTCAGCTCAGTCAAGTATTATGATCATGTGTCTGGAGAGTCGTGTGCATTTCTGGGGTTGCCCATCCACACTGCTTACTTATTCATACTGTCTATCACACATGAACTCACAAGTATGTGTAATTTTTAGCTTGAAGATGCACGGGGTTTTAAAACCTAGAGAGCCTCTTTGTGCTTAAATGCAACTCAGGAAGCTTGTCTAGAGATTGCATGCTAGAGCATGCGGCCAGTAAAGCATGAAGAGTACACTTAGTCCATCTAAAAAACAGAAATTATTCAAGATGTCCTTCAGTGGTTGGCAAATTTAACACCAGGAACTGCAAGGGATCTGTAAAAGATCTACTTGGTTTTCCTCCGATGCAAAAGCTGCTGTTTTTATTTGGGAGGATGTACTCTAGCATGTTTCCTTGTCAGGTCGAGTGTTTATCTGGAATTATGCACTCGCTTGGGATGACAGATCATGTTTTGCGGCTCGGGGGTGCGGGATTGCTTGGTTGTGCTTGTGGCGTGTCTTTACTGTGCGGGTCACTTAAACGCAAGCAAATTGATTTCTTTTCCTCGCCCCCTTCCGTTAAGCCTCAACTCCGGTGCAGGCACTTCTCGCCAGGAAACCTCTGTTTGACAGCACAACATAAACCTACATCAGTCTTACATCTCATGTGGGCATTATCCCCTAAGCCTGTCATTTTACCAAAGTGTCACATGGACTGTTGACAGCAGTCAAGAGTTGGATGCGTGAAGCGCTAATAAATCAGACCTCTCAGTGCTACATATGAGAGAGAGGAGCGTTATGGGTAAAACATAAATCAGAAAATGATATCATAGAGAGGACCCCTGCAGACCCTAATGATTGTGTGTCAAGGTCAGTAATCTTAAAATATCAGATAATTTACATCAGGTTCTAAAAATGTCATGTAACTCACCAAGAACCTAATGATATTTATTCATTCATAATTCATAATATATGGATTAGACAAACAATATGTAATGTTTGTAATATATAATATTTATAAAAAACAATCTTTTATCTTGGGAAATATATTGAGAAAACTTCAAAATAATTATCCCTGTTTTTATCTTTAACTAAAAAAATAACAAACAAAAAAAGTAAACTTAATTGAAATAAAATTAAATACAATATAATATAAAAAATAAAAGATAATAAAATAAAAAAATGTTTTACATGAAAAACTAAACAAAAATTGGAAATATTGCCTTAGCAACTAACTGAAATGAGTTTGTTGAAGTACTAAAATTAAAAGTGAATTAAAATGAGTTACAACTATTTAAAACTATTCAACTTTAAATAGGTTTTACTTTATTTAAAAAATAAAAAAAAAGTCAAAAGCCCATGAATTTACAGAAATGTACATGAAATACAAGCTATAATAACTGTAAAACGTCTCAGGTTATGAATGTATCCTTGTTTCCCTGAGTAGGAAAACGAGACACTGCATCCTAGGACTCTAATGGGGAATGCCTCTGTCATGACTGGTGTCTGAAGCACATCAAAACACAACAATAACATTGGCTGGGAACAACCTATGACGTCACTACTAGTGTGACCAGAGTATAAAAGGGTGCCTGTACACGTTATCCACTTCTTGTCTGAAAGAAAATAACAATAAATACTGTTTCATACGAGTTGTATTAACTCACACTACTCAGACTGCTATGCTGCACCTTAGGGCAGGGCGGAGATGATTGTCCCAATTGACATTACGATTTATTCATGTTTATGTCCCAGAGCATGCTCCTCACCAAGCAAATCACGCTCAGATTTTGTGTATCATCAGATGTTAAATAGTGCTGGCACGGATGTGCACACTTCCTGAAAGCTTTCGCTGCCATTACTGCCTTCGACACATCACAAACAAACGGCTCCTGAAGGCAAGAGGATGATGTGTACTACTACCCTTTTATGCTCTGGTGGCACCAGTAGTGACGTCATAGGCTATCACCAGCCAATGTTATTGTTGTGTTTTGACACGTGTTTCAGACACCGCTCATGCCGGAGGCATTCCCCATTTCGACGTGCCGACATGATTGGGATCCCTATGGAAAATGCCACGGTTGCTGCCACCTCCAGCGGTCTCTCAGACCCCCAAGTGACTGGGGCGGAAGACCTGCGTAGAGAGAGTTGTACTGCTGTTCTGTATAACCCACACAGTAAGACTCTTTGGAAAACACTGGGAAAGCGTGCCCCTTCCAGGGGAGAGGTACGCTGCAGAAGCCACATCCTGCCCGAAGGGAGGTAACATGTGGAGTTACATATATGGACTGGGGAAGCACACGGGAAGAAACCGGCTCTACATGCAGGCTATAGAATCTAGCGAACGTGTTTGGTGTTGCCCAGCCCACAGCTCTACAGATATCTGCCAGCGAGGGTACGTCTCGGGCAACGCAACACTCCCGGAAGGAGGTAACGCAGCCGAGTCTTCATCCCCAGAGAACTGAAGCTTCCCCTCCGATGCTGCGACCGACATCTGGTCATCAGCGGGAGCCCCGAAGGAAACGACTGGTCATCCATGCGAAGGACCAGCGCGCTCCACCGGCTGCTGCGTTTGTGAGGCGTGAGGGGCCCACGGAGATTGGCTTGGTGGGGAAGCCCTCACGGTGATCCTCAGGTCACCCTGGCTAAGCGCTGAAGTAGCCCTATTCTTGGGACCAGAATAGGAACTAGATCGGGGCATAGGCGAGGGGACTGCGCCTTCCTTGAGGAAAGCAAGTCTCGACCTTAACGTGGCAATAGTCGGGTTTCCGCAGTGAGAACATTAGCTATTTACAAAAGCAGCCTCAGTGTGCTGAATGCCATAGCATGAGAGGCATCTATTGTGACCGCCAGCTAGCGCCAGGGAACGACCGCACCCAGAAACGCACATGACATCCTGAAAAGGACGCAGTGTCACACCTGTGTTGCTCTTTTAGTATAAGTAAAACTCTTTTAAAAGTTTTGAGACACCCAGGGATGGCCGCGGTGTAACAGCAGGAATGAACGAGGAATGAGCCTGCTATACACTCTCAAAAGGGGAAACGCCCACCGAACTGACAGAAAAAAATGCTGTGAAAACAGCAGTTTTTGAGCTTCAGAGTGCTTGCGGCCACCGCTGATCGCGCCATCACACCAACACTGGAACAGAGTCTTCAATCTGCAGAGTCTCTTGCAGCACTCGTGGAGAAGTGTACACCACTCAGCTCCTAAGTGAAAGACAAAGGTGCGTGCATCCACTTCCGTATTTATACCCGCGCTACAGGGCGGGACACGAGATGCAAAGCTTGCATGCCAATATGCATTGGATCGTTCTGTAGACACTCGAAGAATAATAGGGTTCCCGTAGTGATCTCGATTACGTTGGCACGTCGACGTACCATTGAACGTGACCGACTGAAAGGGAACAGAAGGCTTAAATACACAGAGGATGGCAATCAACAGAACAGGTGTGAGCTAATCAGAAGCCATAGTGAGAAATGACTGAGAACTCAGGCGTCGCATCCAAAATCATCTGAGTAGGTACTACATTTGATTTTGAATTTACTTCACAACCATTAAAATAGTATGTTCTAGTATGAATATGGGTAGTATGAATGAAATTCAGCCATACTACATCCGCTATGTTGTTACTGTCATGTGGCCTACCAGTGACAGTTGCTTCACTTCACTGGCATTCATATATCCTCTCCCGTGGCCTCATGGGATAGTAAAGTGTCCATCAAATGCACACTTCAGAATCTTGGTGGTAGTAGTAGGCCATCCGGGTACTTTTCTTTCACTGTTTTTGGAATACTATGTATTCGGATATCATACACTTTTAGCATACTCTTTTTCGCATACTATATAGTAGGAAGCAATGGCAAATGACAGTGACAATGAAATACAATGACTATAAAGTAAACAGGGCTGCGTTTCCCAAAAGCATCATATGCAACTGTTCTGCGATCAATTTAGGCTAATGATGCTTTTGGGAAGACAATGAAACTGAACGTGACAGAGACAATGATATTTTTCTAACTAAATTTAAACTTCAAAAAGTCATTTGAAACCAACAGGAATATAAAGAGTATATTTCTAAGAACTTGGCACATTTGATTTAAACTACATTTTAAAAAGCTTTTCCTTTTCTTTATTGTAGACACTATTCACTAGAGACTTTACTGAGATGTGATGTGAAAGGCAACTAGGGGAATTTTTTTAAAATGTATTTCTATTTTTAGATACTGCAGAAAATAAATGTATAGTCTTCTATAATATGACGTTGTTAGCATAATGTAAATATGTTGCTTGCCAAAAATATATTTTAGAATACAGTTAAATGACTGTCAATGGAGAATGTTGCTTTTAGAATGTTACATCTGCCAACAGGTACTAACGGGCAATGTTATTAATCTAATTCCTAAATGGGATGATAAGATCAGAAGTCAGGCTTGTATTAATGCATTCTAGTCCATGATGTCACTGATATTATATTACAGTTAAATGCTGTAGTTGTGTGGCACTGTAATCTGAGGCCATAAGTCTATGTAATGATGGTTTGATTGTCCCCGATGTCATGCTAATCATTAGTATACTTCTGCAGGGACCATGACTTTCGCATGGCTCTCCATCCCACAGGACACACTCATGCACATTAAGTGGAATAATTAGCACCCCACATGTATCTTTTGCCGAGGTTGCACTGAATCACAGCGATTTCTCCCAAAATATTTATAATTCACGAGCTCGTTCACGGTTATGTGGCAAAGCCGAGCCATATGGAGACGCATTATAATCCACCTTGTGGAGCCATCAAAATGACAATATGGGGGTGATTTGCACATGGCAAGGATTAATATCCACGAGAGCACAGAGCCATCAATACAGAATGCAGTTTACCCACTTAATCGCAGACCCCTGGGTGAGAGGCAACATATTGGGATCTTGAGGACGGCAATTAAAATTTTAATTTCTTCCTCTAACTGGTTTGTCTTCATTAGTGAGGCTTGGAGTGATGGTGACTGTAGACCTAAAACCATGTTGGCCAGTGGCACCAGAACAAGTTTTTGAGTGGAGAGGCCAGAGGACAGGCAGCTTCTGATGTCACTGTATGGAGGAGGCTAAACTCATGAATATTAATTAGTTTGTGATGACGTTGCAGATGTTTCACTCATTTGGATATATTTTGATATATCATGCTAGATTTACATCAGCACAGATTGTAAAATGTATTGTTTTTGGTTCTGTCATGTTTGCCTGTGTGCTCTGTCATTTAATGCAGTTTCCCAGTGTGTCTGATTGTTGTATTCAGTTCACCTGTTGTCTAAATAATTATCTTAATAGTTTCTCGTTTAGGATAGTATTTATGCTCCTTGTGTTCCTGCAGTCTTTGTCCTGTCTACGTCTATGTTAAGGTGTTGTGTGATCCGTTTCCCAGAGTGTTCCTCAGAGTTTTGAATTAAATACAGTTTCCTGATTTATTTGTCTTTGTGCGCTTCTTATATACAACAACTGGTGACACCATTATTGTTACATTACTTTTTTTATTGTTAATTAATAATTAATCAGGGATCAATTCTGTTAAACAACAATTACAGAAAGTCACAATTTAAATATAAGTTGGTGAAGTTTGGTTGAGTGGGTTTAAAGTGGAGGCGGCTGAAAGCAGTTCCTGTGCCCCTAATGTTGACCTCTACTACTGAAAACTTGGTTCTTTTGTTTGTTGACCTTTTTAGGAAAATGTTTGGATCAGTCATCTCTGAATTTAGTTACCCTAACTAAATGCAACCTTTCTCTCCCCAACAACACAAACTAGTTTATAGTTTTTATGTAATTACAATTTAAGTTTATCTGTCTTTTACTGACATTTTGTATCTGGGTAGGGGGAGCACAAGATTATCCGCAAATGTTTTATGCTGTCAGGATGAAACGTGTAGAATATCACAAAAATGACTAGGAATCGAATTGCTCTGCATCTCACTTACAATCATTGTCAGTTCCACTTTAGATAGATTCGCTATCCAGAATCAATTCCCCTCTCCACTGGCATGCGGATTGGGTTGAGAAATGCAATCAAATTACAAGTAAGTGCTCAAGGAATGTGCCACAGACCTTTCAAAGCTACAGCTAAAATAAATAAGGTATGACATACAATGAAATTTTTAGGTTTAATGGTGAAGTAGGAAATCAGTTGCTCATGTATTTAGGGAAGATTCTAGGATTACAATCTTAGGAAATATGGCTTGGAGGATTTCTTATTTTATTCTTATTTAATTTTTCTTCTTAATTGTCTTTCTTGCTTAATTAAATCTTACTTTACTTTTGATTGATTGATTGATTGATTGATTTACAAATTTAAATCTGACATGTTTGTTAGCACATGTTGGTTGAATTTTATTTTGGGATTGTATTGAATGAAATGAAATTCCCCAAAATAGAAAGTCTAACTGTGGCAGTAGTTATTAGTGACTCGATTTATAATATATATATATATATATATATATACTGTTGTTTAAACGTACAGTATGGAATTTTTCGCCACTAGGGGTCGCTAACCTATTTACAATAACAAAGGCGTAGTTTGATGACGCAACATTTGCTAAGAATTATGGATCTTGTCGTCAACGTCAAGCCGACCGATCTAATCTATGGATCTAATAGTGTTTATGGATGCCTGAATACATCGACGCTTTTATCATGACTGTGATATGAAGCAGTTCGGGATTGCTAAGAGACAGCTATCAGCTCCACACGCGACGTGATATGGACATTTTATTCTACTGAACTAATGTTACACGCGAGTGCAGAATTACTACTCACAGTCACAGGTCAGTTTATTAGACAAATTAAACTTGTGAGGTAACGCAGCGTTCTTTCACTTGGTCTAACATTACACTATCACACTAAACTGCATTTGAATGTGTTGAAATGTATGTGTTAGTTTGTCTGTATGAGACTAGCAGTAAGCTAGATCAACATTAGAATAACATACAGATCATATTCTAACATTTCATCATGTTGAGCTATATAACATTGATTAGTTTTATGTAAATGTGCTCACCTGTTTAATAAAGTACATGTAGAAGCGGTCGAAGTCTCGGACGTGGAGCTCTCGTTTATATACTGTCTATGGGAGCTCTAGGCCTCTCGAAAACACCGCGCTGATATTGATTCTCGTTTAGTTCTCCTTTTGTATCCAAAGTCTGCTTGCCATGGTCCATAATGTTTGAACGAAACAACAACAGCGTGCAAATAGACATTGCGAACTACCGTCAGTCGCTTTGGTTACTATCAGAGGGCTCTGAGTCTGGTGGTTCATAGCTCTGGTTGCCATGGCAGTACGAGCGGAAACCAGGGACAACGCGGATATGACGCCATTGACGGCGACAAAACGGAAATAAAGAAACGGGACGTTTCTCGAATTAAATTACAAATTTCTCCTGGTTTGAAAGTTGTTGGAAACAGTCGGGATAATGTAAGTACACAACTAAAAAAATATATATAACATAGATATAGTGATTTTTGCCATTTTTAAAGCAAAAAAGTTACATATTGTGGCTTTAACTGTGTATATATATATAATTATTTTTCCCACCACTGTTTGCACTTCTGTCATTCGTATTATAAAATCACAATGTCAGTTTTTCGTAGAGTTGCAGACCCCAGCTTGTTCATGGAGTGATATGGACAGTGGGTGTTCTGGGCAAATTATCAGATTCAGCAAGTCATTAGGGTACGAGTTAATACACCACAATATGCAAACTTGCATACATTTGCTTATTGGTTATTAAAAACTCAGACGCTTGTAATAGCACTAAAGTATATATGAATCAGTTCCATTGAATTCTGTCACATTCTTTGGCATTATAACATTAATTTGCAAACTGTCTCAAAGTAAGGAGGGGGTGGTGGGGTTTGTGAAATAAACAGTTGTATGTTGATTTTTCCCTGGCAAAACCTGATAATGACTCTGCATGATTAATGCTTGTAATTTACTCCTTGTCGCAAAGAGTCTACTTCAGCACCCTACCACCAAAAGCATCTAAGATTGGAAATCCCTAACAAGTAGAATAGATGAAAGGCCAAATGCTCAAAGCAATTAAGAGATACTGCCAATTGTGGATGTTTACGGTCCGCAGGTAATGCAAATTTATCAATTTGGCTATTTAAATTAATTTACAGTGTTAATTTCCCGTCTGCTCTTCTGGAGTGATGATATGTGTCCATTCTTTATGCAAAAGTCTATTATATGTCAGAGCACTGTCTGAAAGAGACTTTTTTGGGGGGAGTTTCAAAGATCCAGGCCTTTCATTTGACACTATCACTAAGTTTTGAGTGAGGAAAACAAGATGAGTTAAACACTCAAGTGTCTGAGGCAATTGCATTTGTCGCGGGGTCTCTGGGGTTTTCCATCTGGCTGTGCTTGGGTAGGACTTACGAAAAATTCACAAAATGGCAAATATAGGAAATGGATGGGAGCGATTGGCCGGGGACATGGTAGGGAGAGATTGTAACAGTTTTTATGGCATTTCATCAACATTCGGTTCAGCTGGGGTGTTTTTTATTTTATTTTTATTTATTTTTTGAACAGGGAACAAAAACAACATGTTATATCTGAATGCGTTTGTATCATCATTTTAAATGTACTGCTCAAATCATTTAATTAATATATGGGTTGTGACATACATGCTATATGAAACAAATAAAAAATTGCCTTGGGAGCTTGTTGCTTTGCGTTCTCCTGTTATCCAATTAGCGGTCTCTGTTTATGCACATTTCACATTGATCTCTTTCTTGATCTTCAACTTCTATGTTCTCCTTTCTTCACCTGTCACACCAGTGTGGTCTCATTAGTATTTAGGTGTTTCACATAAAGTGATGTTCTAACACATAGATGATATAATATTGAGTTTATTTTTATTGTATTGGGTCAGTTTGATTGAATGCTTCTTTTAGAAATTCTAGTTTAAACATGTGCAAGTTCTTTGAAATGTACTCTTTATACTTATGTTGGTTTTATATGGCTCTGAATGAAATAAAATAAAACATCTACATCTTAATCATTATTTTAAATATATCAGTCAGTAAATCAGTAAAAACAAACAAACAAAATTATTAATAAATAATTCAAGGTAAAAAATGTATTATATCGCAAATTACTTATATTAACATCATTCATAATGTATTCACTCTTTTGGAAGAGTAGCACTGATACAAAGCAGTGTTGATAACGTTTTTTATTTTTTTAAACAAGAATAAAAGATTATGCAACACAACATAAGAATGTTTTCTGTTCAAGAGTTTAATTATTTTAATGAATAATTTGTTTCTTCATTGTGACATTAAGACGTTGTATCACCTTGACATTTTACCAAGCAATCAATTAATCAATCAATTAATCAGAAATTAAAAACATACTCCTCATAGAAGATGTGTATTCAAGTCATTGTATAAATTAATTTTTTTAAGAAAATTAATGACAAAAAAGAGCATCATGTAGATGTAGCCTAATTTACCCAATTTTATTTATAATAAATACGATTAATTAAAGGTATAGCGGAGGATCTTTCCAAATTTTAGATAAGACCCGCCCTCTCCACTTTTTGAAAAGTATGATTGATTCACCAGAATGATTGACAATTAGGAGGACCAATAGTATAGGTTACCCACCAGGAAGTAAAACATCCTCCGCTATATACATTGTCATATTAAACCGTTTACTAATTGAACTAGTTAATTAGGATTTGTAAAGATTTTTATATCTGGAGTTGTAAATATGTAAATGGGTTTTTCTTGTACTGTATGCTATCATTACATTGATATTGTGTGATTCAGTGACTGCCAAAATGTATATGTACACTTCACGTATGAATACCTTGGTCACAGCTCATTGGGCTCTTTGCAGTGGGATTCTGTAGGGTTTCATTAAGACCATAAAAGTTGAATTCTATAAGAGACGCTGATGCTAAGAACAGTCGTCAGTCACACCCTGTGGGGTTTTGGCTGCCACACCGCAGATGAGGGGATGATTCATGATTGACTAGCACAAGAGGAAAAGAGTTATTTATCAAGAGCTAGGCGCAGAGCGCAGCCAGAATGCAAATGGACTGTTAATTGAGTGTTGGATAGATTTGAGTAATGGGTGGAGATTTTCAGTCATCAGTGCACATCACCACTAAAGCGTAGAATGAATCTAGAAACATAGACATGCTGAAACACTGAACAAAAAACAAAAAAAACCTGTTTGAGTGCTCAAGAACATAAAATATCTTGCACTGAAAAAGTGAGGTTTTTGGAGAACAATAGCCTTTGTTGGTGGAATTCATTTATTTAATTATTTGTAATAATAAGTATCACAAATGTCTTGACAGAACTTAAAATGTCAAGTTTCCATGATTCTACAATAGTGCGTTGAGTGAAACTATCCCCCATGTGTGAACAGGACCTTTTCAAAAACACTGGTAAATTGGTTCAGGCAATTTACCAGTAAGGGAAATTGTAACATTACCAGTAAATTACCAGTATGATGCTTTGGGCCAATTATAAAGTTATTATGGAGATGAAGTGATCACTCTGTGCTGTTTACAGTAAGGTTTTCAATAGTTTTATATTTAAATATGCGCTAGATTATCATCTTTGACTGTTGTGCCGTCAACATTCTCGCAGCTTTTTCAAAGTGTCGTGCTCGAGACCCAGCCTTCTTCTCCATTCATCAGCGCTGCGGCTCTGCGTTCTGTTTGATAATCCCCTTTCAAAAAAATTGAACAGATAGTGAAACAACTAAAGTGCTTCTCCTCGCACAGACAGATGAAGACAACGGTGCACTGTTTAAAGATCATTTCTGATGACTGACAACACAGAATTTACCAGTATTTTGCTGCTTATGTGTGAATGGTCTCTTAATGGTAAAAAGCCTGAACGGCGTTGCTTGTGTGAAGAGCCAACCCGATCTCACGGGAAAACGTACAAATTCTACGAGGTGGCTTATTCGTACGAATTCATACGACCTGACTCGTACGAATTAGTAGATTTTTGCAAAATCGTACATATTTGACGAATTTGCCAATTCGTATGAATTCATACGAATGACCTACCCCTGACCCCGCCCCTAAACCTACCCATCACGTGGGTTTAGACAAATCGTACAAATTCGTACGAGTGAGGTCGTACGAATTAGTACGAATTAGCCAACTTTTTATCATTCGTACGAATTCGTACGAATTGGTCGTGAGATAGCGTTGGAAGAGCATATTTGTGTATTTACCGGTGAAGTCAATCTGGTAATTTTACGGTATTTACCAGGATTGCTGTGTGAAAGGGGCTATTGTTGCATTGTAGTTTGTCTTTCCTCTTTTGTTTAATTGCATGTTCTGCTCTATAGAATTAGGCCCAGTTGCATTGTAATATCTCATCTGGCAGCATCTGAATATAACCATCTCTTTTTGACCACGTTCACAGCTATTCTCTTCTACACAGGAATGTCAGTTCTCCATTTCCATCTACATGATGAGAACTCAAAGCTCTTCTTTCTTAAGCAGCTGGTCTAGAGGGATTTAAATGCGTATGACTCTGTTTAACATGCTGAGCATTTGCATTCAGAGAGAGGGGATGTGGTGGCTCTGAACTGAACATGAACTGTAAAAAAAAAAAAACTTTTAAAAACAAGTGATTAAGATTGAAAATGTGTTTTATGGAATATTTAATTAAAATCTTGTACATTTTAATAATGTAATACATTATTTTATGTCACATTACATTATTTATTATTTATCTATCTATGAATGATTAATATGATTAATAATACTGGCTAATAACAATAATACTAATAATAGACAAGAAAGCGTAATGGCAGAACAGATGCTGTTTATTCATGTCATGGAACATCTGGCAAACTCTTTTGTGCCCCTCAGAGGAGACTAATGAACTCATTAGGTCTGCATCATTAAAGGAAGGACTGGGAAATATTAGAAAAGTCATGCAAACCTGATGATTTCTCTTAATTATGCAGCACCATTCCATTAAACGATTTCCTTTATTGGCCACTGGAGGAGCAAACGAGCTGGAATCTTTCAGTAGTGTTACTGCACACCGTGGCATGTCATAAAGCGTTCAGATGGAGACTTTGAAAGACACAAACACATCCACACATCAAACTCTCTTTCTAAATGGCTGTAATGATAATGAGTAATGAAACTGATGGAGTAGGTTGTAAACACAAACACTAGAGTGGAATATGATGATGCATGGACAGAAAGCATTCAGTTCTTATGTAAATGAGCATGTAAGTCATTTTTTGAATGCATCAGGATCCCGAGCAATGCTTAGTATTCAACGTACATGAGAATCCTTATGCTAACCATTGATATTCTGCCAAATAATTTAAACAAATTGGAATCAATGCAAAAAAGGCATTTTCACTACAGTAATGTGATAAACACAAGCGTTGACAGCCTGTCAATTCAGATTAGCAGCGGTAATCTGGCCAACTACGTTTGCTGAAAGGTAACTGCCGTTGTTCTCAGAGTGATCATTTCCCATTACGTAATATTGAGTTAGCTGGATGAGTGTAAACAAAACAAATAGAACTACTGAGATTTACTTCATGTTGCAATGCATCGCTTTAGGTCTGCACTTCTTCACTGTGGCATTAGCGACATCTGGTAAAGTGCTAGAACAACATGATTTTCACAAGAAGAACATGTTCCTGGATCAATTTTATGTTTTATTCCTGGAATATAGTTGCCGTCAACCCAATCATAGCCCTGTTCTGATATCAGTACAATGAGAGATCAGTGATTAGCGGATAGGCATGCTGTTCTAGAAACAACAAAAGTGGATGATCCAGGAACATTTGTGTCTTATTTGAGTAAATGATGTTCAGCTTAAGGCCTATAGATGAAAAGAAAGTGGACTGGTATTGAACAATGCTTCACAGCAGTGATTCTCATATAGTTTATCTTCAGGACCTGGGTTTTTCATTGTACATCAATTAGAAACCCAACATACTCAACATAATGACCTTGGTCAGTTATGGAGCCAGATTTACTAAACGGCAAATTAGCATGAGACTGTAATCTCATAAAAGTGTTGATGGGAGTGGAAAGGTCTGGAGGTGATGGTGATCTACCGACGATGTGCATATTAAAGAACACAGACGCAGCAGCTCATTTCCATTATGACCAACACAATTTACCAAGAGCAGTGCAAATTATCGCAGGGTCACAAACAAACAGAGCCAATGATAATCAGGTGTGGGTAATCAACTAAAAAACACAGGCGCAAAAAGTTAAAAATATTGTGGCCTTGTAAGCGATATGTTTAAATAACGTATTCCTCTGGCATTTAAAAAAATAAATAATAATGAACATGACTGTAGAAAATTATCTTCCTTCTACCATGTGCTCTCTATTCTCTGAGCCTCCTTCTAGCAGCAACTATTGCAGCCATGTCCAAAATGGGTAAAGACATGTTTTTTTTAGGGTGGTAAATAATGTCACAAATACCAGTAAATTGACCACCACAAAGCTTTGTAAATCATTTGCATGATTTATACTCTCTAAAATACTCTCCTTCCATAAACTTTGCGTCTGAAATGGAAACTCCTATAAAGGCATATGCAATTAGGTCAGCCGGAAAAATAACTGTGCGCGCCTTTTCATCTGTTTTCATCTGTGCGCGCCTTTTCTGTTTTTTTTACTCTGTCTCTTTATTAAATCCTGACAGTATTTTTCTTTCTTTTATATAAGGAGGGTTTGCACTGGCACAAACTGTTAGTGAAAGCCCATTATGTGTTTTGTCATTGGATAATAGTAATACAGTATGTGAATTTATTTTATGTTGTAATTTTCAAGGTTTTTCAAAGATTATATTTGTCAATTGGGGGATATTCTGGACACAGTAATCAATTTAGATTTGTATGGTAACAAATTGTATTTTGAAGTGAAAAGCTAAGCTAAAGTGAAACACTTGGGGTAAATTATTTAATTTAATAATTATTATAATTAATGTAGTTATTATATAATAATTCCACTAATTAGATCTTCATGGATCATCATAACCTATAGACTACCTGAGTGGAATCATTAAATCTGAATTTATAATGTAGTATGACAATTATTTCAATAAAAAAATATAGTTAATAGTAAAATGTATTTATTTAAAAAACAACAACAACATAAAAACATATAGTTTACTTAGCATCACACGAGGCACCAGTTATGTAGGTTTTCTCACATGTGTTGCCAAAATGTGGTTTGTGTTTTGGTAACACATCACCTATGTGAGCGTGAGAGTGTCAGATGATTTTTACCTTCTCTTATTGCTAGCAAAACTATGAACAACGATAATCAACAACTAAATGGATATCATGAATGATAAAGGAATAAAGTGCATAAGATGCATAACACACAAGTATTTAAATTGTTTGTTGGCAGAGTTAAGTTATCTTATGGAAAGGTTAACTATTGTTTCTTTTGAATGATAAATCTTATAATGCATCAAACAAATAAATGAGAGATTATTTGTTATTAACTAGCATAAGCTATATAACTCATAATATAAATTAGAAAACCATATACTGATAATATAAAACAATGTCAAAGTCTCTGGAAAGAGGTTTGGTTAAGTGATATTTACGGTCCACGTGGTCAAGTGAGCAGTCCGATGGTAACTAATAAAAAGTGCTATGGGATGCTGTTCTCATGGACCACCAAACTGGTCCTAAAATCTGGAACATGCAGATGAGGTCCTGACATAAATACAGAAGTTCCTTAACAATCTGGAGCAAGCAGACGAAGGTACCTTGAAGTTAAGGTTTACTCGCCGGAACTTAACCTTGTTGCAAATGTATCTGTATGTCTTCTGCCTCTCTGGGTCAGAGACTCCGAATTTGGTCGATTACTTTTTGTCTCTCTGGCATGGAGACTCAGCATCTGTTATTGTCTCTCTGGACAAAGACTCTGAACATAGTGTTTGTTAAAGTCTCTGGATACTCAGAATGTGGTTGTATCTGTTCCTTCACAAGCTGTAGACTCAGAGCACGAAATCTGTTAATGTATTTTCCTTTACAGAGACTGCGAATGTTGTATCTGTTAATGTCTCACTGAACAAGAAGTGTCTGTTGAAAGGGTACATTTATCGCTTCCCGATGAGGAGATTGAAATTTGGCGCTTCTCCATTCCAGTGCTGTGATTGGCTGCTGGCATCAAATGGGGCACACACTCTTTCCCCAGTTGAACTCATTTGCATAATCTAAAGGACACAGTTGGAACAGTGTTTTTGAAGTTCTACCAATCCAGAATACTTCCCAAACCACCACAAGAATATCATTGGCTATGTTCTGAACACATGATGGAAAAAGATTGAACTGTCATGCATTCATTCATTCATTTGTATGTTAACATCTGAAGATGTTGTACTACAAATAGTTGTCACTAAGAATACTTATTTCACTGAATAAGTATAAAATGGATGTGTTGTAGTTTACAACCATTTTAATGGTTTCCAAATATAGTTATGAATGGATTTGAATGGATTATCATGGTCTATCTTTGCTTCAGCCACTGCATCCAAATGGTCCTAAGGAAATTGTTTGGTGTTCTGGCCCTAAACCTTAACAATTAGTCTCAAGATGGGTGAAGGGCATAAACTGCTTGTGGACCAATGAGAATTCATGTACTTCACCGGGCTTGATACTAGGGGTCTTCTTCTTGCCCTTTAAGAGGTATCTTGACAGTCTTTCTAGCATCCTTATCTGATGGCCTTGGACATTTGTTTGTGCTAGTCCACCAAGATCTAAAAATTAAGCAAGGATTCACACTTATTACACCTTTTATATATATATATTAAAACATAACATCATATGTATCTCATATACTGCAACAAAAATAAGGTGACAGTTGATTGCAATGGCTGTTTGAACACAAGGCCTTTGACATCAACAACTACATGCTGAAAAGCCTATTTATTTTTCTGGCCTCCTAACCATAGACGATTATTCAATGCATATAAATTCCATTTTATTATTTGCATTTAAGAGCCAGGAAATTCCTCTTTGGTAATGTAGAAATATTAACAGGAATTGTTCTACTTTGCTCGAAAGGAAAGATGTTCACTACATAATGAATGAAGTGATTCCCTTTCCCGTCAGATCTGTCGACTCCTTATTGCTAACCTTGACTTAACACTTGGCTCAGAGTTAAGAGCTTTCTTTATCTGCACGGTGAAGTTTGGTGGCTTAGCACAGCGAAGAGAATCAATTCTTTGCAAGATTTGGCAATAACTAAATTAGCGAATAGGTTCCAGCAGGTGTGAGAGAAAATAACTGCATGCGATTAAAGTGTCCAAATCAAGGTCAAGTCTGTCGTGAGACCAGCCCCAGGCGTGGTAATAATGATTTAAATGCTAAAGATTTCCCATATGAAGAAGTACATACAGAATGTGTTACATGTGGCCCTGTGCGTTGGACCCAAGATGACTTTCTGAAGTTTCATTTTGGGCCAATTGGTTATCATGACACTTATATTCTGAGTTTTATAAGTTAAAGGGCTAGTTCATCCAAAATTTAAAATTCTGTCATTAATTACTCACCCTCATGTCATTCCAAACCCATAGACTTTCGTTCGTCTTAGGAACACAAATTAAGATCTTTTTAAATAAAATCTGAGAGATTTCTGTCCCTCCATTCCAGTCTATGCAACTACCACTTTCAAGCCCCAGAAAGGTAGTAAAGACATCATTAAAGTAATCCATGTGACTCCAGTGGTTTAACCTCAATTGTATAAAGTGACACGAGTGCAACATCATTTTCCACTTTATTTACAAAGTATTAATCTTTAATGCGCATTCACAAGAGCACCACGAGGGTTGCGTGTTGTGTTGACACGAGCAGACATGGCACATCAGAGATTAACATTTTAAAAAAACATATTTTTGATTCAAAAGCTTTGAGATTTACGTTGAGCTTACAAAAGCAGTAATGTGAAGCTTATAATATTATAAAAACATTAAATCAGCAGTTAAAATGTGTGTTATTTGAGTTGTAAAGTTGTTCCTGTCATCTGCAGAGTCTTTCAGGATTTTAGGCATTGCATTTTTGTATTGTCCATTCTGCTTTGGGCTCGAGCGTTTAAAGCAACATATGACATGAGCTGCAGCATATGCTTAAAATGAGAATAAACATTCGCTGGTGATGCTATAGTTATCGTTATCTTTAGTTATCTTGGTGTGAACAGGCCTTAACTTAACTTTTTTTGAAGAAAGGGAGGGAGTTAAAGACTGTAAAAATAGTACTGTAAAAATCTGTTAATTTGTAAAGTTCCCTCACTATATATGGTGAAACATATATAAATTTAACAGGACATTTAAATACTGTTACGTTTTTGAAAGTGAAAAAGAAAGAGTACAAATTTTATTTTCAGAATTCCCTGTGAGACACTTCCCATTTAAAAGGTTTTCTTTGAAATAATCTTAAAATATTTTGTTCACTGTAAAGTTCTGGCGGCTCCTGTTTTTATTTACTTAGCCTACTTATTTTATTTACTTATTTTTCAGTGTAATCAACATGCTGTCAATTAAGCTTAACTTGTATTGAAACCAAAATGTTCTTTTAAAAGAGCAGTCTGTGATTCGCAAAATAAGGCCTGGGGTTTTGAAGACTTCTTCTCTCAGGTATCTATTTAGCTCTTTATATCTTCAAAGTTGGATATTAAACTATAATCCTCAGCTTTATAAAACACAGCTGATAGAGCTAATGTGATTTTTGGAGATTGTGGTTGGGGAAATATTTGCATGGAATTCAAATTATGGACTTGTTTTTATAGCCAGACAGAACATCTGTCTAAGAAGTAAGTGAGATACTAGAATGTGTTATTTGATGAGAGCTTCATCCCAAATATAAAATTTCCCCCCTCTATATCCTCTTTCATCACACATTAATTGGTATCTCATTCCCCCATATTGCACAGATGTCATTGTCTTTGCTAGTCATCATTTGGCTAATACTTCTGAAATACACACATGCGTGCACGCATGGCTCAGCCGTCTACCCATTGTCATGGCAACAGCTGCTGAAAGGCTGAAAAGGAGATATGACAGGTTCCTTATCAGCACAGTGAAATATTAAAGCTACCAAAGATCTGATCCACCCCCCCCCCCCCCCCTGTTCCCCATCCCCCATCCCCCAAAACACTTTCTTCCTGATCCATTTTTCATAAACACTTTCTTCTTTCTCTGCTCCTTACTTCAGTGACGTCTTACATTGATTTAAAGCAGGATTGCATTTGTCCTCTGTCTGTCTCTTTCTCAGTTTGGCCTCTTTTTCCTTCTGCATAAATTTGTTGTCTCAGTCGTGTCCCACTGTGTATTGTCTGCCCATCTTGATGGATGAATTCTGTTCCTGATTACGTATTTGTTTCCAGTCAACATCATTTACCTTCCCTAAACACTTGTGCTTTTTTTTGTTGTTGTTGTTTGTTTGATCAGCAGAAGCTCTGGGTGGATTTTTGAAGCTCTGGGTGAACACTGAAACTGTGGAGAAAATGATAAAGAAAACAAATGACTGAATCAGTTTCAGTCAAACCGATCGTGTGGCATGTAGACATTTATAACTCGCATATAGTGTGGCCTAGAAGTGACCACACTGAAAATGTGTTTTTTTACCTGGAAATACACCGTTTTTTGAATTTTGAAAAATATTTAGGATTTAATTTTTTAAATTTTTTTAATTCTTTTTTTTACTTAACTTTAGTTATTCATTTGGGTAAATGACGCATATGCCTAGTCTAAAGTAAAGGAACAATCTTTTAAAATCTAGTCACATGTGCTATGCTCTTAGAAATGTACACTTTGTATTCAGGTTGGTTTAATGTGGTTTTAAGAAACTTTTATGTATTTATAAAAAAAAAAATCAATTTAAAGATATTAAATAAAATGTTACAATTTGAAATATGCTGTGTAAACATACAGTAACATACATTTTCTCTATAGTGGGTGGGGGGTGGATAACATAATCACCCTGATGTTTTTGTCTTAATATCAAAATAAACCACATCAAAAATAATTTTTTAAATGCGCTTTTAAATAAAAAATTATAATTGACTCTCATACATACAGCATTCAATCCACTATGGTAAGTTGTTCAACAAGCCAATACTCACATCTGTTAGCAAATACGCTTGTCAATCCCAAACAGTGACAGTGTGAACATAGCCGAAGTGCCGCTCTAACACTTATAATCTCCTGACAGACTCACAGCCTCACAGGTAACACGTTAACATGAAACAGAACTAAGCGACAGTGTCTGTGTTTAGCTCCAGCAACACTTCCCTTCACACGTACCATCTATCAACAGATCCAGCCTCACAAGGTTTCTCACAATCAAATGCCACGCACCGCTCATTATTCCCCCATATTAGCTGAAGAGAGGTCTCAATCTCGCTGTATTGTGTCTTTTAGTGCAGCTAGTCTTCTGTGAATAAAGTCAGTGGAGTTTAACAGTGACTGATGGTTGCCAAGTGAATGGTCTGTCTAAAGGGACGGTAAACACAGACGAGCTCCCATGATGCACTGTGGTGCTCTCATTGCAGTGAAATTGAGAATAAACGTGTTGAGGCAGATGACAAAGACCCAGGATGATTTAGAGACTTACCTAAATATTCTGTGTACCGTGCTTCTCTGAAATGGGATAAAATCTCCCCTTGAAAGCAGGAAAGAGAATATATACTTGTCATCTTTTTCATTTTACCTGTTTACTTGTACTTTCTTTTTGTGGAAGTAGACATTATTACAAATCAAACATATTTGAAGATATTAGGTTGTTTCCAGTAGGAAGAAAAAATGCTCAGAAAGAAACACAAGGTAACGTGACATTCTCAGTGTACAGTGATGTGACATAACTGCCAGATTCAAGCTGTGCTTTCGTGCTATGGCTATCGCTGAGCCAAAGACAGCTTGTCATATATCACAACCATTCAGTGTTTTTAACCACATAATGTTTATTTTAGGTTTCAGACATTTAAATACATTTAATTTATAGCAAAACAATACATTTATAGTTTGTAAAATACACAATGGTGTCTATGCAGCAGCAATAACAATCCATTAAAATATATTTGCCGACGTGTTTTATTCATATCAGATACACAGTGTAACTATCTATATAGTTGACTCTTCTTCTCCCAGTTTACCGGCCACTTACTTTGATGTATTTCGGGAGAAATTGTTGAATTCACGTGCCGGCTCAACATCGTGATGTCTGTCAGCCATCGTAATGGACGATGTCATCGTTTATTGGCCCAACCCTAATGTTCTGCTGGAAAAACCATGGATCCAGCCATCCTTGTGGATGTAAATTTGACACATGCCACTTACCTAAACATTGTTGCAGACCAGGTACATCCCTTCAGGACAATGGTGTTCCCTCTCAATGGCCTCTTTCAGCAGGAGAATGCACCCTGCCAAACCGCATGCATTGTGCTTGAGGAACATGATGAAGAATTCAAGGTGTTGCCCTGGCCTCCAAATTTCTCACATGTCAATCCAATTGAGCATCCATGGGATGTGCTGGACCAACAAGTTTGATCCATGGCGGCCCCACCTCGCAACTTACAGCAGAGTCCTGCAACGGGTCGGGTACCCGCATAAAAGTGGCTAAAACGGGTGGATTGTGACATTCCTAAAATTCACGGGCGGCGATGCGGGCGGATAATGAACTCCTTGTGGGCGGGTAGCGGATGAAAAATATGTGCAATATTTGTATGTCTAAATTACCATTACACATACGCAAATATGTGTTTTAGTCAGGCCATCCTTAAAAATATTCTTGTTTGCCGTAACCCGACCGACCCTGTCATTTTAGGACTTACCCAATAAAAAATGTTTCCCCCTTTTAGTCCGACCGACTTGCCGGTTGCTAAACTTGGGTTAAGACCAAGTTTTTTTTTATTTTTGTTTTTTTTACTCTTCAAACAACTAATACAATGCAATAAAATGATATTAATTATATTTTAGTAAGTATATAAATTGCCCATATATAGGCCTACATACAAACGTAGGATACGTTCTTTTTTTTTAATAAAAACCCATGGCGTCATCTATGATTGTAAGGGCTGTAGGCTATATGCGAAATGAAACCGAAATCGCCACACTCTGGGCCACGAACCTATAGTTAAAACTTTCACAGTGATCTCAAACCGGCATTTAAAACACCAAATATTAAGAATTGGCATATCAAGCAAAATAATGTTCGACGATTGATCGAAAATCGTATCTCTCCCCCCACATGCTCACCGGCAACGCTCCGACATTAACTGTAGGCTAATAGGCCTATGTGTTGTTGTAACCCAGTCATTAAAAAACGATTTAGTTTCATATTCATGTTTAAATAAAATAATATATTTTTTTAAATATCATGTTGATTATATGAAAAGTGAAAAGCATGAATAAGATAAGATGATTCCGAATATCGGGAGACAAATTGAGTGGGCAGACATGATTTTGACCACTTCATTAAGTTTGTTTTTGTGGAAAACCTTTCTTTAAAGTGAATTTCGTTTTGTATTAATTGTATCTTAATTTTAATCAATGTTTCATCAACTAATTTCCTGGATTTAATAAATAAGAGGTAAATATAGCAGGCAATATAATCAGGACACGGAGGCGCCGGCGCGTGGAGCTCATCGCTTAAATGAACCGAAACTCAGCGTGTAAGGTACTTGCCTCACAGACCTGAGAAATAGAAATCATGAAATGTGTACTTTTAAACAAAACAATTCAAAACGAAAGAAAACAGACTGCTCTCTGCTTATGTAGGCTAATCCGTATGAAATGTGAATTTCTCTCTGGTGCGTTCACTACTGCGAAGATCGCGAGTCAGCATCGTCAACTTCATCTTTGACACAGAAAACACGTGTTTATTAATAAACAATTGTAATGTCTCCTTGATATATTTGACATATTAATAATCATTACTTTTCCCAGTTCTTTGTGACAGCTTTTAGGTGCGTTATTGGTAGCGCACCCTTAGGCTACATGTTACATGAACGCGTCACCAACGCTCAATAGATTTTAGCTTGTGTGTGATTTATCGCGGGCAGGGGCCGGGTAACGGGCCAAATATTAACGGGCCTGGGCGGGTGCGGATTTAATTTTGATATTATCACGGGTGACGGGTCGGATCTGGTGCTGAACTTTGCGGATACGGGTGGGGGCGGGTCTCCAAAAATGGACCCGTGCAGGACTCTGACTTACAGGACTTGAAGAATCTGCTGCCATCGTCACAGTGATGTGGGCACAATTCCACTGCTCTGCTTGTCCATTGTTTTTCTATGTGAACATGCACTAGGCGGACATTTTTGACAATTGTACTCGCATATCACGTCTTTTGCAGCATCTCGCACAGTCTTAAAATACAAGCCCTCAAGTTCAAAAACTATTCATTCCAATGCTGTGCATCTTGCATTTTTTAAAGGAAAAACACTGTTCTGTGTGAATGGCCTTTTACACCCTTACATTTGAACACATTGTTGTTGTTTTGTTTTTTTTACGTTGTGAGAATGCTGGACCATGAACTATTGTTTTCTTTTTTTGTACTTGCTTTAAATGCCACACTCATTCATTTTCCGATTAATCATACATTTGTTCTGTCTTATAAATTTACCCTGTTTTGCAGTGCTGTGTTCCTATTACAATTTACCACATCCAATATCTTTTAATTGAATTTTCCTACACATAATTTTAGGTCTTACTTTTAAAAGCAACGCTAATAAAAGGCGGATAAACGAAAAGGGAAAAGTATTGAAAAATGTCTCAAATAGCCCATCTGTCCCTTTAGTTCGCTTCGGCCCCCCTGGACAGTAAATTGATTGTTTGCAGTTAGAAGTTCCCTGGTTTGAACCAGTGGTCCCTGTCTTCTGCATGAGTCAGCAAAACGCTATTGAGTGAGCAGTTACTTTTGTCTATAAAGTTAATAAGGGGAATATTTAAATCACAGCAGCAGAGGCGCCAAGATATTTGTTCGTGATTGGTAATAAACCGGGTGCAGTGTTGATGCGTGATTAACAACATGTATTTAATGGCGGCTGTATTACAAGACATGAACCACCACAGAAGCTTGTTATATCCTCTTTTTTTTCTTTTTTTTTTCTTGTAAATGCTGCACTTGACTTATCACTGCTAAATGTCAAGTACATGCCACTACTAGATCTGAGGAATGAGATATAGGACTTAAAGATGTTTATCTGTTCACACAGAGCTGATATTGCTAAATACATTTGGTTTTCAGAGACTTGACACTTCAGAAAGCACTAAAATTGTCATAAAAAATGAAGCTGAAAACCAACGAAAAAAAAAAAGAATCCAATAACTATACTGTTAAAAAAAGGTTATTCAGTCCAACCTGTAAGAGTGAATTTTTTTTCAGTAGAAAACAAGATACATATTTGTTATAAATAATTGTTTTTGCCTTTCAATAGTCACTGTGGTCTAAAAAGCTACATTTTTGGTTTAAGTCAGCCAGCATTTTTTTTTTTTTTTTTTTTACTTCTCAACTTCTTTTAGCATCAAGCCATGGTTGAATATCAGACGTGAGGTCTCAGCTGTAGGCAGACAACCGTGAAAGTCTCTTAGCCATGGCTGCTTCAGTCAGGTATTATAAACATCACGCTCCACTTTTCCCATACCTGGGGCGTACACCTCAGATCGCAATCTACCCCCAGACCGCAGCACTGCGGTACAGTATACGCTGGCCTTTCTGCTGCCGACTGCCATGTACACCATTTCAAACCTCCTACTGCTGCCACGCTGAGTTCTGGTCTCTCTCAGTGACCCATTTGAGCTTTGCAGCCTGGTGATAGCGAACCAATTTGTAAGCCCCCCTCATGTGTCACAGCATCTCTTTTGAGACATGTAGATTACCTTCACAAGTACATTTTAGAGGGCTTTTTTCCCTCATCTAAATCCACAATTCCCGGCCTTTGTTTTGCATAGAACAGGGGTCACCAAACTTTTTTCTCTGGGGGCCACATTATCGTTCCTGACTGTGATGGGGGGGCCAGGTCAGCTATATACCATAGAATTGTATGACCCAGACCAAAATGACCACCAGCAGGCCTCATTGTGTAGTAGAGATTACTAGTCTGGCACAGCCATCCCCACTACTATATCCACACTACTATATCAACACTTGATTCCTGGCACATATTTGTTTATCTTTACTAGTGGTTTGCAAAAGTAGTAATCGAGTCTTGACACTTTGTTTTATTTAAGTTATTCTTCACTTTAAAAATAATCATTGGTCCACTGTTCTTTGAAAACTCTGCACTCTCTATTAGGGGTGGAACGGTACACAGAAGTCGCGGTTCGGTTCATACCTCGGTTCAGACCTCACGGTTTGGTACGAGTTCGGTACAATGGAGGGAAAAGCAAAACAAAAATGCAGAAGGCTTGTGCATGTCTCAGGCTGTACCACCAAAGGAAAATAAATTACTTAAGCCTTGTATTTTTTTAAATAAGTTTTATTAATAAAGTAAAGGCATAGAACCAGTTTATTTGTAGTGCACTGACAATAGTTTTATATAATTAGTTTATTAATTAAATTAATACAAAGACAAAAAGACCTTGAGATATGTTTGGTAATTGTACCTGAATGAATTGAAAATTAATTTGCTACATTTCAGATTAATATATTTGTTTTCTTTAAAATTTTAATTAACAGTAACTTAAACACTTTGCAGTTTGAATGATGTCCTGTAAAAACTAAACGACGGAGTATGTTTTTATGTTTCCACTGTTCAATCACGCCCGCGCCTCACTCACACACAAATATCAGTAAACACTGCGACTTTTCGATCGCACCCACACCTCTCTCTCAACATATTCCAGCATTGCAATCTTTACATCGCAGCCTGCTTCAGAGCTTCAGTAGTGGGGGGCAGAGGGGCTGGGGGGCCAGTCAAAAGGGGGTGGCGGGCCTGAGTCGGCCCGTGGGCCTTAGTTTGGTGACCCATGGCATAGAACATGTATGTATACTGTAGTTTGCATACACAAGTATTTGTACTTTAAGCAGTTTAAAATGCACTTAAAGTTTGACAATGGGTCATGGTACTTTTTGTTAAATTCTGAAATTTAAATATATTGATTAGTTAATATTAGTTAATAATTGTTCTTTTTGTGTGTGTGTGTGTGTGTGTGTGTGTGTGTGTGTGTGTGTGTGTGTGTGTGTGTGTGTGTGTGTGTGTGTGTGTGTGTGTGTGTGTGCGTGTGTGCGTGTGCGTGTGTGCGCGCGTGTATGCGTGTGCCGTGTGTGCGTGTGCGTGTGTGAAGAGGTCCACTATATATATATATATATATATTTTTTTTTTTTTTTTTTTTTTTTTTACATGACATATGGCATCTATTACCTAAAGCATCTGCGACCTGATCACAAATAGATTAAGCAATATGCAGTAGTTTTGATACCAGAATTAGAAAAAAAAAATGATTAGCCTAAAATCTATATTGCGAAATATTTTTACGACTTTTAACTACCCTTTCATTGTAGATTTCCCACCTTATGAATTCCAACACAAATGTATTTATTTGTTTATTTATTTCACTCTTTGGAGGCCTTTGTTTGGGCACAATTAAATTTAATGAATCATTTATTAGTAAGTGTTCCATTGACAATTTGAGGGGTTACAATTCTAGACAAAGGGTAGGCATCTATGTATATGCTTTCCCTTTGTGTAGAATTTTGCTTGAGAAATTAACTGTATGAAAGTTAAGGAGCCATGAAATTAAATACTATGGTTCCCTCTCTATGTTCACAGCTCATTGAGACAGATGCTCTGTATTTTCAAACGAAAACCCAAAGCTTTAGGTCTGAAATGATAATATAACACTGTTAGATTTGGCCATATGATATTACGATGGGTTTTACACCAGGTTAATGCAAGATGACATTTTTTCAAACATCCAGTAATTACGGCTCTTGTTCATGCCATCATTATTACTACTGTAATAAAAATGGTCATTGTTGGGGGTAACGCATAATGTGAGTTACGTAATCAGATTACTTTTTTAAGTAAGTAGTAAAGTAGCACTACTTTTAAATATACAACAAAATATCTGAGTTACTGTTTCAAATAAGTAATGCAAGTTACTTTGTTTTCCCACTTGACTGACACCTCTCCTGTCCCAATGTTGAGAGAAATTGGAAGTAAGGTTCAGAGGCATTGTGTGCACTGTGTGTGCAAACTCAGAATATTAACCAGTGTCTTTGCTGCTGACCTCCGATGATCCAATTCAATCATACTGTACCAATGAGCAAACATGCCTTTAGATAAACGTCACATTTGTCTTTCATTGTGAGTGTTGAACTATCTTCTCCCGTGGCACAGAATGGCAGCACAGTTGAAAGTTTTGTTTGAATTGTACAGTCATGAATTTGTCATTTCCTTCGCCGGAAACTTGTTCAATTCACTTTTGGTGTTTAAGGCGTAATATTCTAACGCATTAATTTTAAAAGTAGCTTTCCCCAACACTGATTATGGTTACCTTTGACCCCTCGTATATTACTCAGCAGCAATGCCCTAACGTCTACACCTTTTTTATATGACAGAAACATATTATTGTCAGGATTATGCTTTGTTTCATTGTTTGTTCCTGTCATCCTAAATTGACTTATAGGGGCCTTTTACATGACAGTGTTTTCAACTAAAAACGGAAAACTTTTTATGCGTTTTGGCCGTTCATTTCCTCAACAACAGCGTTTGGTGGCCTGAAAATGCAAACTTTTGAAAACAAGTGCAAGTTTTTGAAAACGATACCGTTATCGTCTCAGTGTAAACTAAAAAAACGTGAATCTTTGAAAACAGTGATGGCATGCACATGCATATTGTGTGCATAGTCTATAGGCATGCACATTTGAATGAGTAGTGCACAGGCACATAGTCTTTCTTTACAAAGGGACATCGCCAACTACTTGTCTGGCATGTATAATACAGCGTTTTTAGTCGTATTCGCGGATCCGTGTGAACGGGGAAAGTTTTGATCGTTTCAAACATACTCTTAGTTTCCAAGTCTGTACCAGTTTCATTCAGTTCACCTCTTGTCAATTTATTTATTTATTAGTTCCTTTGTTTAGTTCTGCTATAAGTTTTGTTCAGTTCTTTGTCCTGTCTCGTCAATATTAGTGGACGTGTTTGCCTTTTTTCCTGTGTTTTCCCTGCATGGAATTTTGGATCAAAGACTGTTCCCTTGAATTATTCATGTTTTGTGCTTTATTGTACTACAGCTACAAGTGATAACTATTTAATGTTGTAATTTTTTTAGAATTATTCAAATAATCTCAAGTAATCTCTATAAACACAATTTAGCTGTACATTAGAACAATGTAAAAGCTATGATATTCATCACTTCCACATTAATCACAGTGTAGAGGTTAATTATAAAACAGCCGCATTGATACGTCGAACAAGAAGCTCTCGGTAGCAGAGATGAAATATTTATTAATCTGTTAATCAATTGCATTAGATTCAAGCTCATTTTCAAACGCACTAATTGTTTTTCATTGCTTGCAGTTGAGAGAAGTGAGCTTTTTGTAGCGCTAATTCAATTTATTCCCATCCGCAGCTGATGATTAATGGAGCGAGGTGGCTAAAATCTATCACACATGCAGAGGTGATTATTGCATTATGTACTTCTGAATAAACGCAAGGTCAGTGGAGCCCCATGGCAGCTCTTTATTCCCACTGCCGTCTTTCATTTGCACAACATGGGTTTATTGCCACTCCAGCATCTTGTTTAGTCCTTGGGGGAATTAAGAAAAAAGATAGAGATTAAGGATTTGTCAGGATTAATTAATAGAGTAGATATGGTGCCTCACTGATTTTTTTAAAGAATATATCTCGTGTGGAAATGAGAATAAGAAAATATTCCTCAAAGTTTTGTAGTTAGTGAAAATCGAAAGTAAAATAAGAAATCTTATTTTACAGACACAGAGCCCCTAGCGGGAAAGGCCACTTGAGGTGACCCCACTGCCGCATTTCAAAGAGAACCTTGAAACAGATAGGAAAACTTCCCTTTGCTCGGGACTGAAGACAAGAAGAGAATTTCCTGTTCCAGGGTTATTTTTTTATAGCTTCAGCAGATCTTTTTAGTTTTCAATTTTCTTTTTAAAGGTGCTCTCAGTATATTTTGTTCATTCAAAAAGTTTTACATGACAAGATGAATATTACTTTTGAAAGATATATTTAAAATGATATACTCTCATGAGATGAACAGTAAAGTCAGATCGGCAGCTTAATAAAAGCTGTTTTACTTTACATGTGAGGTCTCCTTGTGAGGGCGGCCATTTTGAGATCACATGACTTGCCCTGATCTTTGACACCCATGTTGACGGCACTTTGTCAGAATAGATTAAATTCGGCTAATTTCCAAGCAGATATCTACAGTATAATGACATTTTGAAAACTTTTGATTTTTCATGATGCTACATCTACACCCCTACGTGACAAGATAAGTCCAAGAAGCCATAATAACCAGCGCAACTTAAAAGTACTGAGTGCATCTTGAATTTTGACTAGTCTAGCAAATATTTTACAGGTGGGAAAGAAATATGTACTAAAGGTTATGTTGTCAGGTTACGTGCAGTATGACACCCATGCAAACATTTCCCTCAGAAGAAGATAAATACTCCAAGGGGGTTCGTGCGCAGGAAGTGGCTGCAAGGGGATTATTTGCTGAGAGAGCTCTCTCTTTCTCCCTCGGGGGAAATGCTTCATTCCTGCAGCAAAATGAATGGCCAGAGAATATAGATTTCTCTAAATGATCCAACACTCTTCACCCAGAGAGGAGCTATCAGCTCTCACTGCACCTGACACTGGAGCTTCAAATCATGGCTTTCCAAGCAGAAGGACTATCCTCATGATTAAAGACATGTTTAGTGGTCTGAAATATGACCGTCCCCTGTATCATTCTCGATCTCTAAGAGTATGAATAGAGAACTGTGACACAAGAGGCTTTAGAGGAGTGATAAAGAAAAGCCGTACGTTCCCTACAGGGCCCTCTCATACCACAAAGTATTTGTCATTGTTTCGTAATACAGGGTAGTTTTGCAAATAACAAAACCTATTGATGGTTCTTGGGAGTATAGTGCTGTAAACCTTGTTTTTAAGTGAAATACTCAGCGGACTGGTCTTTTTTCCAGGAAACCGTATGAAAATGGTGACCATGTTGTTGCTTTGTAGCAACCGGGCTGGTCTTGCTAGTTTTAAGTAGTCAACTGTTTTCCAATCCTGCTCCTGGAGAATTTACCCCCAACACACTTGCCTTTTAATTTGTTTATGTAATTCTAAAGACCTTGCTTGTTCAGTAGAGCCCTTTGATGCAGAATTTTATTTTATTTATTTTTAGCAAAAGATGAAAGGAATTGTTCAAATGTCATTTGATTACATTTTACATGATTAATTAAATTGTTAAAGTTGTATGCATTAATTTGATTGCCACAATTTCTTTATAATAATTTTGGTCACACTTTAGATTACTGTGAATTGAACCCTAAACTAAAGTGTTACCATAATTTTGTATTAAATCATAAAACAGAGAATCCAGAAAAATTCAAACACAGAATTTCTGAAAAATAAAACGCATCTCATAGGGCCATATTTTTCTTTACATTTTCATATATATATTTTTTTTAAGTTTTAGGAATTCAATTCAAACATCTGTTTGGGTCATTACAATTAAAATTAAATAAAAAACTGAATACAGAAAAAAAAAAGGTTGAAACAGAAAACATGTGAACTTCAGAATCAGTATCTGCCTCTTATGTGAGTGCCTGTTGACTCTGAGCCATTTTTCCACTCTGCAGGGCCGATACTTTGTATTTATACCCTAACGATGGCATAATCCATTTAAGAGTTTGTCTTGGGTCATTATTACCTGCTGCAGAGCCATCTGTTGGCAAGGTCTGAGGGAGATGGCTGCCAGGTAGCTGGAACCCTGAATTGGATTGAAACACAGGGGTCTGTAACGCAGGGCAAGAGTAGAAAGGGGGTAGAGGAGGGTGCCCACTAACCAGATGGTCAGGGACTCCAGCCTCCTCACATTGCCAAATGGCCCTGAACATATTTAAGAGTACATTTTCAAAATATAAATAAAGAGTCTATTTAAAGCAGGAGCTTTTTATAGATAGGTTGCAACTCTTGTGGTAAAAAAAGCAGAGCTCAGAAAAAAAGTAAAAAAAAAACAGAGAAAATCCTATATTGTACTACTGTTTAGAAACTTAAAATAACACTTTTTACTATACACATAGATTTTCTACCATTTGTAGGGAACTACTATGATCTTTTAGTGGGAGATAAAGTACAAATCAGTTGAGGACAACTCATTTGAGTCTGAGTACAGGCTGAGACTTGTGTTATAGCCAGATATGACAGCTCCACAGCAACACGCATCATCGCAGATGAGTATGAGTTTGCCACAAGTAAATAATTAGACACGAAATATTGATCTGAGTTGAAATATTTTATTAGGTCTTTAAACGCAAAGCTTCCGCGTTATTTAAATAACATGGCCCGTTATAAGATTTCTAGCAGAGGTTGTCAGGTTTTGATTTGTTATCGGTTGGTCTTTGATCGAATCCATGATGCCATGTATCTGTATGTAGGAGGTTGCAAAAAGTATTTAAAAGGGGGCAAATAATTGTTCCCAACGTTTTTTGGAGAAAAACATTTATTTCATAATGTGATTTTCCCCCCACTTTCAATTATTTTACTTCAATGAAAGGTTAGATTTTTTTGCATTTAAACTTTTTTTTTTTACAGCCATTGTTGATCATATTTACCAAGGGGGCAAATAATTCTGACCAGCACTGTGTATATGTATATGTATGTATGTATGAATATATATTTAATGCCAAGATATTTATTTATTTTGTAAGTAGCTGTGTATAAGTGCACTTATTTAAACAAATAAAATAAAATAAATTAGAAAATAGCATAAAATAAAGTTAAAGTTAAGATGCTTGAGAGACATTAATGTGTTGGGCCATTGATGTTGTTGCTCCGTTTAGCCTCATACAATTCTGGGACATGTACTGTATACTCTGACGGGAAGACACACGAACTTGTCCGATCTCTTCATCAGACCCATGGAATTCCATTCTCCAGTGAGCGCCGTGAGATGACGGCCAATTACACCTGCCCAACACATCACAGTTGAGTCAACAGCCTGTGTGTCATGTCCATCATGTTTGTGTATACTTCTGTCTTTGTGCTTGATTGCCCGGGTGTATGATATATTTTTGTTGTAAAAAAAGCCCTATAGAGGTTGGTCTTGCTGAATCAAAAAGCTCCTTCATTACTTCTGTATGTTTTGCCAGTGACGTTTGACAGGCTCTGTGTCCATCTATCAGTGTGATACAGATGGGAAAGACCTTATTTGCAACAAAAGGTGACTTCTGTTTGTGTCAGGGTAGGAAGATAATGACTGATCTGTGTACACAGGAACAGCGGCGTGGTTTTGTCTATATATAGACACTCTCTCAGTGGCTCCGAGTGACTTTAACGAAGAGGATCTTGATAAGACTCGAATAATTGGGGAATGCAGGCTAAGAAAGTGATGTTCTCTTTGATCAGTGGTCTATCTATGATCATTAATAAATATTCAGAGATGATATCAATTGTCGAATTGGACTCGATTGGGCGAGAGGAAAGGAAGCCACGTTTGTCTTCTATAAATGCCTTCACATCAAACCTGGTTAGACAAATCCACACTTGAACCAAATTTATGTGACAAACCAGGCTGGATGACAAATTAGCCATCCATCCTTCGCTATTGAGTCTCGAAAAATCCAGTGCTATCTGACTATAGGTTGTTATCAACTAATAAGGCTTTTGAGAATAATAAGCAATATATGGACTATAGCTATATCTCAGAGATGCATACAGTACGTGTAAGCAATTTGTAAGAATGAAGCCCCCAGCCAGTGTCCATTTGTCATGTATGGTAAAGATCAAACACTTTCTGACTGAGCCGGGAATACGACCTTCAGATTAAATGGGATTCAAGGTCGCCATTTCATTGTTTGGTCAAACATGCTTGAGTTTGTCATTCCGCAAATTGTTGCATAAGGAGGTTTGTGCTATGACTAGAGATACTGTCACATTCAAAGATCACTTTACTTGATTGTAGATCTGTCATAATCTTTCAGTGTTTGGTCAAATTACATAGAAATATTTATACATGCATATATCATTTATTCTCTGTAATGTATTAATTATTTATTATCATTATTTGCTTATTTTTTTAATTATGAATTTTTTTATTAAATGAATTGGATTTATTTGTCTTTTTTTCTCTGTAATATCAGGGTACAGCTCCGCAAAATAAATAACTGTATTTACGTTTTTTTTAATGATCATTTAAAGAGAGTCTTCAAGTTCACGTTTTTCATGTCTAGCAACATTTCAGCACAGAATCAATAATATGCTCTTTTAAAACACTGTGTATCATAACATGAACACAATTAATCCTGTAGGAGTCAGTGGCTTCCTAAA
The DNA here is from genome assembly GCF_965113295.1 of Leuciscus leuciscus. Lineage (NCBI taxonomy): Eukaryota > Metazoa > Chordata > Actinopteri > Cypriniformes > Leuciscidae > Leuciscus > Leuciscus leuciscus. The sequence goes on along the minus strand of NC_138747.1, from coordinate 17,503,847 downwards.
AAGTAAGGTTAACAAACATGCGTATACATGCTTTGCATCTCTATCGACGCACTGGATTTGAGCACTTAAAACAAGACAGTCGACAGCTTTTGGAAAGGATTTTTATTAATTTTTTCTTAGTTTACATTGTATATTTCTTAGACTTGATAAATTATTCTGTTTACCAATTGCACATTACCAGATAAACACTTACTAAATCTTTCCTTTTAAGTTGTGTGCACAAGCTGTCATTTCTAAGGGCTAATTCTTAGCCCTAGCCAGATGAGGTGTTTAAAAAAACAGCTCTCATCCTTTTGTGCCCCTTGATACTAATTAACTAAACAATGGCTTTTTACTGTTTGTTTTTCAAGGAACACTTGGCGACGGCAATATCCTATAAAACCCTAAGCCCATAAATGCGTCTTTTCAAATTCCCAGTTTAAGTCTATGTTTCTAATAGGTACCAATGGGAGAAAGTGGAAAAACTTTGAGTCTCTGGATCACCTGGTCTTAGAGGTTGTGCTTTATGTTCCAGTTTACAGTGCTATTGATTTCACACCTACAAAACAGGATGTTTGGTCTTTCTGCCGTCGCCATTAGCAGAGTGCCTCTATGGAGGACAACCATTCCTCCTTTCTGCATTTCAGAGAATTTTAATGAATGATTGTTAGTCTAATTCTGGCTTTAATGGTTTGAGTGCTAGCCATAATCCATTTGAAATAGTACAAGCTGGATTGCCTGCCTTTTTTTAGCAAATGTGTCTGATCCAGCATTTCAGCCTATACTGGCAGATACAATATCTCTGTGTTTAGTTTAGTGTGATAGATGTCCTCAATAACGCTGATGCTACTTTCGAGCCATTCAAAAGAATTCTCCCTGTCTGTTTCTTCTTCTTCTTATGGAACGTAATAGACTTGGGTAATTGATTAGATGCTTGGGGGCCGATGTGTTTTCGCAATAAGTGATTTGGCTTTTTGATTTGGCTTTATCTTCATTGTTTTAGTATCCGTCTCACCTGTGTGCATTCATCTGAATACACAAATGACACCTTATTCACATATTCACCGCTGGGCAGCATTAGTTTTACTGGTGCTATCCCTCGTTTTAAAGAATATTGCAGAATAACGCAACGGCATCTATTTTATCTTATGGTATGCCATTTTAGAGCGATCCCATTACCATTTCTAAGCATTCTTGTAACATTTGCACATACATTTTCACACAATTGGATGGACAGTGAACTCATCTCGGGTTACTAAATGTAACCTGAGTTCCCTGAGAAGGGGAACGAGACACTGCGTCCAATGGGGAATACCTCCTGCATGACAGGTGTCTGAAGCATGTGTCAAAACACGACAATTACATTGGCCCGGCGACAGCCTATGACGTCACTACTGGTGCGACCAGAGTATAAAAAGGCACCTGTAGTACACGTCATCCTCTTTCTTGTCTTCAGGAGCCGTTTCTGACACGTGCTTCAGAAACCAGTCATGCTGGAGGCATTCCCCATTAGCGTCCTAGTATGCAGTGTGAGTTCCCATTCAAAAGGGAAACAATATCAGAAGGTTTGACAGCATTTAACATGCAATTGTTTTTGTGTATATACAACATTCAAAGTTTACAAAACTTCTGACATGAGGGTAGCACTGAACAAGTTCAGTATGTTGAATATGTTGAGACATGTTTTCTTAATCAACAGAATGCAACCATTATAAAAGTAATGAATGTGTTAAATGTGTTTAATAAATAGATGCTGTTAAAAATATTAAATTAATCTAATTTATTAATAAATTAACATAATCCTGTAAATTCCCTGATTAAAAATTCAATGAACTTTTAGTATTGTACAGCTCTAAAGTTATACATAAAGTGTTCACATTTTAGATAGTTTAAATTGTATCTTTCAGCGTCTATGCAAAGTATGATGATGGTTGTGTGTTAGAACCATATTTTGTGTAGAAACACATATGAATATAGACCATGTCTGCCAGGAGGAGCTGTTTTGATGAGCTGTCTATTCTAGTATATACTAGCAAATTCCCCTCAGTACTACAAATAATATCTAATTTATCTCCATTTTTCTCTCTCTTTCAATTTCCTCTTTGAAAACATAAAACATGCATAAGTGTTGTTTTAACAGAAATTGCTGGAGGAGGTCAACAGTAAAGCAATATTTAACATTCACCTTGCAGTTCAGAGGGAAAAAAAACAATCTGCCCCTATATCACTGTGGACTTGTCTGACCTCTTGGAAATGCCTGTATATTTTAGAATTTAATGTGAATGAGGCCTGTGAGACATGTAGCATGTACCCCTGAGGATGCATATTTTATTCATATGTCATGAAAATAGTGCTTTTCAATGCTGTCAAGGGCCCGGTGATGCTTTTGGTGGCATGGCCTATTTCTGCCACAGGCTTATGTTGTGTTTCACCTTGTATGAATTCAGAATGATTTTTGTAGGATAATGACGACACGTCTCTGTAAGTTTCGTCTAGCTCTGGGAACCTGTAGAATTGAAATCCATCAGCTCTGACATGATAAAAGCCATCGTCCTTATAAAAACTGTCCGAATTTTAAATCTGGGGTTTCTATGAACAAACTCTGTTAATCTAGTCTGGTACTTTACTTTATTTCCAAGAAATTCCTTTGATCCAACTATTTTGTAAAATAAGTGTTTTGTGAGGTATGTTTGAGGATGGAGAATGTCTGTTTTCATTAGCTGCAAACTTATTCTTTTTTGGACTTGTGTTGTTGGCCCGATGCAACATGACTGACAGCTAGTTTCATGCCTTCTAACTAAGGTAACTGACAAGGTCATGTCAGAAGTGAAGACAGGTAAGCGAGACAACACTGTGAGATGTCTCTCTTCTCATTTCCTGCTCGTTTTTCTGTACTTTCCCTCGTCTTCACCCCCTGTGAAGACAAAAGAACATGATAATAAACACTGAGCGCAAAGACATCTGTATTTTTTTTTATTATATTTTCTGTGCCACTGCAGTTTACTTTTGTTATGTTTAATTAGTGCGGATACAATATCTATTTCTTATAATTACCAGCACTACAGAGCAAAACATCATAGTCTTAATGAGTATCTTTGTCTTGTTTACCAGTAAAATCTGTCTAAACATCCATAAAACAAGATGAATTTACTTGAGAAGCAAAACTATGTAAGATGATATGGCTTGTTTTCAGAGAACAGATATTTGCACTTCTTTTAAGCATAAACAAGATTTTTTTGGACTCGTTCAAAGTTTGATAATCCTGTCAAATGATCTATTGTTTGTTTGTTTTTTATCTAGAATAAAAGAGAAATATAATCATTAATAATATGAATTAAAATGATTTGTTGTCATATTAGATTTAGATTAAATCCGTGCTAATATGATTTTCTTACAATATTATCTACATGTGCACATAGAAAGTGGCGTAAAGCTATTATTTTAGATCTAATAAGTCTAATGCATAATTGATAGCGAATTCAGCAATTGGTTTAAAATTACATTTGACAGATGTATCGATTTTTGGCTGTTCCTCGCTTCTAGTGCAGCAGATCATTTTAACTCGATGTACAGTGTGCTCTGTGCAGGCAATTTGCTGTAGGTCTAACAGCTTGTGACATCCATGAGGTGCCCATGGTATATTAGGGCTTTGTAATGGAGAGGACACCATCCATGCTGGAGAAATCTTGTGGGAGTAAGGCCAAGAAACTTCTGGCATCTTCTGATAGGTGCCATTACTCTTGCTTTTCCCTGCATGCTCTCTCGGCTGCCCCAAGCAGTACCTGGGCCTTCCACCACTGGGGGTGACATGATCTACTCAGCCTGTCTTTACCTATTCCAGGGAAACATAAATGCTGTTTTGACGGGTTTCATAAATATTGATAAGATAAATCCAGAAACACAAGGTGTTTGCTATCCACTGGCTGTAGTTCAGTGAGTAACAGTGTTGGTCCTAGCATAAATCAAACTCTAACAAATAAAATGAGGGCCTGGACAAAACAATGTGGTTATGGTCCTGTTGTGAATCCAGCTGAAATGCACTTAAGTAAGGGAACTGTTAAGCAATTATTAGTCAATGACACTCGTTGTATCATCAATATTGCAATGGGTGTATGATATATAAGAGTGTCCATGATGAATAAAAAGGAGAATGTTTTTTTTTTTTTTATTGTAGATTAAAACATGCACCAAGTTCTTAGAAATGTATGTATTCATGTTGGTTTCATATGTTTTTTTAAAAGTGTAAATTTAATGACAATAAAAAAAAAAACAATCTATCTATCAATCAATATACTGTATGTGATTGGATGGATGGACGGAGATCCGTCCGTCCGTCCGTCCGTCCATCCATCCATCCAATAAACCTGACATTTTTCACTTTATGCTCCTGCTTCCACCTCACAATTATATAATAATAAATCACAGAAATAGCATTTTTGACCTGGCTCAAAAAATTTGCATCATGTCATTGAGTACGTTTACATGCAGCCAATAACCCGTTCAAAACCATATTAGCAATAACCCGGTCGCGCACGGCCATGTAAACACCGGCAAAAACCCGAATATGCTCATATCCCGGTTTTTAAAAACCCGGATATTATCCCTGGGGTACCCCTTTTCTAACCCGAATATTTGGTCATGTAAACGTGTATCAGCATATCCCCATCAAAAGGAACATTGATTTGTGTTCTGCGCATGTTCTATTCGCAAGGAATCTTGGTATTTTGAGTAGAGACGGCGCATACAAAAACCCGCGTGCAGTATACCGGAAGTAAACAAGAAGTAGAGGTAAACATGGCGAGAAGCAGCACAGCACCACACTTTTGGAGCGAGGAGGAAATCGCAAACAAAGGCGATCGCTAGCTGCCCCGAACTATTCATTATCCGCGTGCTGCTGCTGTTGTTGTTGCCTTTGGATACAGGAAGAAGAATCGGAAATGACGCACATTGCGTCTTAACGTTGTCCGTACGTCCAGACGCTAACCGTGCGTCGCCGTTTACATCGGGATATTGCCAATTGATTACAAATTCCATGTATACAGGAGTAACTCTCTCTACTCACGCATGTAAACGGGTTATTCTGAATGTTTTAGAAACCCAAATAGTGACCTTAACCCGACCATAACCCGATATTTGACAGCATGTAAACGTAGTCATTGACACATTAGGTGCATGTTTAGATTGGAAGCAGAGCATGTGAAGAAGCATCTTTTCCACTTTCATAGTAACATCAATCACTGAGGAAAAGCCATAGACGGTGCATTCCCCTCTACTTTAATTGATGGCTCTGTTGGGTAGTCGAAAGGCGTTAAATTACTGATGTTTCTGGTGATTGAACGTCAGCTGTCAGTCTGTGAGCAAAGAGCCGGAGGCACGGGTGTAGGAGGTGTGCAGAGGAGATGAGGGTTAGCGCTGTCCTGAGAGTTTGACAACCCATATCATTGCCCGGGTCAGAGTGTAAATGAAGCTCCGGTGTGGATTGCTCCTCTTGAACGGCGGCCTAGAATAATGGAAGTTTTGTGGAGCACTGAAGATTAATGTTGAGAGACAACAACACATCATTTCCACCTTCTCTCATTCTGTGAGGCCTATTTAAAAGTGAACGCATACAGACAAAATCATTCCCTTCATTCCTATAAAAGATTGAGAACAGAAAAATTCTGTACTGCAAATGATATAAAAAGACAGGGGTAGTGCAAATGCTCAAAGTGAATGTGCAAAATGTGTTGCAAAATCCTTGGCGGTGCCATTTTCGACGAAACGTGTATAGAATGGTAATGTTTAGTAGTTGCGGAGTTATTTCCCTCTATCAGAACAGATTTCTCCCCACCTCTAAATGACTATTTTAAGTGTGACTATCAAAGGGTTCTCCAGCTCCCTTCGCTTTGCCTAGTGCCGACAGCAGATATTTCTCTCTGTAATTTTTTAAAGGCAACCTATTTCAGGGACTCAGTTTGACTGGATAATGGCCCTGTGTGCAGTCTGGAATTTCTGAGCGGTTTGGAGTTTTGTCATTATCGATTGGGCTGTTTTGAGTGTGATGGCGTTGTCTGTTAAAGGGATAGTTAAATTTGATGGTACATAGAGACAATGGATTCTCTTTTATGAATTTGAGCCAACCAAGTCATCACCCTTAATGACCTTTTTTTAGCAGCAACAGTCAAACTGTGAGCTTGTACATCCCTCCCTGAGAGAGTTCTGTGTCTGTGTAAAGAGTGATGTGTGTCCAACTGGCACAAAACACTGGCTAATAATAATCATGGCAGCAGAGTTTAGTGTGCTTTGGAAATCTGGGATATTTATGGTTTTATTTAAAGAAAATACTTGTTTTCTGCAAGATACATTGAATTGATCAAAAGTGACAGTAAATACTTTTACATTGTTAGAATAAATAAATAAGATGTTGTTCTTTTGAAATTACTTTCATCAAATAATTTAGAAAATCCATTTCCATGGTTGCCATCACAGGAATAAAGTACATTTTGAAATATATTAAAGTAGAAAACAGTTTAAATTTTATTAATAGTCATTTTGCTGTGTGTGGTCCTGGTAAACCCTACATTTTGGGGACCAATTTATATATATATATATATATACAGTATATATACATTTTGTTGATGATGATTTTTATTTTTTATTTGGTCCCCATGAGAAAAACTTTTTATCTCACAACTGCACGTTTACATCCCGCAGTTCTGACTTTTTTTCTCGCAATTGCTACATTTACATTTAGTCATTTAGCAGACACCTTTGTCCAAAGCGACTTACAAATGAGGACTAAATTAAGCGAGTCATCGTGAAGAGGCAAAAACAACGCAAGAAGTTCTCAAAATACAAAGTTCAGGCATTGCTCAGAGTAGCATAAGCCAGACAAGGGAGGATTAAAGGAAAAGGAAATATTTTTTTTATGAGGTTAAGTGCATTGAGTTTTCAGTTGTCTTTTGAATGTTGTCAGGGATTCTGTATTCCGGATAAGGGTGGGGAGATCATTCCACCAGCATGGAACCGTGAATGAGAATGTTTCTGGAGAGTGATTTTGTGGCTCTCTGTGATGGAACCACAAGCCGTCGCTCGTTGACCGACCATAGGCTTCTGGTAGGGAAGTAGACTCGTAGGAGTGAGTGAAAGTAGGAGGGAGCTGACCCTGTGGTAGAGCTTTAAGCAAGCGTCAATGCCTTGAACTTGATGCGAGCAGCGAGTGGTAACCAGTGCAGAGAGATGAACAGAGGAATGGTGTGGGCCCTTTTTGGCTCGTTGAAGACAAGACGGGCTGCAGCATTCTGAATCATTTGTAGAGGTTTAGTTTCACATGATGGAAGTCTAGCCAGAAGAGCATTTCAGTAATCAAGCCTAGAAATGACCAGGGCCTGGACGAGAAGTTGTGTTGCATGCTCAGTTAGGAAAGGCCTGATCTTCCTGATGTTGTGCAGTGCAAACCTGCATGATCGAGCTGTCTTTGAAATGTGGTCTGTGAAGGTCAGCTGGTCATCAAATATTACTCCAAGATTTCTGACCGACCTAGATGGGGTGATTGATGATGAATCTAGCTGGATAGTGAAGTCGTGCTTTAGAGACGGATTGGCAGGGAGGCAGAGAAGCTCAGTCTTTGCCAGATTGAGCTGCAGGTGATGATCCTTCATCCATGCCGAGATGTCCGCCAGACTGATTGAGATCTGTGCAGCTACTGTGGGATCATCTGGTTGAAATGAGAGGAAGAGCTGTGTGTCATCAGCATAGCAATGGTAAGAGAAACCATGTGCATGTATGATGTGTCCCAGTGATGTGGTGTAGATGGAGAAGAGGAGGGGTCCAGTAACTGAACCCTGAGGAACCCCTGTGGTCAGTTGATGAGCTTTGGATGTCTCACCTCTCCATGCGACCCTGAAGGACCTACCTGTGAGATAGGACTCAAACCAGTGGAGGGAAGTTCCTGATGCCCAGTGATGAGAGGGTAGACAGAAGGATCTGATGATTCACAGTGTTGAAGGCAGCAGACAGATCCAGGAGAATAAGAACTGATGATTTGGAAGCAGCTTTTGTGATCCATAGGGCTTCTGTGACCGACAGTAATGCAGTCTCGGTTGAATGCCCTTTCTTGAAGCCATATTGGTTGACATCCAGCTGGTTGTCAGAGACAGGGAAGATTATACTTGGTTGAAAGCAACTCGTTCAAGTGTTTTTGCAGTGAATGGTAGGGGAGAGACAGGTCTGTAATTCTCTACAAGTGATGTGTTTAATGTTGTTTTTTTAAGCAGTGGAGTTACCCGAGCCTGCTTGAATGCTGTAGGGAAAATGCCAGTATGGAGGGATGCGTTGATGTGTTGAAGTGTGGGAGAGATGGCTTGTAGAAGGTGTGAGGTGATGGGGTCTAGAGGGCAGGTGGTAGGATAACTGGAGAGGAGAAATTTAGATACTTCTTCCTCGGTTAGTGGAGAAAAGGAGGAGAGAAAGTTTTTTGGCTGTGGGAGAGGTTGGTCTGGGCTGCTGTGTGTGTGGAGCTGAGAAATTACTGCTGATAGTTGTTGTTTTGTTGGTGAAGAAGTTAGCAAAATCATCAGCCGTTAAAGAGGAGGTGGGTGGTGGTGGAGGTGGACAGAGCAGGGAGTTGAATGTCTTGAAAAGTGATCATGTGTTAGAGGCGCTGTTGATCTTGTTGTGGAAATATGAAGATTTCGCGGCATGAACATCAACAGAAAAGGAAGAGAGCAGAGATTGATACAATCTCAGGTCAGATGTGTCTTTTGATTTGCGCCATTTCCTCTCCGCTGCCCTGAGTTCGGTCCGGTGTTCACGAAGATCCTCAGATAACCATGGGTTAGAGGGAGTAGCGCGTGCTGGCCTGGAGGAGAGAGCGCAGATATTGTCTTAAGAAGAAGTTAAAATGGAGCATAAGGTATCCGTTGCGGTATTCACATCCAGAGATGAGAATTGTGAGGGTGAGGGAAGAGAAGATGACACAGCAGAGGAAAGATGGGAGGGAGAATGTGAGCACAGGTTTCGTCTGAAAGTAACTGGTAGGGGGGTTGGTGGTACACGGGTAGTGAGTTGTAGATTAAAAGTAATGAGGAAATGATCTGAAACGGGGAGAGGTTTCACCAAAATGTTGTCTGTGATGCAGTTGCGTGTGTAAATCAGGTTCAGTTGGTTGCCTGATTTGTGAGTACCTGTGGTGATGAGCCGTTTGAGATCGAATGAGGCTAGGAGAAAGTCTATTGCATACGGCATACTGTTGCAATCTGGATCTTAATGGGAGTGGTAAGTGTAATAGCATGATATTCAAACGAGTTGTTATTGCAAAGAGAAGAGAGAGTTGAGTATTTCCAATTGTTAGAAATGAGAAGACCTGTACCCCCACCCCTCCCAGACTGGCGAGGGGTGTGAGAGAAAGATACATTTTTAGATAGAGCAGCAATAAATAAATTGCTAGTTTATTTCTTGCAATTCTGGCGACTTTTCTCAGAATTGTGAGATATAAACTTGCAATTCTGAGAAAAAAAGTCAGAATTGCGGGATGTAAACTCACTATTGTGAGATACAAAATCCTAATTTACAAAATTGTTCTACATCCTTCCCAATGTTGTCCACCGCATCTCCAAACATGTGCAATTTGAAGGCAATGGAAAGAAATATAGTCAATATCTGTGTAGGCTATATGCAATAAAAACATCATGTGTAATAAAGGGGTTCCCAATTTAAACTGATTGCTTATTTGAAAGTAGAAGTTAAAATCACTAAAATAATCATGATAATAAAGAACAACAAAAGCACAAACTAGTAAGAGGTACAGGAACACAAACTCATGTGAACATGTTCCATTTATTCTTTATTCATTTACAATAGTCCCTTTACTGTTACTGCTGTCATAAAAACGGATTTCCTTGTGTTACATGTAGAATTTTAAACTTATATTCTATGTTGGTTACACTTTATTTTGATGGTCCACTTTAGACATTCTACTAACTATAAGTAACTTTGCAACTATATGTCTACTAACTCTGATTTGAGTATTAGTGGACTGTATTAGATTATTAGGTTAGGGTTAGGGTTAGTAGATAAGTTGACTTGTAGTTACTTAATATTTTGCAAAGTTACTTACAGTCAGTAAAATGGGGAGCATCAAAATAAAGTGTTAGCAGATATTATGAACACAGTCTTCTAATACTCTAATGAGAGTTAGTATCAAGTTACTTAAAGTTAGTAGAATGTCTACAGTGTATCATCAAAATAAAGTTTTACCCTAAAGTTAAAGAAAAATACAAATAAAATAATGCTATTGGCGCCATTTGTCTGATGTGTTGAAGTCTAAGTTTAATGGAGAACCACTTGTCGTCAGTACAAGCCTGTTTGCAAAATGAAATTGTATGCGTGACTGTCTAACATTTAAAAATAATGCAAGTTATGCACTGAGGAAAACGCGTCTCAAAAATGATTAAATAGCACACAAACACATTCGTGAAAGAACATGACAGGGCAAGCAACATTACACTATTTGCTTCTGTTTGTTTTGTCATTCTCATTTTTAGGCTGCTTGGTTTTTGCTCTTTTCCTCCACTCTTTTCCAGATGTGGTTTTTTTTTTCCATAGAAATGCTTTATTCACTTGTAAAGTGACGTGAATGGATGTTTTTCATGCATAGTAAACAGATGCGATTAACCAATAATCAAAATCATTGCCGATTTATTTTCATTATCAATTTTATCAATTAGTTATTGCAGCCCTAGTATAGCCAAGAATTAAAGGTGTCAACACAGAAATTACATGTAAAAATAAACTAATTCCATTTATATCTGTGTATGTTTCTAATGTCTCTACAGTAACAGATATGGCGTATAGGAAAGTGCGTGCTGGCCACGGTTCTCTCCGTGTGCGGGATCTGGAGAGTGTGGAGCTTCACACAGCTTCCCTGGAACTGGAATGGGACATGGAGAAGGAGCTGGAGGAACCAGGCCTGGACCGTTTCCAGCTGGAGTGTGTGGAGCATCAACCTGTGAGCAGCTCTTCTGGCGGGGGCATGGACCCAGACCTGGAACCAATTCAACCCTCCGTTTCCCCTCACGGACGTTTTGAGCGTCTCCAGGAGGACCCTAATTACGTCTCTCGTTTCAGCCGAGCGGTACCCAAGGGCCAGAGATGGAATGGGACCTGCCTGGCTAAATACCTGCTAGCAGGGCTGGGTGTGTTTGCTCTGGGGCTGCTCATTGGACGATATGCCTTCAGCAGGGAGCAAGTGAAGGTAGAGCCAAGTGCAGACACAGATGTGCTGGAGAAGATTGTTCAGGGAATCACAGCAGAGAAAATACAAGCACTGCAGAGGTAAATGTTCCGTACTTTCCATCTATTGTCAACACACAGGTTTTTTTTTTTTTTTTTTTGAATGAAAGTGGAAAAATACAGTGGATCTTTTTACAGTAATAAATAAATAAAGGAAATAAAGGTTTTGCAGAAGGAATTAAGGAAAGGATTTGCACTATAGTTTGCTCAGCAACAACAGATGACAACAGATTTAATATCAACATCATAATATATGAACATATGAGGGTGTTCCCCTGGCTATGGGCTTTTTAAGCACTGAGATGTGTTTTACAGAAGTTTCATTTCACTGATTAAATTGTCTACTAATATCCAACAGTGGATACAGTATACTTGCTCCACAGGACAATTCAGTTATTTTTTTATTATTATTATTATTATTATTATTATTATTATTATCTTGGTAATTTGAAGCAACAAGTAGACCAGTAATAATAATAAAAAAAATATCTTTCACAAAATTTTACATTAAGCTTTTTAATATATTTGGATTATCCTTATATATCTATCTATCTATCTATATATATATATATCTATATATACACTGTAAAAAATGTCTAACCTCTCCAAGTCTGGTAACATTGGCTCAATGAGAAATAATACGTCAGACTAATTGAAACATTTTGATGTAACCAGTCACTAGAAATTTTTGACTTGGGGATGTAATTATTATTATTTTTTTGTGTATATCTCTCTCTCTCTCTCTCTCTCTCTCTCTCTCTCTCTCTCTCTCTCTCTCTCTCTCTCTCTCTCTCTCTCTCTCTCTCTATATATATATATATATATATATATATATATATATATATATATCAGGGCTCTACACTAACTTTTTGAACAAGGAGCACTGGTGCGCCTAAATAAAAAAATGTAGGAGCACAGACAAATATTTGGGGGCACAGTCATTTTTGTTGTATAAGTTTATCATTATAGTTTTATTATTAGAATTATTCAACAATTAAATTTACAATGCTCATTGTAAGGTTAAGAACATCAGACCAAAACTTTCAAACAAAAGATTTTCATTAAATTTTTATCGTCATGTAGATTTCATTTATCATTGTATGTAGGCCCTATGTTTCACATTTTATTTGAAATGAAGATCATGTCTGAGTCACTTGGCCAAGCTTTGTAGCCTGGTCGTCTTGACCTCTTTCCAGCAGACAGCCAATTTTCAGCACATTTTGTAGGATCAAACAGTTCCAGGGAGGGCCCCTCTGTGCTGATCCGAATTAGTAGGGCCCTATAAAATCCATTTAATTTTTTCCCAAATTCCGTTTTATTTTTTCCCAAATTCCGTTTTTTCCGTTTTAATTTTGGCAAATTCTGTTTTTTCCGTTTTAATTTTGGGGAATTCAGTTTTTTTTTTACCTTTTACTGTAATTTTAGTCGTAAAAAGAGTGTTTTTAATGTTAATGATTAAAATTTACACAAATAAAATAGGAATGACCCTAAATTTATTGAGGTAACAAATAAAATTCTAATTTTAAGAGATGTTAAATGTGGTTTGGTTTGTTTACATTAGTGAATGTATTAGGCTAACTAACATGAACCACGAGCAATACATTTGTTACTGTATTTATTAATCTTTGTTAATCTTAGTTAACCCTAACCCTGTATTTTTAATGTTACTTCACACAGTGCATTAAGCTAACTAATGTTAACAAATACAACTTTTCTTTTAAATAATGTAGGCTACTAAATGGTGAAATTAACATTAATAAAGATTAATAAATGCTGTAGAAGTGCAGTTTATTAATAGTTAATGTTAACTGATCTAGTTAACTAGAGTTTAATAAATGGAACCTTATTGTAAAGTGTTACCGATTTTGTTATACACCGAACCGATTCAGTGTTGGACAGATCAGTTGTTTTAACCATTCATTAAAGTGAATCGGTTTAAAGGAGTCATTAGTTCGCGAATCGGACGTATCATTCATTAGCAGACTTGTACGCGTTGTGTGATTATTCCGGCAGTTTTAGGACATCGCACAAGATTTGTCAACACAGAAAACATTTCATCATTGGATAGGTTTTGTTTAGTTTATTGAAAGTGTTTTTTATGTCAGCTGAATGGGCGGAACGCTTTTCAGAGAAGAAGGAAAGGTAAAAAAAATTTTTTTTTTGCACAATTCACACACAGCGGTAGCCTAATTCAGGGAAAAAAATATCCGAATGCTCCACGTGAAACCTCGTTCTTCCGATCTTTTACCATTGTGTCAATTGATTTAGATAAATAAGCGCGAGGGAGTGAGAGAGAGCAAGACAGTTTGAAGACGCGCGCGCGACCGGGCCTTTCTCTCTGCTCGTTCTTTCAGTAATATACGATTTTCCTCAGACATACGTTTTTCACACAAAAACAGAATTTTATTCCAAATATGTAAAATTCCGCGTTGACACTAGATTCCGCGTTAATTTGCCAATTCCGCGATTCCGTCCGCGATTCCGTGATCGCGGAAATTATAGGGCCCTAAAATAGTTCGTGTGTGGGCACTGTAGTTTTTTTTTATGAGGCTACAGGCTAGCTACTGAAGATTTAGGCCTAAATAACTGATCTCCCGGTAATATAGTGTCCTACTCTGCCCCTCCTCATGATGATATATTTGCAGCTGTTTCTATAGAAAAATGCTGTGTCACTCGCACGAGTGGGCCCAAATATTTTTTGACGTTCGCACGCCGAAATATTTACTCGCATGTGCGAGTGAAATGGGAGCACTGTAGAGCCCTGTATATATATATATTATATTATATTATATTATATTATATTATATATATATATATATATATATATATATATATATATATATATATATATATACACATATATATATATATACATATATATATATATATATATATATATATATATATATATATATATATATACAAATATATTATATTATATATTTTTTTATAATATTTATATATATATATATATATATATATATATATACATACACACACACACACACACACACACACACACACACACACACACACACACAGGATACGTGGATTATATATAAATACACATACACACACCACCATACACACATTACACCCATTATTGGCTGATAAGAGAAGATATTTTCAGGGAGCTGAATTCTATAAAGTTTTACGGGGGGATCAAGATATTTTAATAGACATTCAGAGGGTGAGGTGAGGAATCAGACAGAAACTTCAAGGGCGTTCCAGCCAGTGAGGAGAAGTGAACCATACTGAGGAAGCAGATGCAGGGACAGTGTTTCAGTGGGACAGGCTCTTTGGGACCTTCATCTTTAAAAAAAGAAGTCCTACAGCCAAAGTTGTGCACAGCTTATTCCCACTAGTGACAAAGCTGCCTTGTTCACTCTGAGCCCAGCTGTGTAGTCTCTGACAGGCAGACTAAAGTCGCAAGCAGGTACTGATGTTAAAATTAAATGCAGACAAACCTCAAGCGATAACACATTGTTTTTGGAGCACGGATCATGGCGAGCATGTATATTCGTGTCAAAAAAGATAACTCGGTTTCCTCTGAACCAAAACCGCCTGACTCCTGAAACAGGCTTTGCGGTAGTGTCAATTTATAATTTATTTTGTCACATTTATATTTCAGACTGCAGCGCCAACAGCTCATCTCAGATCCTTTTTCGAATGGGGAAGAGCAGACGATATTACAATGCGGCGAGGCTGCAAAGACGAGAAGTCTAAACATTTTGATGGCTTTATTTACCCCACATTCATGCAGCCTCTTAATATTCACACTGCAGCTTGAAGAAATAAGAATATGTGTGAGGATAATTTAATTATTTACTATTTAGATGAAGCAGAAATTGTTTCAATGGACTGTGGAAAATGGTTGCCCTATAGGAGGAAGCTCTGTGGCGTGAAGAGATTAAAGAAGATTGTTGAATTATACTCCAAATCTCACTGTAAATCTCTTTGTCCCTCGTGTTAAGCTGAGGTCTCTCTTCAGCCTGCCTGAAATGGAGTCCTGGGAAAGTCTTTGCTAACTGCTTCAATACACATTCTAATAAGCTTGTTGGAAAATATATACACTCACCTAAAGGATTATTAGGAACACCATACTAATACTGTGTTTGACCCCCTTTCGCCTTCAGAACTGCCTTAATTCTACGTGGCATTGATTCAACAAGGTGCTGAAAGCATTCTTTAGAAATGTTGGCCCATATTGATAGGATAGCATCTTGCAGTTGATGGAGATTTGTGGGATGCACATCCAGGGCACGAAGCTCCCGTTCCACCACATGCCAAAGATGCTCTATTGCAGCAGGGATGGGCAACTTCGGTCCTGGAGGGCCACTGTCCTACAGAGTTTAGCTTCAGCTAGGGGTGCAACGGATCAAAAAACTCACGGTTCGGATCGTTTCTCGGATCAGAGTCACGGATCGGATCATTTTTCGGATCAGCAAAAAAAAATAAAAAAATGTATTAACACTTTTAAATTATTAAATTAAAATATATAAAATCAACTTAAAGTGCACAAGGCATAATATCTTCTTTTTAACATAATTAATGAAAAACAACTTAAAGTGCAACATAAAAAGGCATCTCCTTCCTTTAAACATGGACCAATGCTTTATGTGTTTCCACTGTCATATAGGGCTGTCAAAATTGCTCAAAAATGACGTTCGAATATTCCCTCTAAAAAACACATATTCGAATTATTCGAACATCTGGTTGCGCATTTTGTCAATGACGTGCATTAGGCCTATGTCAATAACAGGACAAATTAATACAAAGAGACATAACTACTTGTATATGTAGTTCATTTAAGTTTAAACATATTTGACAACGTATTACCTTGCTCGCTCGCACTCGCAGGCACTCTTTCTCTCTCTCTCTCGCCGTCACCCATGCTGCGTTCACACCAAACGCGAATAGAGCGTCTGGCGCGAGTGATTTCAATGTGAAGTCAATGTAAAGACGCGTTTACGCACGTCTGGAGGTTTTGCGGCGCGAATGAGGCGTCACGCTCTCTGCGGTTCATAACGCTCGCCATGACCACGCTGTGTGTGGACTGAACATGCGCACAACTTTTTTTTCATAAATCAATCCGCGGATCACGTGAGTGCCGAACCGAAGATATTGATCCGAACGGATCACGGATCAATGATGATCCGTTGCACCACTGGCTTCAGCCCTAATCAAACACACCTGAACAAGCTAATCAAGGTCCTCAGGATTACTAGAAAATTACAGGCAGGTGATTTTTTCAGGGTTGGAGCTAAACTCTGTAGGACAGTGGCCCTCCAGGACCGAAGTTGCCCATCCCTGCTCTATTGGGTTGAGATCTGGTGACTGTGGGGGCCATTTTAGTACAGTGAACTCATTATCATGTTCAAGAAACCAATTTGAAATGATTCGAGCTTTGTGACATGGTGCATTATCCTGCTGGAAGTAGCAATCAGAGGATGGGTACATGGTGGTCATAAAGGGATGGACATGGTCAGAAACAATGCTCAGGTAGGCCGTGGCATTTAAACGATGCCCAATTGGCACTAAGGGGCCTAAAGTGTGCCAAGAAAACATCCCCCACACTATTACACCACCACCACCAGCCTGCACAGTGGTAACAAGGCATGATGGATCCATGTTCTCATTCTGTTTACGCCAAATTCTGACTCTACCATCTGAATGTCTCAACAGAAATCGAGACTCATCAGACCAGGCAACATTTTTCCAGTCTTCAACTGTCCAATTTTGGTGAGCTCGTGCAAATTGTAGCCTCTTTTTCCTATTTGTAGTGGAGATGAGTGGTACCCGGTGGGGTCTTCTGCTGTTGTAGCCCATCCGCCTCAAGGTTGTGCGTGTTGTGGCTTCACAAATGCTTTGCTGCATACCTCGGTTGTAACAAGTGGTTATTTCAGTCAAAGTTGCTCTTCTATCAGCTTGAATCAGTCGGCAGAAAAGGTTTAAAGGAACACTCCACCCATTTGCATTAAGCTTTGCAATGTTAGAAACCCAGTCATACTATTGAATGGTCGTGCAACATTTTCTCATTTTCCCCTGAGACGAGAGAAATCTGTATTTACCTCTTTGTACTTCCTCCTACAATGACGCAAAAATCGTAATTTTGCATCATTGTAGGAGGAAGTGTAAGAGGGGGGGGATTTCTGTTAAGACTACAATCACTAGTCCCCAGCCCACCCTTTCAAACCCGCCCATAGGGGGTTGGACCTAATGCGCTAACAGACCTATCACAGATCAGTGCCAGTGCGTTTGATTTCACCGGCAGAAACCTGCATGTCCGGCCGTCGAGATCGTCCAAAATCTCCGGGATTTGGCTTTGCTTTCTACGGTCGCCATTCATTGATTACATGCACACCTTTTGTTTCAATCTAACTGAATTCATTCCGATTGGTGAATCTGAATGTAGTGTTAACATGAACGCTAAACAAGTGATCGGTTGTTGTGCGTTTTACCATTGCTAAGAAAATACCCGCTCCTCCGTGAGAGATAGCCCACAAGACCGGTGCGTCTCACAGGCGCTCATCAGTAATCACGCCACCGGCTTTTGCGTTCTACAGTCGCCACTCATCATGTTTACTGTGGCGAGCAGGACGAGGCTAGGGCCGCGGGAGAAAGACGCGAGGCCGGTGGCGTGATCGGTTGATGTGCGTTTTACCATTGCTAAGAAAATACCTGCTTCTCCGTGAGAGATACGAGACCAGTGCCTCACAGGTGTCGGTCATCAGTAATCACGCCACCGGCCTCGCGTCGTTCCCCCGCGGCCCTCAGCCTCGTCCTGCTTGCCACAGTAAACACAATGAATGGCGACTGTAGAACGCAAAAGCCGAATCCCGGACATTTTGTGCGATGCGATCTCAAAAACCCGGGCAGACTCACGGAGACTAGTAACTTAGCTTAGCTTTATTGTTTACAACTGCTCTCTAACCGGTAGGCGTGGCTTGGGAGTGGCCTCGTAGAGCAGCGAAGCAAGTGCATTCTGGGAGATGTTGTCTTTCATCCACATGAGCCAAAAATACATTTTCTGGCTTTTCTCAGTCTAGAAAGCTCCAAATTCAAAAATAATTTCACATTTCTTCTACATAAATGACCCAATTTAAATACACATTCATCTTTCCAGAGGTGGAGTATCCCTTTAACTCTAGTCCCAGACTAAAATGCATGTCGAGCTGTTTTAACTGAAAGCATAAAAAGCATCTTAAAATATGTCAGTGCCATTGTTTCATCTCAAGATCCACTTTAATGTTTTTTTTCTAAGACTTGTATGAAACCAGGCCAATATGTCATTTAAAAATACGAAACAAAATATTTTCATATATATACAGTGTATATTATTTTTTTATATGAATATGTATTTTATTTAGTTCATTAAAAAAAAAAACCCATCTGAGCACTTTAACCAGCATCTGTATAAATTCACTCTAACATGTCTAAAGTGACAAAATATTATTTATTTATTTTTTACAACAATTAGAATATTATATTAATATAATATTATAGTTTATCAATTGTCAGACAATTAAACTGACAATTATGTGCGGCAAATTTGTGTAATTTCCGTCTGCAAATCAACACCACCTTTAATTGCGTGTCAACATGTTTCATTCTCACAATTTTATTATTGTGTGACAAAAGTATGAATGATTACATGTTTTCTGCTGCATAATGATTGCATGTAAAATGGGAATGTAATAAGAGAATATTTCTGACATACATTTGTCAGAACTTTAGCCTGCAGTTGCATATCCTAAGATTCAGCCACGCTATAGTCTTTTTGATGTGCCACCCCATGATTTTTAATTATTGTCCCCATCTGGCCGCCCCATAAAACATTTCCTGGAGGTGCCACTGAGAGACACACTCTAACTTGTATAGCCATTGTGCTGGAACTGAAAATCATCCCTTTTAAGTCACATTCAATTATGGTGAAGCAGAAATTCTGTACTCATGCCATTTGTTTTTCCCAAAAAATATGCTCTGCCAAAGCCTCCATTTTCTTTTGGCTTGTGACCGTGTTTATTTCTTCGATTCTGGCCTAATTTACACATCAAAGGTGAGTGCGGGGGAAGAACAGTTCCAGTAAAACAAGATTAGCCTAAAATCCCATGAAGAAGAAGTGTGTTTCCCACTGTTCGGGTCTCTCTAATGGTGCTCTTTATCTCCTGTTGACACTCACTCTTAATTGCTGGACGTAATTGATAGAGCCGGACTCTGGATACGCATTCTTATCCAGGACTGCTTAGATCTAGGGTCCTAGAGGTAGGTCAGATTTAGGAGCGTGCCATTGAGGGAGTCCAGCTGAATCTCTGTGATACCGCCTTCATCTTGGGTCAGGTTCATCATTTTAATCCCAACCCCAGTCATTAGGGATAAAAGCAAGTTGACTGGAAGAGCATTGTAGGTAGAGATGTCCCAATATCCATACCTGTGGTCTTTGCAACTGACCACTTGTCTACTTGGCCGTATTTGGTGCAAATTTGGGGTAAACACTGTTTATTATCTGATGGGACACACTTACAACATAGTGTTGCTTTTACACGTGGTTGTTTTCAATACTTTGCACTTTAAAATAAACTTCTAAATGAGGATTTTTTAGTCCTTATGCAACAGATGACACAATGTAATTGTTGTGCTAAAATGTAAAAACATTTTAGAAATTATACACATTTCTGAACGAATAAAATGTGCAATACTAAGTTTTACTACCAAATTTATATTAAGTGGCTTTAAGTACTATGTACTTGCATTGAAATTAATAATTTTATTCTTTCTTCAATTTTGTAATGACTTTAGTAATAGATAAAAGACAATCATTTATCCAGTCATATAAAAAAGTGATTTTTCCCCACATATTTTAATCACTGGCCCTTGAATTTATTTGTACTGCAGCTTCTATGCATGATTTAGCACATATACTCTTGTTGGAGGACAGTGAAAACCCTAATACAGGCACTAGAGAATAGAATCTGTTTTGGGTCTCAGCCAAATTGAATTTATATATGCAATCATCCTTTAATCAATGCAACTTAAGTCATATTAACATTGCTGGTGGGATGCCAGTCACTGATGAAACAGAACAAAGGGCTGCTTTTAGAAATCATTATATCACTCTAAAATGTGGAATAGACACTCTACAAAACTATGGTTGAGGTCACGAGGGCATGTTAAAAAGATGTTTCGCATCTTAATGAAATTTATACAGAAACTTTGAGAAAATGTGATTGTAAGATAAACTAACCATCAACTGATGACCTTAATAATGTGTATTTCTTTAAAAGGGAATGTTTATTTCTGATATACTCTACAATTCAGTTTTTTTTTTTTTTTTTTACCCTTTAATACTATTATTCAACAAAGACACGATAAACTTCAAACTATAAACCTTCAAACTAAAATTTGCCAACTTGCTGGTACTTTTTTTGTGAATTGTTTTATTTTTATTTGCAGCTAAAGAAGCATAAATGAAAATCCCATCACAACTGACCTATGACACAATCCATTAAACTGTTTTATATAAAAAGTATGTGCATTTGCACTGCAATAAACAACAACTTGAATATTCATGCTGCAGAACAATTCACAATTCAACAGATAATGCCTAGTTTTACTGGATCGTGGGTGATTAGAAAATAAAAAAAATGAAATGAAGTGTTGTTTTGTGAACTCTTTTGAGTTCAGCTGGCTTTTGAGTATGCTACTCATGAGCCTTTTTTTTGTTTTGTAATTGTGATAAAAAATGCGTTATAATCTCACTTTATCATCACTTGAAATATAATACACACAGATACACATATAGCCACAGGTGTGAAAAAAATATATATTTATCATAATTAATCATAACCTCCAGCCTCCACAGAGCGGTTATCACCTTTCCTCCATATGATAAAATTCTCCCCTCAGAATGACTTTCATAAAGTGAGATAAACTGCCCTCATCTGTAAGGAAAATATGGAACACCTCTCATTCTAACACAGACTAGAAACCTCAAGAAATAACGCACACTATAACACCCATGACATTATGATTGAATGCTTTTGAATAAATAGCGCCACACACCATCTTGGGAATATTGTGCCCAACTTTAAGAATTGCTGCCGCCTGCATTACTTCTGTCGGGAAACACCATGGGAATTGAATAATGATACAATTGGGTGTCAACATGTCCCGAACAATGCTATTATTGTGTGACAGAAGTATCAATGCATGTTTGCTGTTGCGAATGATTGCGTGTAAAGAGGAAATGCAATAAGGGAACATGTAGATATAGCCGGTGTGGATTTCACAAGCAGTGTGTATGTGTATCAGGCTGGATGATTGTGCTGCAACATTATCTTGTTTATATAAGAGTATGTCTTTGTTTTCCTTGCATTTCGCTGACTCTGCAATAGGCCTTTCTCTGAAGGCTAAGTCCCATCATTACGATGTGTATGCAGCGGTAGAACAAAATTGATATTCCCTGAGGAGGAAATCAATATTAATAACAGTGCGCTACAACAGCCATCTAATAAGTAGCACTGTAACCTCTTCCCATTGTCACTTCTCGGGAAAATAGGATGCTGGTCT
This sequence comes from Leuciscus leuciscus, assembly GCF_965113295.1. Lineage (NCBI taxonomy): Eukaryota > Metazoa > Chordata > Actinopteri > Cypriniformes > Leuciscidae > Leuciscus > Leuciscus leuciscus. The sequence continues at coordinate 17,482,028 of NC_138747.1, read as the reverse complement.
CCCTGTGTTAAAGGTGGAGTTAAATTCAAATGGACAGCTGAATTATGCTTCATGGTTGTGGCTCTCACTCGTTTTAACCTAGCAGGTTTGATCCTTTCCTAAGTGTAGTCAGCTGTGAAATAACAGTGGACTACTACGTTTTCATGTCTTGGTCGTCTTCTGGGTGCTTTCTGCCTCTTTTACAAACCTCTGAAGGGCAAGAAGTCTTGATGACTGTTCAGGAGTTCTCGACATTGTCCCGGTTTTTATCAGACAGGGCGCAAGGATTGATTTACCAAAGTAGGTACCTGTTGGTCCTGGAACAACATTCCTATCAAACATTTTTTATTTCAAGTTTGTGTTAAAGGATTAGTTCACTTCAGAATGAACATTTCCTGATGATTTACTCACCCCCACGTCATCCAAGATTTTCATGTCTTTCTTTCTTCAGTCGAAAAGAAATGAAGGTTTTTGATGAAAACAGTCCAGGGCTGGGTTTCCCGAAACCTTCTTAACACTACGTCGTTCTTAAGTTACACCTTAAGCCGTACCTTTTCGTTAATACGTGTTTCCCGAAACGTTCTTAGTTAGTATACCTTCTGTAAGTCATACGTTCGGAAGGTTGGTCTGGACCACTCTTAGCTTTACCTTATCACTGTTGCAGGTCAATACGAATATCATTCTGAAGTTTTAATACACCCAGATGGTGTTCAATTTAGGCTAATTCAAGTGTTTTCATGCAAAGAATAAAATTGTCATTATATGGATTGTTGTTAGATTTTTTATTATATTATCCAAAGGTACATCAGCTGGCGAACCATTAAAGGCTTAAAAGCCTATTTAAAGGGAATGATTGTGGTGGGGAGTTTGCTCAAACTATGGCAGCGATACCGCGAATAGTTGTTCTAAAAGACGGCGCCGTCCGCGGAGCGCTTTTAAAGGCCAGTGAAAGCATACTGTCAGTTAAGTCCTATTCGGACGCTAATTGTTTTTCATTAGCCCGTACGGTATTTTAAACATTTACAGGGGTAAGTTATTTTATTGCCGTCCGAATCCATAATGTCAGTGTTTTTTCTCACCCAACCCGCGTAAAAATCCCTGGCCAAATTGTTTTTTGACAAACAGGTCGTGTGGGAATTTAATTGCCGTCTGAATCCACATCTCTGAGTTTACAAGAAGAGATTCAAAATTCACTGTTTAAATCCTTTTTGATCACTACTGAGCACCGTATGTAAGATGTACACTTTTATTACTGAAATGCTGGAAAGTATTTACAAGAACACTATTTCATCGCAGCTCCACTTCAGCGAACAAAAATGGGAAAGAGATTAAAGCACGTAAAATTTTTGAAATGGTTATTTTGGCAGCAATATATGATACAATTTTAAAATATGTAGGCTAGGCTATTATAGGCTATTATAGTTTGGATTATTTTTTATAATATCCAGTGAGTCCTAATAAATGCAGTTTCAGCTATTTCTGAAGTGCTTCTTTTATAAAGAACACCACTTTCTCACATAAACAGCCTCTGCACGAGAGAATAATTGATTCTCGAGTCATCGATATCAACCAATTCAACACTATCGCCACAGACAGCACCTGGTAACGTCGCACGTAAGAAGGTATATCTTAAGCAGCTTCCTAAGTTATGGTTCGGGGAACACGCCTAGTAATGGTTAACCTTTAGTTAAGTTTTACCTTTAGAGTCTTCGTAGCGCGCTAAGAGACAACGTTATCGGGAAACCCAGCCTTGGATTTTCTCCATATAGTGGACTTTAATGGGGTACAACAGTTTGTTCCAAATTTCTGTTTCAATGCAGCTTCAAAAGGCTCTACACGATCCCAGCGAGGAATAAGAGAATCTAGCAAAATGATCTGTCATTTTCGATAAAAAAAACACACAAAAAAACGTTTATATACGTTTTAACCACAAATGCTCTTCTTCCACTAGCTCTGCGATGCGCCACGCATTACGTAATCACGTTGGAAAGGTCACGCATGACATAGGCAAAAAAGGCGGAAAAAGTTTTCTCCTCTAACTTCAAAATCGTCCGACATCGTTGTTTTACCTTTTATTTATTCATTTATTTTTGTAAATGGCGTCTGACTTAGTCTTTGCACGTTCACTTTGTAAACACTAGGTCGGTTCTTCCGCCCACTGTATGTCATGCGTGACCTTTCCAACGTGATTACGTAATGCGTGGCGCATCGCAGAGCTAGTGCTAGACGAGCATTTGTGGTTAAAAAGTATGGAAATGTTTTTTGTTTTTTACAAAATGGCAGAACGTTTTGCTAAGACCCTTAATCCCGACTGGGATCATGTAGAGCCCTTTGAAGCTGCATTGAAACTGCAATTTAGACTTTCAACCCGTTGGTCCCCATAGTCCACTATATGGAGTAAATTACTAGAATGTTTTCCTCAAAAACCGTAATCACTTTTTTGACGGAAGAAAGAAAGACATGAACATCTTGGGGTGAGTAAATTATCAGGACATTTTTATTCTGAAGTGTACTAATCCTTTAAGGGTTGAAATGTTGTTCCAGGACCAAGATTATTTCATAGGTCCTTATTGCAGCTCAGTCTAACCAAGAACTGCACAATTAGACAGTAAGAGAACATCTGGCATTAATATTTATGTGTATCTGTCACTCTTCGTAATTTAATTTCTACATTTAACACAAAATGTACCTACTCACTCTTTTACTGTGTGATTGAAGTTAACAAAATGCTTTCCAGTCTACACATTTAGATTTAATACGCTACTTTCATGAATGGAGTTAGACATTAAATAATTACATTAAATCATCATCCAGAAGTTAAAAAAATATGGTGACAATATGGATGTTCTTATGGTGTCGTACACCGTGCACATCCTGTCCCGATCGCAATGACTGTTAAATGCGCGGGTATTCAAAGACCTTGGGTGTCTCTGTCTCTATCAGCAAAAAAAAATTTTTTTTTTTAAAAATGCCTGAGAACTGACACTGAAGTTTGATAATGTCCTAATATTAGTGCACATTAGGCTTATATCTTTCTTGCTTCTAACAATAAATTGGGGGATTGGGGAGAAATTAATTGCAATGGTGGCGTGTCAGTTCAGTCAAACGGTTAAAAATAGCTGGAAATATGTAAAGGTTTATAGGCACTCTGATTCTTTCCAGTATAAGTGTTTCGTTTGATTATGTTGGATTATTCACACAGAAATCTACACAGAATCCTGGTTTAAATGGAAAAACACAACTTTTTTTCACAAAGAAAACAAAGCAATATACAGCCACTAACCTTGCAAACTTACTCAAAATGCTCATTATATGAGCCCAGTTTCTTCTTAACACAATAAATACACTATGACTAGTCAAATATCCGGGTAATCGTTCTGCGATAATTATTCAAAAAGTAAAAAATACTACTCGATTTTGCTTTACTCCTTGTGTGAAGCCAGACAATCAGAGGTGGCAATTTTTTAGCCAGAGCTTGGCTTTGTTTCTTCTTCACCTTCAAAATGTGTCAGATGAACTGTGGGCTGAGACAGTGCTGATGGTGTGAGTTCAGGGGACTGTTAACCACAGCAACAGAAAGCTTTTTCATTTTTAACACTAATCAAAGTATATTTGACGGGCAAAAACACAACATGGCTGAATATGCTGCTTTAATAGGAAAAGTCATTTTTTTGAGGGATGGAACATTTGGACCAATTTGTAAAATTGCTTTGAAAGAATCAAAATCTTTTTTCAGTCATACACAAATAACCTGAGAAAACAGAAATGATTGGTTAGTGACTTTCTGCACTTATTAAATTAGACGATAAGCCCACCCTCTCACATTTCCTCACATCTCTGGCACAACAGTGCAGTTGATTTCCTTCATATCTTGATGGCTGGCAGCCTGGCAGGAGAACAGCTATTTTAAGTAATGAACTTTTTAAAATTTTATCTCTGGAGCAGCAGTGCGAATGAGCCTCAGCGTGAGGCCTAAACCAAAGCGTTTCTAGTCCCCCCCAAAAAACGTTTAAAGTAAATTTTTGTGACATGTCTGGAGTGTGTGAGGAGGTGTAATAGTGCAATGTGGGCCATCAGAAGTCACAGACACTCTCAACCACCCTCTGCTTGTAAGACACATGACATTTAACACTGATTTATCTGAGGATTACCAAAGTGACTCTCTCCAGGTCGTGGGAGTTATTAAGGAGGAAGGTGACACACAGGTTCCAAATGGATGCCACATGCAGGCAAATGTCCCATAATTCATGTTGGCCTCCACAAGTTCTGCATGCTACATAAATGTAAACCAATGAAGTCTGAGGGGAAAATTCACTAAACATCCCTTTTGTATCAGTTATAGGCTCATATATACTCATTGCAAAGTTCTTTTTCGGTCTTCGCTTAGAGGTAGAGAGAAGTTTGAAATACCTTTGAAGTGGTATACTGCATCCCGGAGCCGCTCATGCTACTGGGAGCTGCGTTTAGTTGAAAATGTAAATATGTGCTGCACGTTTTTTTTCTCAAATAACGCCACACCAGTTCTTCGATTTAGCTTGAAGTATATCGGAGCCTTAATTCATGGCACACGTTAAAAACTGTCTTATTCACTACTTCACTCCAGCTTAACCAGGCGGTATCTACTCATAACTATGTGCCAATTCAGTCATTGTCATTTATTTCAGCACATACATGCCTTCTTTGTATGTAAATTTCGCTCATTATAGATTGTGCCTTATTCACAATACAATACAAAACAAAACATGACTGAGGGGCCATTTACACAACACCGTTTTCAACTAAAAACGTTTTATGTGTTTTGGCCTTTCATTTACATGACAACAGCGTTTTGGGGGCCTGAAAACGCAAAACTTTTTTGAAAACGGGTTTCAAATTGAATTTTTCTTTTCTTTTTTTTATTACCGTTATTGTCTCCATGTAAACTATAAAACGCGAATTTGTGAAAACAATGACGTCATGCGTATTATGTGTTCAGTCTATTGGCGCAAAGTGTTTCTTTACAAAGTGACATCGCCAACTACTGGCCTGGTATAATAGAGCATTTTTAGTTGTTTTCGCAGATCCGTGTGAACGGGGGTCATTTTGATATCGTTGTCGTCTGAATGCGAAAAATGCTTCCGTATTTAGGACATCGTTGTGTAACACATAAAAATGAACAGTAAACAGTGCAAATCAAACAAGATCACAACTCACAGAAATCTCAAACCCAAAACAGACATTACACTGTGAGATTGATTTTATGGGATTTTCAGGAGAAGAAAAAATTGATATTTCTCTTAAGGTTTAGCATCCAGCATTTTGTTCATGAAAATATATAGTTGTATAGGTTCCCGCAAGGGAATCATAATCCGGGGTCCGTGGCATGAAAAACATTTATATAAATCCTTGGCTTAAACAATAAGGCTGGGCAATAGCAAGGTCATGGGTTTGATTTGTAGGGAATGCATGAAATGTGCCATTACCTGATTTTTTATGAATCGTGTACAAAAACGAAGCAAAAAAATGCTGCTATCTTCAGGTGCATGCTTTCAAAGTGCAAGTTTTTTTAAACTATTCCGTTATTGCCTTTGTGTAAACTACAAAAATAAGAATTTGTGAAAACGGTGACGTCATGCGCATTACGTTTTCAGTCTATAGGCGAGTAGTGTTTACAGTGACATCGCCAACTACTGGCCTGGGATGCATAATACAGCATTTTAAATAATTTTCGCGGATCCATGGGAACGGGGATCGCTTTGACAACGTTGTCATCTGTACACACAAAAAAAAACGTAAAAAAAAACTAAAGGATTTTTAGGACATCGTTGTTGTGTAAACATAACCTCAGTCTTTGTGAATTTCCTCCAGACTGTCAGAACTTATTTGGGTTGCAACCCCAGTGTTGTAGGTTTATCAGAATAATTTAACCAAAACTGACATATAGACGACCTAGACCCACTATCACCCTAACTAAATGTATGTCCTTTTGTGCTCCTTGTCCCTTTTCCACCCACAAGAATATCTAAGATTTTTTTGTGGTTTTCCTGCAATCAGAAAAAGCGATGAGATATGCAATGTTCTGATAAGGGGAGCCTCTCAAGATCAGCCCGGGGCAATGTCATCACTATACTTACCTCTTTATTTAGCTGTGGCCACAGATCTAAGATATAGAGAAGAACAGTTGAATGTTTTCAACATCATGAAGTTATCTTTTTCTCTTTTATGACCTTCATATTAAATTAATGCCAGTTTGACACTTGTATCACACAACACATTTCCTGTCTATTCCAAATTGTTGTTGAATTTGATTGTTGGAATGTTGCCATTGAGCCATTGAACCATCAATAAGCCATTGAACCATCAATGAGCCATTGACATTTCTCAACAAATTATTTGTTGTTATTTGTGTGAATTAAACAGATTTTATTAGGAAGCCTTGACCCTCAGGCTCTGTAAAAACCTCAAAGTGCAATGGAAATGGAACTCGCTGAGATATCTTTTTTGATCCTACTGTGAAAACACACTCTTGTGGTAATTGCAGTTTGTTTAGTGAGAGCGATTCAATTGTCCTTGACTAAATGTGGATGTTTGTGAGTGGAGGTTTTTCAAAAATAACTTTTTGGAATTGCACCAGTTCTCTTGCTGTGAAACATCTGTTTACGCAGGTGTTCGTCTGTGTGTGTGGGGGTGGGTTTGAATGTGTGTGTCTGTGTAATGCAAGTTAGGAGTATAAATCTTGGTTGAAGAGTGTAGCATTTGTCAGCGTATGTAATGACAGACCATATCTGAGAACCAGAGAGACATTCTGCCTGGTTCTGCGTCCGTGTTTGTTTGAATCAGACATGCAGAACAAGAGCCTTTAGACTCATAAATGCCATTTTATCACAGTTGATGAAACATATGATAGCCACCAACTATGAATTTGGTTGTAATCTAGCCTCTTCTAATGTACTGAATGTACGATTTTCACATGGTGGACGATAAAACAGATAAAAAAAAACTAAAAAAACACTTACAATGAAGGAGGGGCCCAAGACTATAATACAGATAAATTAAATGTATGTATAAGCTGTCAATTAAATATTGATTTATTTGCATTTAATTAATCAACATTTCATTGACTGCAATTGAAACTTGCCCAGACAGAAACATTGTGTCGGCCCAGATCCGGCCCACATCTGGTACGCGTTGAATCCACATGTATCAGGTGTGGCCCGGATCTGGGCCGACACTATGTTGCCGTCTGGGTGAAGTACATATTCACAAGATTATTTGTAAGATTGTTTTCAAGATGATTTGTTATTGATGTTATTAAAAAAAAGTAAAGCCAAATAGCTTAGTCCCTCACACAATACCATAACTAATATTCTAAGTAAACCTGGGGACCACAGCATCCTCACATCAAACAGCAATCTCTTATGATGAAAGATGGCAGCGAGCTGGTTGTGTAGTTCTGATCACACACAAGCTGAGCAACTGCCATTGAGAGGAACAGAAATGCCAATGAATAACTTTCTCCAGGTATTGTCGAGCTCTTCTCTAAAGTTTGGGGCTTGCAGGTAGCTTGCTTGAGTGTTGTTGACTGGTCTGTTTGTGGACCAGTGTGAGCAGTTGGTTTTAGGCTATTTAAGAGATTCTGTGGGGGATTTTCTTTCAAAGCCACCTGCGGGACACATCACTTCAACTCAGCTGTCTGCTGGCCCACGGCTCTGACCTTTTGTCTGATGCCTGTCTGTCTTGTCAAGTCGTAACAGTGTTAGAGAACAGGGGCTATGTATGGTTTGACCTGACAGAAACGAAGGCACGTGTGTGTGCGTGTGTGTGTGTGTGTGTGTGTGTGTGTGTGTGTGTGTGGGTTTGTGTGTGTGCCTCCATGAATGACGGTATACCTTGGAGGAGGGACTCTGATGTAAAATCTGCAGCTTTTAATTTTTAACACTCAGACTGAATCAGCAGACCAGACACACTTTCTTGCGAAATAATGCATACATAAAGAAAGCAGTTAATTATCTGGATTCCAGCTGGTCACTAGAAGTTTGATCAGCCACCATGTTCCATAAACCAGCTTGTCCTACTGGATTTTCCGCCAGGGAAAAGACAGCTGGGGTTTCCTTTAATTTCTCCCATTGGTAGTGTGAAAATTAAATGGATACGCTATGTTACTGTCTGTCATTCGAATAAAACCTGGCCTTTTTCTTTGATAAACAAATACATTTAAAAAGAGCAATTTGTTTTACTATGCAGCGTCAGCAGCTCGTCTACAAATGTAACAAATTCAGGTTAAAATGAAACATGCAGAACGTCAAAATTAACAAATAATTGATGACCTAGACTTACATTTAATTTACCACTGCCACATGAGCACATCCAGTTAAGCAAGTCAGCAAAAAATTGAGTTAAGATAAGTGATAAGCCATTAGAAATATAATATAATATAATAAGATTAACAGTAAGAAATAGATATAGTGGTAGAGCTTAGAAACGCAGCTTCTATTGCATTTCATTGGTGCACATTTTCACTGGATTTGCTGATGTTAATTCAAATGTTTAAAATACACTAAAAGCACTTAAAGGCTGAACTGTGTGCCTGGTCATCCTGAAATATTTATGCACATTCACAATACTCAGTTATAATATGACTAGGTACAAGCTAAATTTGTGCATAATGATGTGTGACACTTTTACAACATTTTAGCAGTTAATGCAGTCAAGCAGCTTGTTATACACATACTTTTGTTTATACACATACACATGTTTAGAGTTTTGTTTTTGGTCATAATTTGGTTAGTTGTCTCCTTGCATCGACGGTTCACTCTATAGTGATTTTTTTTTTTTTTTTTATGCACCATCAAAACATCACTTTTGTGCCCTATTTTAAATGTATGTCTTGTGCCTTATTCAACTTGTCTTAGATGATTGCACTTTACTCAAGGTTAACATTTTTGCTTTTTTTTGGGGGGGGGGGGGGGGGGGGGTCTTATAATGCATTTTAGCAGGTAATGCAATCAAAGTGTCATCTGACTGTACTGTACATAATAAATGCATGTTTATGAATTATAAAAGTGAATTTATAAAAGTGAATTTTGCATAATAGGTCCACTTTAAATCTCAAATCAGGAAGCATCACTCTACTGACTTTTGTCTTGCACTATCAAAACGTCCCTTTTGTGCCAATTTTCAGATGTGCATCTGGTGCCTTATTCAAAATGTCTCAGCCCAGACTGACAGATACGTCAAATTAAACGTGAATTTAGGCTACTTTAGTTTTTTACACATTGTCATGTTAATTATTATCAAATGCATTTTGTTTTATTGACCACAATATTATCATTGATATTTGTTTGAGAGAGGCATACAGAGGGAGCAGATGAAGACACCAGGACAGCATCATTTCACAAACAGAATCACAAAACTATTAGGCAGAACAACATTGATAATAATAAGAAATATTTTTTTCAACATTGATAATAATCAGAAATGTTTCTTGAGCAGCAAATCAGCACATTAGAATGATTTCTGAAGGATCATGTGACTGAAAATTCAGCTTTGCCATAGACAAGAATAAATTACATAAAAAAAACATGATATTAAAATATTTTTAATATTATTTTATATATTAAAATAGTAATTTAATATATACAAATATATATAAAAATATTTATTTTAAGCTGTAATCTTATCTATAAATACAGGAACATCTGTCTGTCTGTGTGTGTCTGTTATTCGCATATCTCTCGAACCGTTAGTCCGATGGATTTCACACTTGACAGGTGTCTTGCTACGGGCACGAGTAAGTGAACTGCCAAGTTTGATGTTGTTTGGATTAGAAATGCAAAAGATATCGGTAAAAGAAGCACACATTGAAGATGTTTAGATGATGTTTAGAAACTTGTGGTTTAAAAATAAACATTCAGACATTAGAGGATTGTGGTTTAAAAATAAACAATCTGCCATAAACACTCTGCCAGCTAAACATTAAGCAGCTACAGTGTTACTTCTGAATATTATATTTTATTCACTGCAATCATTTGCTGTATATTCACAAACTGTTTGCTCAAGCGTTCACTGTGCAGCCTGCTCCCTGAATCGTCACGCTTATTCTTTTGTGGATGTTCACCATCTCTTTCACGGCCATCATTTTTGTGGATGTCAACTGAACCTGTGAGTCAGCTAAGTTATGCTGTTTACTTCTGAATATTATATTTCATTCTGGTGTGCTTAACGTTATCGCTACTGTTTAATAGTATGCTATTCTCTCTTTCACGGCCATCATTTGTAGTAGCCGATTCACAAACTGTTTGTTCAAGCATAGCCTGGTCTCAATGCTAAGTTATTACTGTGTCATGCGCACTGAAGTTAGCCTGTAACTACTGTACCTGTATGTGATGTTGAATATGTATATGTTAAATAGTTGCCCTGCCTATTCAACAGGATAGCTCTTGTAGGCTATGCAGGCTTAAACAAGCTTAACTCTCCTCTTACCAATCGTGACGGCAAATCCCCATCTTTCCAGTGTAAGCCATCCTTACTTTTCATCATTGAAACAACCAGGTTAGCTGTTTATGTGTTCTCCTTTGTTGTGCTTAACGTTGTTTTATCGGTCGTTAACTGGATAGTAGTCAACAAGTCAAACATATTCTGATGATCTCAATGCTAAAACTGGCTATTATGCTCTTAACTATTAACTGATTTTGCACGGGCACTGCACTAGTATTCATAAATACTGTGTGTGTGTGTGTGTGTGTGTGTTTGCTGCTACTGTAGCCATTCAAATAGTTGAGATATTCATAAATACTGTGTGTGTGTGTTTGCTGCTACTGTAGCCATTCAAATAGTTGAGATATTCATAAATACTGTGTGTGTGTGTGTGTGTGTGTGTGTGTGTGTGTTTGCTGCTTCAGTAGCCATTCAAATAGTTGAGATATTCATAAATACTGTGTGTGTGTGTTTGCTGCTTCAGTAGCCATTCAAATAGTTCAGATATTCATAAATACTGTTGTGTGTGTGTGTGTCTGTGTGTGTCTGTGTGTGTTTGCTGCTTCAGTAGCCATTCAAATAGTTGAGATATTCATAAATACTGTGTGTGTGTGTTTGCTGCTTCTGTAGCCATTCAAATAGTTGAGATATTCATAAATACTGTGTGTGTGTGTGTGTGTGTGTGTGTGTGTGTGTGTTTGCTGCTTCAGTAGCCATTCAAATAGTTGAGATATTCATAAATACTGTGTGTGTGTGTTTGCTGCTTCAGTAGCCATTCAAATAGTTCAGATATTCATAAATACTGTGTGTGTGTGTGTGTGTGTGTGTGTGTGTGTGTGTCTGTGTGTGTCTGTGTGTGTTTGCTGCTTCAGTAGCCATTCAAATAGTTGAGATATTCATAAATACTTTGTGTGTGTTTGCTGCTACTGTAGCCATTAAAATAGTTCAGATATTCATAAATACTGTGTGTGTGTTTGCTGCTTCTGATTCAAATAGTTGAGATATTCATAAATACTGTGTGTGTGTGTTTGCTGCTTCTGATTCAAATAGTTGAGATATTCATAAATACTGTGTGTGTGTGTTTGCTGCTACAGTAGCCATTCAAATAGTTGAGATATTCATAAATACTGTGTGTGTGTGTTTGCTGCTACAGTAGCCATTCAAATAGTTGAGATATTCATAAATACTGTGTGTGTGTGTTTGCTGCTTCTGTAGCCATTCAAATAGTTCAGATATTCATAAATACTGTGTGTGTGTGTGTGTTTGCTGCTTCTGATTCAAATAGTTGAGATATTCATAAATACTGTGTGTGTGTGTTTGCTGCTTCTGATTCAAATAGTTGAGATATTCATAAATACTGTGTGTGTGTGTTTGCTGCTACAGTAGCCATTCAAATAGTTGAGATATTCATAAATACTGTGTGTGTGTGTGTTTGCTGCTTCTGTAGCCATTCAAATAGTTGAGAGTTATAAATGTTCTGACATCATAGAAGAGCTTCATCTCTAAACTGCAGCTCTGACTCTGTTCTGCTGTTTGTGTGTTATATTGTAGTGAACAGATCGAAAGGCTTTCGGGACTTTCTGCAGATATCGACAACAAATATTGAATTGACTTGCAACAATCGGTGTCCATTATGCCGCTGTTCAGCACTATGTGTAGACAACTGTTCGAGTGTTTCACACACTTCTTGCCTCAGAGAGCGGCGCAAGAACCAGAGAAACTTCCGGAGGAGTGTGAGGCCTTCACTGTCAACGACCGACGCCGCAAGGTAACGTTACCTGAGAAGAGCCAGCATGAAGAAAGAGAGGAGGAAAGAGGAGTAGGAAGACATAAAGATGAGGCCGAAACAGACAAAGAGACACTTGAAAAGATGAAGATGAAGAAGAAGAAGAACAGACGTGTGCATCAGAAAAAAAGAGAGAAGCCCAGTCTGGAAAAGCTGATGGATGGAGGAACTGAGCTTAGAGAAGCTGCAGCAAAGAAAAGGAAGGAGAGAAAGACAACGGTTCTTCTTGTGGAGGTCAAACCTCTGAATCCAGTGAGTTCTTCCCACTTGATGCCAATAGAGGGAGAAATCCCGATGTTTCCCAGTGTCTCCGAACACGTCGCTCTTCCAGCTGCTCGCTTCAAACTCCTGCCGCCAGTGACAAAGCCACACACTCATCCTCAGAAACCAGTTCCCGCATCCGAGGAGGAGTTTTCCCTGATTCAAGCGGTTCACGATGAAGCTGTTTCCCTCAAACACTCCTCATCCCGAGTGTGTCCTTTAAAACGTGTTCCTCCACGTCAAACTCCTGCACCGGATGAGCTATTTTCCCTGCAACGCTTTTCATCCCGAGTGTGTTCTTCCGAACGTCCTCGCTGCCGGAAGCCTCATCCGTTCCCTTCTTCCCCGTCTCCACAACTCGTGCTGGTGAACATCGAGGATGAGAAGAACGAGTACGTGGATTTCACCGGGAAAACCTTCCGGGAGAAAAGGAAGGAGAGAAAACGGAAGACAACGGTTCTTCTCGTGGAGGTCAAACCTCTGGATCCAGTGAGATCTTCCCACTTGAAGCCAATAGAGGGAGAAATCCCGATGTTTCCCAGTGTCTCTGAACATGTAGCTCTTCCAGTGCCGCCAGTGACAAAACCACACACTCATCCTCAGAAACCAGTTCCCGCATCCGAGGAGGAGTTTTCCCTGATTCAAGCGGTTCACGATGAAGCTGTTTCCCTCAAACGGTCCTCATCCCGAGTGTGTCCTTTAAAACGTGTTCCTCCACGTCCAACTCCTGCACCGGATGAGCTATTTTCCCTGCAACGCTTTTCATCCCGAGTGTGTTCTTCCGAACGTCCTCTCTGCCGGAAGCCTCATCCGTTCCCTTCTTCCCCGTCTCCACAACTCGTGCTGATGAACATCGAGGATGAGGAGAACGAGTACGTGGATTTCACCGGGAAAACCTTCCAGGACTCACTCAAACGCTCCCGAACGCCGGAGGCCGAAGTGAAACCGGTAAAGATGTTTGCTTGGATGGAGAAAGAGGAGGAGAGAGAGCTGCAGGAAGAAGAGTGGGCGAGCGAAGTGGTGGAGATCCAGGGATTTGAGGAAGACGAGGATGATCCCAGTGAAATGGGAGACTTCAAGGTCATACAAGGCCATTCCTTTCCTGACATTCCCAAGAATGAGATCCAGCGCGATGTGAACGTCCAGGAAAAGTGCACAAGAAAACTCCCATTTTTTCTGTTCACCTGCAAGAGAAAGGAGGAGAAGAAAACAATCAAGGAGAAGGAGCGAAGAGAGAAAGAGTTGCTGCTCGAACGCTACAGGAATGATCCGAAACTGAAGCACTTGTGGATTAACAAGCACAACCACAACTACAGCTCCTCCTGATGAAGATCATCATCATCATCATCATCCCTTTAAAGGACAAGTTCGGTATTTTACACTTAAAGCCCTGTTTTCAGATCGTTTCTGATGAAATACAACGGTTAAGATTGAAATTTGGACAAATGCTGCTGGCCCGAGAATTTTCGGTTCCCCCCACCTCCACAATGGCTGCATAGGTGCACTGGAATAATCCCTCCTAAAACGCATTAAACTTTCGTTTACAAAGACGTGAAACTCACCGAGTGGTCAGGGGTGTTCACTGATATGCTCACACAAAAATCGCTGCAAAAGATGCTTTCCAACAGGTTTTATCGTAGTTTTTGTCCAACTCCATTGACTTGTATTGGATGAAAAACTACAATAAAACCTGTTGGAAAGCATCTTTTGCAGCGATTTTTGTGTGAGCATATCAGTGAACACCCCTGACCACTCGGTGAGTTTCACGTCTTTGTAAACGAAAGTTTAATGCGTTTTAGGAGGGATTATTCCAGTGCACCTATGCAACCATTGTGGAGGTGGGGGGGTGCTACCACAGAAACCGAAAATTCTCGGGCCAGCAGCATTTGTCCAAAGTTCAATCTTAACCATTGTATTTCATCAGAAACGATCTGAAAACAGGGCTTTAAGTGTAAAATACCGAACTTGTCCTTTAACCCGTGTAAATAAAACATCCTCTTCATTTATTACCTGTGTAAATAAAACATCCTCTTCATTTATTACCTGTGTAAATAAAAAAAATTGCAAACTAAAAATGTAAAGATCCATGACTTTTCTTGACTATTGAAACATAAAACGCGTGTATTATGAAGTGAATCAATTTGAACTAATTTGAATGGAACTGTTTAACTAGGAAGGGATTCATTCAATTCAGTTCATAACAGTGAAGTTCACAGGTCAGTAACAGATCAATATATTGACATATACAGTATATATATATATCTTCATCAAGGTTGCATTTATTTGATCAAAAATACAGAAAAAAACTGTAATATTATGAAATATTACTACAATTTAAAAAAATTGTTTTCCATTTTAATATACTTATAACCTTTGATACTTTTTTAGGATTCTGAGTTTAAAAAGTTTAAAATAGAACAGCATTTATTTAATAATAGAAATATTTTGTACCAATATACACTACTGTTTATTTAAAAAAAATAATAATAATAATACTTTTATTCAGCAAGGATGTGTTAAATTGATAAAAAGTAAGTAAAAGAATCCTGAAAATAGTATCACAGGTTGCAAAAAAACATTAAGCAGCGCAACTGTTTCCAACATAGATAATAAATCAGCATATTATAATGATTTCTGAAGGATCGACACTGAAGACTGGAGTAATGATGCTGAAAAAGCAACTTTGCATCACAGAAATAAATTATATTTTAAAGTATATTAAAATAGAAAACCATTATTTTATATTGAAATGTGTAAGCTGTAATTTGAATCTTCTTCAAAAACATAAAAAAAAAATAGTAATGTGACCAAATTTTTTGACCGGTAGGCTACTGTACATACTATAAGGCTATATACTATTACTGCATAATTATCAACATTTTGAAAATACAAGTCCTTTCACGTCACCATTTCGCGTGTTGTTGTCAGCCTACACTTCACATAATAGGCTTGAAGGCTTGGGCTTCATTAACCAACTATGATAGTTTGATCAAATGGTAAACAGTGTATCAATATAGACTAAATACAAGTGACTTGAATACTTACCATTAATTCTACTCTTGGTGCTGGTTTTGTGCAGTGTTTTGTACTCAATTAACATCCATTGTTTCAACGACGCAGATTTAGAATTTCAGATCGCTTCATAAATGCCCTGTCCATGTAATTTGCAAACAATTTACAAACAGACATCAGTGAATTATGTAATATTTTAAAATATGTAATATGTGGATTATTAATTGAATCGACGCATACCCTTGATTATTGAAAAGAAAAGTTTAAAAATGGTTTGGTTTATTTTTTTTTCCTTCCGTCGGGCCATACTCACTGAACAAACCATTTGGCTCGAGAGCATCGGTTCGGTGATCGGTTTGGCAACGACACCCCAGACCAGGGCCGGATCTACCATATGGGCAATCTGGGCACGTGCCCAGGGGCCCTTGCGCAGAGAGGGGCCCTCCGTGATCGGAGTTTTTTTTTTTTTTTTTTTTTTTTTGCCACGTTCGCTGCTACATAAAAATAGTATACACAAGGCCTCGATCTTGATAATTATCCAATCAGAATTTTAAAAAAGTGTATATTACATTATATGATCTCTTATTCATGCAAATGCTTTTAAACAATTCATGTGCGACAAGACAAAAGTCTGACTGTGACACACACACACACACACACAGACACAGAAAGACGCGCGCGCGCCGTCTTCATAACATAAGAGCTGTCTTATGATGAACGTCAAGAGTTGTGAAAGAATAAGGCGCGTGCGAGAGCCGCGTCTCCGTCAGCTGGTCTTAAAGAGACAGCAGCCAATAAAGCTTTCTGTCAGTAAAGTTAATCAAAGAACAAAAATAACAGAGAAAATGACTCACTGCTGTTGGCTAAAGGTTTTTTTTTTTTTTTTTTTTTTGCTATAATAAGGATTAGTCTATATTTAATTTATAATTTATGCAGTGCAGTTTGACAATTTCGTTATATGTCCTAGGTCTACCTGTTTGACAGGCACAGGTAAATATGACATTTATTTTTTACTCTTGTATTATTGAGACAAATAACAATATTGAATTTATTTTAATTTGAAAACAGTGCATTTAGTTGTTTCTAGTTTGAGTTGAGAAATGGGCTGCAAATTTCAGCATTATCACTAATCTGTGTGTGCATTTTACTTGAGAAATAAGCAAGTTAACTCATGAAACCATTTGTTTACTATATCGCAATATTGACCTCAATAATCACAATATGACATTTTCCCCAAATCGTGCAGCCCTACTTTTCAGAAATTTTTTTTTCGTATCATTGTCTTGTGAACTAGTCATTCAGCTTTTGATCAATAGTGATTGGCATGTTAAATCCCACACCTGGTGGGCCACCTGTGTGTGTTCCTTTGGAGGGTGTGGTTGTCAGGTAGGGGAGGGGGCCCATGAGCTTCAGTGCCCAGGGGCCCCTGGGGGTACTAATCCAGCCTTGCTCAGAGGATTGCACTTTAAACAAGATTTGATGGTTGCAAATAACCCTTTCATAACTTTTTTTTTTTTTTTTTTAAACGCTTGATAATATCTGAAGATTGTCAAGCTTTTGAAAGAATCCTCCATTCTAAGGTAAGAATGTCACAGGAGCAATGTTTTGGTGGTCCAAGATAAAGGTCGCTACAGTGACATTTATCTTATGAAATCAGTGTCCATTACTTCCCTGAAGTTGACAGCCCTACTCGCATCACCCCATTAAATCCTCACTGGGAGATTGAGAGATGTCTGGTTCAGAAAATGGACACATTGGATTTACAGTTCTCTACTGATTACCCTCTTTGGGATTACAGCTGCCTGGGGGAAACACAGGTTAAAGGTCATCCTAATTGAATCATCACTCCCTGTCCCCAGTGAGTCAGCTACATGGTTTTGGTGGTATAGTCTTAATTAGGTGGACACAACAAGGTTGCTGAAGAAGAGTAGGATCTTCGCTCTCTTCTATTTTTTTTTATCAAACCAAGCTTCCGTTGTGCCACAGAGCAGGGCGTAGGTGCCCTTACGGAGATGACAGAAACAAGGGACCGGTGGACCTCCGCCAGCAACAAACAGATTGTGTATCCATTTTTCATTGCTCCTCTATGTCAGCCGAATCGCTGGCTTGTCATATTAACAGTTGCCGAGCCACTGCACCCAGCCAACGTGCTCTAGGCCAACACGCATTTATTACATTCACATAACAGCAGTCCGCTAGTATTAACAAACTCAAGGCGTTTCACTTTCTTTTTTTTCTTTTTCTTCATTTCTAATCCACAGATGTCAATTGTCCCTTTATTTAGCAATTCTGATTTACGTGCAATGCTTGTGGGGTGAGAAAGTGTTTTATTTCCTAGTACATTTAGGATATTTAATAAAATTAGATGATTTGAATTCCATTATTTTCCATGGCAATTGTTATATTTTTCTTGTTTTCCTTATAACGTCAAAATAGAGGGAGATAGCAAACTGTTTGCACACTAAAAATGGTGGTAAATTTGTTCTACAGAGAAATCTCAGGCATGCCATAAAAGCTGTTTATTTATCATTCAACAGTCTCGTGGCAGGGTGCATGTCTTAATCTTTATTAAAGTTCTGTGGAGCGGCTGAGTTCTGCTAATTAGATCTCACAAAGATGCAATGTAATAATTTCATTTTCTGTTTGCAGGAAAGCTTCATGTTAAGGGTTTGTATAAGCCAGTCCTCAAGGGCACATTCTGAGGATCTAATTAATGGTTATTTATCCTAGATGGATTATAGTTATTAATTGGTATTTTAGTCAGCACAGAATTCTGACTTAACATGTTGTAAAACACATGTTGCTTTTAAATATACATGTTCTCAGAAACTTATGCCCATGTTCCTTGTGTATGCAGCATCTCTAGTGCCCCGCATTAGGCTTGTGAGCTTCAATTTGAACTGTATTATGTGGTAAACTCACTAGAGGGCACTATGGTGAATCCTGCAAGGGATATTTTCTACTGCAGATGTGTGCTAGCCAGGGAAATGCTTATAAGTGATACTTGTGCAATTCATGTTTTCGTGAGTGCTGGTTTTTGGAAAGAAAGAGATAGATTTAGTGATTTGGATCAAATTCTCTATATGCTGTTTTGGAATGGAGATTTAGAGAGAGAGATTCGGATATCCCCAGAGCCACTGCTGTGAGATGCGGCAGGACAGAGTCTGATTGTGTTCCGTACCTGGGAGACATGAGGAAGAGTATAGGCATTGTCTTGAGAAGATGCGGTCTTATATCGGAGCCTGAAGGATGTAAAATGCTACTTGAGAGGTTATTTTAGGTTGGTTTTTTTTTTGGTTTTTTTTACACGGATTCGCTCACACAAAAACACACTTGGACAACTCTTAAGCCAATTGGAACAAATACATGCTATGAATTAAAGAAATAGTTCACCCAAAACATCTTGTTCCAAACCTTTCTTCTGTGGAACACAAAAGGAAATATTTAGAAAAATGTGCTAGTTGCTCTTTTCAATGCAATACAGTGAATTTGGGACCGGAGCTCTCAAAAAAATGTCATGAGAATTGGTTGATCTGATTCTCAAAAAGCATTCTGAATGTTTCATTCAAGAATCTGATGTCTACTGCTCTTGTGTTTAAGTTCATTTTACTGACTCAATGAACTGTTCACAACGGTTCGCAAGTTAAGTTCTCACAATTTTCAGTGAATAATTAATTAAATTTCAGTCTTTTCCTTCTTCACATGGAATAATATTATGCGTGAGGCATAAGCACCAATTTTATAATACTTTTATGTTGTTTTTGCATAATTTCTGAAGCTTGAAAGCTCTAGTCCCTATTCATTGTAGATGCATGGATAAAAAAGCGAGTGGCACATCCTTCTAAAAAAGTGTTTCACAGAAGAAAGAAAGTCTTGGTTTGGGAAGACATAAATGCAAGTTAACTATGACATACTTTTAATAGTTTATCTATTTAATTTTAGTTGTAAGACTGCAAGAATACAGGAGGAATACGTGCATTTTCAACATTCGCAGAGCTGCTTTCCACAAATGGCATTTACTGATTTATTTTTTTTTAACTTCTCCATAAGTGCAAAGACTTACAGAGGATGCAAAAAAAAAAAAAAAAAAAAAACTCGCCCACATCATGTATGTGTGTGGAAGGTTGGGATCTCTGTATCTGCAGAAAATGTTGTTAAGGTGCCTGAAGCGAATGAGCATCTTGGTTGTTCTCTTATTTCTAGAGAGGCAACCTTCACCCCAGGGCCTGAATATCCTCTGTGCTCCTACAATGACAAACCCCATGTAGCGCTCTCGTTTGAAGTGTGCATTGCTTAAGGGCTGTGGAGATTGATAGCGATTGCCACACACAAAAATATCTATCTAGGCCATCAAGGCAGGAAGTATTCGCTGCCTTATCTTGTCAAATAAAGGGCAGCATTGCTCATTTAAATAAGACGGAGGGTGTAAGCATATGCTTAAAAACCTGTTTGTTAGAGATAGGATGTATAATTCAGATTTAAATAATGGACCTAAATCACTGATCTATTTGACTGGATTGCTCATGACATCATAAAAAGTGAAGCTGCCGCACCGCCATATTGATATTTCCTCACATATTTCCGCAACAGTGTCCACTGATTTCAGCAGCCTTGCTGCCAGAAGTATAGCTTATTTCCTATTCGCTGTTTCCCATAGGGATAAAAAAAAAAAAAAAAAAAAAAAAATTAAATAAAAAAAATTAAAACTTTGTTTAAGAGTTATAAGCCATGAACCAAGCCAACCAGTTATGAGGTGAATTACAAAATAACAACATTTGATTGAAGCAAAACAAAAAATGCATTTGGAAATGTAATAAAAAGACAAAAATACAAGACTGTGTACTTACCTTCAATGAGGGAAAGACTTCCATGAGGCATTGCAAATGACATAATCGGATTAAAAAAAATATATAAATATAAAAAAATGTATTTAAATATTTTGATAATAATAGTTTACTGCAAAATGTTAATTTTGTCCATACAAATATTTAAGTAGTTTGAGAGTGTAGGGAAATTGGGATTTCTACTTCCGGAACCCAACTGTTGCACTCAATAAAGTTTGATGTTAGCATGTTGCAAATCTAATTTAATGACATTCTCATAAGGATAAAAATATGTAGCACATACAAATATTGTATCAAAAATCAAATCAAAATATTGTTGCAATGTTTAGTACGTGCACTTATGTGTACTAAAATACTGGGTAATATAAAATAACTACATGGTTTAAGGTTTAGATTCGGGTTTAGTACCTAGTTGTTACCCAGTTACTGTAATTACTGTAATAAGTACATAATATGTGCATGGGGAACAGGACTGTAAAATAAAGTGCTACCAAAATATTCCACCACTTTATTTCCACCCTTTTTGGATTTATTTTTTAGAAAACATGGGATGCTACCTTAAATTGTAGCTTGTGGAATAGCTTTGACAGTTAATTTGATTATTCAAAACTACAGACAAGCCAGTACTTGTTCCCTCAGCAGCCCAGATTTACTCAAAAGTCCTTTAATCAAAGTCACACTTTCGGTACGCTTACAGACTAAGAAGTGTTCTCCTTGTTATAATTAGCCCAAGAAAGCATGCTTTCATCCAGCCTTGTACGAATTCAGGGCGTGAGTGATCACATACAAAAGGCATAATGAGGTCGAGACTTTACCTCTCTGTGTCATTTTAACAAGACTTACGCACTAATGGCTTGTTACATCACCTAGCAGACATTTCACCACCCTTGTTGTTGGACAGAACCTCCCATAAGTATTCTGATTCTACAGTCCCATGTACGCGCAAAAGCATGCAGTGTTCCCACATACATTCCCTAACTGCTCCCCCTCCCTCTAAAACATAGCATGAGTACAGTATGTCTTCTTAGATACCACCTGACCTTTATTTCAATGGGAAAAACATATTTGTGATGGAAAGGGCGCAAGCAGGGCTCAAGCGGGAATGCTTACATCCATGACTGCAAGGGAGGCTGAAGATGAAAGAGTGTGATTGTAGAAGTGGTCTAGCGCTCCAGAACTTACCTCATTAGCACGTAGGTGCTATTTCATATAGGCGAAGCTATAATAAGCGTGCAAGGTATTTTCTAGTGCCTTGGACCTTTGACTCACTGGTGTTGTTTCTGTAGTTTTGGTCATTATTGAAACTGACATAGAAGCCTTGGGGATTTTATTTTTTATTTATTTTTTAAACAGGGGACATATTTGCTTTGTTCTGAAAGCTAGCATTGGATTGGAACATTCATATACATTGGAAGCTGCCTTCTGAGAAAGCATCCTAACCATTGTGGAGGTCAAGTAATTTATTTGGAATGTTAAAGGGATGAACAAATGGCAAACTGCACAGATTCACAGTTGATTTTAAACTTCTAAAAGTACGGTTATATTAACTGTTGCCTGGCAAAATTTTGTAGCCAAAATCAAGTAATTTCAATAGGAATCAATAGAATTTCAATAGACGCTATCCGGAGTTCCGTGTGTTGGCAACAATTTCCTCACAAAGATTTCGCTCATGTTTAAGTTGGTCATGCGAATGTAGATCAACTGAAAGCTGTTTAATTTCAAAGGGACTTCTGTGTGAGCTGGTTCATGTGTCGCTATACTATTGATAGTGGAAATGGACCTTTTTGTGCCTGCAAAATTTTGCCAACATTTTGCACTGCATTCTGGGATTGCTTTCAAGTATACATGGCATGCTTAGAATAAAGAATTTGGCTTAAACAAGGTAAATGGGTACTATTTTAATTAGGGATGTCCCGTCGGTATCATGCCGATACTGGCCCATAACGCTAGATCGGAGATCGGATATCGGAGGGGAGAAAAAAAATTATCCGATCCGATACCCATTAGGGGTGGAACGGTACGTATTCGTACTGAACGTACGTTCGGTGCATGGATTTACACAGAGAATACACGGTATAAAAATAAATAAAACTCACGTGCACAATAATTAATGTAATACGGAAATAACGTTACTGTTATATACGCGCATATGCGGGTTCTTATAGGGACAATCTGTAGCCCCGCCTTAGCTCTGAACGCGCGTCTATATCGCTTCAAACGCTCACTTTATCATTATACGCGCGCGGCGCGTCCTATTCACTTTGGACGCGCGAATGGATTCAAACTGTTCAAGCATCGAACTAGACGCGAGTTTGACGCTCTATTCGCGTTTAGTGTGAACGCAGCAAAATGAACAGGCTGCGATGTCAAGATTGCAATGCTGGAATGTATGTGTGTGTCAGAGAGAGAGAGGCACGGGCGCGATCGAACAGTGGAAACATAAAAACATACTCCGTCATTTTCATACAGGACATCATTAAAACTGCAAAAAGTGTTTTAAGCCTTATTTGTGTAAAACACAACATTGTGCTTTTGTCAAACTGTAAACTCTTGTCAAACTGTAACTGCCACCCAACCAAAAACAAACACACACACACACACGCTGTTTAAAAGCAAAAATGATCTAATCTTTTGGACATTCATCATATTGCATTGGTTTTCATTTCTTGTCCTAAAACAGATTACTGATCTGTTTGTTTTTAAGTTACACATTCTACATTGAATAAAAAAGAAAATCAAATGTGTTTTTAAAAGTAATATTATTTTATACAGAAATAAATGATTTATAATTCAGATGAGAATAAAGTTAAAGTTAATAAAAATTTTAAGGAAACAAATATATTGATCTGAAATATAGCAAATTAATTTTAAAGTTACCAAACATATCTCAAGGTCTTTTGAATAAAGGGTGGCAGGCAGTCTTTCATTATCAACTGTTGTTGTGGACTATATACTGGAGAAGTATTTGTTCTCCATTTGAGTGAGATGTTTTTATGTGGCTAATTGAGCAAAGTGCTTCCATATATTTTATTATTAGTAGTATTAGTTCAAGAATAAAATAAAAATATCGGATTGATATCGGTATCGGCAAATAGCCAAAGCTGCGGCATCGGTATCGTATCGGAAGTGAAAAAGTGGTATCGGGACATCCCTAATTTGAATAAGCATCTGTCGGTAGCATGCCTGTATGCCTTAAATGCTGCCTATGGAGGCAGCTCACAATGTTTTGGGACAGAGAAATTGTGTTCATAACTAACCGTAGTGAACCCTCTATCCCATTCCCTATATCTCTGTATCTGGGCTAAACAGTTACCTTTTGTAGCCCTGGGTTTTAATTGCTTCCCCCAGATGATGACATTGATTAATCCTCTGCAATGCTGGAACAGGTTCCCAGAGGGTTCTGAGCAATTGTATAGTGTGCCGCAAACCCAGCCAAATGAGTTCCTTTAAAATGATGAAGAGATTAGCACACAGTATGTGGAACTAATAGAGGCGTTTGAGCATACGAAAACAAATACGAAACACATTCTATATGAAATGCACATTTATCAAGAAAGTGTTTCTTTTAATTGCACAAAGTGCATTACCTTGTGTTTATTCTTTTAATTACGTTATAATACATCTCAATAAACATTATAGGAAGGCAAGGTTTTATCTATTTCAGAGCCGTGAACTAGGGTTAGGTCTAGATATTATATTTACATTGGCTGTTATTAAGGTGGGTCTCCTAATGCCCACAAACCACCCACAGTTGTTTATTAATCATCTAACGCATATTGAAAACAAAACTGGCAAGCACTATCCACAAATCAAAAGTTTCAGTCTAGTGGCTTCCACACGTTTACAACATACCAGTTGTGCCCTTTTGATTAATTAAGAAACAATCAGTAAATTTGCCAAACTTTGCCAGATTAATAGCATTAGTTCTTGGAAAGATATTCAGAGTTTTGTTTGAGGCACTAAGCAGCAACAATAATGCACAATAATATCTGTGTTCTGAGTTATGTCTGTGAAATAATACTATGAATGGCCATATATTCAGACCACAAAAGTCTACAAATAAATATATTGGTTTTTAATACTATGCTTAACCTTGGGTTAACATTTAACATACAAACACTGATCAACGCTCATAAATAGAGCGCATTATATACGGTCAACGGAAGGTCAAATGTGCAAAACCAGCTTCATTGGTTCTTATGTGTCAAGCAAACATGTTTGAACTTTTGTTTACCATATTTGTATTTAATTAATATATACACGGATGGATGGATGGATGGATGGATGGATGGATGGATAGATAGATAGATAGATAGATAGATAGATAGAATTTCAAAGAATGTTTTTTTTTTATTATTATTATTTTTTCAACATATTTGAATTTCATCTCCAAATGTCTCTTTAACCCTCATTTTAGAATTTTAGTTCAGAATCCTGGCCAACTGATTTCTGTACTCACATTTAATAATCTTCAGCCTTTCCTACTGAGACGGAATGACCACAGACACACACTCACACTGTATAGTTTAAATGGAGTGTCACTTCCACACTTTAAGGCCCTTGGGAAGACCAACTGTGAGTTCGGGGAGAAATCTGGAGACCTCTCCATCCTCCCGCTGCCCTCAGAATCTAAAGCACTCAAGTCCCGTTGCTTTTCTGTCAGTCTCAGTAAAAAACAGTTCTGCTCTTAGTCAGTTCTTTGCAAATGATCTTACGCTGATCACAAAGACCGGCGATGTGTGTCAGGAGCGATAACGGTGACCCCTTGTACAGGAAGTTCCTCACCTGGTCGTTTAATCTCCACCACCATTTTGTGTTTACACTGTACCGCATCACAACTCCTCTGTTTGCCCCTTTGAAGTGCTAATAGTCTCACAAATCCCATTTTGCATTCATTGATCCATAATGCATTCTCTCTGTTACACACACCGGGTTTAATGTGGCCCTTGGTGCTAATGCGGCAGAATGCGGGAAAGTGAAGACAATTACTGCATACTTGCAGTGGAGACCTGTAGTTAAGGTTGGAAAACAGAAAAAGGAGATGGTGGCAAAGAAAAGGAAGGTTAGCAAGAGTTCTGGGAAAGAGGGAAGGAGGGTTGTCAGAGGCTCAGATACATTGCTGAGCCGAGGATGTGTGTTTATGGCTGGGTCTCCAGGGCATCACACACAGGGCTATGGTTTTAAGACCATCAATCACTCACACACACACACACACACACACACACACACACACACACACACACACACACACACACACACACACACGCACACCCTCTTCTACCGCATTAACATGCAGTGGGAGCCTATAGAGGCATCAACATGCACCAGACGTGACTCCTCTTACCACAGTCAATTTTCAGTGTTTCCTTCCATTTTGTTTGCACAATTAAGACATAATCATAATGTTAATAGGAACTTTTTTTCTCATTAACTCAACCATTGATCACACTGCTTATTCCCAAGAAAATACATGATTAAGAATGTGTGAAATGATTTATAACATTGTTTGCAAGTTTATGCATTGGATTCTCATCAGCACTTCAGCTCTCTGAGGGTTTGATGGTGTAACACATTCTGTGCATGTGGCGCTTTCATGGATTTCATGATGATGAAGTTTGTTACAGTTCTCGATGGCACACTTCTGATAGCCTATTTTATAATTTATGACCGTTATTAAAGTATTAATGTAGTAACTTAGAAATTACTTGATTTTCTGTGTAGGGCCACTAAAGCGTGAGCCTGCTGTTGTAAATATGCTGATGCAACTCTCACGTTATCTATGAAGATCTGTGGTTGGATGAGTATTTTTTCATTTAATTTTTCCTCCTTTACCCCATCTATCCCCTTGTGTGCAGCACAGTACAGTTCTCTGTGATTAGTGGCTGAATCTACTGCAAAGTTGCTCTAAAATTAAGCCAATTACACAATTTTCATAAAGATAAATGGAGATGTAGGTAGGACCGATTGTTTTGCTTACAATTTATAATAGTAATTAGAGGCCCAAAAGTTTTGCTGGTTTGACGGTTATTTTATTGATTTGCATGTGTTCCTGGTCGCTGTGGCTGAAGCTGTGCCAGATATCTGTTCTAAGAAAATAAACAAAGGATTGAGCTCTGAATGTTTGCATGGATGGTGTAAAAGTATTTTTTTTTTATGTATCTATTTGTTCAGTTAGTATTGTCACATGATGGCAATGAATTATTTTTAGGGATAAAAACTGAAAACATAAAAAAAAGAAAGAAAAAAAGAAACCATGATCATTGTGCGGACAAAGCCAACCTGTGCAGATTGAAGGCATAGTTAATTATTTACTCGTGCCGTTTCAAACATGTATGACTTTCTGATAGGTTGAAGAATGCTTCGTCTTTTTTATTTCCTTATTATGAAAGTCAATGGGGTCCAAAACTTTCAAGCTCCAAAAAGACTTAAAAGTAGCAGTATCACTTTGTATGATGAACAGATCAAAATGTAAGCCCTCATGCACTCTCAAATTGATTCATTGATCATTGCATCCATACAAAAATCAGACATGATGACATGGCCATTAAACAACTCATTTTAAACCTCAGCGGTTATTGTTTAAAGGGATACTCCACTTTAAAATGAAAATTCTGTCATCATATACTCACCCTCATGTTGTTTCAAATCTGTATGAATTTCTTTCTTCTGCTGAACAGAAAGGAAGATATTTAGAAGAATATCAGTAACCAGACAGTTTCTGGTACCATTGACTTCCATAGTATATATTTTTTCCTACTATGGAAGTCAATGAGACCAGAAACTGTCTGGTTACTGACATTCTTCTAAATATCTTCCTTTCTGTTCAGCAGAAGAAAGAAATTCATACAGATTTGAAACAACATGAGGGTGAGTATATGATGACAGAATTTTCATTTTAAAGTGGAGTATCCCTTTAAGTGTGATAAAAATATTGTTACTGACTTCCATATTATGGACAAAAATGTTCAGATTTTGAGGGAGGTTTTCTACTCTTTCACCTCTACACTGACATGACCTCTAAGTATTTCTAACCATAGTTTCTTGTTTTTACTTTTAATGAACAGATAATAAAACTATTATAAATCTATACTATATAATATTCTGTGTCTCAAAATACGGTTTATACCTTTCCATTATCCGATCTTACTGTTGGTGTTATGGATGGCCGGACACAAAATGTTACCATTAGAAGGATATACCGCTACTGAAGGACACTGAATCAGAGGCCCAATTTTACTAGCCAATATACTGAGACACAGTTGACTTGATTCAAAAGCTTCCGTGAGAGTTTCACAGTGACAAAATGTAAGCGAAGACTTGAAGGCATGACAAAAAAAGAAAGTAAGGCTGAAAAGAAACAACTTTTCTTATAATTGAAAGATATTTTGTCCTTAAAACAATATGCTATATATATATATATATATATATGTATGTATGTATGTAAGTATGTATGTATGAAGAGTTCAGATGCAAAAGCCTCTAAGTGCCATCTGAAAATTTCTTCTAGAATGATCAAGAGAATTTCTAGAATTTCTTCTTTTTATCAAGCTCGTATATTTAAGTTCAATAATTTCACTTAAATGGCAATGCAAATTACCTATTAATTGTCATTTAAGTGAAATTACTTAACTTAAATATACAAGCTTTATAAAAATTATCATTCTAGAAGAAAATTCCAGATGGCACTTAGAGGCTTTTGCATCTGAACTCTTCATACACTCACAGACACACACACACACACACACACACACACACACACACACACACACACACACACACACGGACAAAAGTATTGGGACGCCTGACCATTACATCAACAGGGACTGCAATTCTAAATACATAGAAATCAATATGGAGTTGGTCTCCTCTTTGAAACTATAACAGCTTCCACACGTCGGGAATGCACGTTTCTATTTTCTATAATACTTGGAGTGTTTCTGTGGGAGTTTTTGTACATTGATCCAAAATCATTTCACATTCATCCCAAAGGTGTTTG
This sequence comes from Leuciscus leuciscus, assembly GCF_965113295.1. Lineage (NCBI taxonomy): Eukaryota > Metazoa > Chordata > Actinopteri > Cypriniformes > Leuciscidae > Leuciscus > Leuciscus leuciscus. Next base: position 17,453,695 of record NC_138747.1, on the reverse strand, counting down.
ATGGAGGTTTGAGGTCAGGGCTCTGTGCAGGCCAGTCAAGTTCTTCCACACCAAACTGACCCAACCATGTTTTTATGGACCTTGCTTTGTGCAATGGGGCAGAGTCGTGCTTGAATAGAAAAGAGCCTTCCAAAACTATTCCCACAAAGTTGGAAGCATAGTATTATCCCAATGTATTGGAATGCTGAAGCATTAAGATTTCCCTTCACTGGAAGAAAGGGCCTAGCTCAACCCCTGAAAAACAGCCCCATACCACTATTCCTCCTCCACTACACTTTATAGTTGGCACAATGCAGTCGGGAAGGTAACATTCTTCTGCTTGGCATTGTGCTTATCATGATTCCTGTTTTGTGTTCCATTGTCTTGTGTTTAAGGAAGTTGAAGTGTTTTCTGTTCCTGTTGTTTCCCTGTTCTATTCCTGTGTTCAGTTCCTGTTTGCTTTTTCCCTTGTTAGTTTCTTTAGTTGTTTGCCTTCATAGTTGCCCAGATTAGTTCTCACCTGTTGTTCCTTAGCCCTGTGTATTTATAACCCTGTGTTTCAGTAGTCTTTTGTCGATAGTTGTCTTCACATGGGTTTTATACCTTGTGTAAGATGTTGCATTTTTCCCTGTTTGGATTACCTGTGTTTGTGTTATTTTGAATAAATTTGTGCTTCCACTTGTATTCTTGCCTCTCCTCGTCCTTTCTCTCCCATAATACTACTTGGTGATGTGAGGAAAACCCATACCATGAAGCTCCCACCGCACAGGTGTTTTTGCTGATATTAATGCCAGTGGAAGTTTGGATCTCTTCAGTAATGGAATCAGCAGAGTATTGGTGACTTTCACGCACCATGGACCTCAATGACTCTCTTACTTCGTGGCTGAGTTGCTGCTGTTCCTAACGCTTCACCTTTCCAATAATACCTCTTACAGTTGACCGTGGAATATCTAGCAGGGATGAAATTTCACAAACTTACTTATTGCAAAGGTGACATCCTATCACAGTACCATGCTTTCATTCACTGAGCTCTTCAGAATGACCCATTTTTTTAACAAAAATGTGTAAATGCAGACTGTATGGCTTGGTACTTGATTTGTATACACCTATATGGCAATGGGTCTGATTGAAACACTTGAATTCACTAATTAAGAGGTGTGTCCCAATAATTATGTCCATCTTTCCATGAGTGCAGTAAGATTTTTGTTGAATGAAATTAATATTTTTATTAATTTATTTATTCTTAGAAAGATTTTTTATTTTATTCTTTTGAATTTTCTATTCCTCAAATTCCTGACAAAACTGTGGCATGGTTTCCACAAAAATATTAAGCAGGTTTCAACATTGATAACAGTAAGAAATGTTTCTTAAGCACCCAATCAGCATATTAGAATGATTTCTGAAGGATAATTTGACACTGAGGGCTTGACTAATGGCTGCTGAAAATTCAGCTTTGCCGTCAGAAGAATAAATTGCATTTACAATAAATTTAAATTGTAATTATATTTCACAAAATCACTGTTTTTTAATCAAATAAATGCAGCCTTAGTGAGCAAAACATATAACCGTCCCCAAGCTTTTAAATGGTAGTATGTATGAATAACATGTATGCTGTACATTGTAAAACTGATTTAAAATGTTTTAACATATAAAAAAAGTAAACAGTCACTTTTTTAAAGACCCATTTTTGTTACGACTAAAACATTTGTTGTCGATTATTGACATTATTGATTACTTGTCTATAAAAACAATATGTGGGAGAAAGTGAGAGAACGTGACAGACAGAGTAAAGCTGCGAGCCAAAGCTTGGCCAGAGGGCAGAAGCTCCAGTAATCCTTGGATCAGGGTCTGTACATCTCTTCCTTTCACACACTGGCTTGTCTGGTTGCCAGTAAAGGCTGTTCTTTGAGCATCAGTGAGATCTGTGTGAAAGGGCAGCGTCTCACTGAAAACTGATAGCTGTGCCAAAAGGAGTTTGTGTGGTCAGGTGAAGAGGCCACGGTCTGAAACACTCTCACAGTGGCTTTGTTGTGTTTTTAGCAAGGCCTTGCTCTCATGTTCAGAACATTAGATGTAATTTAAAGACACTTGCCGTTTAGCTGCTGTGTAATGGTGGTATTGGGTAGAGGAAGGTCAACATAAAACTAGTAACTGTCAACTGCCAAGAGAGCTCTGAGTCTCATACATTATACTGATCACATCCAGACTTTATCTTCTTACTTCACACCGTCCTTTACTCAACATCTAATCTCCTTTTCTCTGTCCTTTTTTTTTTATTGTTTGACTCCTTTGTATTCTTGTTTGTGCTTGCGTTAAGCTGTTTTGTGAGTTTATTCCCCTCTGCTTACTAAGACACTCCAGATGAATGAAGACCGTAGGTTACTTAAGTTGGTATAAGGAGGATTCACTAAGAATGAATTATGTCAACTGGGAGCTCATTTATTTTCACATGCTGTTTTAGCTTCTGATTCACTGTTTTATATATAATTCAAATGAAGTACTGTGGCAAAACACACATAAAATCCCTTATGAACACAGTTTGCATAGTTGTGAAGGGTGTAGTATTTATTTATTTATTTATTGGGGGTTTGTTTTATTTATTATGAATTATTCTTATTATTTAATAAATTAATTGTAATTATTTATGTATTTATTTATGCTTTTTCTATTTTTCTAAAACTAATATATATCTTCTTGTTCTTTTAGCTACTTTCTTTGAAAAGTTTCTTAAATAATCATGTTGATGGTGAGAATGTAACATCTAAATATATATATATATATATATATATATATATATATATATATATATATATATATATATATATATATATATATATATATATATTATTATTATTTTTTTATAGCAGGAATTGGCAAAACGTGTAGGTCCTACTTAAATGACTCCCATGAGATTTTAAGTTAATATTTCAATAAAAAATTTTTTTTTTTTACAAAATGTGCCCTTTGGCCAATGTTCAAGTCAAATGACATGCAGGTAAACAAATAAAATATTTAATCTTATTTTAAGTGTTTTGTTTTGACTGCTTTTATATTTAAATAATTTATTTTAATTTAGCATTTTTGAGATTTAATTAATTATTAGCAATTCTCTCACGAGCCTTCAGGGGTTTTCCAGTACCAGTTTGAGAAACCCTGCTTTATACAAATCACTAAAACCACTTTGAGCCATTTCAGATTACATGTACATATGTGTACTTTTTGTAGTAAACACAAACCATACGTGCCTTTCTCCATGCATTTGTTGACCGCAGAGAGGCTGTGGAATTGAGTAGGTATTTTAAAAACAATGACTTAAAATGTACAGTATATTCTCAATTGTTGAAAACTACACATTCCTAACTGAAAAGTGTCCAATGTTTATTCACTTCACTCTCCTTTCATCCTACAGCTCTTTGGAGCCCTTGGTTGTAATTTGTTAAACACATCTCCCAGACTCCCGGGGCTGCTAGCTTTGTCGTCATAAACCCAGTTTTATTTCACTGCTTTCTTTAGGATGGATCCACTTGGAGAAAGGGAGTGATCGCAGATGTACTTGAGCATCGTTTTGCATTACTGATGCAGATGTCTTCTCTGTGTTAGAAATCCGTTCAGGGCCTCCAGCTTGCCAGGCAAACATGTCTTTTTATCTCCTTTCTAAGTTCAAGGAAAGTTCAGCATCTTTTGTTTTCCTCCTGACTGTGGAAAAGTCAACAACAGTGTATTTTAGGAGTTGTTTAGATGTCGTGCTTCATTTTTGGTGTTTTAGATGAGATAATGTGTTAAATGGATGTCGAAGAGTCACTGACCTAAATGCATTTGTAAATGCTGTTTCTGCATATTCATATTCAATTTGCCTTATAAAAAAATTAAACTGTGTATTCTTTTTTCTTGTTTTCCTGCCATGCTACAGGAACCGAATATTCCCAGCCATGAAAAAATAAATAAATAAATTTGCATCACACAGCATCCAAAATAACCCCTTTTTAAAATAGAAATTTGATCATTTTAAAAGGGTCAATACAATTTTTTTAATGTTTTTGAAAGAAGTTTCTATGCTCACCAAGGCTGCATTCATTTGATAAAAAATGCTAAATGAGTAATATTTTGAAATATTACTACGTTAACTCTTTCCCCGCCCGCGTTTTTGAATTACGTTGCTAGCCACCACCAGCATTTTTGATCATGTTATTTTACATATGCATATGATTATATATGATATCGCTTGTTTCTGCTTCTTTTTCAGATGTGTTTTGATCAGGATATTCAGTACTCTTTCAGAAAATGCCTAATAGCGCCCCCTACCATATAACAGTGAAAACACAGAAAGCCAGAAATTGCCGTTCTGCAAATTGAATGGCGGGGAAGCATTGTCTCACAAATGACGGACATTTCTGTCAATTGCAGGGAAAGAGTTTAAATAACTCTTGTATTTTAGTATATTTTGAACATTTCATTTATTTCTGTGATGGCAAAGCTGAATTTTTGGCATCATTACTCCAGTCTTCAGTGTCACATGATCCTTCAGAAATCATTCTAATATGCTGATTTGGTGCTCAAGAAACATCATCAGTGTTTTAATGTTGTGGCTGATCATTGTCTTTGTAATTGATATACCACATGCAAATTTGATTTCAGTTTCTCAGGGACTGAAAGAGCAAATCAAATAGATTTTTTATATTTTTTATTATTGATCCAATCCAACCCCCACCGCGTCACACCTTTTGAAATGTTCTTTTGAAGGACAGAAGGGTCAGACATTTTCAATGGAGTGAAAGCTGCCACAAATATCTCCTATCTTTCTCTTTGTTCACCTACCACGCTACGGCCCCTTCAAGGACCCTGGGGGACAAAAAAAAGCCAAGCGCCTTTATATGGTGGGACTCAGTACCGCCACTATTATCATCCATAAAAGCACCGCCACAGTTCAATAGTCATCCAGGCGGCACGCTAGCTTCACCCCAAGCAAAACCCAGGTGACAACCTGCAGGCTTAGACAAGATACATCAGCTGTCAGTCATCTCCACTCAACCGTATTTAATTAAAAAGGGGATTCAGTCCTCTACTTGTATTTGCTCAACATAATCGCTTGCACAAAAGCACAATTTAGAGGTATATTTCTAACAAAGGGAATTATAGTAGTTTGACATCAATATATTCATTCTGATAGCAGAATTGCTTTGAAGCTTGGAGAAATAATGCCTCATCTGGCGGCTTTGTTGACAGGCTTCCTGTGTGGAAATGGCTGATTTCTGTTCCTTGACAGGAGAGCAGGGCTTCTCTCCTGATGTCTGTATTAGTCTCCATAACAGATGGTGCTGAGTTAAGGATCTGCAGTCGCAAGGGTTTGCAGACTTCTCTTGTTCCTGGCCAATAGTGTCAGCTGTGAGCCTGGATTGTGTGACGTAGTGATGAGACAGATGGAAGAAGCAGCATCAGTCATTGGATTGTGCTGTGGAGAGCATGAGCAAACATTGCTTGACAAGAGATTGGATTTGGTCAATCTGTGACCGGTAGGATCGGTGATTATCTTCACCATCTTCTGATCTGATCTCTTCTGGGATTGGTCAGTGGAGAGACAGTAGAGGTTGAGGATATACGTCTTCATTACAGACCCAGGGTTAACTGGTTTGACCTTTTATTGAAAATATTGAGTTAGTAATAAGGTAACGTAGGCCACCATGTGTTATGGATTCACTCACCTGATTTGTTTCAACTGTATGAATCCAGACAAGTATATCCAAAGCACATTTAATAGGCTCACTCTGAAGAGTTTAAACTAAATAGGAAATACTTTTTCGAAAAAAGGGAATCGCCGGTGCAGCACAGATGTCTACTTAATAAACATTTTTTATATATTTTTTATTTAAGGTGCATAACAATGACTTGACTAACGTTTCGATGTAGTTACATCTTCATCAGAGTCCTTGGAGAGAATGAGCAATGCAGCCATTAATAAGGATCATCACCTGGTGTGATAAAGGGGGCGTTGGCCACCCAAACATACACCCATCTAAACCAAGGTGCCACACTCACAATCAGTCATTAAAGGGCAAGTACCCACACACAGGTTAAAAAAAAAAAAAAACGAGAAAAACAAAACAAATATAAATATAGACAAAGTTCACAATACAATGGGAATAAAAGTATATTCATCTTAAATACTGAATTTTAATATGCTTAAGTGTTTAGAGAAAGCATGTTAAACTCAATTCTTCATTTAAACCTAGAGGTTCTAAAGTGTTAAGTGTATGTCTCCAAAACGCTTCCCTACATACAGTAGGAGTTTATTGATAATATCACCACCTCTGGGTGAGGGTGTGATTTTCTCAATTCCCCAAAACTTCAATGATGCAGGGGAACCATGATTGGCCTGCTTATAGTGCCTTGCCATGGCATATGTTAAGTTCGAGGTACGTATTGCTGTTTTGTGTTCAGCTATCCTTAATTTAAGTTGACGTTTTGTTTGACCTATGTACACCAGTCCACAGGGACACTTTAGAAGGTACACTACGTGAGTGCTGTTACATTTAATAAATGAAGAAATAGAATATTTCTTACCAGTGCGGGAATGTGAAAAGTCTTTCGCATTGGTCGAATTGGAGCACTGCGCACAGTTGCCACATTTATAGAAACCCAGAGGTGGGCTGGGAAGCCAAGTAGTCGAGGATGGGATAGTCATATCTGAGTGGACCAATCGGTCGCGAATGTTACGAGCGCGTCTGAATATGAACCTAGGCGGCTCAGCGCAGATGTCTTTAAGTGTCGGGTCACTGTTAAGAACATGCCAATGTTTGCGAATGATGTTCTTTATTCTTCCTGCTGCTGGAGTGTAGCTAGTGGAAAAAAATACTTTGGATGTCGTATGAGGCTTAGGTTTTTTCTTTAATAATGAGGCACGGTCTATATTAAGAGCCCTATCCCATGCTTTAGAAATGTCCGATTAAATACTTTTTCTTTTAGATATTTACCACAAAGCCATCCTAAAAAATGTTCTTTGATTTGGTTGATGGAATAAATGGTAGACATGTAACTATGGCAATATAGATTCATGTCGAACTTGGTTGGTTTCATGTTAACATTAAAGTGTGGCGGTTCATTTTCTACATCAATTGTTGCAAGACTTGGAGGTTGCTGTTTTGATATTTCTCAATCATTCTGCTCAGGTTTGTTCTAAACCTTTTTCTCTAAGTATTAAACTTCTGCTATTAATTTAGTCTGAATCACTTACCATACAGACTGTATTAAAACTTCATATGAGAGATCTGTTCTCACTTCTGTAAATTTAAATAAAGCTAAAATAATTTAAAATATAAATATTAGCCTCCGGTTTCACAAACAAGGCTTAAGCCTAGCCCCAGACTAAAATTCATGTTTGAGCTGTTTTAAGTGAAAGCAACTTGAACTGACATATCTTAAAATATGTCAGTGTCATTGTTTTGTCTCAAGCACACAAGTAAGGTTTTTTTTATTTTTATTTTCACATTTATAAAAGCCACTTAAATGCCCCAATTGAACTAAACTAAATAAATAAATATATATATATATATATATATATATATATATATATATATATATATATATATATTATTTGTATTTTTATTCAAAGATCAAATATTACATTTAATGCTTAACATGCCTTTAACTGCAAATATACAATTAAACTTGAATTTATATATTTTAATGCTGTATGTATTCCTATTTGAATTTATGATCTGTTTTAATTTTTGCATTCATTTGCAGACAATTTTATTATTTGAAAGGTATTGCAAAAATGTAATGATAGAAGTTATTCCATACTGATTCCATTTTATTTTGCACCAAATCCTAGACTAATTCACCACAAAGTGACATTTCTTTGTAATTCGTTTCGAACTGGTCACTCTAAAATTGGTCACACAATCATTTGAAGAAACAGTTCCTCCATAAGTAATGTCTTGGGTTTCTATTTAAGTCTTGTGCCAGCTGTAGTGGGGGTGGAGGTTGGAGAAGCATTACCTGAGAGAGGTTAGGAATCATCCTCTCCACTCATGCAGAGCACGCTTTTAATTAGATTACCCAGGCACCCATGCACAGCCGTGAGGGATTGGACACACTCTGTCAGGTCATTTTGCCTCAGTGCTGGGCTGGACTGCTTGTCCGCTCTCTTGAATCGCTGGATGTGCTTGAGAAGCTAGAAGGAATCTCAAAAAACTACTTTCTTCTGTAACGGTGGCACATTTTTGAACAGGAATAGGGAATTTAAAACTTTTCTGTCCACTCCGTCCATATGAAAGAACATTGTCAAGAGTTTATCTAGAAAAAATGTCCAGACAAATAACTCTTTATATGAGGCTTGTAGATGACTATGTTAAATGTCTGGTAGAATTAGTCAAAATCACGTCTTTGTATTCCATATGTATATAAGACATTTACCATCTGAAGTTATATATTTGTTTTCTTGAATGTTAAAAAATATATATTCTTAAATAATATTGAAAAATAACCAAATGGAATTTTTCCCCAGTAATGCCTAACTATTGTTTTTTTTTTACTTTCATGAACAAGGTGACTTCTGCATGCTGTTTTGTTTTATTGTTTTGTGTTTAGTTTAGTTTAGTTTAGTTTAGTTTAGTTTAGACTAGTCTCGTTTAGTCTCATTTTGTTTAGTCTAGTTTCATTTCGTTTTGTTTATCATTGGTGTCTGTGTGTGACCCTACAATATATTTAATACATATGTATCATAGAAACACTAGATAAATCATTTACATACTAAATAAACTAATTTACATTGTTTTTTTTTATTAATACAACTGAAATACTGTTATTGTTACTCAGTCTAAATAATAAATTGGTCAAAGTTCTAAAAAAAAAAAAAAAAAAAAAAAAAATATATATATATATATATATATATATATATATATACTTTTGTAAATTAAGTTAGCTTAAAACACATGAATACTGTTGCTTTCATTTGTACAGAGCCCCTAAAGGGACATGGTGAAGAAAAAGAAAAAAATTATAAGTGGAGGAAAAAATTATTTGTCAATGCTTTTGCGTTCTTCTGAGAAACTTTGCATTCCTTTGCCAAATGTTTATGTTCCGCCTAGAAACTTTTTTGTTTTGTGAGCAAACACATAGTTTCTCGGGGGAACACATAACATTTGTGAGAGAACGCAAAAGCATTGACTTTTATTATTTTATTATTTTTCCTCCCATCTCATATATTAAATTTTTTTGTAGGTTCAATGAATACCTCTTTTTTTTTTTTTTTTCACAGTGCAATTTGCAAGTAAACAACACAAATACAAAACAGATTAGAATTGAATACAGAATATTTGTTGTGCATATAAAACATCTCAGCATGAAGCGTACCATACACTGTTGATTTAGTGTGTACTCTTCATATTAGGCAGTACAAATATGCCAGGATGTTCTTGCTTTTCTTTTTGTGCTGTCAAAATCAGAACTCTTTTAAAAGATTTAACCTCTTTCACCTGAAAAAGTAGTATAATGAGAGGTTTGTTTTTTCAGCAGAGAAGAGGAATAATCTGTCCCAGTTTTTTTGTTTGGGTTACGGATATTGTTAGCGTCATGTGGCAATGATCAACGTCTGCAAATTCATCATAGAGGATAAAGGGGAAAAATGCAGTTAAATGATTTATAGTCTCTGGAGGCTCTTGGCTTACTTTTACACTTCAATTAATTTTGTTTTGAAGATTGCGAGAATGGGCAGGCCTGCTGTGTTTCTCCCATAAAATCACAGAGTGAGCTTTGGCATGCTGATGGGCTTGAGAGCTCTCAAAGTTTTCAAGTTACAAGATAACAATGTATTTCTCTTTGTGCCTTCCACGTGCCGTGACGGGTAGGAAATAAGCGAAGCCGAGCTGCCAGAGCACCTTAGCAGCGCTTCATTTCTCACTCTCATGTTTAACCGTCTGTTGCTAATTTACTTTCTCTCCAGGCAATCCTTTTTTAATAGTGCATCCGTTTGTTCAGGAGACAATTGATTCCCTGCACCGCCATATTCATCAGTTACATTAACTGAAGCTTGTCCGGAATATGAATTATGGAGGCCCTCTCTCCATTTCTGTCCCACATTTCTAGCTGCAGCTTTATGTCAATAGACCATGTAAATACCTTTGAGGAAAACAAATGTTAACCTAAAGTCAACAATGTGCTAATTACACTAATGATAATGAGTCTTGCACATATTCATCAATGCTTTAAGTGTCGTCTTGTCGTTTGGTTGTAAAGGGGTGCCTTTGCAAAATACTACATGCATTTATTGATGTTTCTTTCCTGTTGCGTCTGCTTCGACACAGGGACTTTGACAGCTTGTCCGATCTCACAGAAGAGTCCAAGGTCAAGTACATCGCTCAGCGGTGGGAGGAGCTCGGATTAAAAGACGTCCGGGTTACTAATCACACGGCTCTTCTGAGCTATCCCGGACCCGCCCTCAGCACGATCGTGGATAAGATTGGAAACCACTGTTACCTGCCCAGCGGAGCGAGGTGTGGACAGCCATCCACATCCACGACTGAACCCTTTGCCTTTGCAGCCTACTCTGCTGTGGGAAGTCTAGTGGTGAGTTACATTGTACCATCAAGAGATCAATACCACACTCACAATTGTACTAGAAATATCAGATATGGGTCTATAACTTAAAACATTATTGTGTGATAATGTTGGCCAACCAAAAAATGTGGAATGTGCTTTACATGGTAATCAACCTAAATGCATTTTGGATATGCCAACACAACCTAAAACGTGAAAAAACGTGCAGTTGTAACCTCAAGTATATATTTCTAACTGGCCTAATCTTTTTTTTTTTTTGTCTGTGTAACCTAATTTGTCAGATTGATTTAGTCAAATTAGTTGACATTTTTACCATGAATAAAATGTAGTTGTTACCACTTAAAGTAACAATCAACCAATCACATGGCAGTTGCTTCAATGCATTTAGGGGTGTGGTCCTGGTCAAGACAATCTCCTGAACTCCAAACTGAATGTCAGAATGGGAAAGAAAGGTGATTTAAGCAATTTTGAGCGTGGCATGGTTGTTGGTGCCAGACGGGCCGGTCTGTGTATTTCACAATCTGCTCAGTTACTGGGATTTTCACGCACAACCATTTCTAGGGTTTACAAAGAATGGTGTGAAAAGGGAAAAACATCCAGTATGCGGCAGTCCTGTGGGTGAAAATGCCTTGTTGATGCTAGAGGTCAGAGGAGAATGGGCCGACTGATTCAAGCTGATAGAAGAGCAACTTTGACTGAAATAACCACTCATTAAAACCGAGGTATGCAGCAAAGCATTTGTGAAGCCACAACACGAACAACCTTGAGGCGGATGGGCTACAACAGCAGAAGACCCCACCGGGTACCACTCATCTCCACTGCAAATAGGAAAAAGAGGCTACAATTTGCACGAGCTCACCACAATTGGACAGTTGAAGACTGGGAAAATGTTGCCTGGTCTGATGAGTCTCGATTTCTGTTGAGACATTCAGATGGTAGAGTCAGAATTTGGCGTAAAAAGAATGAGAACATGGATCCATCATGCCTTGTTACCACTGTGCAGGCTGGTGGTGGTGGTGTAATGGTGTGGGGGATGTTTTCTTGGCACACTTTAGTGCCAATTGGGCATCGTTTAAATGCCACGGCCTACCTGAGCATTGTTTCTGACCATGTTCTTCCCTTTATGACCACCATGTACCCATCCTCTGATGGCTACTTCCAGCAGGATAATGCATCATGTCACAAAGCTTGAATCATTTCAAATTGTTTTCTTGAACATGACAATGAGTTCACTGTACTAAAATGGCCCCCACAGTCACCAGATATCAACCCAATAGAGCATCTTTGGGATGTGGTGGAACGGGAGCTTCGTGCCCTGGATGTGCATCCCACAAATCTCCATCAACTGCAAGATGCTATCCTATCAATATGGGCCAACATTTCTAAAGAATGCTTTCAGCACCTTGTTGAATCAATGCCACGTAGAATTAAGGCAGTTCTGAAGGCGAAAGGGGGTCAAACACAGTATTAGTATGGTGTTCCTAATAATACTTTAGGTGAGTGTGTATATATATATATATATATATATATATATATATATATATGTTCTTTTGACCTTTTAATCCGTCAAAGAATCCTGTGGGGAAAAAAGTATCATGGTTTCTACAAAAGAACAGCTGTTTTGAACATGATTTCTGAAGAATCATGAGACACCGAAGAATGAAGTAATAACAATAATTAAAAAAACTATTATTTTAATTGGTAATATTTTACAATATATATATTTTTTTTTTTTTACTGTACTTTTTATCAAATAAATGCAGCCTGGATGAGAATAAAAGTAGCAAATGTCTTAGTGACTTAAGTCTGTTCCTGTTTGTTTGTTTGTTTTTTATTTAATTATGTTTGAATTTTTTTACCCACCATTGAAAATGACTGCAAATAGGCCAAAGCATCAAGCTTTGCAAGTTTGCAACACATGGACTGGAACAGAATATGTGTGTGGAACAAGAGCAATTTTAATGCTTAAAGAACTCACTGCTGTTCCATTCCTGGTTTTCCATTTCCCACCCACTGGTGAGTGAAACCCTGATCCGAGTGATCACCCAACCACTCCACACTACAAGTGAAACTTTGACATTTTTGCTCCTCACTCTAGGCACACACGCTTTACACCACTCACTGTCACGTTTGGTCTGTGTTTTGCTTGAGTTGAACTGTTTGGTTTTGCCCTCTTCCCAGTTCAGTTTCATGAGTTAATTCATCTGTTGCCATAGTTTTTGATTTGCCCTCATGTGTTACACCTGTGTCTAGAAGTTAATTTTCTCGTTTAGCCCCAGTGTTTCCCTGTGTATTCATAGCCCTCATTTTCCGTTGTTCCATTTATTGCCCATTTCTTCTGCAACCAGTGGTGACACTCACATAGGCCTACTCTGGTCTGAAACACCACAGAAATAAATATCAGTTATAATAACTGATTTGAATGGCCTCTCAGCCATTCAAATTCACAAGGACTTGAACTGAATGTAGTAACTTATTCATTTATAAATATAATCATTTATAATACATTATCAACAATCATTGAACATAAAGTTGCTTATTGACTTTTTATATTGTCAACTTCACTGCACTATAAATGTATTGCATTGGCAGCGGCAGCTGAATTAGCATCAGATATTTTTATGCAAACACACTCTTACTTTCACAGCGCTGAATGCTTCATCCTGTCGGAAGGTTAAAACAAATCCATTATGCAAGACTGAACCCATTTCACACACGTGTGTGATATATTCTCCAGTTATTTTTAGAGGTTATGCTTTCTGTCTCTGAAGGGAACAGGAAATGTCGAAGGAAGATGCATTGCCATTAGCCGTTTCAAGACAGACACACTGTATCTAACAGGGATAAGCTTCAGTAAAAAGTTCTCAGATTTAGTCACAGTCGGTCTTTCATGTCGTCCTCCACAAGGGGGGTCAAAGTCATCCATCATAACACTGCACATACTCAAGGCTCCGATGTAAATTAAACTGCATTTGCAATGTCTAAAAATCAGCAGGGAAAAACAAATACGACCGGCATGATGGATGAAATGCTCAGGGATCTCGTGCTGAGGCGTTAGGGATTCATCCGGCTATCCTGAGCCACTCATGGGTCACTGGGCATTTTACATTATGTACTTTTACCAACTCCCAGCTCCACAGCTGGGCTAAAATATTCACCTTCTTTTCCACTGAAAACATACAGATGCACAGCAATATCATTTTTTTTTCTATTTTAAGAATGTGTCATGATAGTTTTCATTTAAAGGGTTAGTTCACCCAAAAATTTAAATTCGGTCAGTAATTACTCACCCTTGTGTTGTTCCAACCTCGTAAGACTTTCATCCATCTTCAGAACACAAATTAAGATATTTTTGATGAAATCTGAGAGCTGGCTCACTCCTTCATAGGATTCTGTATATAATTGATATCTGCCATCCCAGAAAAGTTAGTAAAGACATCGTTAAAATAGTCCAAGTGACAACAGTGGTTTTTGTGCGCAAGAAAAACCTTTAATTTTCTTCTGTGTGGGCCTCTGAGTGAGTTCACGTAATGTAACAGCTCAGCGCTTCTAGGTTGTACTTCAGAACGTAGGCTCACTATTGGCCGACACTGGTCATGTGTGTGATGCTGGCCAATAGTGAGCCTACGTAATGACGTACAACCCAGAATCTCCACCTAATTCACAAAACGTGCATACGCACATTACATTTTTCTTAAAATCATTCTGATGTTAGTGAATTTGGAGTATTCTAAATGAGCGACCACGTGCATGAGGTTAGTCATTTGCATAAAACACGCCCAAACCATCTCCATATAAGGGCTTTCCAAGTACTCTTTCCTTTACATTCTCAAAACCAGTTCACACAATAAACACATTTTTATACAGACCCAGATTACAGGCCTATCATTAGCCAGGTGTACATACGTGTGAATCTGCGTTATTCCAACGCAATCTCACAGCAATTCGTACGTATTTTACGAGGTGGCTAATTCACATGAATTTCGTACGACCTACACTCATACGTGTCTAGACTCCAGTGATGGGTTGGTTTAGGGGCGGGGTTAGTGGTGGTCCTTCCTGGTGATGCTTTTTTGAAAAATCGTACGAGTGAGGTCATATGAATTTGTACAAATTAGCCACCTCGTAAAATACGTGCAAATTGGTGTGAGATCGGGTTAGTAATTCAGAGAAACCTCGCAGTTGAAGCTATAATGCAGCTTTTCTTACTATTTCACTGTAGCCTATATGATTAAATATATTTAGGATTAAATTCAATTGTATTATATAATTTATATAAATTAATATAATATAATATATTATTATTATTATTATTATTATATTAATATTAGTCGGGTTAATATGAAATATAACTTTACAACACGATTATGCAGCACAGAAAAAGTGTTTTCTGCATAAGTGTAGTTTCAGTTGTTTTTTTGCGAATTTGGAATACATTTTAGTTTGAACGTTTTTGGTGTATCATTTGTGAAAACGTTGGTACAGCAATTCCACGCACACATTTCTGCATGTGCATGAGACCCATTGAGTCTTCTACACTTATTATTCTGCTATAAATAATACTTATTATTTATTATATTATTGATTTAGCTCTTATTTGTTTGCAGCTTTTTAGCTTAAAAACGCTTTTCACAACCGATTTTACTTCTGTAACTGATTTATTTCTGTTTGTCTGTCTGTCAGTCAGTTTATTTGTTTGTTTGGTTGGTTTGTTGGTTGGTTGCAGGAACCACGAGTTACTGCAATTAACAAGTTTTATGAATGGTTGGTTGGTAATACCAGGAATTTGTATATAAACTGGGACTGTTTCTACCAATGTATATCTTTTATGTTTTCTACCCAAAACGAATTATTTATGCATTAGCACAGATATTGACATCTTCACTGAGTCAACCATTTGGAAACAGATAATTGTCAATCAAATGATGCTGAAAATGATCACTTATACCAACAAAGAATGCCCTTTTTATATAAAGCTCAATCAACAAAGAAATCCCATGGTGCAGTTTCATTTCTTCAGAGAATCTATAAATGTCACTCTGTCCTAATCATTTTGCTCAGTTCCGAGGGCCAAATCATTTTAAAGTCTAAACAAGAAACAAACACCAAAAAAAAAACCTGCAGGTAATTTGATGGTTTGTGGTAAATTCAGTGGAGGCTTTACCTCTGGTCAGTAATAAGTTTGAGGAGGCTCCCGAGGCTAATTAGTTTTGATGAGTTAAATCCTCCATGCTCCCTGGCTATTTCTCTCCACAGCATATTAGTGATGATCAGGTGCAGGCGCTGGGCAATTACTGCCCTTAATTTCTTAAAGAAAGTGAGGTCAGGCAGTGAGAATAAAAGTTCCATTTCTTTTCCTTTAGTTTCAGAATGTTTGTCTCTGGTCTACTCAAAGACAGGAGTTTTCTACAGGCTGTATTATACATTTAGTAAAACTACCAAATAAAATATTTCAGCATAGATTAGCTTAGATTTGATTAATTTCCATAACTTTCTCAGGTCTAATACATTTTTAATGAGCAAGGGACATTGACTTTAGCTTTGGTTGATGCTATTTTATTTTTGTTGAATTATTTCAACAAAAACTTTAAGATCAACAATAATCAGAAACACCCTGCAGCGCTGTCATGAACTTCTCTTCACTAAGCCTTTTTGATAAATAAAGAATTGTGTATAAGTGTATCATATTGTTCAGACTTCGCAGTTTTAGAACATATGAGCCATGCAGTGGATTTGATCCCATAGCTACTCTTTGGAGAGAGGGGGAAAAAATGCCTATTCTATATGTGTTGCATGAAACGCCTTGATGAGTGTTTCCTTTGATACGTGAGCTATACTGTTGGGAGTGGTCATTTGTATTCATTTAACATTGATTGTGTTATATAAAAAATAAAGCGGTGAAATGATGAAACGTTTCTGCAACACCTCGACAAAGCTTGTGTGTTAACATAGCTTGAATTGTAATCTTATTTGTATATTTACATAAAGTTCAATCAAATGGACACAATGAGGGCATTTTAAATTTCAAGAGATTCTCACTGTAATATTTGTCTCTGCTGCCTCTTTAATGTGGAATGCAAAAATTAAATTGAGCATTGAAGGAGTGTTGAGTTTTTATACACAGTGGACATGTCGCTGCTATCCCCTCTAATGGCACCGTGTGATTGGGGTGTTATTTAACATTCTCCTCAAAATAATGTTTAATTACGAGGCGCTCCTCAATCACGTAGATGTGAAAACAATTGTTATTTTCCTCTAGCTGCTTCGAGTGGCGGGGGTGAGATGACTCGTGAAACGAGCCGTCGCTCGTATACAGGAGCGATTTGTTCTCCACTATGCGTGCCTTCGTTAATTTCATTACCTTAATGACAGCCTCTCGGTGCAAATCTCATCCATTCCCAATTTTCTGCTGCTTCTTTGGGGTTAGACGGAACACTTTTATAATGCAAATGCAGACATTAGTGATAAATCCCATGTCTCACTGGTCTTGTGGTTTTGTGATACTGGCGAGATGTTTCATTTTCCTCCAAGCCTAATGAAAAATGAATTGAGCACAGGTAATGCATTTCCACTTTGTGTCTCCGGGCCTTAAATAGCATTTAGTTTGACCCCACCTCATCAACCCTTGTCACTTGAACGTACTCACTTTTCTTAATCTCACGTACCGGGTTCTGGTTTAATAGTGCAAACGAAATGACAAAAAGGATGCCACGGCCTGCAGCTGCCATGAATCTGCCTTCAATTCCTTCAAAGCTGTGACATCTTTGCTGTGTTGGTGTGTGATTTATAGTACAGTGACTAATATATGTACTTGTCCCCCATTATACACCACCTGAGATGTTCACTTTGTTTTTACTCATGCTTTGCTATCTGTAATGAATGTGACAAATAGCTTTATGGGGTGAGTTACGTGAGTCACTACATTACAAATCAGAGGCTTGTTATTCCACACACAGAGACAGCGAGTGGGGTCAGAACGCTGGGGGAGACTCTACCCTCAACCATTTTAAAAATGTAAATGTTTAAAAAATGTTTCTTTTTTTTTTTTCAGGCAGAGGTGGTGGACGTTCAGTATGGGAGCCCTGGGGAGTTGAGACGAGTCCAAAATAGTACAAATGTGACCAATAAAATAGCACTGCTAAAACTTGGACAAGCACCTTTGCTTTATAAGGTATGTTGTTAAATTAATGTGTGTATATATATATATATAAAAATCAAAGTACACTACCATTCGAAAGTACTTTTATTCAGCAAGGATGCATTAAATTGATCAAAAGTTACAGTAAAATCTTTTACATTGTTACAAATTGCTGTTCTTTTGAACATTCTATTCATCTATTCATATTCAAGGAATCCTGAAAAAAATGCATCACGGTTTCCCCAAAAATAATAACTAGCACAAGAGTTCATCATTGATAATAAAAAATGTTTTTCTGAGCACCAAATCAGCATATTAGTATGATTTCTGAAGGATCATGTGACACTGAAGACTGGAGTAATGATGCTGAAAATTCAGCTTTGCATCACAGGAATAAAATACATTTAAAATATATTAATAATACTGTTTTTACTGTAAGTAAAATCCAACTTTTTCTCCACAATAAAAAAATCTTACTGGCCTCAAACTTTTGAATAGTAGTGTGTGTATGTGGAATTGTTTGCTGCTTATTGACCCCATTAAATCAAAACTTCAAATACCTATGTTTATGTATATATGACAAATCACACAACTTTTAAGAACAAAGGAATTAACAATTTTCTGACATTCATTCTTGAAAATTAAGTGGATACATTTAATCCCTTCAAAGAGATTTCATTAATGACTAAATTAGATTGACTTAACCTCATTAGACCAACAAATAACCAGTATTATTAAAAGGCATTTAATCATAACAGAGATTTAAGAAAGTTATTTCTTATAATTAAATCACTGTGCAGCTGTTTGGGAAATCATTATATGTGATTAATGCATACATAATTATGGTACAGCTCAAATCATATCTTTTACAATGTCGCTGTAAACCTTCACCAAGACAATTACTTTAGAGTAATGGGGATCACTGATATTTATTAGTGGGTAAAGCACAGGTAATGTCCTATAATTTGCTTATTCAAAGAAAGAAACCTGTTGGTTTTGTTGTCTTTGTATTTTATGTTCTCCCCTCAGTAGTTTTCAGGAGTTTAGCAGGAGTTCAGCAGGAGTTCTCAAAGTCTGTATTGTAAATGTGACATCACTTGTTCTCAAACCTCCTTCATTTGTTGATGATGCAAGTAGCGTGTTTCTTCTCCACCTTCTTGTCCTTATATAGACTTGAGTGTGCACTTTTTGAACGCAAGATTGTGAGAATACGTGTTTGAATTGCGGCCTGTTTTTCACACAAAGTAGTCACATGACTTCAAAAGCCTTGGAATAGAGTTGATTGGAACTGTTATGGTAGTTTATGTGTCTTTTGGTGCTTCAGCAATTACAATCGACATCCTCTCATCTTTATGTTTCATGGTTGATAAAGTCATATGAGTTCGTACTGACATGAAGTTGAGTAAATGACAAGATTTTCCATTTGTGCAAACAAACACTTATTTTCATATTCCTCCTGCAAAGCAGTGTAATAAAATCCACTGAAGGCAAGTGTAGATGAACCCAATTGCAACTTTATTAAATCCAAACGTGAGCAGATACAAAAATAAACAAAGACTTGGCATGGTACAAAACATTAACTTAAATATGAACAAGAAACTCACCAACAGCAGTTACACAGACAAAGCTAGACAAGATACAGTGGAAACATTAGGGCTATTTATACAACAAGACTAACAAGAAACACCTGTGAACAATCAAGGCAATCAACCAATCAGAACATTACACATAAGACAAGGCAGAGAATGTCTAATATGGCGAGAAGTTTCACTCTCAGTACACTTCCGGCTTCTGAACTGGTTGCAGTTCCACTCTGATTCCATATGAGGGCGCTCACAGGACGAGTGCAGAATGAATGGAGGTCTATGGAGATATTGCTCTCAAAATCCACTTTTCTCAGGATATAATTTTTTGTCGAGTAATTTGAATGTTGTTTTCGAAAGGGGATGCAAAGAAATTACACATTGCTGGGTGTTAGATTTTTTTTAGTCACTTATTTGCTTTAAAAAGTCTTTTAAAGTGTCAATGACGTCATACACATCGTACGACCAGAGATACTGCTTTACGGCAATCCTTCAGTCACTTTGGTGCTTCGCGCTCTGCACTTTCTTTTCTCTCGAGGCATCGACAACACAGCTGTCACAGGTAAATACAAGTGCTAGAAGAGTTTTTGTTTTGTTTGTTTCTGGTCCCGCTTCGGATGCCACGATGCCATCAAGCTGTATCTCTGGTCGTAATCAGCCCTTCACTGACCAATCAGCGTTCATTAGCAGAATGCTAGCGTGTTATGGGCAACAACAACTCAACCTGTAAGAAATCGAAAGGACATAAGTACTCGTTCATTCAACTTTCGACCTATAACCCATGTTGAACTTGCAAAACCTACAATCAAATCTGAGATTTCTCAACGGCAATCGGGTGAAAGTGACAAATTTAGCCGTCTAGCCCCATAGACTCCCATTCATTTTGCACTCATGGCGAGCGCCCCCAGTGGAACTCTGGTGGAACTACAACCAAAATTCGGTACAATAGGACTTAATAGGGAGTGGGCAGGCTCTCCGTAGACGGGCTCTGGACAAGGGAAGCACAAGAGGGCCAGTGAGTCACATGACCAAAAAAAAAAAAAACAGGAAACATGACTTTGAGAATTTCAAAATAAAAGCTGTGAACACAAACAAAACCCAAACCAATGTGACAAGCAGTATCACATTTTATGTATTAATTTGTTTAGGATATTATTTTCAGTGAAGAGTGTAACTAATCAATATTCTCCTGATTTGATTATTCAACAAAATAATCAACAAAAAGAAAGTTTATCAATATATTTTTTTATGTTATGGAATTCAGCTAAATGAATACATGTAAAGGATATAAGATTTGAACTCAATGTACTCAACGTCACTCACAAATGTGCTTTCCATCTTCAAGGACGCATGAATAAAAGCATTTAGAATCTGAAAACAGACAAGAATCTTTAGACGTTACATCTATAATTTCCAGGGCTGTACTGTCCCAGTCGATTAGTCGATTAATTAGTCGATACGTTCTGGTTCGACCAAAATTCTGATTGGTCGATTTTTTGCCGCGTTCATTTCATCAGTTTTGCCGCGCTGAGGCGCGCTCATTTCATCAGGTGGAAAGCACTAACTGCTAATGGGGGTGTTTTCAGAGTACCCTTGTTTCACTGTAACAGTCTGTCTTCAGAACACCCCCCTTGTTTTCACCTTTTTTGGATTAGCCCAACCCAAGAGAGAGCGATAACTATAGAAGTTTTGATGCTGAATATTATTTATTTAATTGTGAGAGCGTTTAATAGTCAGTCCTCTTCTAACATGTCAACAACAAAGAAATCGACAGTGTGGCAGCATTTTGTTAAAATTGATAACAGGAAAAAGATTGAATGCAAAGTTTGCAAGCAACAGTTTTCCACAGCTCGACGACAAACATGACATATCATCTAAAGTGGTAAGCTCACTTGTCTGCGTTAGCTTGCCCTGTCTGTTTTGAGTAGGCTATATGAACATATCAGAATTTGCATATTTCAATGTTTTAGTGTGATAACCTAACTTTTTTATTTTTTATTTGGAGCCTAATGCGCAATTGCGCTGTGCTGTTGGTTGTGTTAGTTTTGAGCCTAGGATGCTTTATTTTTCAGTTATGCACTTTATTTCGTTTCTGCTCTTGATCTGGTTTGTTTAATAAATATTCTTTTTTTATTAAAGTGGACGTGCCTTTTGTGTTTATTAAGAGTAAAAGCTTTAAGTTAATAGTCTATTCGTGTCTCAGCTGCGAAGCTGAGCTCATGTTCAGCCTCGCTCGGTGCGAGGACATGCACGGTGAAATGATAGTGTCTGACAGTTATAACTTATTATTATAACATCAAAAATAATTGTCTAAATTATGTTGCATATTCCTCAACAGTTCTTGTGATGATATCACTAGTTGACAACATAGTACTATTTTCGGAAATCATAAGCTATGATATTGCGCAGGTGCACGTGATGCAACGCTGTCAGAGCCGACAGACTCGAGTGTCAGACTCATTTCAGTGCAAAATAATTAGGTCAAAAACGATTTAATATACTGCAAATAGCCTACTAGTTTTTTATGTTTATTTATAATTAATTTAGGCGGACAACAAGGCTACCAAGTACTGCGACAGTGCGCATCTAATTAATTTAACGTTTTTAGTCGATTTTAGTCGATTTTTAGTCGAAAATTTCAGGACTTCAGTCGACCAAGATTTTCTTTGGTTGAGTACAGCCCTAATAATTTCCTGTTTTTATGATTTTACGTCTTTACATGAGTGTAGCAATGCAATACAGTAAGTGTCCATGACTTCTTTTGATTTAAATAATATCCCATCTCAAATAATTAAACCACATAATTCATGAAAAGATGTTCTGATACATTTATTTTGCAAAACATGCAAGAGTGTAACATGGAGAACTAATGGGTTTATATTTGTTTTAGTTTTCATTAATATTCACTGAATGTTGACAGAAAGTGCCTTACGTTCATCAGCATACTGTAGATTCAATTGTTATGACTGTGTGATGAAGGTAACAGTGACTTTTGGGACCAATAGACTCTTGATTTGAATTCTAGCCCTGTATCAGGCACTCTTAGCTGTCATTTGTTTGGGAAGAGTTATTGATTTTCTTTAAAGCGAGTGCTTACTCTCAGTCTGCGAGGATCAAGCTTTTTGACTGCTCCTCTTCAGATAATTAGCCTAGAGAATGATGGCACTTTTGATCCGAGACCTTAATCTACAATCTCTGTCGCAATGCACACTCCTGTGCTGACACAGCTCGCTCTCACACAATCCAAATGTAGATAATAATGCAAATTTGACTCGCAGCATTCGGCTCAGTTTTGGCAGACACATTTTTATTAGATTTTGAAAGGTTTATAGGGTACTTTTTTGTCTTCCTTCACAGTAAAACAAGAATTATGGCTCATGATGTTTATGCTTTGCAGCATGCGACATTCATAACAAACAGCATACCAATATCTCAAGTAGCTTCAAAAACCCTTTCAATTCTCAATCCTGATCTTAGAATTGTACTTAGAATCCTTAGAATATAGTCTCAAACAGCTATATCACATATAGCTGCAAAACAGGCTGTTTAATGCGAGAAGTTCTGTAGTGTATGTGTGCAGTGTAGGTTTTGAATGTGTCCATTGAGTAGTGAGATGCTGTCATTAACATAATATGATCAACAAGTGTACACTTAGCAGAGAACAGCCTTTTCCAACGTTGCTGTCTTGGTTCTGTTGGTTTCCTTCTATTTGCTTCTCTGTTTTCCCTACTCTTCAGCAGATTTCCCCAGGGTGCGCGGATGTTCCTGTCCTTCCCTGAAGGTGCTGAAATGGAAATATTTTAGGAGTATACACATTTCATGTATTTTCACGTAAATGTCTCCCCTGAGTAAATCAACAGATATGAACAGATTTTTTTTTCTGATATAACGCTAATGTCACCCTCAAAACTAGATTTTGAAACAAGGCTATAGAAAGTAGGCCTACATGTAGATATATAGGACAAACTCTTTACTGGAACAAGAAAAGTTTATTTATTTTTCATTAAACCTCAAACAGGGCAACAGCATTAAACTTGAAACAATTTGCACTAAATGGCACTAAAAACAGTAAAAATTCCACTTTGAAATAAATTAGATTGAATCAGTAAGTGGAATATATACTGTATAGTCCACTTACTGATTTGATATGTGACCCCTGCTGGCAAAATGAGTCACATCAAGCAATTTTTCAAAGATGAGTTATTGTTATTTTCATCCTTCATTTCATGCTCTATAAAAAATAATAATAATAATAATAAAAAACTTCAAAATGATGTATGATTTGTTGGAATAAGACAAAACAAAATGACTGATCTACATCTGTTTGAAGTCGATAGAGTCAGCAAAGTCAATTTTGAGAAAAATTGGGATAAAGTTTTCTGAAGGTTCCAAAACAAAATCTCCTAGCAACCATACCTTAAAGGCCCACTGAAGTGCCTTGAAACGTGCAGCTTTGTATGATTCGTTGACGTCATTTCCACTGAAACAGGAACCTAAGGCAGGACATATTGAATGGCTCCTCCCCCCCCTTTTCATATAGCCAATAGCGTTTAGTTTACCTCACAGACTGCAAGTCATACTTGACAGCAACATGGATGTAAATCCGAGTGCTGGTGATACGTTGGATTCAATAGTAGAGGTGTGAATAAATTCTAGTAATTTAATTCCTAACCAATACAGTTGGGAATAAAAAAACACACAATAAAACTCGAGCAATCGAACACACATCTCCAACCAGTAGCATAATTTTATGTACAATAATAACAATGTTCGGAAAAAATTACATTACGATGTCCAGAAATCAATTTCAGTAGTACATTGGGTTTAATTTGCCATTAATGAGATCGACTGTATGTTAGTGCCGAGAATTTTCATGTGAATAAATCCATAGATCCCGCGACTGTAACTTGTGTGCTTTCATGGGCTAGTGGTAATACTTGTCAAAAGTTCATTTAAGACAGGGGTCTCCAACACGTCGCTCGCGAGCTACCAGTAGCTCGTGGCCTGATTGGAGGTAGCTCGCCAAGGGCTGTTCACATATCGTGTCTTTTGCGCGCTCGAGTTCGTTTTTTTTTTTTTTTTCAGGCGCAGCGAGATGGAAAAAATCTCAACTTTTCAGAATGCCGCAAACGCACCGCAGGTCATGTGACAAGAACCAACCAATCAGCTTCACCCTCTCCGTAACAACATGAAGGATGGGGGTGCACCCAAACACTACGGGTGTTTTTCCTTCAAAAACAAATAATTCTTGTAGTAGAGCTACAGCAAGCGTTTTTCGGTGGTGGAAATCCATTAGCTACTAAAACTTCTTTATCTTTGTGGAGAGCGCAGTGCATGGTTGCACAGCAACGACAGACACCACGGGAAAATCGGACCGAATTTTACTATTAATAATAAAAGATAAGCTAAAGTGCATTGTAAATGTCAGTAATTTATCTTTCTTGACTCATTCTTTTTATAAAAATGATTTAAAGGCTGAAATATGCGAGGTTTATCTTTTTATAAAACCTTTTTTGTCAAAACTTTATTTGAACTTGTACATGTTAGTACTAGATGCAAGGCCATCGTTTTTAATGTCATTATTTTAATGTTTATGTAAACAAAAAGTGCATATTGATGCTAATTTTATTTGTTATTTGCTGGTTTTCGACATAAAACTTGGTGAATTGATTTTATTGTGTAGTATTAGTACTTTTTAAACAGGATTCTGTGATAACCGTGATAATTTTGGTCACTATAATCATGAAATGAAATTTTCATGCCATTTCATCTCTAGTTATGATGCACTATAAAAATCAACAATAATTATGTGTTTTTAGAGTATAATATGCAAAGTACAATTTTCAATAAATTTTTTTTTTAAATCTCTGACATTTAAGGGTGACATATATAGGCCTACAATAACTCTTTTAGGACTAAAACAGTTTGGATAGTTGTTAATATGAGAGTTATGAGACATTATTTAAGAGATTTAAGTATTGTATTACATGAGTAGCTCTCGGCCACTTTCATTTTTAAAAAGTAGCTCTCAAATGAAAAAAGGTTGGAGACCCCTGATTTAAGACATAACAGATCGAGCGAAAGGTACTCCTCTCAGAAAATGTACAGATAAAGTTACTTTTTGATGTTTAATTGCTGTTTGGAGCATTGGGATGGTTAGGCGAGGGCTTAATGAGCTCATTTTTGTGAAAACCTCAGATTCTACCAAAATTGAAATTTTTCACTTGTTTTGCATGTAGCTCATAATTAGCCTGTGGGCATTCCGACTTATTTTGCCAGCACGACACACACACACACACACACACACACACACACACACACACACACACACACACACACACACACACACACACACACACACACACACACACACACACACACACACACACACACACACATAGTGTAAAATAGAAATTGAAAATAATTGTGTAAAATGTATATTTGCACAATGTATTATAAAATTCTTTGTTTGTTAGATTACCTTAAATAAAATGTGTATCTATATGTATACTATTGGTATTTTTATTAATATTCCTAAAAATTCATATTTTAAGTTTAAAAAAATATGAAATTCATGAATTTCATATATTTTTTACTTCAAATATGAATTAAATATAACATGTAAATTAATGAATTAATTAAGATTGTGGTAAAGACTTACATTCACGCAAAACAAAATTAATACCCGTGGCTCCTGACGATACATTGAGGTCTTATGAAGCGAAACGATCGGTCTGTGCAAGAAACATTATTTACATCATTATTACCTGAAATTCACAGCCGCTGCAAACGATCCTGAGCGCATTCACGACAGTCTGAAGCACGAGCTTCCTGTCACATAATGACATGTGCGGAAGCAAACTCACTCGTGAGCTGATGCGGTGTTTGTTTACAACTGAGAGGGAGGACGCATGTGTTGTGTTGTTCATCCAAATCATACTTAATTGTGCTTATCAATGATGCATCAACCTATATGCGTGATCTCAATCGGGAAGATTGACTTTTCAAAGATTCTCAATGTTTGAGCTCCCGCACACACGTCATTATGCGACATGAAGCTCACGCACGCTTTCAGACTGTCGTGAACGCGCTCAGGACCGTTTGGCGAGGCTGTTGATTACAGATAATAATTTTCAATTTCTTCAACAGTATAATTGTTTCGGTTAGTAAGACCTCATAAATATGTACATATTGCCTGTAAATATTTATTTTTGACCCTCAAAGTGACGGTAGACATTGACTTGAATTAAATACGAATCACCAAGGATTGGTGAAATCATGGTTTCAGCAAAAAAAATCTTCTTATTGTTCAACCAAAGAAAAAGTCTCCTACATCTGGGATGGCCTGAGGGTGAGTAAATTAACAGCAAATGTTTTTTGAGGCCTTTAAATGTAGTTTGACATTTATAAACATACTCGTTTGCTGTATATAATTTTAGTATCTTTAATAATTTGTTTGGGTTGAAGTAATTAGTGAGCAGTTGTAATTACAGGTTTGGGAAAAGCAGTAATGGAACAAATTAACATGAACGGATTTAATTTCAGTGAATTTAATAATGGCAACCCTACAAAAAAAAAAGTAATTAAAAAAAATTGTGGCAGGAAGATTATTGGCTAATTTCCTCTTGATCCTCTTTGAGACGCTGTGTGTATTAGAGACTGTAAGTAAATGTCAAGTGCTGTGTGTTTAGTTGTGGTCCTCTGTATTCCCATGAAGGACAAGTTGTTGGCTCTTGTTGGCATTTAGCAAGAAGCATGATCCATGGCAGCATCATAAGCTGACACTCCCAAGCAACCGAAATACATACAAGGTGTTGATTGCTATCTTTGAACAACACCCGCATTGAAAAGAAAAAGATTTCCAAGCCTGTTACAAGCCTAATTATCTTTATCGTGCATGGGGACTGGGGACTGGGTTCTGGCTGGCTTTTCATATGGATGTCAGGTGCTAGGGAGTTTCATTTGCACAACACCCAGTGGTGCATCTGCCTTCGCACCAAATGTGCCCGTCTGTTTGACACAATCTAACCGCTGACACGGCTGGCACGATCAGCATAAATGATGTGCCGCTGCGCATATGGTATACGCCGTCATTAGTTAGATTGTCGACTAGATGTTCAAGGCAAACAGGGACCTTTGAACAGTGACTCAGATGATATAAATGTCTGCCATGCAAGACAGAAACATCCTCATTCTTTACCCCTGAAGAAAGGAGTATGCAGTTCAAATTTAGTCAAGTTGGGAATTATTTGCTCTACATTGAGGTCATTGATTTTTATGTGGGTGTTTCTTCAACTATGGGCACTTTTGGCCCTGTGGACTCTTAGAAAATAAACTATCTTAAACACACTTTTCACTCTCCCTTGTTTATTTCACTTGTCTACTAACAGTGGATATGCAGGCATAACAGGAAACCTCTGTAATCTTTCTGAAACATGAACATATCCACATCTTAAATTGTTTCATCTATAATGGCATTCTGTAGAAGTGACAGTTTTAAAACCTTCTTCATCTATTAAAAAAGTAGTATTTTAGCATTTTCGAATTACTTACAGAATATAGAATAATATTTCCATCCTTTTTGCATAAAATAAAATATTATTTTCAGATAATATATCAGATAAGTAATACTTAGTTTGCTTTCCCACATCACATGCCTCATATTTCATCATGGCCATCACTGACACTGTTGTCGTCTCGGTGTGTGTGTGTGTGTGTGTGTGTGTGTGTGTGTGTGTGTGTGTGTGTGTGTGTGTGTGTGTGTATATATACTGTATATATATATTGGAACAGAGGAAATCTGTACAAATCTGTAAATCTATATGTAAATATATATTGTTATATTGTGGTTTTCATAAAGATACATTTGAATTCCTCCATTCCTGACTAGTTGAGGTGATGTGATAGATACTGTGGTTTGGCTAATTTAGCAGAGCTGTTGGAAGCTGTAGTGAGAAGAGCTGCCCAGCGCTCCCAGCTGTTACGCCAAACACACTCAGATACTCACACAGACTGAGATGGCACAGATAGATCATTAATTACTCTTGCTATTATGATATTGTCCACCCACACCAGGGGCCAGAGAGAACTAGTAAACTCAAGAGACCTTGACTCACTGACTCCCACTAACTATCTGGATTGCACACTATTTCTGAGTCGAAGCACAGTACCAAATGTTATATTCATATCCTGTGGGGTCCAAATGTCTACAACCAGTAGTGAAAATGCTTCTATAAAATAGAATATTAATTTTTTTTCCCGCTGAAAATTCAGCTTTGCCATCACAGGAAAAAAATACATTTAAGAATATATTAAAATTGAAAATTCTATATAAAATAGAAACACTATGGAACATGGAATCGTAATAATTGGAGGGGGGGAAAAAACTCTATTTACTGTGTTTTTGTTTAAATAAATGCCTTGGTTGAACATAAAATACTTTAAACGCCCCCAAACTTTTGAACAGTAAGTTAAAAACTGGCTTGTATTTAGAGTTTCCCATCTCTCCACAGCTCTCTTTACTGGCAGAGGTGGGGTTTGGTGGCTCTCTGCTCTATGTGGATCCCTGTGATGCCTCGTTTGGGAATAAGACCTTTGGGGTGACCCTGAACCCAGGTGGGAACCCGTTTTCTCAAGAAAACTCCAGAGTTGGTAAGTGTCTACAACAGTGTCTCTTGTGAAACTGTAACCTTTTTAAGATCGTATTAACACTTTATACTCTAAAAACTACCTTTATTTTTATCATCCAGAAAGTAATCAGGGAGTGTAATGCATGCATGATTAAGCTGCAATGAATGTGGAGAGAAAAATATGTTTGTATTGTATCACTTTGCTTGACAGTGCAGTAATTAACTAATTTCCAGGGTGGTTATGGAGAAACTCATGAATCAATAAAATAGTTTCCCGTTTCCTTTTTACGGTAGAATCTTTCTTCAATATTAATAACAATAAAAGAAATCACATCTTTTTTTCTCAACAAGAAAGAAATCACATCAGGAAACAGTGAGTGAGTGATAGATAATTGCTGTTTTTGGACGTCTTTGGTGCCGTACACTTAGAATACCTCGACGCTAATTAAAAATGATTTTATTTCAGACTCCTTTTTTTTTTTTTTTTTTTATGAAAAAATGGACACAACTAGTTTATGAAATTTAGAATAACTTAGTCTATTCATCTAAAAACAAAAAATGACCTACTGATAACAATGTACCTTTGTGCAAGCAACACAGTGTGCTGTCCATGGTGCTGAAAGTCAACTATGTTCATGCAGCTGTGGTGCTGGAATCAAACGTCCTACAGTTAAAAGAAGTTTAATGTTTTTTTCTGTATTTAAGCATTCACTGATGACAAGCATCAATCAAGTTTTAAACTTATAGTGTGGGCGGTCCATGATGCTGAAAGTAAAATGTGAATGTGCGGCTGTCCGTGGTGCTGAAAATGAAACTACTGTATTTAAGAGTGCTACTCATGACAGACGACCTCAGTGCAGCCCTGGCTGACCCTGGCTCTCTGCAGCGCAGGATCACTGGGACGTGTCATTACTGGAGTGATAGCGTGGGCTTACAGCAGGCCACGGAGTCAGGGCACAATGGGGCCTGCAAACAGATGTCTTAGCAGATGTTTCGCGCCTGTTCTCTCTTCAGAAAAGCCCTTTGTCAGAGCACTCTGCAGGAAACGAGAACCTGGTGAAGTTGCTGAACACTGTGATGTAAATTATTCAGCTGGACTATTGTCCTTGCAATTGTTTTGTTTGGCAATGAGAGAATATATGCAATGTGCTCTGGTGAACCAATACACAGAACAGCAGGGGTCAGACTCATGTTATATTTATGCTGTCTTTATGATCCATAACGTAAGTTTACTTGTTGCTTAGTACTTTTGGACTTTTGTGTGTCTGTTTGTGTGCATATTATATATGCTGCAGACCATGATCAGTGGCTGTCGATGCGAATCCATGACTTTGTTGCATTCAATCAAAAACAAAGTTTCGTCATAGAGAGGTTCGATGGATGTTGATAAATAATTTCTGAAATATTGCTTTCTTGGTTTTTCCAATATGAATTAATTATGAATAATGGTTATTCAAACCCCCTACTGGTAAACATATATCTAGCACATACCTAGCTCGTGAAAGTGTGGTAAAAATTCGGTTTGTAAGAGCTCATCTTTGGTTTGTTTAGGCCTAATTATCCGCTGTACAGTGATAGCTGTGTTGTTTGCATTTTAATTTGAAATCTCTTTGTTGTACTGGCACACTACCTACTGAGACAGAAGTAGTTAAATTAAAGTAAAGGCCTTTGATAACATATTCTTACTTAGTCCCCTGCTAGATAACATTATTGTAACTCCATTGAGATGAATATTTACTGTGGAAAGAATCAGCTACTTCTGCAAAAATTAGCAAAGCCTTAAGCCAGACACTTTAAGCGATAGCAACTTAATTGATAGTTTTGCCTGTTTATTTGTCACTATTCTTTTTTATTTTCTCTCTCCCTCCTAATACTCTGTAATTTGTTGAAGTAATATTCTGAGTTCAGTACAACTTAAGCTCAATGCACAGCATTTTTAATGTTGATTACCACAAAAATGTATTTTGACTTGACCCTCCTTTAAGAAAAGGCTCAAATCTGGATTACAGTGAGATGCATACAATAAAAGTGAATGGGGCCAATCCTTAAATGTGAAATTACTCACTCTTTGAAATGTATAGCCACAAGACGTTGAACAATATTTATGTTAACATATTAACATTATTGTGCAAAAATCGCTTGATAACCTTTTCTGTGCAGTTCCCTTTCAAGTGGAACTCAACGCTGCGTCATGGTCTTGACACTATGGGAACACTTCACATGAGCCGGTGTCTAAAGCATGTTTCTATACACACTAGGGCTGTGTTCGATACATCATTACGACGATGTATCATCACACACTACTTGTCAAAACGAGAATTGAGACAGCTGCTTCTGTATTGATCCCTGCAGCACGTGTGCAGCAGTGGACACCGCTCGATTTGAATACAAGAACATCATTTAAAACGGAGTGAAAATGTGCTGAAATTAATGAATAGAATTTAATTTATAGGCTAGAACAAGTTTTAATCTGACCCGCAGAGGAACATAACTGGGGTTGCCTGATATCAAGACATGTAATCCCTCAATCAGAGCTTCACACTTTTGCAATACGGAAATATCTGCTAAGTGTTTTACTTACTTTTCTCAACCTGGCAACCATGTGCACGCGCTCTGTCTCTACTATGGATAAGTGCTGGCTTTCTGAAAACCAGTAAGCTTGCATTTTAGTGACCTCTTGTTCGATATTCTATTCACAGAAAAGTGAAATACATCAAGTTTGTGTTTATTTACGAGCCTGAGAGAGATTACCTATATTGTTATACAGTGCTACAGATGCCCTTTTTAATACAAAGTGCGACTGCCTGCTCTGCCTATAGTTATCAATGACCCTTTAGTATGCAGTGTTTAATAAACAGCTGTTATACTCAATTCTGCTGAGGTGAAATTTATTGCAGACCCATATCGTGATATGGTATGGTGGCCTCTCTATCAGGATACGTATCGTGACTTAGTTGCGATACACAGCCCTAATACACACCAATCTATGATTGGCCAAACATATACATGGGTTTCATCAGGTCCCTTTCCACAGGTGTATTAATCAAGCACAATGCAGTCTGCATTCATAATCTAGGTGCTTGATTTTATACACCTGTGGAAAGGGACCTAATGAAACCCATGAATAGATGTCGTGACGTAGCGTAGTGCATCGCATCACAGAGACCGTAAATAGACGAATTGCATGTCGTCAGCTTCGTATGTTTGTTGAGTGCGTGTCTGTGAAAAACCACAAAATTGTAAACTTATGTGTCAATGACATTAGTGACAGGAGTTAATCTGTATAATCAGAATATAGAGAGCGTGTGATGATGTGACACTGCTTTATTATGTGGATGATTCACAGCGTCTCTGTGTTGTTTATTTGGGAGCAGAGCAGGCTCAGTCAGTTCTTGAGGGGGCTGGCTGTGTTAATGTGAGCGTATCATTAATAAGCTCCTCTCCCGTCTGGCTCTCATCTCGAGGGATGAGGTTCAGACATCTGTGTCCTGTGATTCGATATCCCGTGTTTGCCGAGGCAGTGTTGTAGATTTTGGTCATGTGGATTGCAGTTTAAGTTAAAGAGTTAAGCGGAGCTTGAGACGGGTGGTCCCTTTCTCTCACTCTATATCCCAACTCAACATTTTGGATTCGGAAAATCGCTCTCTGAATTCTTCTGATCCAAACAGAGTCCTGTTTATAAAAAATAATAAATAAATGCAAGATGTGTGCTTCCATGCGTGCCCTATTGATGTTGCTCCAGTAGGTGTGACAGATTTCGCACAAAATTATATGTGTATTATATTATAAACAGTGGTGCACAGGTGCGCATGCATGGACAAATAAACGATACACAACAGAAAATGTGGAGGGAAGCGCTTTTGAGTGCCAAGATTTTTGGGGACAGTTCGACAGTGCTTGAGCACCGAATTGATTCCTCTATGGCGGCAAATTAATGCCTAAAAGAACGAGCGCACAACTGATGCTGGCGCGTGCGGTAAATTACATTGGTTACTTCCCCTTTTCCGGAAGTCAGTTGTGATTGGACGCCTGTCCAATGACCCGTAATTCACTTGACTTGAGACATGAGACATCACTTAATTTGTTTTTATTTAATTTATTTATTGTGGTTTATTAATGTGTAATGTGATTTAATGCATTGTTAATATGGAATAGATTCTTACCAGATACTTTATTAACAGGAAGTCTTAGGGGTACTAGTGATTGCATTCTTGTGTTGTTAAGAGATATTTACAGACTGTAATGATGCATTTCCATGGTTATTAGCATTCGACAAAACTTCGAGTGTCACACAAATTCGACAAGTGTCACACAAATTGCATGCACACAAATCCATCCTATAGCTTTGAGATCCATCAGGAAAAGCCACTCTCTTCATTATGCTACATGTTCATGCAGGGCTTATCTTTTTTTGTGTGAAGAAGCCCTTTGCTGGAGATGAGGTAAATAGCATTGCAGACAACATTAGCGAATCCATGATTATTTGGTTATCGATTACATTTTTATCGAGCTATCACGTTTTTTAATTTTTTTTATCCACTGGTCACAATTGAAAGCCAAACTCAGAAATATATGAAGAGTTTGGTTCCAAAACGCGATAAACGCCATTTAAAAAAAAAATTAGTTCCCGCAAAGATCTGTATTGTATAGGGTCGGTATTGAAAAGTCCATTTAAAATTTTACGTAAAATGCGATATCCGCCGTGTTATTCTCTCATGTTTTCTCCCTTTCTTTCCAAACCGCGACAAATGCCAGTCTCCTTTCTCTGCAGAATGCGATAAATCCGCTCAACCAATCACAGCGCACCATTCCACGCATTGCAAACAGTAACGGCGGCGCTCTGAATACACCCGGCATCCTAGTTTTTCCTATCTACTTTGTACTTTTTGATCAACAATCAAACAAAAATGTGTATAATTTTGACGCCATTGAACCTGTGGTGGTTTCTGCGATAGGGAAGAAACGTAAGCCATCGAAATCTAATCATTTACGTGAGGAGATTAAGAAGACGAGGCACGCGGGAGGAGGAAAAATGCCGGCTGTTGTTTGTTCTCACACGACACGAAAGCATCAAACTTCAGTCACGCTGACACGTTAACCCCTGGGGATCTTTTGAAAAACTTTCAATTGTTTTACTCAGTCAACGAAAACCGAGCAGGACCAAGCCATTTTACAGATTATCGCCGTCAAAAAAGTTCAGGAGGTATTTCCTAGCGATGGCTGATTGTATGTATTTTTAGTCCAGTGCCTGTAATAAAATATTGACCGAGTTCAGAGGCTGTCATATGTGGATCAACTTATTTTGTTGTGTATTTTCAACAGTTTCAATATGAAAAATAACTTTTATATTGATTCAATGGATTAATTGCATTTTGAAAAAAAAGTGTCATGAATTTATTGCATTTTGGGGAAAAAATTATCAGTTTTTATAATAAATCTTTGAAATCAAAATCTGGATTTGATTTTTTTTTTTGTTATTATAACCTAAAGATGCTATGTGAACGTTTGAAACAGAAAATAGTGGTTTTCATCTTGCCACATTCTTGGTAAAGAAAACACATTTTTACTCAAATTAATCAAAATGGATTTATCGCGTTTTGGAACCAAACTCTTCATATAGTATCCTAACTTTATTTACTTTGCTATTTATCAGGAGCAGTTTCCAGAGGCAGGCAACAATAAATCAGTCAGCAAGACACAGGGATTTTTCCTGACACGTTAATGCCGTTTACATTCGGGTCCAGTCGGGTTCGAAAATAAATGCTGTTGGGTTGGACTCAGGTCTTCTCGGATCGGGTTTTTAAACAATATGTATTAGGGGTGTAACGATTCATCAACTAGATCGATGTATCGATTTATATTCCTACGATCCAACTACATCGATCTGTGCTCGGCAAGTTGGCCTTCCGGACGACATATATCGATCTAACATCGTTTTAAAAGGTAATGAATCGATTGTATCGATACTAGGAAATACCGCATTGGATTTAAGCATGTCAGACTTTATATGGATGTTTTTTCTTAGCACTTTTAATGATAAAGGCGTTAAACGTTACTTGATTCAGTCTGCCTATCTGTGACGTGATCGCCATGCGTGACGCGGCAGCAGCAGCGCGACAACAGTCAAGCAGCGCTAGTCTCTCACCTGAAAACGGACTTTCCTGTCCTCTCAGCCGCTATACTGCAGGAGCGCGCACTCTTCAACTGCACGCGCAAATGCGCCAGCGCGCGCTGTATCACTTCACTAAAGCGCAAAACACATACGAGAATGCAACGTCGTAAATTAGTAAGTTAAGAAATAAAAGTAAAATACCAATAAATTACGTTATTGGTACGTCATGTGTGTTGCTATTTATCAGGAGCAGTTTCCATGTTTCTTTACCAGTTCTTCTAAGTATTGTGTATCACCATGGTAGCCTAACTGTTGTTTGTTTTCATAACAAAATGCCACTTACTGGTTATTTTGTATATTTTTATATGACTGTGGTGGCTCATACCAAGATTGTATTAACAAAAACTAGTTTGGGATTGCTATTTAATAGCTCAACCTCGCAGTGCCTACTGTTTATCAGTATTTGACATATTCTTACAATTTTTTTTGTATGTTAAGTAAAGGGGGACAGAACTTGTGTGTCAACAATTTTTGTGTAAACAAATGTATTATAATAGGCCTATATAATTCCTAAAAAGGTGGGTCGTGGGCTTGATGACCATGGGGAAATGTGGGTCCCATGGCCAAACTATTCAAAACATAATTCAATGTTGTGATAATCGTAATTAATAATCACAATTACAAATTCAAGGGAATAATCGACAGTTATAATTTTTGTCATAATCGTGCAGTCCTACTTTATTCAAAATGTGAATGCATTTTTGACATTAATTGTTTACTTGTTTGTTTATATCCATAATTAATTGATACCTGATTCCCTTACAATCATTTTTGGCTAAAAAGTCACTGAATCGATTTCAAGTCACTGAATCGTTTCGGATCGGATCGTTCTAAATGAACCAATATCGTCCTTGAATCGTATCGACAAACATGAATCGCGATACGAATCGAATCGTTGTTAAAACGAATCGTTACACCCCTAATATGTATAATTATGCACGTTTGGTTCGGGTAAGAAGTGATTCTGGTCAGGTACATATTTAAGAGTTCAGGACAGTACCAGAGAAGCAGAACTGAGCACACCAACACATCCATATTAGGACAAGACCTGACAATGAACACAGAAAACACATAAAAATACACAAGATAACAACAGGCTAACAAGGGACAGGTGTGGGTAATTAATCGCTATGGGAACAACAAGGGTAACTGTCAACAAACAAGCCAGCTAAGGAAACAAAGGAAAACTGAACTGAACACAGGTAGTGAAACAACAGAACAATAGGAACAGAGACAACACTTCAACATAAGAGTCCTTAAACACAAAAAAGTAAAAAAAACGAGACCATAATTGTAACAAATTTTTGCCTCTGCAACTGACTGTTGAAGCTGAAGTTCTAAAATTACTACAATTGAAGCTAAATAGAATAAAAAAAAACTAACAAAAGCACATAACACAATTACTAAACATATTATTTTTAAGAAAACAAAGGACAAAGCAAAAATTTATTTTATGCCACAACTGCGGTCAAATGAGTTATACTATAGTAAGAGTAAGAGACAAGTTCCAGGTTTTTACTGATGGCAAGAACCCTCCCATGTGATCCTACATGCTACAGCCTACTTACTACACCTGGCTCAATAAATCGAAGTGACAGCCTTGGTGACAACATAAACAAAACTGTGTGCACCTGTCTTTAGATGTCAAGATTCATTCCAGGATCTTGTTTGCTTATGATTTGTGAATGAAACAAAACAAATAACATGATGCCTTTAAGGAAACATTTGTCTCTAATAGCAAAAATAGCAAAAGAGGAGGCCATCCGCATTGATTGAATCAGAAATGCTTTGTGTACCTAAATTGTGGCCTCTGGAGAACAAGTGCTGTGCAGTTTTATTGAGCCATGACTCTTTCTTATTTATTTTGTTTATTTTGGATAAATTCTCCCATCCTCCTGGTTGGGAAATGAGTCTAAAAGGTGCTGAAGGACATAAAGGGAGTGCTGACGTATAAAGCATTGTTTTCTTTATTAGTCTCTGCTCTGCTGGCTCGCTGCATAAAAAAAAAAAAAAATGATTACATAATTTTGTTAACCTTTAAAGCTAGGCACATATCTGAGGAAGAGATATGAAATATGTGGGCAACTTCAAAAAAATAATTTTACATGTTAATTTCAAGTTGCTGACAGGTGCTTTTATTCACATGGAACAAATTGTGTCCCCTGTGTTTTTTAGAAACCTTGTTGAAGTGAAAAGAAGCCTTTGAATGGAAATGTAGTCATTTGCATATTTATTTAAATACGCCACTGCTATGGGACCCATGTAGGAGTCTTTAATGAACAAATGCTTGCCACTGCTGTCAGGAAGAAAAACGTCCTCTGTGCAATGTCACTCAAAACCATCACAATGTGTCCCAACTCTCCCCTCGGTCTAGCTTCTCCTGTGGGTATCTCTGTTTTACGCCCTCTTTCTTTCTCTTTATTTATTTTTACATGTTGTCATTTCCCTCTGCCCTCTGCTTCTATTCATGCAGGAGTTGAACCTACAGTGTAAAAAAAAATTAAAAACCAATAGATGTAAACAATGAACACTGTCCTACAAGGATAGCAGATGATTTGTTTGAAGAGAAGCTGACAAGGTTACTTTGAGAGACAGCAAAGAAAGTGTTTTTTTCACTTAGTCTTTAGCTTGTTTATTAATGTATTGTCTGTTCATTCATATTACCAGTAATGTTGTGCTCCAGCAATTCAATTTGTTCCAAACGAAGCACCAGCAGCCCTTCGGGGGAACACACAATTGTGGCGTTTTGTTCCTGAATGAATCAGTGCTTTTGAATCAATTGCTTTGAGTGAATGATTCAATGACTCACTCATAAAGACAGACTGGTAACCTGCAGAAAATATTCATTTAAAAATCCAACTAATGCACAGACTTGACAGTCTGAGTGGAGCGAAGCGGGCTGTGTATTAGAATTTAGAGTCAGAACTATGCATTTTATAGTAAATTTCATTATCGTTCAAAAGTTTAGGGACTACGATTTTTTTATTATTATTTATTTGCTTTAATTGAGCGCTAAATCAGCATATTAGAATCACTGAATACTGGAGTAATGGCTACTTTGCCATCATAGGCATAAATACAATTTTAAAATACATTACAATAGAAATATTGTCAAATTTAATATTTGTCAAAACTGTTTTACAATATTTTTGATCAAATAAATGGTCATGGTAAGCATAAGAAAAATGTATTTAATAAAAAAATTAGAGATGCACGATATATCGGCCACCATATCGGTATCGGCCGATATATGTTCATTTTTCATGTTATCGTTATCGACCCTATAAGAACATTTGGCCGATATATTAAAGCCAATGAATAATGGATTATTTCCTTCAGCTGAGACACTTCAGATCCTCACTGTTCACCATGATGGTTTTAAATTGCTTGAAATATGATTGTAATCACTTCAAAAATGGAAGTTAAGTGCAACGTGCAACGCAAGTCTGTCATATAGGCTACATAAAATTATAATGAGAACATTATAATTATGTGCTTTTAATGGTTTTAATGGTGAGACTTTTGTTTTTGTAATCAGGCTCTCAGAAGTTATATAAAAAAAATGGATTTAGATTTATCGGCCAATATATTGGTTATCGGCTTTCAAATATAAAGAAATATCGGTTATCGATATCAGACAAAATTTTCATAGATGAAAAGATGAGTTTGTGCCATGAAAATACAGCAGATTTTTTTTTTTTTTGTCATATTTACATTTTTATTCACTAAAGTTCCAGCTTGCGACTTCATGTTACAGTTGCCCAGTCTTTAACTTAACTCATTACGCATTTGATCATTTGCATCCATTAGTACGGCCCTATTAGGTACTTTTTTAGCATCCGTGCAGAAACACGCAAAGCATCACAACAGAATAAGAATAAAGTGCTGCGACGTATGATTACATTTGAGGAACTTCTTTGTATAGTAATTATACTTCAAGCGGTGGTTCGTTTACTTGATGAGTAGCTTGATTACTTCGGCTCGAGGCGCTTTTTAAGGCAGCGTTCATTAAAGGAATGCTTTACTGCAGTGACGCCCTTTTCTGCATCTTGGAGTTGATCCTCATGTGTTCTCTTTCCTTTCTACCCCTAAAACCAATGAGCATTTGGAATGCACTCAGGCTGAAAATTGCCTTTTCTACCATCGCTATCATTTGATTGGTATTCCAGCTAATAGACATGCAAATAAAACAGAGGGTGCATCGCACTCCAGACAGAAATGTGGCACTTGGTCAATAACATTATGGAAATGTTGCTTCTACTTCTTCAGCTCTTTGTGTTAACATGATAGCGTTGTTTCCAAAGTGCACAAGGGTCTTAAGTTGAGGAAATTACTCTGCCGTCTACATTTTCTCAATAGCGGCACTTCTGTCCATTTGGCGTGATTAATATGTCAGTCTCATGTTGAACGGCACGTCCTGCCGTCATCGCCAATGTAATGCATTTTTGAGTAGTCTTTTTTTATTATATATTTCTCTTCCTCGAGGTCTGAAAGTGGTGAACATGGGGTAATTCAACGTATCATGGGGATGTTTTTAAGGTTTCTACTGAAATAAAGGACTGTCACTCACAGCATTTGAGAATTTGTGAATGACATTTTGGAGGTTTAGATGTGTTTTTCATGGAGGATGGGTGGGCAGCAGCACTGCAGGCCGTAAGCTTTCTGCCATCTCTTTCAGAAGGTCGGGGCTGCCCCCTGCCTGGGCCGGCTAGGACTGTCTTATCTCATCTGCAGAGGGTGGGAGGGATGCTTAGTTTGTCCTGTTGCTCAGACCCCTGCTGTTGAACACCGTGCCAGAAACGTGACCCCAGTCAGGTGGCTGTAGGTTTGCCCTTATTGCACTGAGAAAGGAACGTAATGAAATATAAATAGCTGTATTTGGCACAGAAAACATGGACACAGTTCACATAACCAAGGCTTTAAATGAATCCGGATCCTCTTGTGCTGCTGATTTGCTGTAGGGGTACACAAGAAAATATTAGTAATGACGGAAAAAAATAACTCTCATAGTCTGTTTGGACTCCGTTTACTAGCTCATAAACACACTTTAAGTTTCATTGAAGTCTCATATTGTTTATTTATGATTTTTCCTCATCTTTTGAAAACTGATTGTTTGTTTATCAAAGTTGCCATACTTTATTATTGTAAGTGCCTATGAGTTTGGATTTAAGTTTTTGTGAAAGAGATGAGAGAAACTAAAATAATAATGCAAAAAAAAAAGACTATTTTACTATTGAATGACTAAATTACTATTATTTTCAAACATGCAGCATTAGGATTTATTGGATCTTTAACATAAAGAACATAAAGCTAATTTCAACAAACATGAGGGTTAATATCTTTGTTAATATTCATTTACCTTTTTGACATGCTCTACTTGGTCAACATTTCAGTGTTTGTGTCTTTGTAATGAGAATTTCTGCAGCCATTCAAGCACCAACAATTATATTTTATCTTTTGTTCTTTTCAGTTACAAACACATCAAATAGCTGAACGATTTAACAGTAATAGGTCAAATGTAAAACATACTGACCACTATTACTCCTCAGATTTTGGTAAGAATTCAGGCCAAAGTCCAAATGATAATTCATTAATCAATAATTGATCAATATTAATAATTTATTTAATTGTTTGTTTGTTTTTTGATTGGTTGGTTGGTTAATCGGTTGGTTGGTTGGTTGCAAATTGCATTTGGTTATTAGAATTAAAATTCCCTCTGGCTGATGGGAGTACAAAAAGAAATGCTTGGTTGGAAAGTTTGGGGAAACAGCTTTAGTGTTATAAATCTGTGAGAAAGACCTTGTGATTTCTCTTCATCACAATGTTTCTCTGCTTTTAGTGAACCGCAAAAGTCAGCCCAGTATTTATAGAATTACCTAGTCCTAATGTTATTTACTTTTGTCCAGCACTGCTGCTGTCAAGCCGCCTCTCACTCATGAACCTTGCCTGCAGGGCCCGGCCCTTTCCATATATCCTGAGAGACATGGCCACAGTTTAGCCTCTGCAAATAGGGAATAATTTTACCAGACAAGAATTTACAGTTTTGCCTCTCTGCGAGCCCTCTGGCTCTGAATCCTGAATCCATTCCTCTCTTAGCATGCGGAGTGTGTGCGGCGATTATGGCTTTAGCCGGAAGCCTCTACCTCACAAAATGGGCAGTAATGAAGAAGGCAGTGTGCTCACTTTGAGCAGAAATGTGTGTGTTTGTGTGAAAGAGAGTGTGTTTTAACAACATTGTTGTGAGATGTGCAGCCGACTGGAGACTTCTTGTCTGATGCCCTGTGGTCTAAAAACTCACTTTCAGTTCATAATGCAACTGCTTTTTTGCCCCTCAAGAGCAGCTGTATTCACCAACATTTATAGATGTTAGATTCAGAGGTCGCATTAGACTTCTGCAGTGTCCGTGACGGACAGGGTCGTAACAATTTTGTCATAATCTATTATTTCCTGTTAGTTTAATTTTAATTTTATTTAGGACAAGCATATAGGGTAGATTATGCATTTATTTATATATGAATACGTCACTTTTCAGGTCTCATTATGAATGTTTGTCCAATAAATCACAATAAGCTTTGAGCTTTGTTACTTTTTATATGAAACAAAGTCCCAGCTTTCAAATTCTGTCCATTTTGTCACAAAATTCAAACAAATACGGTTTTGGCGCTCTTTAATGTGGCGCGAGAGGTACTGTAGCGAAGTGAAGCGCAAGTGAACGTGATCATCCCTTCCTCTTTACTACGTTATAGAACGAAACAAACATAAATGGACATCAGAAAATATGTTGAAAGATATAGTCAAACTTACCGAAATCCGTATCATGTCTGTCATGTAATCGCTCAATCAATATTTCATCCACAGAAAGACTTTAATAAAACAGCCACATAACTCAGAAAAGCCATTCGGTGACCATGGAAGTGGTAGCCAGATCAAGAGCGCACTTGATAGTCAGCAAGAGCGTACTTACCAACAAGTGGACAGGGTTGAGAATTACAGTTAAAAGTTACAAGAGATCACCCTCAGCGTCATCTGTCAAAATGACAGACAGCTTTCAGATTTTTTGTCACTGCTAAAATAATTCTGTCAATTTTAGGTTAACGCATCCTCTGGTTAGAATGTATATCCATAAACATGTACAAGCATTTGACAGGCAGGACATCATGTGACAACATTACTTATATATATATATATATATATATATATAAAAACAGTCAATACCCTTCAAATGGTGTCAGTAAGATTACTTTTATTCAGCAAGGATGCATTAAACTGATCAAAATTGAGAGCAATCATAATGAGAAATGTTTCTTGAGCATCAAAGCAGCATATTACAATGGTTTTTGAAGGATCATGTGACACTGAAGACTGGAATAATGATGCTGAAAATTCAGCTTTACCATCCCAAAAAAAATTATTGCATTTTCAGGGCTCGAATTTCGGCGCGGGATTGCGGGTATTGCGCATAATTTTAATCATTCCCGCAGGTCTCCCACTTATAATGCAGGAAATTCCCGCAAACATTGATTCACTTTAGCATGTAGGTTGTATTGGTAAATTAATCCACACAGATTATAAAATCAAATCAGTCATTTTAAAACTGTCTGGGAGACGCAATTTCAGGGTCGACAACAAACAGCGTGAGTGATTCAGTGGTGCTGCGTCTTCTATCAGCTCGTTAAGCGCGCTGCAGGCGGCGATAATACACTCTCGCGTTTCGGGAGTCGGGATAGACGGAATTGTCACTTGCATAATCGGGCCAGCATTGCATCATGAATAACTAAAGTTTACCATTTGCACGTCTTTTAAAGTTTTACCAGTTTAAACATTCACGCGATTTGAAACTATTCAGTACTTGCGCGCTGTCTGAGAGATGTTCTCTTACGAGAGCTTCTCTCGTACTTGCGTAATATCTTACGCAAGGGGAAAACCTCTTTTCCTCGAGATATTGAAGCCAAAAATTTTCCTTAATTTTGTAATAATGTAAACTGCGTTGCAGCAGCATGCAGACATGGGCGAGACAGCTCGCGCGCCCATTGGCTGCTCTGCGGCAACTGCACTAGCCTATCGATAGAGGCCCCTCATGACGTCATAACCAATGAGCAGGGTTCGTACGTTTTGAAAAAACCTGGAAAAGTTATGGAATTTGAAAAATGCAAATTCCAGGCCTGGAAAGGTTTTGAAAAAATAAAAAG
Source organism: Leuciscus leuciscus (assembly GCF_965113295.1). Classification (NCBI taxonomy): domain Eukaryota; kingdom Metazoa; phylum Chordata; class Actinopteri; order Cypriniformes; family Leuciscidae; genus Leuciscus; species Leuciscus leuciscus. The sequence continues at coordinate 17,410,451 of NC_138747.1, read as the reverse complement.
ACCCAGAAAGTTTTGGAAAAGTCATGGAATTTTTTTTTAACACAGCATAATATGTGATTAATAGCAAAACTGTTTAATAAAAAAAATATTTCGCGTTGTCTTAACGTCCTTATATCCGGGCGGCATAACGTTCAGTTCACTTCCGATTCACTCACTTGTTGCGATGTTGCCTAAGGCGAAGTCGGTGCTGACAGAAATTTAATTGAAATGCCAGGAAAGTGGCACGAGCATGCTAAAGTTTTGCAAGCACCGGTGGGTCGAGAATGTTAACGTAGCGGAAAGAGGATATACTCAGCATAAAAGCCTACGTCTGTCTCCTGCACGCGAGAGGAGAGAAGAAAACGAGTAAATGTCAGTTCAATTGTAAGTTCATTCTTTATGTGCCTAGGTGTGTGCGATATTGTCTATGAACTATGATATTGTAATCATTGTTTAACTATGTACGAGGCACTGCGAGTGCGAGCTGACATCGCGTTTGTCTCTCATGCTTGCTTTCACTGTGTGATGTGTCAGTGCAGTTATAGATGTCCCCAAATGAGTTTTTGTCTTATATTTAGGGATGTCCCGATCAGGTTTTTTTGCCCTCGAGTCCGAGTCCGAGTCATTTGATTTTGAGTATCTACCGATACCGAGTCCCGATCCGATACTTCTATAATACATAAAAAAAGAATAAAGAAGAGCGAAAAAACAGATCCAGGATGTTCCTTATTTTTTTATTTAATTCACCTTATTTTAACATTCAACAACTCTGTTAACAAACAGAGCACTTCTGTGAGGTAGCTTGAACAATCAAGTAATAAATAACATAAATTCTTCACTTTTGGACTTTAGTGCAACAGTAAATATAAAAAAAGTATAATATATAAACAAATAGCACCTCAACTTAAAATACCCGGCAGGCATGTAAACAAATAAAATATAAAAGTGCCACAGTGTTTGCAAAGCCAGTAATGCGCTGCTTTTAGGAACTGCACTCGTTTCACACTGCACGCGTTAGCAGAGCGTGCAGCGCGTATTTTTTTCGCCGCCCATGTTAACAGATTAGAGCATTCACACCGCACGCAGAGGTAGCGCAGAGCAGAGCAGAGCAGCAGTGCCACGATCGTTTCGGCGCCGAGTCTATTTTTGCTGCGCCGCTTATGCTGAATTAAAATGACAATGCATTGATCATGGCCAAAATACACCGCAGTTTTATCCAAAAAGTGCATTGATGATATCTATTGTGTTTTAAACAATCAATCAAATGACCAACAGCAATTTAAAAATGTCCAAAAACAAACTTGTTGCCAGAACAATAAAAACAAAGATGAACCAAAAGTTATATAAATGAAATTATTAATAAAATAAGCTTCTTGACAAGTCTTTTCTCTTAAATGTATTTGAAAACGAAAGAAAGCAATGCCAACTTATCCATTATAGAGTACTCTGCTACACACGCCGTGGTTCAGCCGCGCTTGACAAACGCTGCCAGTGTGAAAGCAAAACGCGCGTGTCCTGCTCCTGCTCACCATACGCACTGCTCCTGCGCTGCTTACGCTCTGCTCGCGTGCAGTGTGAAACCGGCGTAACTCTGTGGCACCGCATAACTATAGATGTGTTAAAAAATAATGAGAATATATATACATATATATCCGAGTCCTGATCGGGAGGTAACGTCCGATTCCGATCGAGTCTGAAAACACGTGATCGGGCCCGATTTCCGATCACGTGATCGGATCGGGACATCCCTACTTATATTTATATCATATTATGTTGTTATATTAGAATATCACATGAGCAAGAGTGCCGTTTTCCTGTGCATAATTGCAAATGTGCCATTTATTTTATACAACAGTTAAATTAACAATAAAGTTAACATTGTGAGTTACTTTTTGGACACAATATTGTCAATTTTCACTTTATATCGCCGACGAGAATTTCATAATGAAGCCGTGGTCCAACAGACAGCGATGATTTTTTAAAAATGTATTTAATGAAATCCGCGTTTTGAACGAATCATTTTAACGATTCAATGAACAATCACTTGTTTTTCTGAATGAATCAGCCGTTTGAACAAATCGGTTGAATAAATGACTCCAACAACTCGCTTATTAAGACAGTGACTTGCCGCCACCTACTGGTGGTTTTAGTTTCATATTTAAAGTATCCTTTAATACTGAGGACACTGTACATGTATTTTATCCTGTGTCCTTCAAAGATCTTGCACTTTATTTTGGATTGTACCACATAAATTGTCATCCATTTTATTGTTAAACCTCTGAGGGTAAACTTTAACACATATTTTTATTCTTATAATGTCGACTGACATTTTCAGGAATACATAGTCATGGAAATGTGCCGAAAAGTCATGGAAAAGTTATGGAAAAGTCATGGAAAAGTATTGGTTAAAATGTGTATGAACCCTGAATGAGGGTGCTTCGCTATGTCATGTCCCGCCGAAAGCGGGTGGGGCTGGGGCTATAAATACGGCCCGAGAGGCTGGTTTGGTCAGTTTTTCATCTCTTCAGCGAGCCTACGCATCGCTGGATCCTGAGAGGAAGCCGCGCCGTCTGATTCAAGCACTCAGCGGGATTAGTTCTGCATCTGAAGCTGCCGGTCGACAACTCGGCGTTCCTTCAGTCGCCGTTCCTGCTCACGCTTTCCGGCGTACATATCCTTTTCTCTGCTACTGTGTTTTGTGTATGTGTGTGTTCGCCGCCGCGACACACACTCTCATTGCACTAAAAGAGCCGGGCGTCTTTTTCAAGACGCCCCTTTCCTGAGGACACGCAGCTCTCGCGCTCGCTGACGGCGACTGCCCTCACTGCGAGCTAGTTACTGCCTATGGTGACTCTGCGGACTCACCTGGCATCCTTCTCCGAGACTGCTCCTCCGCCCCCCCCCAACCCGCAAAGCTCGCCGGTTCGCCCGCTTGCCTTGCCTGCTTGGAGGATGATACCTGCTCTCCCTCTGTTCGAGCCGCGCAAACCGCGCCGTTCACAGGGGATGTCAGGACCGGACGGTCACGGGGCTAGCTTTCTCTCTCCCTCTGTTCGAGCCGCGCAAACTGCGCCGTTCACAGGGGAGGCTGGAAGCGGACGGTCGGGGTTAGTTTTTTCTTTACGTACAAGAAAGCTACCCTGCCCCTGCGCCCCATTCACGCGTCACTCACCGGCGAAAGGAGAAAAGAGTGTTTATAGTCCCGCCGAGGCTGGACTGACCTGAATTTCTCACACATTTCTCAGTTCCCTGATCAGGCGACTGGAAATATAAATATTGCAGCGCCTGCAAGCAAACGCCGAAGAAAACATGTTGACGCTCTTATATGCTCGTGCGTCTGAAAGCCTTTGTGTTCCCCCCTGTGGCTCAGTGGCGGAATCTTTGGTTTTTCACACGAGAGACCGGTGTTCGAATCCCGGTCTAACGGCAGATAAATTATGCCTCCAATGCTTCGCTCTGTCAGTTCCCTGAAAGGCGACTGCAGATGTGCATTTTGCAGCCAACGAGCGCGTTGTACAACCCGCTCGCCTGCACCCAAACACCGTTTCTATGGTTCCCGTGCGTCACTGGCGAAAGGAGAAAAGAGTGTTTATGTCCCGCTGCGGCCGGGCCGAATTCTATTTCTCACACATTTCTCATTCCCCTCTGAAGTTCAGGCGACTGGAAATGTCAATACTGCAGTGAGCGAGCCTGTTGTAATGCACGCACACCTGCAAACAAACGCCAGCATGTTGACGCTCTCTGATAACATGCATTCGCTCTGCTCAGGCGGACAATGCTCTCAGTGTTGTAAATGTGCCTGCTATCCCACGCCCACATTCACACATAGACATGACAGGTCTTACGGGACTTGCCCAGTCCTCCCCTCTCGGTTGACCACCGCAGAGGAGTCGAGCGCGGGCAATCTGCCCGCTGTTATCAGCGCGCCCCCTGCCTCAAATGTCATAAGCGCAACGCTTATGTTGCAGCACACTGAAGCCCCTCTGTCGCTGAGCGACCAGAGCGCGCTTCGCATTCAACCCCTAGCCATTCGTGCAAACGCATGGGCAAGGCTACCCGGGGTTTCGAAGTGGGTGCTAGACATTATAGAAAGAGGCTATTCGCTACAGTTTCGCCAACGCCCTCGCCGCTATGCGACGCGCGTCGAAACCACGGTAAAAACAGAAGTAGCACACCTACAGTACTTCGAGCCGAAATTTCGAAACTGTTGAGCAAAGGGGCCATAGAGCCCTTATATCAAGCTCAGAGCAAAGGAGGGCTATACAGCAGATACTCCCTGGTACCGAAAAAAGACGGGGGTCTCAGACCCATACTAGATCTAAGGCAACTGAACAGAGTGCTTGCGAAGCGACAGTTCAGAATGCTCACGACCAGAAAAATCCTCGCGCAGATTCGCAGAGGAGATTGGTTTGTGTCAATAGATCTGAAAGACGCATATTTTCAAATACAGATAGCGTCACGTCACAGGCGATATTTGAGATTCGCCTTCGAGGGCCAGGCATATCAGTACACAGTCCTACCGTTCGGCTTGTCCCTAGCACCCCGTACATTTACGATGTGCATGGACGCAGCGCTCGCACCCCTGAGACTACAGGGCATGCGAGTATTGAACTACTTGGACGATCGGCTGATTCTAGCTCAATCTCACTCTGTGCTCATAGAGCACAGGACCATTTTACTCGATCACCTCGAGAATCTGGGTCTCAGAGTCATTTGGACGAAGAGTTCTCTGTCCCCCAGGCAGATAATATCTTTTCTGGGCACAGAACTGGTCTCGCTGTCTATGATAGCGCGACTGTCAGCGAGCTCTTTCCGCTGCGGCGCATCTGTCCCGCTCAAGAAATTTCAGAGGATGCTAGGTCTCATGGCCTCAGCATCATCAGTACTTCAGCTGGGCTTGCTTCGCATGCGCCCGCTACAGTTCTGGCTGAAAGCACGAGTGCCGCGCCGAGCGTGGGCTTCGGGTCTGCTTCGTCTCAAGGTCAATCAGAAATGCATCGCAGCTCTGAAACCTTGGAAAGCAAACGACTGGTACCGATCAGGTGTAAGCCTGGGGACTTCCCCGAGTGTGAGGGTGGTGTCTACAGACGCATCCACCTCGAGATGGGGAGCGCTGCTCGAGGGCAGACCGTTTTTCGGCCAATGGTCAGAACGGGAGAAGCTTCTGCACATAAACTGCCTCAATGTTGGCAGTAGATAACGCGCTGACACGTTTTTTGTCCCCAAATAAGAGGACACCACGTCCTGGTCCGTTCGGACAATATGTCAGTGGTGGTTTATATAAATCACCAAGGAGGTATCAGATCCAGAACCCTTCACAGGCTGACGGAACGCCTCCTGGTCTGGGCTCAGCACAATCTGCGCTCGCTCAGAGCAGCGCATGTGCCCGGCCACCTGAATGTGGGACCAGACAGACTGTCCAGAAACAATCTTCCGGTAGGAGAATGGTCTTTACACCCACAGACAGTCAAACTGCTATGGAGGACATTTGGCAGAGCGAAATAGACCTATTTGCGTCTCAAGAGAACGCTCACTGTCGGGAATTTTTCCCCAAGAGCAGGGATGCGCTGGCCCACGTCTGGCCCCGCTGCCCGCTCTATGCGTTTCCCCCTGTCATGCTCCTACCCCAGGTGTTAGAGCAAATCAGGAAAAACGGATGCCCAGTGCTACTCGTCGCCCCCATTATGGACGAACCAAGCCTGGTTTCCAATCCTGATGCAGCTGACGAGTACCGCCCCGTGGCCGATACTGGTGAGGAGGGATCTCCTCTCGAAGGCAAACGGCTCGATCTGGCATCCTTGCCCGGAGCTTTGGTCCCTACATGTGTGGGCCATCAACGGGTACCCGTTAACCTCCCAGCGGGAGTGTTAAACACGATCACGAAGGCTAGAGCTCCATCTACGAGGTGGCTCTATTCCTCAAAATGGTCTGTGTTCACTAGCTGGTGTACAGCGCGTGGCAAGAGCTTCTGGATAAGGGCAGAACCCCATCCACGCTCAAAGTTTATGTGGCGGCCATAGCAGCGTTCGCTGAACCACCGCTCGGCCAGTCATAAGGAAGGAACGATCTGGTCATTCGCTTCCTCAGAGGAGCTAAGAGGCTGAATCCTCCCAGACCTCCCTCGGTTCCCGTTTGGGACCTTTTCCACGGTTTTGGAAGCCATGAAAGGTGCCCCATTCGAACCAATACAGTCAATAGACCTGAAACTCCTGTCTTTCAAAACAGTGTTTCTTCTGGCTCTCGCTTCAGTGAAGCGCATAGGGGACTTGCAAGCGCTTTCAGTGAGCGCGGCGTGTATGGAGTTTGGGCCTAATGACTCAAAAGTCATACTCAAACCAAAGCACGGATACGTTCCTAAATCCCTCAATACACCGTTTAGGGCACAGGTGATCTCCCTGTCAGCCCTGCCGGCATCTGAAGAGGAAGGGGACGCGGGCTTCCTTTGCCCGGTCAGGGCGTTAAAAGCCTATGTGTCTCGCTCATCTGTTTTCAGACAGATGGAGCAGCTCTTTGTTTTGTTCAGCGGACGTTATAAGGGACTAGCTGCGTCAAAACAGACTTTATCCAGATTGGATAGTTGATGCTATAGCGCTAGTTTACACATCCAAGGGCCTGCAATGCCCGATAGGTGTCAAAGCGCACTCCACGAGAGGCATGGCCTCGTCGTGGGCTTGGTCCAGTGGGATTGCCTTACAAGATATCTGTATGGCGGCAGGCTGGGCCTCTCCGTCTACATTTATAAGGTTTTATAACCTCGAGGTTCCCGCTTTACAAGCTAGATTGTTCTCGGTCTGATTTTTCAGTATTGCCTGCCCGATGCGATCGGCTCAGGATGCTGAAACTGAAATATGTGGAAATGTGTGATTTTGAGGGCATGTAATGATCTGTGTGTTGTGCAAGGCTCCTGCAGGTGAGAACACAAAGAGAGAAGCTATTAAGCTGTCATTAAAACCCAATCATCATTAAACAAGAATTTGCCGTCCCCCAGGTCTGCTGATACTCCAGCAACTAATCATAAAAACATAATAAAGGTCAATTATGAAATTATGCCATTTTAAACACTCGGATGCCACAGTGAGGACCAGGACAACTATTTATTTATTTATTTATTTTTGGCCCACACGTCTGCGGTGGGTTACTGTGGATTTCTTGAGTAATTTTCAGTCTGCATGGATGCCGTCTGTGAATTTCTCATCTGACGCAGAGCAATGGAGCTACACATTCACTGAATATTGTCTAATGTATAACAGGCGATATATAGTATATATTGGTTTGGTCATATCTAGAGTGTGATTTTGTGACAGTGGAAAGATCTAAAGGATGATCTGAACAAATGCACTCGCATACATTCATCTAACAAATAAAACTTGGTTTCAGCCAGCCACTGAAGGTTTTGAGGGTATTTTGAAACACAGCATTATTCCATAATGCACTGTTGTGTCAGATTGGCCATTTCCTTTGGGAACTTGACCAGCAGGTCCAAGGAGATTGGAACAATGTCACCTCATAACAGGTTTCTTTCGGTCGAGAACATTGTGGTATTTGCTGGTTCCAAATTTCTTTATCAGCTATTGAACTGAATGTCATTGACTGTCTTGAGTTCTGTGTTCCCGCCCCGAGTGTAAAGCAAAACGTTATTGGTTGTAGCGAGAATGTGGTATGATTGGTCAGCGCAACGTGGCCGTTATCTGATTGGCTTGAGTAAACGATGAGTGGAGTCCACTTATTTGAGTATTTGTCCGCACATCTTGATGCTAGAAGTGTTTCAAAAACACAAATGTGTGCGATTCACAAATGCAAAGGAAGAAATTTGCAAATGAATGCCAGGCAGAGTTGTGTTTGTGACGTAAAACACATTTGTATTTTTATTTAGCAAATCTCATTTTAATTATTTGTGAAATGTATTCATTTTTGTAAACTCTTTAGATTTATTTGTGGATCTTAATCTTTAAAAACAATTAAATTCTTTTAATACACTTTTTAAATGCATTTAAATTTGTTTATTTTTTGTGAATCTTTTTACATTTATTTGTGAATCTAGTTTAAAAAAAAATTTTTTTTTTTTTTTAAACATTGTTTTAAACATTGCACGTTGCATTTGTCCCTCATCTGTTCATTTATGTAAGTGTGTCTGTGTGGCCTGTTTCTCAACACACCCTTTTACAATATGACTAATGTGTCTCTCACACACTCACTCTTCCTCTTTCTGTTTCTTACTTTCTCAAGGACAGCTCTCTGTTGTGCTGAGAAATACTGACTGTTCTTAAACATAAGAGAAAGTACAATGGCAATAATCTGCATCTGCACATCTTGTCTCTTTCAACAGCTCTGTTTTCTAAAGGTCCTTGCACACTGAGTCAGAATTTTTCGTATGTGTTTTTTTTTTCATATTCGTCATTCGGTGGCTCTGATTTGTCAAAACTAGTGGTCAACCGATATATCGCCGAGGCCGATATTTGAATTTTTTTAGATATCGCCATTGGTCAATAAATCTTTCCATTCGGCCGATACAGTTTGTGACAGTGCATTAGTGCTTTTTTCAACTGGCTCGCTCTGCTCCACCCAGTGGACACGCACTGTAGACAAGCCACTCAGCTGTGAAGCAGACATCTATAGCAGACAGACAGTAAATGACCAATCATTATTCACTTTTTTACCTGACGCTACATTGTGTTACACACAAAAACACTCCGGCATGCAGCGAAGTCTATTCAAACAGTACCGTGATATGTTAGATCCGCAGCCCAGCGGTAGCTCCAGTAGGGGACACAGATGTGATTTATTTTTTAATTTGCGAAAATTTCGGACGAGAATTTCGGACTCAGTGTGCAAGGACCTTGAGTCTAGTGAGCTACTTTGCTGCTTAATACCTACATAGGGAACTACCTTCTATGACTACACTCTCCCAACCATGGAAAATCACAGAGATTTGATTCACAACCGAGTCTAATAGAGTGGATGTTAGTATGTGTCAGTGCAATACTTCAATAAGCATGAAAATACACTGCACACACAAAATAGTTTCTAGCCTGGGGGAAAAAAGATCCTGGGAAAAATGTTCCTGGGATAAATTGTTCCGGGTCATTTCGATGGAAACGTGGCTAATGTGATTGTCCCACTTCAGGTCCGGAGATGGTGGTGCCCAGGAACCTGAATGACTCCACTGCTGCCACCGTTCCAGTTTTGTTTCATCGCTCCACAGAACATAATCCCAAAACTTCTGTGGCTTATTTATATGATTTTGAACATATTGGAGTCAGCTTTTTTTGTGCTGCGATAGAGACGCTGTTCAACAGGCGGCTTTCTGCCCATGCGATCAGAGATGAAATACAGACAAGTACATGCTGCTTTGGGTGTGCACTTAGACAAAAACATGCAAAGATATGTCAAAATGTCCGTCTTCAGGACTTTATATTCTTAAACACATTGAGTTAAGTCTTCAGTATGTCTATCAGCTGGGAAAGTAATCAAATGCTTTTCAGTGTATTAGGTCTGTGCATTTGATCTTAAAGGTGACATTATGCCCCTTTTCACAAAATGTAATATAAATCTATAGTGTCCCCAGAATGTGTCTGTAAAATTTCAGCTAAAAATACTCCCTAGATCATTTATTATAGCTTGTCAAAAGCCGTTTTTGTGTGTGTCCCTTTAAATGCAAATGAACTGCTGCTCCCCGCCCCCGTTCAGAAGACCAATCCTTTACACGAGTTTCGGATACAATAACAAAACACGCAAATCATCCAAAATCTATTTTTTATTTGTTCTATTGTTTTTATATATATTTTTTTGTATTACTGAACATTTCAACTCACTGGTTGACAGTGAAACTGCTCTGAAAGAACAGATTAAGGGGTTGGGGTTGAGTCTCTCTCTAATAAATAAATACAAATCCTCCTGTAAAGTGATTTACTATCAGTCTTATATACATTAAGACTATTATGAGCTTCTTTTCTATAGCTTCTGTCTTAGGTGCATTTTAAAGAAAACGAAAGCTTTGATCATTGGAGCTGATCTCTGTATCTCCGTTATAGACGCCTCCACTTCATGACTATGTCCTTTGCTCTTTCTTCTTTTTACTTAACCAGTCACCCATTCTCAAATTAGTACCTTGAATTCAAAAGAACTACAGTAATGCATAATTCCTCCTCTCAGCTTTTTTCTAAGATGGATTGACTTCCCTGAGGAGAACAGAGCAAGTTTGGGGCAGAGCTTAAGTTGCACTGTCTTTGCATATCAGAATTATTTTTATTTTTTTTAAAGAGTAAAATGTGACACATCTGTCATATACTCTACTGTTCAAAAAATCTATGTTTTTGAAAAAAGTTTCTTATGCTTACCAGTGCTGCATTTTGTTAATCAATATTACAATTATTTATTACAATTTAAAATAACTGTTTTCTATCAATTTGTTCTTGTGATGTCAAAGCTGCATTTTCTGCAGCTATTACTCCAGTCTTCAGTGTCACATGATCCTTCAGAAATCAGACTGGTTTATGAATACATTATACATGTCTTTACTGTCAATTGAATGCATCCTTGTTGAAGAAAAATATAAATTTATTTAAAAAAATAAAAAATAATAATAATAATTTGGCCCCAAATCTTTGACCAATACTGTATCTCATTTACTTTAGTCTTTTCTAACTGACCACATCATTAACATCACAATTGACTAACATGAAGACCGTTTCAATTACTGTATGCAGCTTTTTTCGATAATATATTCAAACATTATCAATATTATGCAACAAGTAGCTAAATGTATAAAAGAAAATATGCTCAAGAAAAAAGCAAAGAGAGGAAAGATGTTATTGATGAGAAGCATCTCCACTAAAGCATAATTAATTTGTTATTCAGTTTCCAGGAAAGTATTTTACAACGTAATTTACCCATGATCTTATACTAATCTTTTTATAAGTGTTAAGCTGCTGTAGTCACTGCAAAAAGCTGTTCAGAACAGTGAACAGCAAATTTATGGTTGTGTGACCTCAGGTTTAAAAAAAAAAGAAAAAAAAAGAACAACTTGAAGGGATGTAAGCAAGACTGTATAATCAATTAAACTCAAGAAAGATGAGTAAGTTCTCTTCATGAAAACTGCTGACATTGTTCTTACGGCAATGAATTACCTGCTTTTTTGAAAATCTATTTGCATGTAAATGTGCGACTCCATGTCATATTTTAAAGTGGAGAATTTTTTTAAGGCGAGATCAATTTCATTTGCTTCAAATGACTCACAGATCAAACATAAAGTCTGTATTCGTATTGTTAATAAAATACTGTAGGACTGCTTACTTTAGTGCATACTGTGTACTACATATTTATACAATTGATTTTGAGCACACAATATTCTAGAATATAATGTGTGTACGTACACTTGAACTGCATACTAAACTTTTTATCAAGTGCAGTTCCAGTAGTATGTTAACATGATATTTTCAACACAGATAATACAGTTGTATTCGAAATGATTAAACCCCCATTGCAAATCAGGTTTATTGGAAAAATGTACAGACTTTCAGCTGTTTGCAATGAACAAATCAAAAAAAAGTAATTGGCATAGCTTAACACAACAAATGTTTCAAGTGGTTTCCCCAAATTCAACTGAAAATGCCACTTTTAATGACTTCTGCAGTCTCAAAATTGTTCAACCCCTTCATGGCAAGCATCTTTGGTACTTAGTAGAACACCCTTTTGCTGTTATGACCTGCTGCAAACGAGATGTATAACCAGACACCAGCTTCTGGTAACGTTTCTGAGGAATCTTAGCCCATTCCTCATGAGCAATGGCCTCCAGTTCAGACATTTTTTTTATGGGGTTCTAGTCAGGTGACTGTGATGGCCACTTTAGAATCTTCCAGGACTTCTTTTGCAACCAAGCCTTGGTGGAATTGGAGGAATGCTTGGGATCACTGTCATGTTGGAAGGTCCAAAGACGCCCAAGCTTCAGCTTTCTCACTGACAGCATGACATTTTCTCCTGGGATTTCCTGATACTTCAATGAATCCATCTTGCCTTCCACACGCTGCAGGTTTCTAGTGCCAGAGGATGCAATGCAGCCCCAGAGCATCACCGAGCCCCACCATGCTTAACTGTTGGGTTATTTTCAGCAAATGCTTCATTCTTCTTCCTCCAGACATACCGCTGATCCAAAGGGCCATAAAGTTTTGTTTCATCGCTCCGTAGAACAGAATCCCAAAACTTCTATGGCTTATGTATATGATTTTGAGCACTTTTCTTGTGCTTTTGGGTCAGTAGTGGTGTACATCTCGGAGTTCTAGCATGGAAACAGCATGAGTTTAGTACGTGCCTTACTGTGCAAGCTGAAACATCATTGTTGCCACCAAGTCTTGATGCAGGTCTTTTGCAGTCACTCGATGGTTTTTCTGAACCCGCTTTCTCAGAAATCTAGTTGCAGCCGTTGATAGCTTCCTTTTTCTGCCCCGTCCAGGTAGTGTAACCAATGTTTCTTTAACTTTGAACTTGCGAACTATGCTTCCAATGGTGTCTCTAGGAAAATGTAGTGCCTTCTCTTTCTGGATCCTGTTCCTTGTTTGTGAAGGGCGATGCTGTCTTCTCTTAACTTTTTGGACCATTCTTTTGACTTAGCCACATTTCTAACATGCAGTCAAACATGTACACTCAACAAACCTAGCCATTTGAGGAATTTCATGTGTTCTAGCTCAAGCACACATGGTGCAACTAATGAAGCCCTTGACACCTGTTTTGCAGAGTTGTGTTGTTGTGATGGATTCTATTCTGGGGTTAAATAATTTTGAGACTGCAGAAGTCATTAAAAGTTGCATTTTCAGTTGAATTTGGAGAAACTACTTGAAACATTTGTTGTGTTGAGCTATTTCAATTACTTTTGTTTGATTTGTTCATTGCAAACATCTGACAGTCTGTACATTTTGCCAATAAGTCTGATTTGCAATGGGGGTTGAATAATTTGACTACAAATGAATGTGTGCGTGAAGCTCTTACACTTCATTCTTCAAAATGAAGAATTCTACCCTGTTTTTTATTGACATGAGCTTGTCTTGACTACAGTCATTCTCCGAGATTTGATTTGTAACACATCGAGACTGAATGAAAAAGTTTGCATGTGAGCTACTGAAGTGTTTGTAACCTGAACACTACACATATGGCTCCACCGCAGGCGTGTAATATATATCTCATGAGCATATCTGTGTGGAGGGAATGAGTCTAAGCCCTGTGGGTAATCACACTTCAACAAATAACTCTTCCTGGCAGGCTTGTTTGCTCAAAAAAATGTATGTTCTCACAGTTATTTTGGATCATTTTCAGCACTTTTTTTTTGTGTGGAAGTGGTGATGTTTGCACTGTATTGTACAAGTGTGACTCTGTATCCTGTTAGTGCTACCTTGACTTCTACTTTAATTATAATGACGTTAGTTAATCATTGTCTAAATGAATCTTGCTTACCGGAATGTAATGAAATATACTAAAATGACACGTATGCATCAGCAGGGAGGCATCTATAGCATTGAGCATGCCGTATCTAATTGATTTGTGATATGAATCTGTGTACTGCACAAAGTTCACAGGGAGATCAGGTGAGTAATTCTGTGTGGAATAAGGGAGCTTTGTTTGTGCTGATTACATTGATGAAATAACCTTAAAAAAGATGAAGTGAAATACAAGATGTCAAGATGTTTGAAAGTGTCTGTGTGTCACTGTGTATGCATATTTTAAAGTTTTATTTCATCAGGGGAAATATATCTAGATCTTTTTTTTTAGAGAGAGAGCTCTGCATTTTACAGTTAGTGCATTCCGAAATTTTATGTAATACTTCTACTAATACCACAACCAAGTAAAAAAATAAAAGCCCATTTTGATGAGTTATTTGCAGATTTGTAGGTGAAACGGAACAATAAGCTTCATACAGGACAATAAATAGACACTTTGTAATTAGGGGGGTGGTAAACAGATTTTAGCTGTGCAGGTGTAGCACAGTATTACATTGAATATACTGTTGTAAATGTAGACAGATCCAGTATTAAATATTTGGTGAAAGTGTTATGGTGATGTAAGAATTACATCCAGATGGACTGTTTGTCTGTGCATTAATGGCAGGGATTTTTCATTAACTCTTTCTGTGGGTTTCATTATTACGGCATTAAATAAGTGAATTGTTCAAAACACTGATTCATTCATGACTTTAACAAGTGGCTGGTTTTGCGTGAGCCAGTGATTCATTCCTTCAACCAATTCTTTCAGAAACACAGAACCATCACAACTGTGTGTTGGTTTTTCAATGGATTTGTTTGGAGCTATTTTCGTTTAAAATGGAGACAAAGAACAGAGAATCAAATTTATTTTAATAATCAACATTCAAATACAAACTGAGTTTTATATAAACATTTACATTGCATAAAAGGCAGTTTTTATATCAACTTTTTAGTGATATCCTTTCTACTCCAAGTCGTTGTTGATTTATGAACATTTCAAGAGTTCAAAAAAGTTTTAATGAAAGGTTTATTTAAAAATACATTAATAATGAAGTAAAGATTTAATTAATGCATACAGTATATTTAACAAAAGTTGAGCTATGGGCATTGAATGGCTTTCTTGAGGTAAATGTAATGCTCCATCTGTTAATAATGTCCATTAATATTGCATTTTTATCAGCATTAGGTTCATTCCACATAAAAATAAATAAATAAACAAATAGGTAACACCAGCACAAGAGGATTAAAAGACACGGTCCCTCGTAACTTCTGCATGCTGCAAACATCTGTCCTCTGGAGATGGAGGGAAGAGCGTGTATGTATTTCACACACACTGGCACCATGAATCATTCTTACCCTGAGACTAGCATGTTTAGTTGACATAAATGCTCCTCTCATACACTCCTGTAGTATGGACTCCACTATATCAGTCGTCTCTCCTCTGTACAGTATCTACAGGCTGAAAAAGCGAGTGCATGCTCTCTCCTGGAGTTCATCAAGGTCAGCGCTCCTTTATTTCCAGCGCTGTAATATTTTTTGGGGGGGGTTTGTTCATTTTTAGCTGTACGACAGATATAACTAACAGGAAAGGATGAGAGCTATTGACCACAACCTTGTTCGTGTTTTATTTATCTAGACGAATGAAAGCACTTTTAGGCTGGGAAGAAAGAAAGAAAGAAAGAAAGAAAGAAAGAAAAAAGTGAGTGCTCTAGTCATGTCCCGAAAGTATTAGACGGAGAAGTCACTTTATATCTCTCGGTTTATGCAGTTCACTCTGCAGCCATTATCAGATTCAGGTGTGTCTGGATATGCAGCTCTACAACTTCAGTTCTGCACTGGACACCTCCATGATTTTGACCTTTCGATTTTAATTGAGGATGTCTTTTAATCTCTAATTTAATTTACGAATTTGAATTGAGATAGATAGATGGATGGATGGATGGATGGATATTGAGTCACACACACAGTCATTTGGATTAAATCACATTTAGAAGGTAAAAGACAATGAGTTCAGATAATCTACTCTCTCTATACAGAACCTTGACCCCTGTGACCTTCAAGCAGATAATTGCATTTACCGTGTTACTTCAAAAGCACCACTTGAAGCTCAATAATCACTTCCTGTATCCCCTATGAGAGAAAAAAAAGAAGCTTATTTCAACGGGACCTTCCTCTGTGTTCATTCCCACATAACTGCTGTAAAATAATTGTGGCTTGTGAATACGTTTATCTGTGGAAGGAAATAGAGTGTTGTGTAACAGAAAGGTCTACTGATTGTTATTCGTGGATGACTGTACCCCATCCCACCGGTGCAGAAAATTGAAGCTCCTAAATAAATTTGCTCCTAAAGCAGGATTAGGCTCACCGTTTCTCCGTTTTAATGAGGCTGAATCAATGGAGCATTTCGTCCATATAAATCCCCATTGGCTTGCTAGAAACCGTTTCTTCAAACTTAAAATCTCCGGGCCTATTAGTTTGCTGCCCGTGAGCTGCAATCAGTGCCGAGGAAGGGCTTTGATACGTCCCTGCCTTGCTGTGCAGGTACCTCTCAGCGCTCTTCTTTCTCTCTCTGTCTGATTTATAGCGCATTACGAACCTCCTCGCCCGCCCCTTCTCGCTCAGCTTACATCACTAGACGCATCTCCACCTGGCCCCACTGCAACTATATTTATGCAGCACGTAACGGACTAATGCTGTTCATCTGGCCTCCTAGATGAAGATGTGTGAGAAGACTCAGTGGAGGTGTTAAACAATAGGAAAGCTATTTGATTGGGTAATTGGTTTGTTCATGTGTTGCATTAAGAGCCCCATGACGTGCTCTAAACGCTCACAAAATCTTGATCAATAAAAATGGCACACTGAGGGGGAAATTCTGGGGATGGAATGATGTTATTAGTGTTTTAGTTTTGATATAGATGTTCTAAAGACTTGCTAAAACAAGAAATATGGTTTTCTTTCTGTTTCTGTTCCCTCATTCACAGCTGAGAGAGACAGTCGCTACAACCTGACATCGTTGCTGGTTCAGCCCATATCTGCCTCCTTAGCGAAAATGCTGCTCTCTGCCCCCGCCATGGGGCAGGGAAGACCCTGTGTCCCTATGATCATGCCCTCAGCCGCAGGTAAGCCCTAGGCCAGAAACGATGCCTTCTGCGCTTACTGTTACTATACTATACTGTAACTTACTATAGACTTACAGCAGTGTTTTCAAATGTTAGTACATTATAGACCAGGGCTAATTGTTACAGTGAGTAGTTATTATTGATCCATTTTTCTCTGAAATGTAATTTCAGGGCTAGTTGTGTTTAATTTGTTTTATTAATAATACTTATTATAATAAATAAATAAATAAATATATTATTGTTATATAAAATACATAATTTTTATTAGATATGCATATGCATTTAGCATTTTATTTCTTTAAATTCTTTATTTTTTATTTAATATTAAAAAATATATATTTATTATGTTCTATTTTGTGTGGTTTATCTATAAATCTTTTCTGTTGGCAAACTAATGATTTAATATTTGTGTGTCTTGCCTTTACTTTTTCCTTGAAGTTTATTATGTTTCATCTTTATATTGTCAAAAAACCTATAATAAATAGGCTATTTCATGGCAGCCAGGATCCCATTGTGAGCTTTTATGTGCCTATGCAAAAATAACATTTGAAATATCCTATGAAATATCCATTATAATGACAAATATCCCTCATCTCCCTTAAAATGCAAAACAGAAAATTAGTATACATTTAGAAATGTAATAATTCTAATGTATATGATCTACTAGTTGAGGTGAAAAAAAAGAAGAAAGGAAAACCTGTCATCTACTCACTCGTGTCATTTCTTTCTTTCCTCTGTGGTATTTTGAAGAATGCTTTAACTGTTCAACTGTTTAATGACAATCATGATTGCAGATTTATATTATTTCAAGAAACCGATTATACTTCCATCCTGTTAGTGTCTCTCTCATGCTTTGTGATGTTCTCTTTTTCTTGCTTATGTGTGTTAATCCTTATGTCTCCACTAAGCTCTGAAACAGAATCTTTTGTGCCTGAGATATTCATTATTCTTCTCAGTCTCATGGTTCTTTCTGGGGATTTAACCATCAAAAGCAGCTCTGAGCACATGACGTCAGTGTTCCGCCTGCTGGTGGCAGATGGTATCACACCCTTTGGCTCCAGATTAGAAGGTTGTGTGCTCAAAGCCAAGGCTGGTTGATTTATGCTCTGTGGTGCGGGTGTAACTCCTGAGTGTGGTAAATTACACAGGTTTTACACATCATCTTAAAGTTGCCCTCGCTATGGACGCCCATATCCAAGGCCATTACACACATCAGTCAACGGGTGCCCATGGGACCTAATTGAAACCATGAGAGTAAGGCTGGTCAGCCATCTTACAGCACTCTCTCATGTCGAGCTTTCAGGGAGGTCAGATGTAACGTTGAAGCCACGGTAGATGTGCTGCAGGCTAAATAAAAATGACAGATGGAGAAGTTGACATGTATGAGAAGATAATTGAATTTAAGTGAACAGACCTCCAGGGAAAGGTCATTCAAGTGGGATGATGTTTTTTATCGACCAACAAAGAATGCACATATGTAGTTTTGCTTATTGACCTTCATCTGAGAGTAAAAGTCTTTCACATGTTCAAAATTAAAGTGAAGATGCCCAAAGTTTTTATGCAACTTTGTTATACAACAGTTACATAACTATGTTTTCTGCATCCTTGATGTTTTCTGTCTCCTATGCACATGTTGCATTTGTTTTTAATATTTGAAAATGCTTGTTTATGCCGGAATGCATTTTAACACTTAATCTTTAAATTGTGCAAATGTCTTGAATTATGTAGCAAAGGGTTTTAAATATTAAAACAACAGATATACTTTCCAAATTAAAGACAAAAACTATTGTTACATTTTCTGGTAGTCAAAGGTTATTGGGATATGTTCATAGTCTATATGATGAACTACACCTGTAACACATCTGTGAACTGACTAAAAATCACACTGAAATCAGTTTGTTAAACTAATTGAAACCAAATTTGTATATTTTTGTTAGCAAGATTTTTTTATAGACCTACTTTTATTCAGCAATGATACCAAATGCGACAGTAAAGTAATTTATAAAGATTTATTTGACACTTTTCATTAAGTAAAACTTTTCAAATATATGCAGCCTTGTTGAGCATTAGACATATCCTTAAAAAAAAGAAAGAAAAAAGTCCAATCCCAAATTGGCTGAATGGTTGACTTGTGAATGTTTTTTTTAATACATTTTTGCTACTTTTTTTATTACATTTAAAGTTTACTGTAGCTTAATTAAATATCTGAAAGCATTCCACTACTTTATTTGACTTAAAGACAAGCATTTAATATATAATACATTTTAAATTAGACACAACATCAGTTTCTGTTTCAGTGATGAAATGATGAAGCACACTGTACAACATGCTACCAAATGGAGGGAGATGTCTCTCTGCCTGACGAAAAAGTTTTCTCACCGTTGGATTTCTGAGTTATGAGATACCAGTATGACAATTAGTGGCACTATTCCAGCGAATGCTTGTGATGTTTCCTGATGTGTGTGTATATACAGACACTCGTGTGTGTAAGCTTCATCACATCGTGATAGGTGTCAGAACCTGCCATTCTCTCCATATGGAACATGCACATGTGCGCACAGTCATTATCACAGTCCGCCCCCACATGTGCACGCAAAAACACGCTGAGCTCTGAGTCGGCTCTCAGTCTCTCCCCTCAGCTGCGCATGTGTGTAAAGCCACACTTTCGCTACACATTTTAATAGGGGCTGTTAGTCTCTAATTCCTGCTATTGAGTGAAAATCGCTTCTTATCTTTGCATGGTCGCCCAGGAGACCCCGTCACTGTGGCTGAGCCATTGTCTTGGCTTGATAAGTAAAGGATTTACAGCCCCTGGGACAAAATAAAAGGAAATGGGCTTAAAGACAAATCTTCAAGTTCCAAAACGCATATTAAAGGGATAGTTCAACAATAAAGAAAACTAATGTCGTCATATACTCACCGCCATGTTGTTCCAAACCTGTATGACTGACTGCCTTCTGTGGAACAATAAATGGGTTCATTCAAGCTTCAAAATGGACTCAAAAGCACTTTATAAGTATCATAAAAGTGGTGCATATGACTCATAGGATGTATTCCATATAACGTCAGGACCTCCCTATCTGAGAGTTGTCCCCTCCTAAAAATATAATTAAAATATGTGTATTGTAAATAATATAATGATATATACTTAAAATAATTGTTTAAGTAGTAAAACAATAAAAATGCAAACGGGGCAACAACAAAAAAACGTTTTAACATTTTGAGTCCCCCTCCCTTGCCTCACAGTGCTTTGGTCCACTGCCTGCTCCCCTTTTACCTCATCACAAACATAGTGGGAGAGAACAAGGTTTTTCAGTTGTGAAACTCCAGTAAGTCAAGGCTATTTTATTCACTTTAAACCTCAGATGAAGTGATTTTTTTTTTTTTTACTTTAAAAAAATAATAAATCATTTTTTGATACTGCGTCATCATTTATTAATGACGCAGATTATGCTGCGTCATTAATAAATCATGACATATTTTTTTTATGAAAACCAATGTACTTTTGTCACCGATGTAACGTTAGTCCGCCTCGCTATGTTGGCGATTATAACCTTGTTTTATACAGTCTGTGCGTTTACCGCGATTGTTTAAAACCGTTCCCTCACACACACCCATAAAGTGTACGCATACACTATGTGTAACGTTAGTTTTGTAGAATTGTTAGACAAGTGCGGGTGCGCATTTAGATTTTCACGCTTTCACTGTGTGATTTAGTCAGTTTATATCATTTAATATAGTTAATCTAATATAATATCACACAAAGAGTGCAGTTTTTCTCCAGATATTAACATGATAATAAATGTGATTTAATAAATTGATAAATGAAAAGTTTACTTTTAGACACCATATTGCCTGTTTTAACTCTATTTCGCCAACGAAAATAGTTGAAAACTAAGCCAAAGCACTGTATTTGCGTCTCGAGAAACACGAGGGATTTCCATAGACAGTATGGGTATTTCCTTGCTGAATTATGAATCAGCTTTTTGAACGAATCAGTTGAATCTCAATGACTCACTCATTAACAATGAATTGCTGCCACCTACTGGTGGTTTAAATTTCACATTGAAATTATCTTTTCATGTTTTAAATCATTTTATATATAAATATTCAACGTTTTATGTTTTAAACAAAACATTATGTCTGTGTAAAAGCATCTAAATGCCATTTCAAATGCAGCTTCTGTGTTTCCTCTCCATTGCAAAGATTTTGTTGATACTTATTTAATTTGATTGGTAACAGCCCTATTGTGTCTTATTATTATAATTTAATTTAATTAAATGTATGAAATTGACACAAAAGATGATGCATGCATATAATTAGGTTTAAAAATACATTTATAAAGGTAAAAATGCCAATGAAGGTAAAAACCTATTGACACTTATTGGAAAAATGATGGACCGCCACACAGAATATGAAGAATATAAAAAATTGTAGGAGTCGGTTGTCCACGGCAGTCCTAAACATGCCAAGTTATCAGCACAATAACACACCCAGCAAAATAGTGTCTAATTATCGTTATCGATAAAATCCCTGAAAATATAGAGATCATTTTTTTGTCAATTTCGCACACCAATGAAGAATATTTTGGTCAATTTAGTCAGCTTTTTCAATGAACCAGAGAGAAACTTTGAGTTGAAGGATAATGGCACGGTCTCCATGCTAGCTACACTAATAATAGTAGTAAGGCTTTCCTCTGTGTACTACACATATCCATAGAAAGTACAATTTTGCCTGTATTATTGGTGTCCCCTTTAAAAATTGCTCTTGAGGAAAGTTATGTTAATTGTCCCCCCCAACATTTAGATTAAATTTACGCCCCTGCTAATAATCCGTATCGAGTCATTGAGTTGAACACAAGAACTAGATCTGTCCGATTCATAATTGGATCATTTAGACTGGTTTTATGAACTTGATTCACCAGTTTAAAAAACCTGACTCAGAAAAATAAATAAATAAATAATGAACCATTGCCATTTCTCTAGTTAATTTTTATGGTGTTTGTGTGTAATTTTTGATGCTTGAAAGCTCCTGTCTCTATAACTAACTAGTGCAATATTAAAAAAATTCTCATATTCCCCAGAAGAAGACAGTCATACAGGTTTGGAACAACATGAGTGTCCATGATTAATGTTTTTGGTAAACTTTGAGAATATTGGGGTGACTGCAGGCTCATACCGCACTGTTTTGCTTTACTAGATTAAAATGTCTTTCTATTTGCTAGTGATCGCTGAAGATATTCAGAAAGGTAATATATAGGCATTCAATCATATTGCAGTTATTTTCATGAGCTAACCTTTGTTTTGGTAAGTTGGTGTTAGAGTTAGGATAACCCTACTTGATAAGTAGTAGTCTCCTTTACATATGATTAGCACAAATTATCACCTGTCTTTCTGGGAAAGAAATGGAAGATCCAATTTCATTTGGAAAATTAAAGTTAAAATAAAAAGTAAAAAAAGTAATAGTATTTAGAACAATTTTAAATAAAACATGTTATGATCTAAAATGAATAATAAATGTATTTGAAATATTTAAAATTCGACACTATTTCAAAGTAAGGAGACATAAATATTTTTTTTAATTCATGCAATTTTTTTTTCTTTATCAATTGAACTTTTCTCTTAGAGTTAAGATAAAACAAAGTAACCTATTAGAAAGATTGTTAATTATAAGCATACTTTTGGATCTTAAATTATGTGTGTATATTATGATGTTAAACAAATAAGAAATATTTCTGAAATATTTAAGTGTCTGCACTACAGCAAAATAATGCTGTCTAAAATTCATGCTATTTTCTCAGTTAAAATTTTCACTTAGATTATTATTATTATTTATTTTTATTAACAGAAAAAAAATGCTAACTATAAGTATACTTTTGGACCTTACATTATTTCATAAAGTAAAGCGAATAAGGAATTTTCAGTTAAACTTTTCACTTAGAATTAGAAAATACATCATGGGCTCTACATTATGTGTATATAAGTGTGTGTGTCACTCTCCGGGCACTGACTAGAACATGGACCGCTACAACCTGTCTTCTGTCACCAGCCCAATGTCCAGCGATCAATGTTCGCCGAAAACCTGCAGTGGCAACACGAACGCCATCGATCCCGCAGAGAGGGAGGGCCGCCTCCCCCAGGCACTCTCCCACCCCTACCGTTCTCTTCACGGTCTGAAAGCTCCCAGCCGTGACCCGCTCCAGCCTGGTCCCAAGCCTGCACCTCTCTTCCATTAACCGGATCAAACGCTTCGAAGCTAGTAATCTGTGCTCTATTGATTGGGCCGAGCTTTGACCACTCCAGAGGTTTCAAATCATTTGTTTCCATCTGTCTCCCCTCTTTCATTCCATTCCCTTTCAATTAAAGCTCACTGTATCACTCCAACGTGCTCTAATTGCACCAGCGTCTCCCTGCCAGGGAAATGAGACATTAGCCGCAAAAGTACGTATATGAGCCACAAACTTTCCCACATCTTTTTGCAAGCTCTTGCATTGTACCACCTATGTTTAGGAGAGTGGTAATTTCATTGTCACCGGCTTTGAAAAGATCTTGAATGTTTCTCTATAGTCCTCAAGGGTATTTATTCATTATTTTGTGTGAGTGTGTGTTTTGTTCCAGTGGATCAGTTGGCCAGATTCATCATCCATTTATTCACCGTAAAGAAATCTAATCGAGAGAGAGAGAGAGCGAAAGGGGTCCAAATACATTAGTACTTTCTATGAACGTCTGTGAGCTTGTGTTCCCTCTCCTCGCTGTGCTCCAGATGAAAACTCATAGTATAATAAATTTCTATGCAATTACAGCTGGCTGGCAGAAAACTGTGTGGAATAGCTTTATCGAAACACACCCGCTCCTTTAATTATGACGCTATTGATTGTAGGTAACCCGTCCCATATCGGTTTTGGTCTCTCCATTTCCCACCTCATGAGAAATAAAACACACTCACGCAGTGATCTGAACTCTGAATTATGGTGTTATGGTATGAAATATGGCATGAAGTAATGTTCTGGACTTTAATAATAATAATTTACTTGTTGCGTGCTGCTTTTGTTAGGGTAGATAACTCAGCGTAACTGAGCTTGAAAATACCTTACATTCATTCATCTTTTGCATCCATTTTGAAGCCAAACTTTTGGTTTTCTGTGACGTAGTCTTTACTTTTGCAAATTCTGTCACCAAGCTGAAGCTGACTACAATAGATTAGGTTTTGCCAAAACTGATACTATGGCTGCAGTAAGAATGTGTTAAACTACAAACTAGTTAAAAGTGTTATAGTACTCAAGACTGGTCTTGGTCTCGACACCGGTCTTAAGACCATTTTTTGAAGGTCTTGTTCTTGTCTCGGTCTCAGACTTAGATGACTGAGGATTTTATCTCAAGACCGGTCAAGACCACAACTGTGAGGATATCACCAGATTGCTAGTGCACTGTCTAATTTATTTGTTTACATCCTTAATATGATTTGATTTAAAACTTGCTGCTTAAAATGCAATCAATAACTTATTCCTAATGTGATTTCTTTTGTTACTGTGGTGCTGGGTTCGAAATCAATGCAGAATTGTCTAAAAAATGCCCAAAATTAATATAAATGCCCACAAAATTCAAGTTATGATTAAAAATGTACTTGTGTGAGATCTTGTTTTAATATAACATAGGATATAATTAAGCAATATCACAAGAGCAAGAGAGCTGTTTTCACGAATATGGGCACAATAGCAAATGTGACATTGATTTTATACAAACGTTCAATAAACAAGAAGTTAATATTAAGTGACACAATTTAGACACAAGTTTGCTTTTTCTGCAATGTGTTTCGCTACTAAATGAATCAGCTGCTTTGAACAAATGGGTTGAATAAATGATTCCGTGACTTACTCATTAAGTGTTTCATATTTAAAAGTAGACAATTTTTCCATCACAATTCTATATTCATAATTTTAATTTAAAAATAATAATAATCTGAACATTATTTATGTAGGTGTACCAATTCAGATGCAACTTCTGTGCCATCTCTATAACACAAAGATTAATTTTATTGTTAGTGATTTGATTGGTAGCAGCTCTATAGTGTCTTATTAGTCCTAACTGTATTTATTGATTAAATATAAGACATTTCTCAGACAGTAGATGAGTGCTGGTCTGTAGAGATGCGCGGTTTGCGGTTACAGCCGCGGACTCCGCGGATAAACCACGGATCGGGCGGATGACGTGACAAAAAATAATATTTTAATTAAATTCGGGCGGGCGGTTGAACCAATCCAATGAAAAATATATGTATACACCAATCAGCGGATGGCGGGCGGGTGCTGTTTTGAAAATTGGTCAAAAACGTTGGTGCGGATGGATGGCGGACGGATGATGAGTTTTGTTATGCGGTTGCGGATGAAATAATAGCCCATCCGCACATCTCTACTGGTCTGGTCTTGGTCTTGATTCGGTCTCCCTCTGTCTTGGTCTTGGTCTCAACACACATTACTAATGTTTTGCATTGCATGACATCGTTTTCTAGAAGGGTGTTTATACATTTATAGTCACATTATAGTTGGATAATTTCCAGCTTGTTGCTAATCCTAACAATCCATGAAAAATATAAGCATATAGCAAATACTTTCATTGTTACAATTTAACAATGAAAGCACTGAATGATGAACAGAAAAGTTTAAAGGCCCAGAATAAACCCGTTCAGGCTGATGCAAGACCCCTCTTCTTTACGTCCTGATCACCTTGTCAGGGTTTATTCTGCGATAACAACTGGATGTACATTATCTCTTACATAAACATTGATCAACAAGTCTAAAATACAGCAATTCAAAAATAGTACTTTGAAACTCATATCTACATACGTGAAACGAGAACAAAGCACTTTTATCTACACACGTTTGAGCTTTCATTTACCGTATTTGATGTGCTCTAGCCACATTGATCTGTGTTTATATGTGAATAACAGCCTAAATTAAAGTCTACACATGTAATTTGAATTTATATTTTTAAATCATAATGTCTGATTTATAGGTTTAACAGATTTCAAAGTTTTTTCCTCTGCATTTTTTTTTCTTTCTAAATACCCCATATAACATGTTTAAGTAGGACATGGTGTACATATACCCCTGGTTGTGAATCAGCTTCCTCTCTGGTCCGTAGATCATGTTCTTCATGGTATACATGCTCTTTTTTTGTACAGAATATACCTCTAAAGAACATCTTATTCAGGATCATTTATAAAACATGAGCCACTGCAGCTGTCGACTTCTTCATTCTTTTCCTACAAGATCACTTTTTCACTTTGCTCACGCAGAGGCACTCACCTCTCTCAATAGCCGGTAACCTCTCATACCTATTGATGATTAATGGGCAAATCTGTCACACCACGACCTGTGTGCACAGCAGCACTTTTAAACACTCCCTTAGAACTGCATATACATCCTCTACTCTTTACCCAAAGTCATTTGTGCTGTTGTCAGGGGTGATAAATGGAGTTTGGGGGACTGTGTGAAGCCTACAGAATTTTTTAGGTGAATTTGATTACTCGCAAAGAATAAAAAAAAAAAAAAACACATCTGTACACATCAGCGGCACTTACATCTTTGTACAGTTGAGGTAGAAAACCTCATCTTTACTTTCTTCTGATATTCACATCTCCAGGAACTAATAAAAAGAACTCCATACACCACACTCCAAGGCCGACACATCTGTCTGCGATCCCGGGGGTTTCTTGAAAAAGAGTTTCCAATTACATTTCGGTCTTAAACAAGGAGCACGTCCACTGCGGGATTTCCACACCTCCACACTGGCTCATCGATGTTGCTGTAAGAGCGAGCCAGAGCAGAGTGGCTTGGGATGTGTACCAGGACCAGGTGTTTCTTCTTTTTATCTGCTGGGATATCAGCCTCATTGATATTCACTCCATCACACTGAGCCTTTATGTGTAATTGGTAAGAGTATGAGCGAACAGTGGCGGCACCTTTTTAAGCTGTGGCTTTGAGGATCTGATAGTGTATGCTTTTTCTGCAACACGCAAACGACCGGTGAAAGCAAAGGCTATATCCTCTCCGTTCTACAGTTCCTGTACATATAATGGGAGGTTATGCCAAGAACTTACAAATTCCAACTGGAAAGAGGCTTTTCTCAGTGCCCAAAGCCTTGTCAGTATCTAAAACACTGTTGTTGGTCTTTATTTGTTAATCACTGATATCATTCATTCTTCGATTATTTCTGGTAGTGTTCCATATTCACTTAAAACTGCAATAATAAACTCCTGTACTCAAGAAGCCAGGTGCTGACCAAAGTAACTTTGATAATTTCCGTCCAATTTCCAACTTGCCATTTTTATCTAAAATTCTGGAAAAAGTTGTTGCGACTCAGGTACATGACCATCTCTCTGATAACAACCTGATTTCAATCTGGCTTTTGTTTGCAGCACAGTACTAAGACTTCCCTTGTTACCATTTTTTAATGACTTACTGGTAGAGGCTGACTCAGGACTTCTATCTATATTAATTATTCTTGATTTAACTGCAGCGTTTGACACTATCTTGCACAATATCCTACTAGATAGGTTGTAATCTGTAGGAATTGTTGGTACTTCCTTTGCTTGGTTTATATCTTGCACTCAATTTGTGCAATTATGGCAGTTTCGAGAAAAGTCATCCCAAATCCCTTCCGGTGTCCCTCAGGGATCAGTCTTGGGCCCTCTGCTATTTATTATTTATCTAACACTTGGAAGCATTTTCAGAAAATTTGGCATTCACTTTCACTGTTATACTGATGACACCCTGCTCTACTTGTCCTAGAAGCACACTTCTGTTTTACCTGTTTCTCTAATTGTCTGTAATTTTCTTAAACTTAAGTAATTTTCTTCAATTTAATAGCAGCAAAACAGAAATTCTTCTCATAGGTTAAAAAATTATCTGGCAAAGTCTAGTGGCTTCTCTGTGTATCGATGATTCTCCAGTCTCCCTCTCTATGCAGGTCAAAAGCAGAGATAAGGTATTATCTTTGGCAATACTCTGTCATTTGAAGCACACATTATCAATGTTACTCGGACAGCCTACTTCCATATATACATAGCATGAACTGTCTCCTTCCTGCCCTCTCAATGAAGAATACTGCCATTATGGTCCATGTTCTAGTCACATCACGCATTGTAATGCTCTAATACTGTGATGTTCTTCTTTATGGCCTTCCTTTTAAGTTCTTGCATAAACTTCAGTTAGTCCAGAACTCGGCTGCATGAATCATTTCCAGAAGTTCTTCGGTTGAACACATTTCCCCTGTGCTCCAACAACTGCACTGGCTCCCTGTTAAGCAATGTATTGAATTGAATATTTTGCTCCTTAATTATAAGGCACTTCACAACTTGGCTCCTTCTTATTTGTCTGATCTTCTTTCCATATACACTCCAACCCACACTCTTAGAATGTCTTCTGCATGCACTTTAGTTCTCTCACACATGCATATGTCTTTCATGGGGTCTCGAACTTTCAGCTTCCCTGCCCCTCATCATTTGTGTGAAATTCGCAATAATATGGTAATTTGTGGGGGATTGTGTCATGACAGGAGGAGGAGCACCAGGCTGGGAAGAAAATGATTTGTTATGATAGCGGCTGCAGGCTGAAGAAGTTAATAAACTATAAGTTCCTGCAAGTAATGGACTTGAGTAAGAAAATACAACAATCTATGGAACTTGCTTCCACTGGATATCTGAAATTGTAACGCTCTTTCTGTTTTTAAGTCTTGTCTCAAAACATACCTTTTTAGACAGGCCTTCCAGTGACTGTGTCTAAAAATTGTTTTTGGTGTTTTTAAGCTCACATTCAGGGCTTCTGTGTTTTTTAGGCCAAACTGATGGTGTTTGGTTATTTTATGTTTTATTTGTTCATTTGCTTATAAGATGTCCTTGAGTGTCATGAAAATTTATTATAATATACTTCCGTGGTTGAGTTTTTAAATGCGAAACCCAGTTAACAGGGAATGTTCTCAGAACGTTGGCTAACTTTTGGGCAAGGTTCTCTCAAAGTTATGAACATATGGTCTTCCAGTAACGTTAATGGAACATTTGTTTAAAGTTATCTAGTCTTTAATAATGCTCTCAAAACCATTAGCACAAAGTGTTATTTATACTTTTCTTTTTAATGCTTTAGTTGGACCTACATCTAACATGTTACTACTTGTTTCAAATTGTTCAGAGAACATTTAAAAGTAACATTTACAAAATGTTTGCAGAATGATAAAATAGAATGTCCCGCCATCTCATCTGATTTTTGCAGATTAATTTAAATTTTGAATTATTCATTGTATTATTATTGTTGTTTTTTACATTTTAAGTAATAGCTCAATTTATTGTAATTTTTTTATGAATTTTCATTTTATCAATTAATTTTATTATTTTTATTTATTTTATTTTTAAATAAAAATATATTTATAGTTGAATTCAGTTACAATATTTTAAAATTGAAAAACAATGACACACTTAATTTTTCCTTTTTCCTTTTGGATTGATTGAAGACACAACCTAAATCTCTCCATATTTTGCCATTTTCTAAAAGCTATGTTTAGAACTTTTTTTGTATTTGTCAATGTTTCATGTCTCTGACTAATTCTTTTGAAATTTCTGTTTGTTCCTCAGCAAGAAAAATAATAAATCTCACCGTTGAAAACCAAGCATCTTTCAAGACGGTGCACAATGTTATAGGATATCTCAAAGGCAAGACCAATCCAGGTAGGTCAGCACAAAACCAAGACAGCACTTATATAAACCGAATTATCATTTTACAAACCCAAAGGGCTTTTTGTCATTGATGATGCAGGATTATTTAATTTAAATTACAAATTACATCACATTTTAACTGCACAATATTGCCAGTGTATCCTAAACATTGTCCTAAACTGCGGTGCTCTTTGGTCTGACATAACAAAGACACCATACTTTGTCACAGTGCTTTATTGTATTCATTATAGTAGAGTGAAACAAGAGTGCAATCTAAGCATTCTCTCCTTCATCCGCTGAAAAAGCGAGAGTCCGGGGGGCGAATAAAGCCAAATCTGAGCCCACGTGCTGAAACAGCCCTTTTTCCTCCATGCACTATGACAAACTAATCTCTTAAAACAACGTCTGCCACCAC
Source organism: Leuciscus leuciscus (assembly GCF_965113295.1). NCBI lineage: Eukaryota > Metazoa > Chordata > Actinopteri > Cypriniformes > Leuciscidae > Leuciscus > Leuciscus leuciscus. Next base: position 17,380,764 of record NC_138747.1, on the reverse strand, counting down.
TGTCCAAATGCAGGTCACTTGGCTGCCGAAAATAGGCTTTTAATTACGGACCACTATTTTCACCTTCAGGATGATTTGATCATACGTCTGATGTAATGAAAACGTTTTAATCTTTCACCCCCGCCCCCATGACTGTAAAAGTCACTGTGTCTATGCATTTAAGCCCTCCGTGATTTACTTTTGAGATTTACAGCCCTCTTTTCCTGTCATAATTGGTCGCCCAGTCACTAATTACGTATCACAAATCATACGGAGGCGTTCTTCTCCTTGACTTTTGTCTTTTTATAATGTGTTTACCTTTCATTTATCTGGCAGTTGGCTGTCTTGTTTATCATTTGATGTAATTTTAATAACTTCCCTTAAGACCTCTGCAGTATTCTTGAGTACAGGTGGGATGCAATGTTCTTTAGTTCTTGCCTCTTGTCAGTTTGATGAGTCTCTCTAGCTGTCAGTCAAAGGTGACCCAGTGCCGCTAATAGCCCACGGCTAATTACATGAGGAATTGCTTCTTTTCTGGTCTGGATGTGTGTGGGGGATTTGTGTTTGGTGTATGTGAAGGCAGAGTGTGTGTAAATCAGGAGAAAGTGTAACCTTGCTCTGGCCACGGGGATCATGTGTGTATACAGTATACATTACATACAGACTCTCTGCTGCGCATACAGTAACTGCTGATCTAGGATCCATTTCCATTCCTTAAATCCTAATCTAAGGTAAGTTAACTTTAAAATAGTGGGAACAGACAACTTCATCTTATGCCATTTGTGTGTGCTAGAGAAAATATCTGTATAAAATAGTTCAATATGTGGATTCAAATGTAAAATATAGTAGCAAAAACAATAAAAAGAGTAATCTAAGTAAACTACCATTCAAACGTTTGGGGTCAGTGAGGTTTTTTAATGTTTCTAAAACAAGCCTCTTATGCTCACCAGGGCTGCATTTGTTTGATTGAAAAATATATCATTACAATTTAAAATAACTATTTTCTATTTTAAAGGTTTACTTCACTGCTGGCAAAAATGGGCTTTCAACAAAACTTGGCTGCCCGACTAAAATTGGTGCTACCTGATTAGAGAAAACAAGGCTGTTGTCTTCCCTTTTGCCAAATAGGTGAAAACTTCAATAGCCACAATGTACTGGCCATGTTGCTGTCCAAGGCCACTCCCACCAGTCTGCTATGGATTTGTGTACCAGAGTCAAAGACTGTATTTGAAAAAACCCTCATTCACTATTGCCTTCATTAGTCCACTAATATAGTCCCCTTGAAGGAGTGAATAAAAACTTAGCAAACTTGAAGCTCCAGTAGTAATGAAAACATTTGTCTTAAACTCTGTCATGGAAACTATGTACAAACCTTATTTAAACAATTGAATAATCAATTAAAAGGGAATTTATAATTCGTGCCGCCTCCACTCACTCTCACCAGCTCAGAGACTTTGTTTGATTGGTTAAAAGGTAGTTTGGAACGTGAGAAACACCAGCGATTTCAAACTGCGTTTTTGAGACTTTTTTCACTGCAGCTTTAAGGAGAAAATACTCAGCAATGGTATTGACTTGTGAATTTGCACATGGTTTGTCTTAAAGCATAATAAAAACACCACCAAACTTGATTTTCACCACAGAGGGACTTTAAGATATTTCCTATGGAACATAAGAATCTAGATGACAGGAAATCATCTACAAAAAAAAAAAAAAAAACATTTTTCATACACTGCACATAGTCTTTACCCTGCAGTTGATTGACCTTCCACCTGTGTGAACATGTTTGTTGGTGCGTGAGTGTTTGTTTGTTTCTTGTTTGTGTGTAAGTGTTCCTCCTCTGTTTCCCCCTTTAGATCGATATGTACTGGTTGGCAGTCGTCATGGCAGCTGGTACGAGGGTGGGTTGGCGGACTGGAGTAACGGCTCTGCAGTCATGGCTCAGATCATCGCCTCCATGACGGCTCAAACCCGTGGGGGCTGGCTGCCCGACCGCACCATCGTCTTCTGTTCCTGGGGGGGGACCTCATTGGGCAACATCGGCTCCTATGAGTGGGGGAAGGTAATATTTAACAATTGCAACCCAGGCTCTTTGGAAAAACATACGTATGGCGACATTTCCGCTAAATGATATCACATTGCTTCCTCCACATTTCGCTTAATTGGAAGTGCACTACCGACCTCGATGTCATGCTGGATGATATTAGTACCGGGAGGAACATTGTTGAACAAACTCGGGAAACTATCGATCAACTTCATTACGTCTTCTCGCTGTTCAGGCGATAGATAGGATAGTTGATAGGGAAGCGAAGATAAAACTTCAGAGTTTTCAAAACATCCTCCTTTTAAAGCTTCCATAGACACATTCAACCTGTCATCCTGTGTCGGTAGGCAAAATATAAGTTAGCAATGAAACATGCTCAGTGGTCAACTCAGTCACCGGTTCACAGACCAAATTCTCAGTGTTCTCTTTTGGTTCAACACGACATAAATATGGCTTCAACATATTCACGTGACATAAACGAGTTTTTCGCCTCCGTTCTGGAGTGTGTAAAATATAGTCAGTTTCACTCAACTTACTTTTTATCACGTAAGGACCGGAGAAACGCGGAGAGAGAGAGGATCCAGGAATGGGAAACAGCACTAGAACTTTCTCTCCTGGCAGAAAATTACGCACAACTGCTTTCCTATCGAAATGTTTCTTCGTTTTCTTCTGTGACAGAGAAAGTGCTTCCTTCGCTTCAGTACAAGCATTGTGCAAACGTTCACGAGTACGTGATACAGAATCAAGGACGTTGAGCTTCGCAGACGAACTGTTACAGAGAAATTCCTCCTTTAACATTTTCAAAGGACCACGGACATTATGTCCGAACACAAGCTCTGACGGGCTAAACCCAAGCGAGTCCTGTCGCGCCTCACGCACCGCAAATAAAACCAATGGAACTCCATCATCCCACTCGTTCCCAGTCTCTATACAATACTTCCGCAGCGCAGATTTTAATGTTTGGTGCCACCTCTCCAAAGCTCCTTGCGACTCAGGGTGATAGGCACTTGAAACAACGTGAGACACCCCAAGAGCCTTTAACGATGTACGGAAAACGCGCGACACGAAATTTGAACCCTGAACCGTTTGGACAGTTTTCGGTAGCCCAAAAGTTGTAAAGAATTTCGTTAAAGCTTTAGTTACCGTCTTAGCCGTTATATTCCGTAACAGAATGGCCTCTGGAAAACGTGTAGCTACGCACATGATTGTCAACAAATATTGACAACCAGACTTAGCCCGAGGAAGTGGACCCACACAGTCAACTAGAACGCGCTCGAATGGTTCGCCAACTGCAGGAATAGGACAGAGAGGAGCAGGCGGTACCACCTGATTAGGTTTTCCACTGACCTGACAAATATGACATGTTGTACAATACCTCACAACATCAGATTTTAACCCTGGCCAGAAAAAATGCTGGAGCACCCGGTTATAGGTCTTAGTTATCCCTAGGTGTCCAGACCAAGGATGGTCATGAGCCAAACTTAAAACATGAACCCGAAATGTCAAAGGAACCACAATTTGATGCACCGCATTCCAATCTTCCCGCTGCTCAGGATTTAACGATCTACTCCATTTACGCATTAGCACATTATCGTTCCAGTAGAACTGGTGGTTACGCAGCGACATTTTGTCATTTTCAACACTCGCACGACATTTGTCTAATGATAGATCATTTCGCTGAGCTTCGATCAGAGTCTCACGCGAGACAGACAGGTCAGCGGTAAGATCAAAGCAAACAGATGACCTTAAAGTCGTTTTAGACGAGTCTGGAGAGTCAGGAAGAACATCAGTTTTCAAAATCTTTGAAAAGACAGAATCGCCGAGAGTATCACTTTCCTGAATGTTACGATTCGCTTGTGCTCGCGTCACCACAGCACTAAACACATTTGGCAAATTTTTACAAAGTGCATCAGCCTGCGAATCAGTACACGGGACATCAACCACTTGCATAGCATTACCCTACCTCCAGCTATGTCATTTCCCATGATAAAATCAACACCTTTCACAGGTAAAGATGGACGAACTGCAACCTCAAAACACCCAGATGCTAAATCAGAAGAAACGTATACGCGATGAAGCGGAACAGGCACAAAACCCATTTCAATACCCTGCACAATCGCGCTTGTATTACACGCCGAGTCAGCACAAAAATCCAGAATATCTGATAATATAAAGGACTGAGACCCTCCGGTGTCACGGAGAATTCTTACAGGTTTTCGGCTTTCGACCTTCTCATTTAACGACACAAATCCATCGAACACGAAAGGCTGAAAACAACTATCAGGGGTCGCAGGAGAAACCGAAATCGACGGAGACAAAGTTCTCACTAACACAGAACCTCGAGGGTGAAAAGATGAGGAATCTTGTCGCTCTTGTTTACATTTTAAAATACGACACTCAGCCATAATATGTCCCATTTTATGACAGTAACCGCACTCTCTATTAGACTTCGGACTGGTAGGAACCCATTTAGTTCTCGAGTCAGAAAGATCTTCATTTTCGTTTAATGAGGAAACCCTAGACTAAAAAACACAGTTTTGTGCATTAATGCATACTCGTCAGCTAACACAGCACCCTGTTGTACCGTGCTGACTTTTTGTTCGTTTAAGTACAACGCAGTACGTTCTGGAACACAGTTTTTAAACTCTTCGATCAGCAACAGTTCTCGCAATGAATTATAATCAGTTACCTTGCACGCTTTGATCCACCGGTCAAATAAGATGCCCTTTTCGCGAACGAATTCGACATAAGTTTGAGACGTAACTTTTTTCGTGGTACGAAATCGCTGTCGATAGTGCTCAGGAACTAATTCATGTGCTCGTAAAATTGCAGTTTTCACGGCATCGTACTGCACGCTTTCCTCTAACGAGAGAGATGCACATACCTCTTGTGCCTTACCTGATAGTTTACATTGCAACATTAGTGCCCAAACCTCATTTGGCCATCTTAATGCAACCGCAACGCGTTCAAAAGCTTGAAAATACGCTTCAACTTCCTTCTCACGGAAGGGTGGAACGATAGAGATATTTTTAGCCACATCAAAATGTGTAGAAAATGGCGCTACAAACTCAGATGCAGTATCAGACGGCACAGAATTAATACCCGAATTTGATGGACCAGCCGGTGTCTCGAAATTACTCTCCAGCCTAGATGTTTTAACAAAAGATTTTTTAGGTACTGGAGCAGCCTGCAGCTCTAACTCTCGTAGTCGCACTTTCGTTTCAGCATCAATTCGGTACATTTCAATCTGATGCTTCAAATCATCTTGTCTCGCCTGAGCTCTATCCTGAGTTTCTAATTGTAACCGTGCTAAACGCACCTTTAAACGTGAGTCTAAATGCAAACCTGGTGATGCCTCGGTGGAAAGCGAAAGAGGTTCAAACCTAGGCATTGAGAAAGACGGACCTACCTCCGCGCCAACCCCAGTCACTGGAGTCACTGGAACACCACTCGACACACGTAAGGACGAACTTCCTGCAGCTGGTGCCGCCAACTCCGCTGCTGGAACAGTCTCAGAAGGAAATACCCCCTTAGTAATCAAACTAGCCACTAAACAAGCTTTTAACTCTGCTTTACGTAGTGTTCTAGAGACAGAAATCTCATAATGTTGAGCAATAAGAAACAAATCATTTTTTTGACATGTCTCTAATACCTCAACACTAGGTTGATCTATAAATTGATTTAACTCAAACCTTGCCATCTTTACAGAAAAGAAAATGCAAAAGTAATCAGGATAATCCACACTCTCTGGACCTACCTACCTAACCATTACTCTAACTATACCCTACCTAATCTTCAGAGGGTACCGATTAAGAGATCGCTCTCTCCCCCGGAATACCTCCAAAAACAACAAACTAAAATAATAAAGAAAAACAATAAACAGTAAACCGTCGTCAGGACTGGCGCTAAGCACAGCCCCGCTGGCTTACTCTTTCTAACCAGAGAATATGGATCACCTGAATCAAATTAGATCAATCAAATTACTAGGCTACTACTCAGACACATTTCCTGGACCACAATCCGACAACAAATTCTGGACGAGCCCCCATTTATGTTACGAACCCCTGTTGTTAAAATGCTCGTATCAAAAGGGTTCAGCAACATAAAAGGAGACGCAAGGCAAAGAGCAGTTTAAAACATTTATTATGGGACTAATAAATGACTGCACAAACTCACGTCTCTCAAGTTTTCTCTCTCCACATGTAACACACATTTACTCTGCACTAAAGTCAACATAGACATAACAAACACTAACAAATAGAACAAAATAGTAGCACAGTACAAAGAACACAGCTTGAGTTGATCAACGGCTAGGCATCATGACGCGCACGGAGTTCACCGTTGCGTGTCTCACCCTCCTTCACACTCCACTTATATGCTCAGCACGAGCCATCAGAGCAACGGGCCACAGGTGCGCAAGGGCGGAGCCTACACTCAAAAAGAGACTCCAATTAGAAGACGAGACAAACACACACAAAAATACACAGGCAACACCCATAAGGCTGAGGCCGTAACAATTGAACAAATGAACGAAAGTGAAAAACCTCTTGAAAATAGCGTACCACCAGTGGCGTCAATTCAGTATTGCAGACTCTGATGACATCATTGTATTTGTTATACAACAAACACAAACAATATTACTTCTGTCAGGACCACTATCGTCATATATGATTGACAATTAGCATACAATTTGGATTGGCGGTATGGTTCCGTTCTGGGCGAGAACTCCCTGCGCATCCATGCAGCCTAGCATGGATAAGAGCAGGGAGAGCAGCAATAACCCCCCTTGGGGTAAACAGAACAGAACCAACATGAATGTATTGCAGATATCCTTAATTCAAGATTTTAAAGTACGACATAATTCGAGAATTTATTCTGATTCGAAGGGATTCAGAATGCCAAATCCTGACAGGGCGAGAGGAGGAGCTGGGGATGGAGGAGGGTAATTTGCTCCTGAGAAACGCAATAGTTGCTGATAATACTGAAGCAGCTTATATATGTATACGGTGATAGGCGTCGTATTCCTATAGGTAGATGTGGATCAGCTGATAGTCAGCTGATGCGAGCTTGACTTAACGTGACCTGCCAGAACTAACGCTACGCTTGATATAAAACACAAATATGAGATATATATAAAAAATAAAAATAAAAATTGCAGTCAAATGGAATATTGCACTAATAAGAAATATATTGCACTAAACCAGTTGCAAAGTGATGAATGAAAAAGCACCCTGCAGACTGTATGTGCATATGTATCAATGTACAGTAGCAGAGAGGGATCAGTGCATATTAGAGTTCATGATGGTTATGGGAAGAAACTGTCCTTGAATCTTTTTGTCCTCGTTTTGATGGACCTGTAATGCCTGCCTGATGGCAGCAGGTCAAACGATTTAAACCCGGGGTGTGAGGAGTCCTTTAAAATGTTTTTTTAACCTACTGAGGCATCGAGAGTTGTACATGTCCTTCAGTGATGGAAGGGGACATCCAATGATCCTCTTTGTGGTGTAAATTATCCTCTAAAGCCCCCTCTTATCTGCCTCAGAGCAACTAGCACACCACACTATGACACTCTAAATGGAAGAACGATAGAAGTTCACCAGCAGCTTTTCACCCACGTTGTTTTTCCTGAGAAGGATGAGGAAGTGTAGTCGCTGCCCATGCCTTTTTGATGACCACTGTAGTGTTTGCAGTCCAGGAGAGGTCAGCAGAGATATAAGTGCCGAGAAATGAAAAATGTTGGTCCATTTCAACACAGTCCTCATTGATATTATGGGGAAACAGATCCACCTTATGCTTCCTGAAGTCTATGATGAGCTAAGTTTCCCCTATTATTCGGTAGAATTCGTTACTTGTTTTGAAGCCATTATCTGTGCCTTTCGCGAATAAGCTAGGCTAGGCTATTCGGCTTCGGGCACATCCGTAGTTCGCCGCAAACTCATTGAGTGTGAAAACTCCCGTTTTAATCAAATGAATCTGTCAAAACTCTTTTACCATTACCCACGAATCATGATTTACAGGACTCATAGCCGAGTGCTGTGCATCGCCGTGCTGTACAAGCAAGTTTACTTAGTCAGAAAAGCCGTACATATGGAGCTGGTTATGTGATGCTATGATAGTTTAAAAATCATGCACTATGGTTAAAGTGTTTTGAGGTCATATCATACTATGGTGAAAGGAAGCACGCAAAATATGTCTTTCATAATCAATGATATGCCACTGTAATCAGAATTTGTGTAAAAGGGATAATAGTTTTTGTCGTTTCGCCGCCACTAGTGTTCATTTCAGCTGGAAACTGCAGTGAATTGTATGTGTAGGTAAGTTTTTGCAGTTGGACTATTCCACCCACAGGTATTTGAACATCTTCAATTAATTTCAACATGGAAATCAGCGTGTTATCGCATTGCTTCAGTAAATCCCATCGCATTGCTTCAGTTATCGCATTGCTCCACATAACCAGCTTACTTGTGTAGTAACAAGACAAATGAGAATGTGTCCTTTATGACCCCTACATGACATCCGGGTCATATTGTAGTCTACAATTTATGTATATAAGCTGCATATTTTGAATATAGATGTAAGAATGATGCTTGAATTTTTTGATACAACATAAACAACATAGCTTATAGAAATCCCTGGCAATGCTAAAAGTTGAGTTTACCAGGAGGTCAAAAGCACTTCCGTTTTTCTCTTCCTGGGTTTGACAGCTAAAATGAAGGAGGGAAAACAAAAATAGTACAGATTAGCCTTGAGCAGCCATACAAAAGCTTGCTAACATGATCAGCAAGCCATGAAGATTCAATCAGACAAATGGATGATTTTGGAGTGTTAATGAAATTATTCTCTTCGGCAAAGGAGTTTATTCTAATCAGTACAATACCAATGTCATCATTAATCTTAAGAAGCCCCAAATAATGTCACAATTAAATGATAGTTTTTGAGTATGAAGAAGACAATAATGGTTGCTATTATTCACAGTGCTCATTTCACAAAATTGTAGTGTCTCACTGGGGGTTTCTCAGGCTTTATGTCAAAATGTCAATCAACGATCTGACATTTCATCAGTTGGTTGCAGATGGCTTTGTTCTATGTGTCTGTACAGGAGAACGCAGTGGTACTTCACAGCAGGGCAGTGGCTTATGTCAGCCTCCATAGTCCCGTCAGAGCCTCTGGATCCCTGCAGTCCACAGCATCACCTTCTCTTCTGCAACTAGCAGCTGAAACCCAAAAGGTATTTTTATTTTTATTTTTTATATTCTTGTATATCCACTCATATGTTACAGAACAGTTGTTGAAAACCTACAGAAAACCCAATCATCACTACCCATAATGACTGTTGCTGGAGAGTATCTTTCTAGCTGTTTGGCTTTCCTATTATTCAGATCTACCCTTACTACAAATCTGAGCACATGCCCCCCAATAAAGTCATAGAACTGCTTGAAAACACAACATCCATCCATTCATTCATCCATCCATCCACAAAAAAATATTTGTTTGTTTGTTTTTTCAATTGGTTGCTTTTATTGTTATGGTCTAAGAAAGTCATTACTTATATGACAGACTTGCGCTGCACATGTAGCACTTTACTGTATTTTCCTTTTTGAACTGATTCGATTTCAAGCAATTCAAAACCATCATGGCGAACAATACGCATCTGAAGTGTCTCAGCTGAAGAAAAAAATCCATTATTTATCGGCTTAAATATATTTGCCCAATTTTTGGTAACACTTTATTTAGGGTCCGATTATCACTATTGACTAGTTGCTTGGGGTTCCGGTTATGGCGAGGTGCTAAGAGGTTGCAACTTTTTAGCTCTGCTGCTAGCATGTAATTAACCCTACAATACCAACCAGAATGGTTCTTAAAGCCAAGCAACACATATATAAATAGTACAGGGAATCAAAATGTCATGTAAAGGTGGAAAAAAGACGAAACGAAGACGAGGGTGAAGAAATTAGCGACCTATTGGCAACTGTGGAAGACAGCCGCGATGAGGGAGATTGTGAAGTTGTAACTTCGGGCAAAAATAACAACCTGGATATCATGAAAGCCATAATGTCCTTGAAAAGTGGACTTTATAAGAAAATGTATGGTGTGCAAACAACAATTGCCGAGGTAAGAAAGGAGATACAGGCATGCACAGGGCGCATAACACATGCGGAACAACACATTTCTGATGCTGAAGACAACGTTTATGGGCTAATATCCAAAGTGAGCACATTAGAAAGCACCGTTAAAACTCTTTCAAACAAAGTGGAAGCTGATGGAACAACGTGAGACTGGTGGGCCTACCGAAAGCAGAGGGCCAGGACATGGTTATATTTCTGGAGAAGCGGATACCAGAGGGTCTAGGAATGGAATCGCGTGAGATCTTGGTGATTGAGCGGGCTCACAGAATCAAATAACGCTCTCTGACAAATATCGACTCGCGCATGACACGCCCGAGGACACCGAATATTGAAGTTCTAGAACTTCAAAGACAAGGAGCAAGTATTAAAGGCAGGCACGACTATGACAACGTGCGAAAGAAGCTGCGAGATAAGGGGATTCATAAGCACAGAATCATCTTTCCAGCACGGCTCCTGCTGACACATGGGGAGAGATCCCTATACTTTCCAAACTCTTGATGAAGTGGACAAATTTGTCCCGTCTCGTTGAAGGATCAAGGCGAACCTATATATGGAAGAGGCTACTCCATCAGGAAAATGTAACTGCAATATTGGTTAATCCATTTTAAATAATTTTCACAAAAGAGAACATGACAATTATTTTTGCTTACCATTTTCCGTTAAATATGACTACGTCTCGTTTTGTTTTACATTCTCATGGCCAAAATAAGTGTTTATTTTCATGGTTACAAACAATTAAAAACTAGTTGCTTATTAGCATGCATATTACTAGGAGTTTATTGAGGCAAAAGTCATTGTTAATAGTTAGTAAATAGTAAGAATTTACCCTAATCCCTAGAGATTAGACCCTAATCTAAAGTGTGATAAAATTTTCTTATTGGGCCGATAACAATTTGGTGGCCAATATATCGTGCATCCCTACATATTTTCTTCCTCTTTTCTGCTATTTTTTAGAGCAAAAACAAGCATTTTAACAGGAAGGAAAATTTAATTATCTTGGTAAAGGGTGCCGTTTTGTTTATATTTTAACTGACATATGATTGACTGGAACACTTTGCAGTTGTAGGGAATTTCAGTTTGAATATTCCCACCTGTGAATGCAGAATTGAGACTTGTCCTAGACTGTTAATTCACTCAACAAAGGGTTGGTATTTGAGGAGTGTGCACCCCACGTCCTGCATAAAACCTCTCTGCTGCATCTCATTCGCAATGTACGCCGAGTCTGAGTTATGCATTCATATGGCATTTCCAATAATGTGAGACATAACTCATCTAACTTATTTAACCTTAATATAGCTCTTGTGTTCTGCTCAAGTTTCCAGATATATAGAGTGCCTTACTCATTCTGACAGGTTCATTTATGATTTGTGTGACTATATTGTAGTTTGTCTGAAATTATGAATAAACTGTGTAACACATCAGGATTGCCTTGCTTATTAGCTCTGTGCAAATTTAAGGCAACTTTCGGTTAGTTTTAACTCAAACTGACAGCGTCTTTAGCGTCAGGTAAGATGCAAATGGAGCCACAGAAAAGGTTAATATATTTAAATATTGCCAATGTATCGTTTGCTTTGTATAGCATGCTGTAGGTCAGAGGCCGTGATCCGATGACCATGTGCCCTGTTATTTTTAACCAGACAATAATTTTCTTCATTAACCTAAATGCCAGTCCTCCTGTGACATTTCAGCCTAATAAAGTAAGCTCTGACCTGCACCGCTGCCACTATCGAAATCTCTCCTGCAAAACTTCTTGGAGAGAAATGGCATAAGTTCACTAGAATAATTATTTCCCTTATCATCAGCAGTCTGGTCATAATGTTTGGAAAGTAGTTCACTGGAGGAAAAAGAAGAACTGATGAGACTGTGATTTGAAGTGAATAGGCAGAGAGGACTCAGGATGGAGTTTTGCAAAATGGCTTCGGTATGCTTTGCATAACACTAAGCTCATATAAAAAATGTTATTGTACAGTTAATATCTATGGATTTTTTCTTAGCATGGACATATCTCAGTTCGATTTTTCAATTGTGGAACGCAAGTATTCACTGCAAGTAAGTAAAAGCAAATATTGTTTTTTTTTATTTCATTGGCATACTTTCTGAGTCACGGGTTTGGAGTCAACAAAGTTTTCAAAATGTTTCTAAAATGAAGTGTTGAAGTGCTCCTTATAAACTAACTAAAGAAAGTTTTTATTTAGCAAACATATTTGGTCCATTTACTGATTCTGTTAATTTATTATTGCATAATCTTGTGTTGTAGTTTCAACAATCCACACTCAAAGTACATTCATTGAGACAAATCTGAGATGTTTTTGAATGCTGGAGCATTTTTGATGGTCGTGTTTATTCACCTCAGGTGCCATTGAAGGTCCATAAAGCCCTTTTGAGGTTTGCGATAAATTGACAGACAATGCTTGAATGACCAAAATAATAAATAATGTGAGACTCCCAAGATCATTTAAGAAAATGTATATATTGATCAAATCATTGATCATATCCTACATCCAAAGCACCTTAAATGTGAATTCACAACCTCCTGTTTATCTGATATGCTAATTCAATCCCCTATCCTGTAGTGTGATCACAACAAAGAAGAAAACTGTTTAGCATCAGCACTTTTCCAGACTCTTTTCATTACATTCCCACATTGTCTAAAAGTCCACCTTCGTGGCCCTATGCCTCCCACCAATCGTTTTCTGTCCCTCAATAAATTGATAATGGCTCATGCTTTGACGCAAAGAGACACAAAATGCCCTCATTAGCATGCTAATTGAATGGAATACCATCCAATCAAAGATGCATAGGGACTGTTTGTGGATGAATGACTTCCAATTGAAAGGCGTGATGAAAGAAAGGTTAATTTTTATTTTTACAAAGTGATTGTTTCCCTCTTTTGTGTTGATTTGTCAAACTTTGACTGATTAAACGGTTACAAATTAAAGATTTTTTTATATATCAACCAGCTTTTATTCTGCCAAAATAAATATTGCAGGCTTTTATCCCAGTCCCACAGTGCTATATTATTAACCAAATGATGAAACGTGAAGATTTTCATTGGAGTCGTCACTTTTTGTCCTTACGTGTCATAAAATCTATCGCCTGCGCTCTGTTATATGACCTCTTACCTCTAATTGCACATGCAGTTTTTTCAGTCATCTTGGATTGCTGGAATTGTGCAATTTATCTTTTAAAGATGCTGTGTTGAAGGCATCAGGTATCCACAACACTTTCAATATTTTGAGACATTTTAACAACACTATAAATCATGTTAGAGCTATGGAGGTAATACTTTCCACTTATCTTGCTTTGCAGCTGTCTTTGGAATAGAGATGCCATTGCGGTGATGTTTTGAATGGGTGCTCTGGAACCAATTATAATAAAGGAAGTACTTCTTTTGGGATTACAGAGTGAAACACAAAGTAAATTGAGAGACTTTCCATTGTTTAATTGGGTATTGTTGTAGCAACATGTGCGTGTCTGTCTATTTTAAACTGAAATTACTCCAAGAGAAAAGACAAACGATAAGGTATACGTTTTTGTGTGAGAAAACCTATGAGTTTTGCCCTGATGTGGATTGGTGTAATTTGATTGTAATTGGGAGTAGTGAAAAGCAAATTTTTCTTAAGGTTTGTCTTTAGCCCAGTTGTTCCCTAAAGGCTATGGTTTATCCCTGTTAAGTTAATTGTTAAACTAATATGCTTTTTATCTTTAAGAATTGAGATTATCAAATTTATTATGAAAATGCCCTGTCTAAGAAAAGATTTACACTGACATTGATCTCAATATTATATTTAATCTCAAACTTGCCATAACAGCTATCATAACCAGACTCTCTTACGTAAACTTCTTTTATTATTATCATTGCCGATTCGGTGTTTTAAAACCTATTAAGCTTTGAGTAATCCTCTCTAAAAATCCATGTCTATTGCACCCAAGTAAAAGTCAGTAGTCTCTTTCGTATAATCATTTATTCAGACAGCACAGGAGTTTGTAGAGCTGGAAATGTAGGTCACATTCACATATACACAACTTTGCCACAAACAGAATTTCATTATGTTCTTTTTTCGAGTTCAAATCAGATTTTACTATGATTGTAAAGGTGAGACATGCTAGATGATGATCAAGGCACGTTTTTTCCCCCCTTTTTATTATTATTCATGTGTCCTAAGCATTATACATCAACACATGCCGTTATCTCTGACAGATAAAGGACGCCACATCTTGTGCTCTTAGTAATAACCTTGGGATTTTGTTTAGGCTCACCTTGTATTTCTTCCCACGCTATACCTCATATTAGTTCACATAAATCTGACCTATATAAAATCTGACAGCACAATTGTATTCAGGGCTAAAATATATTTAGAGAAAATCAGTATAGCATGTAATCCTCTTTGAAAAAAGTCCATTTTGATTATAGAGAAATCCAGATTGCTACACAAGCAAATGTGTTTATAAAAATTAAGGTTATCTTTCAGTTTGGAAATCTTTTTTGCTTTTTTGCATGTAGGACCTCTACTCACTAGGATTTACAATAGATGTCGCATCACAACGACATGGTGTAAAAAAAATAAATTTAAAAAAAATGCAGTGCAGTGACGATCCATAAGTTGAAGGCTTAATTTCCACTGATTTCAATTTCACCTCAAGTGCAGCATCAGAGCCAAAGTCTCTTTCAAAGTGAGTCTGTTCACTCTGCGACCATCTTTGGAATGCACTCGGACAGCTATTTTTAGTCATGCAAGTGCAGCTCCTATGTAAATTAATTGAGGCTATCCATAATTATTTAAATTTGTTTTTAAAAGAGCGAAAGCTGAGCACAAGTTTCACGATGGTAAACATATTACTGCCGTTTCTGTCTGGAGCTGTGTCATCAAACAAGATCAAACAATGACTTTGCAGATTGATGATTGGCTCTTTTATTTGGAAGGCGGGGTTTGCTTTACTAGAGCAGCCATGTTGGGTTTTATTTCTTCCTATTTCTCCCATTCATTGTAGTAGCACATCTCTTATTTGTCCTTCATCTGTAGTGTGGATGCCTGTTTTTTTTCTCACTGGGTTTACAAAGTGCATTTTGTTTTATTGTAACTTTTGTAATAAAAAAATACAAAATAAAACGTGAATTGAAAACCAAATGTGAATTGCTGTTCTCGGGTAATCATCTGCCTCTTCACATATAATACCAACAATATTATATTTGCATTTTAACTCTGCAGAACTGGCATTCAAGCCACCTATATGTGTGGCATTTCATTTACAATCAATGCACACTAACTTTATTTTTTATGAAATACTCTTTGAAAGGCTCTTTCCCCAAGATGAAAAACATTCAAAGTATTTACGCTGTTTGAAATGGTCTGAAAAACTTGGCTTTGCCTCAGACTCACTATAAGTGCTGGTCAAAACATCTCGGTGATTGACTACAACAAAATAAGAGTAGCTGAAAAACAGGGGTCTGACATTCTTGGAAACCCTGTGAATGATAGATTACTGACCTTAGCAGTGCCGTGATCAATACTGTAAAAAAGCAATCGAAAGAACCAAGGATTGTGTTTTAGACTCACCCGCATCTGATAACCCCTACATCTGATAATGCAGCCCAGCATGCTTTTGTCATTCATACTGTTTCCTGAATTCCTCCTCCTGCATCGACCGAGAGCTGCTGATCTCACTTGAATTTATCTCCCAGTATAGCCAATCACACACACACACACACACACACACACACACACATAAACAGGAACAGAAGGCAAGGCCACTGAGGGTGGACTCTTCTGTGACAATCATGTGGCAGGACCGAATGCGCAGTTGCCCCCTGCAGTCCATCGGGCTGTAACTCTTCATCCTGTGGCGCCACGGTTCTGTCACTCAACACTTCATAAAAACCTGGTCGGGTCCCCAGCACAATAACATCATCCACCATTCTCTAGATTAGACCCTTTTCGCTGGGATTTCATCAAGATAATGCATGTTTTGTGTGCGTGCCATGACACGCTAATTGCAAGCCATTAGTGAAATCATTTGGCAAGCTTCAGAGGAAGGCGTCTTATGCATACAATCTTAGATTTCTGTAACAGTGAGTTCATTGTTAGCCCACTCTGTTCAACACAAATAGGGCTTTCTGTTACCCACAATTTATCTTCCTGTATTTGGTTTTTGAATGAAAGGAAGATAGATTACTCTTTTGTGATTAATGGACATGTTTTTATTTTATTTATTTTTTTATTGCTTACACACTAAAAGTGGTATTTGAGGCCCACTCAGTGAAACCATTCACTCATACACCTAATACACCAAAACTACAAGCACATTATCTGCTTTATACTCAGTTTGAAATTGAAAAACAAAACATTTTGAAAAATGCTAAACAGTTCTCTACATTATACACTCTTTCAAAACTATGAATGCTCTTGTGTTTCATTTGGAAAACACTGCCATTTCAATGCCACACTCATTTACCGATTACCTAGACCCAATGAGCATGTGTGAAATCACTTATACCTAATTTGTTCACTTAGAAATCAATACTCTGTGTTTTGAGAATGAAATTATTTCTATCCCCTTGCATTTCTGTTTATTTTGTAAATATATACTGAATATGCATTCAAGTCACCTTTATTACTGTTGTGCTTTATACAATAAAGAGTTTCAAAGCAGCTTCACAATAGTAACAAATTCAAATTCTGCTGTAAATCAGCTCTCTAACAAGCCATAGGGCCCTATTTTAACGATCTAAGCGCAGGGGCAAGTGCAGTTAGGGCGTGTCCGAATACACTTTTGCTAGTTAAACGACTGGAAAAATTGTCTAAAAGGGTTGTCCCTATTCTCTTAATGAGTAATGGGTGTGTTTTGGGCTTTACGTGCAATAAACCAATCAGAGTCTCATCTCCCATTCCCTTTAAATGCCAGTTGCGCTCGCGCCATGGCGGATTCGCTATTTTCGTAAAAGTGCGCAAGCAGACCATCTACGGGACAAGCCGGATTCATTCCAATAATAATCCTTTACATTGTGATCCTTTATTTTTAATATTTGGCATGTTTGTGTGCCGCTGGGGGTCCCTGTGTGTGTAATAAGCAGAGTGTACGCACTTTGTGGACCTGCCTATAGGCACACATTACTAACGCAGCCTTTAAATAACACAAAGAAAATTGCGCAATTGACTTTAGACCAGGTTTCAGTTGGTCAATGGCGCAGTCTATTTCAGTTGCCTCAAAATAGCAATGTGCCAACAATGCGCCTGAACACACCTCGTTTTCAGACCAGCACGCCCATGGGCGCACAAATGGGCACAAATGCATTTGCTATTTAAACAACGTGGCGCAGGACGTGAAAATGATAACTGTGTCGGACTGACACAAGCAAAAAACACTTGCGCCGCGCTTGACGCTGCATTGCGCCAGGTGTAAGATAGGGCCAATATTCTGCTCATGTCTGTTAAGTGTTGATTCAGTTCAGTTCAATAACTGTAAAGTTCATCAATTGTGCATACATACTTTATATACAGTGTATATGTGCGCATGTGCTATGACCAACTCCTGTACCCTCCACTGCACACTGAACATGCAATAGACTGAAGATAGTAGTGTTTTGCATTTGTCATAGCCGTGTGTAGTTTGGTGTGTAAATGGGTAATCATTTGATGGATTGTGTGTAGAGTTAAATATGCAAAAAGCAGTTTTAGAAGAGTTAAGATAGTTTGAATTGCATGTAGAGTTTGTGTGTAGAGTTTCGAGAAAAGGAGACATAGTTTCAGAAATTGTGTAAGCAATTTAAAAAAAGGAGCTAAAATTAACACTATAAATTACTATAAATTCCCTTGTCATTTGAGGAGTAACATAAAGCTTATAAAATGAAATGTTAGTAATATAATATTTATGTAACTGTCCGTCACTTATTTATTTGCCAAACAACTGTAGTTTTCTTCAAATCTGCCAGTTACGGTGGGTTTCGGATTCCACAACAGCTTTGGCCCCTTTAGATGCATCGTCAACATTGTTTAGCATTCTCATTGGTTTGCTGGCATATGGGTGATTTCATGCCCAAGGAAAGCTGTCCACGAATGTGCTGTTGCTGACAGATCTCGATCACCACAAATCACGTCGTATTTGATACAAAGCTAACTAGACTAAATCAAATTTGAAAAAAGAGTCATAACTGGAATGATTTTTTGTAGTATTTCAGTTTCTTGATAGGGACTTATTACTATTATTACTATTATTAATATTTACAAAAACGTATGAGCCATTAAAGACAGACCTACTGTGACTGAGTTGTTAATCACATAATAGCATTTCAGTCATGACAACTCTCGGGATAATTTATAAAACATTAATGCAAATTAAATGTACATAGGTCTGGTTTTGGCGTACTAAATCTGCTATGCTGCTGCTGGAGCTAAGGGTGCTGCTGCAGAGCAAGTATGACTTGCTTCTGCTAAATGCTCGGAGCATAAATTAAAGGAAACATGTTGCTGCTGCTAAAGAGAGGGACACCCCTGAAGCAGATCTAGGCAGGTGGTGCTGGGGAGGTGGATGTCTAGAAAGAGAACTCTCTTAGCACGCAGCGACAGTGCATTCGTTTGGATGCGTTGAGGTTATATAGGGACATAGAAACACAACTTATTGAAAAACTAAATGAAATTGATTGGCTGGGAACATTACATTTGAATGAACCAATCCGAACGTGGATAATTTCATGGCTGAACTATTCATATGTGTTTATATATATACATATATTATATAAACGTGTACATAATGTGATTCTTTTCAAGTCTACAAGAGTGATGAGCATTGCAGTATCTCAAATTATTGAACATCTGGAAGCCTGTCTCGACTTCACAGTATGATTGGTCGAGTTCTACCAATAACTCTGAGGTATAGTACTCACAAATATAGTTAGTTGAAGTCTGAACATTTCGCTTGCATTCCCAATCATGTCTTTTATGTTTTAGCAATTTTTTTTTTAGTAGTTTGAGAAACAGAGTTTGGGAGCACAGCAGTGATTGCACACTCCCATTTCGCCACTGGCAGAAACATAACATTTCTTTCATGTAAGAGTTTCACTTTAATGTCTAACTTCACTTAAACACAATCCAGTGCCCATTTCACAGTAATAAAAAGGAGCTCCTGCCCTCTTTGTCTCTTATATGTGTTGCAAGCGCTAAACACTAAAATGTAGTCATTAAACCATGGGGTTTTTCCTTGCAGAATGAAATGAAATTACTGTACTTCTGCAGCTCACATTGTGTTATATCAGTCATGCATTCACTCAGATTTGATTGCCTACGTTCACTGTAATCATGACTGGGCAAAAAAAAAAAAAAAAAAAAGACATGTTTTACTTCTATAATGAGTTTTGTAGCAGTTTGTGGACCATTTTCCAGCCAAATGCATTGCATTCGAAACGCCACAGTGCCTTTCACTAGATTAAGTAATTTACTTGCATTAACCATCTTAGATTTGTGCTTAACCACACAGAGATCTCATCGATTGAATAAAGAGCAAAGCACAGGTGATCACAGATGTTGGAGAGCATTCATCACCATAGCATGTGCGGAACGGCAGGGCTCTTCTCCCACACCGGAGGCCACAATGTGATTTCAGGCGCTCCATTCCTGTATTAGTGATGCTGTCTGCACAAGCACATGGTTTATCACTTCAGCTGGCAATCAATTAGTTCCCAATCAATAGCCTCTCACTGGCCAACAGGCAACAAATTAGCGGCCTCTCTCCTCGCACTACACTTGTTTATCCCGTGAACTTGTTTTTCATCGGGAATCTAACCTGCTCCGCTGGCAGCGAAAGCTCAAAGTTTTGCCACGTGCATCCAGGTGTTTAAGTAAACAAATATTTTATGAGAAAACATTTAAGCCTTTTCAGTACTAGACAAATGTATGTTTGTGTGTTAAAAAAGGGTCACTTAGAGGGAGGCACAAAAACAGAGTACACGCTAAAAGCTGTTAATTACTGGTATTCATTTAGAAAGCAGTGATGTCCATTTCTGTCATTTGAAGTTAATGTCTAGTTGCTGTACAACAGAACTGTAGCATCAGGATTATATTTCAAAAGTTCTTATTCAGTGGTGGTGTTTCACGAAAACCTGGGATATGGCATAATTCCCCCTGGCCATACAACAAAGACATACCCAAGGAACCACAATATATCTAAACAAAATGTGTAAAAAAAAACCACCATACTAAAAGACTCCACAACATGTCCATGACAATTTTTGGGACCTTTAAAAGGTGTGTTTAAAGTTTCTTTGTGTCCTTTAAGGTCCAAAGTTTTCGCACGTAAAAAAATTAATACGACCTCACGTTGTGTCAATCACATTTACACACTGAGGGCCCTATCTTGCACCCAGCGCAAGTGACTTTGTACACCGACGCATGTATCATTCCTATTTTGCACCCGCGCAAAGCGGACTTTTCCCTCCACAGAAGCACGTCGGCAAGTTAGGAAATACACTTGCGCTCCCGGGGGCGGTTCAGCGCAAAGAGGAGGCGTGTTCCGGCGCAAACGTTCCTTCAGGCTATTTTGCAGGTTTAGAAAACAATTGCGCCACTAACCAGGAAAAAATAGTTTAAAGTCAGTGGCGCGTTGCGCATGTTATTCATATGCTATTTTAAGGAAGCATGCTTGGCCATAATCAATGTAGCGTGTGCACAACGCGCACTTTGATTCTCTTATCTACACAGAAGCAGCAGTTTTCATTTTTGCAAATCATACATTATTACGATAGATAGATAGATAGATAGATAGATAGATAGATAGATAGATAGATAGATAGATAGATAGATATAGACAATTTATTATAAAAGCATACATCTAGCTTACACATTTACCCAAATTATCATACGCCTGTTTAACCGAAGTTAATTTGGGTGGGTTTCTCCATTTCAATGTAACTTCTCTCTTTTACGGCCGTGACGAGAGCGTTGCTCTCCTCGGCTGTGAACCGCTCCTGGCGCGCGCCTGGCAAATCCGCCGTTACAATAGCAATCCGCTATGGAAAAAGCGCGTTTGCTCTTAAAGGGAATGTGAGATGACGCTCTGATTGGTTTATTTCACGTTACGCCCAAACCACACCTATGAATAATGAAGCTACTTCAGACCAACCCATTTTAGATTTGCGCCTGGCGCAAGAGTCATTTATCCCGCCGGGAAAATAGCAACAGCGCCGAGACCCGCCCACAAAGTTACTTGCGCTTTGCGCTTGACACTTGCGTTTCAGATCGTTAAAATAGGGCCCTGAATCCAAAACTTTCGTCCGTCATAAGAAAAATCGGTTAATTCAAGTGCTGAATTAATACTCACACAGGTCAGTTTATTAGACAAATGAAACTTGTGAGGTAACGCAGCGCTGTTTTACTTGCTCTACACTATCACACTAAACTGCATTTGAGTGTGTTGAAAGTTATAATATTATTCTATGTGTTAGTTTGTCTGTTTGAGACTAGCAGTAAGCTAGATCAACATTAGAATAACATACTGATCATATTCTAACATTTCATCATGTTGAGCTATATAACATTGATTAGTTTTATGTACATTTGCTCACCTCTACATTTGCGCGTCTCTGTCAAGTCGAAGTTTGTCGCGGACGTGGAGCTCTCGGCATCTCGAAAACGCCACGCTGATATTGAACCTCGTTTTAGTTCTCCTTTTGTCCCAAAGTCTGCTTGCCATGGTCCATAATGTTTGAACGAAACAACAACAGCGTGAGCGTGCCGCTAGACGTAACGCAGTTGTCCACGTCTGTCGCCATGGTTACTATGGGAGTACGAGCGGAAACCAGGGATAACGCGGATATTACGTCATTGACAGGCGACAAGTGAACAGGGACGAGCCATTATTTTAAATTGGAATTTCTCTGAAATTAAAAATCTTTGGGAACTTTTGGGATATTGTAAGTTCACAACTACAGGAAATATATCACACTGTGCAAGTGATTTTTGGATATTTTATTACAAAATTCTTATATATTGTACCTTTAAGTGACTTTAGTATGTCGACAGCTAATCCAAAAAGACACGTGAATTAACTGCGAATGCGCAACAACAGTGTTCCAAACTGGAAGTCAAATCTTGATTTATTCACAGAGAAAATTCAATTTATATATAAATTAATAAATATAATTAATAATAGGAATTCTTTTATGCAATAATGTATACATTCTGGCTTGAGGATCGACGGTGGATGTGATTGTGTTTTTATATGGTCATGTAAAATCTGCCATGTGATTTCTACTGTTTTTTTTTTTTTGTTTTTAAAAAAATCCAATCTGAATCCAATCAAGAGAAGTCACCGTTAAGATCGTACAGCAGCACCCATCATGAGAAACCTCACATATTTCTATAAATTATTCCTAGAAACCTACCAATGTTCAGATCTGTACCACAGATCTTAAAAAAAAATATTTGGATTTTCTTTAATGAGCATTCTCATGAGCTGTTTTTCCCCCTGTTTTGTCCCCCTGAATACCAGGGTATGGCAACTTCCATACTTGAACACCACCCTGGTCTTATTTATGTGTAATTGCCACTGCAGATACTTTCAGACGATCTCAGTATTATTGTTTGAATTTAAATTGGATGCATTAGGCAAGAAAGTTGCTCATCCATTTGTCTTTCCTCTCACGTTAAAAAGCTCCAGTGCGCCACCATCTGTGCAGCAACTGCAAACCTCTCACATTATCCACAGTGACACCCATCTTGTTGTTTTTTCTTAAATAATCTCAGTCTTATTCATCTATTTTGTCTCTTCTTTTTATAAATGTATCAGCAGTTCCAATTCCACTTCTCTGCAAATGTAATTTCCAAAGGTCACCTTCTCTGAGAATAAATTATCTCCACAATGCAAGGTCATTCTCCGTCTTTCAGAACGAGATAACAGTTTTGTTCACATATTTGCCCCCCCCCCCCTCTCTCTCTCTCTCTCTCTCTCTCTCTCTCTCTCTCTTTTCTTCTTCTTCACACAGCATTCTCTCTGTCCGCTGTCATTTTATCTTCGTACTGTGAGAAAATTCAGTTTGATGGCATGTTTTGTCAAATACAAATATTCATTTTGCAGCTGTGCAATTATCTCAGGTTCCTCTTACTCTATGCAGTGATTTTGCCATTCATTGATTCAGAAAAAAAGAACAGCTTTAGCACACAGCCTCTTACTAAAATAACTGTATACAGTGAATAGTGGGAAACATTTAGGAAAGTGTCTAGCCATTCTAGGTGTTATGGACTATGAACAATTTTAGGAAATGTATAAAATAAACTCTCATAAAACACTTGTGTTATTTTAATTTATCCCAAAATCATGACCAGCAGTGCTGTACATCTGGAGAATTCTATATAGACAGTTTATGTGAAGACATGTAATTTTTTAATGGTGTAAAAATATTAAATTAATTATAATACTACAACTGATGATAATAATACTAATAATAATAATAATTATTATTATTATTATTATTACATAATATTCAGTTGTATTATTTATTTTATTTTTACAAAGTTATAAGCTTAAAATAACTGGTAAGAACAATTGTCTTCATTAAATTGCCCTGAAATGCTAGGACAAAAGCCTGTTATTGAAGAAACACGGTCTATGCCTCTGATCTTTCTCAAATTATTGTGCACATGTACAATCTTTTTTTGCTACCTCTGATCATGTGCGGGTGGCATGTAATAGGATGTGGACGTTCTCAGTCATGGGGTCACAGTGATCACAATGGCATGGTAAAAGCCTGCTCATTTGCTAATGGTCTTTAGGCAATGCTGTTTGTTTCACATCAGCTGAGTGGACGAGCAGCTTCATTTGCTGTGGCTGTCTGCCAGTGCATCTCTCTCTCCTCACATACCCACAGGTCTATTCAAGCTCAAATATATAAACAATGATTTTGCCATCTCGTTATCATTGCAGACAGAGAAATTAAATATTGATTCTCCTCACGGGGAAAAGGAATTGCAGTGCAGAAATTACCTATTCTCCCTCTTTCTCGCCGCTCCCAAGCTGTTTGCTGTCACATTTTACCTCAGGAATTTGTGGCTAATTTTGACTTTAATGGCTTTTGCTGCCTATGAAGATGAAGGAGTCCACTTTTTTCAGAATGAAGCACCGAATGTTACAGTAATCCATGCACAGCGCAAAAATAGACACACAAGGGAGAATAATGTGTTATATTCTAGGATAGGTATAATTATTGTGCAAATCATTTTGCCACATAATTTATATGAATGAGTCAAGCTGATAATGCATTTTATTATGTTCTCCACCTACTTTTCAGGCCACTATGTTCCTGTGGACCTAATCATGTATGAATGAAAAATAAGTGGTATGTTTAGTCAGGCAAACTAACTATTTACAAGAACATACAACTATAACAATCATAAGGTGCATCATGTTATCTACATCTTATTCATCTCATTCTTATTTTTTTGACAATAGCAATACGTGAGAACAATAGTAACTTTGTTATCGATTGCATTATTGGGCTTGTTCTCTTGTTTATTGTATATTTGTGTTTGTTTGTTTTTGGTTGGTTGAACATTGAGGCATGCTAAACTGATTGGGAAAGCTCCTATATATATATATATATTAGGGGTGTAACAATACGCGTATTCGTATCGAACCGTTCGGTACGAGGCTTTCGGTTCGGTATTCGGTACACATTACGTACCGAACGGTTCGTTGGACCATTTTTTCTGCCGACCAAAATTTCGTTATTTCAAATGAAGGTGCGTCGCGGGTGGCAAGTGCGCTCATAGAGGCTGGCGCGACCACAACATCAACTGGCAAATGCAATGTAAGGAACGAAACTGAGCTACTCTTATTGTGTTTGTGTGGACCGTTTATCAGTTTTGACCTGTGAAGCGGGACTCGCGAGCCCTATGCGCGAGCCTGATCAAGCAACACCACACAGCGCTAAGAGATCCAGACCAGTAAATAAAGCATTTGAATTTCAAATGCTTTTTGAATTCGCCACTGAAGTAATAACATCGCTGCGAGATCTAGTGAGAAACATTCACATTTCTCTGTTATTAACGGATCAAACAGCGCTGACGTGGAAACCAGGAAGAAACATCGGGCCATGAATGAACTGGCCGGTGTCCACAGATCAGCAACATTCACCGTGGAATGGATTTACTGTAGTAACACTAACTGCAAGGTATGGAAGTTTGTCAGGAATTGTGGGCTATAATGCTTTCAAGTAACATTACGTCGGTTTTATTTTGACATTATGAATACAATTGCTGCCCTCAAATGTTAATCTGAACTAAAATAAATCTTTGTTTATAACTAGCCTACTACTACAATAATAGTACATTTCATTTTGTCCAAGGAGCTGTTTTGTTTTATATGCTCATAAGAAGAGTCAAGTATAGCTCCATTATTGCTCAGTAAAAAAATCACAAAAAAAAAATAAATAATAATAATTAAAGGAAATTTCTCTGGCATTTATTTATTTTTGCTGTAGCCTATGGAAAACGTACCGAACCGTGACACAAGTGTATCGTATCGAACCGAACCGTGAATTTTGTGAACCGTTACACCCCTAATATATATATATATATATATATATATATATATATATATATATATATATATATATATATATATATATATATATATATATATATATATATAATAAATATATATAATAATAATAATAATAATAATATATATATATATATATATATATATATATATATATATATATATAATAATATATTTGTTTTGTCTTAGTACAGTCTGTTTTTTTGTAATATGTATAACACACATAATTGAATATAATTGGTAACACTTTATAATAACTGCACGCTACTAATCATTAGTTAAGCATTAGTAAACAGTTAATTCATCATTTATAAAGCATTAATATACATTAATAAGCAGTTTATAAATACAGTTATAAATGCTGTATTCTTGATTTATAAGCATGTCTATAATGTGTTTAATAATTGTATTTTCTTAATTTATTAATGATCACTTTATCATTTTTAAATGAAGTATTGCATTATTTACAAACCGGTTATTTAGGAGTTGTCAGTGGCTAATAAGATCACTTAGAAAGTGTAAGTAAATGTAGTAGATTCAGGTAGTTATAAAGCATTTAGTAGTGGTCAGTTAACTATGTTTGTGAGCTAATCTAAAGTGAGGACTAGTTATGCTTTGTAAAGCATTTATAAAGGAGATTTAAAGACTCAGTTTTCTTCTAAACAGAAAAAGTAAACAAATACAACACAGCGATACAGAACATAAAAATATTAACAGCCTTTAAATCTTCTTTATAAACGCTTTACAAAGCATAACTAGTCCTCACTTTAGATTAGCTCACAAACATAGTGAACTGACCACTACTAAATGCTTTATAACTACCCGAATTAACCCTGAATTACAGTAGAAATACATGTTAATAAACCATTTATTAACACACTAAGTAACTATTACTATATGTCTGAATAATAATATGTATTTAAACAGTTTATTAATAATTTACTTACACTTTCTAAGTGATCTTATGAACCACTGACAACTCCTAAATAACCGGTTTGTAAATAATGAAATACTTCATTTAGAAATGATAAATTGATCATTAATTAAGTATGAAAACACAATTATTAAACACATTATAGATATGCTTATAAATTAAGAATACTGCATTTATAACTGTATTTATAAACTGCTTGTTAATGTCTATTAATGCTTTATAAATGATGAATTAACTGTTTACTAATGCTTAACTAATGATTAATAGCGTGCAGTTATTATAAAGTGTTACCTATAATTATAGAATTAAACTATGTCAAACAAATCTATTCTGGATACAATGTGTGTTTGTCTGTGTGTTAATCGTTTTTTGTTCCTCAGCGGTAGATACTGTAAGTCCAGCAGCTGCTGTTTTATGTTTTTCAGGGCCTGTCTGATATGAATTACTCTGATGACTGTTTTTGGTCACAGTTGATTTTGTAACACTGCAGCCTATATTTTCCCTTCCATTATGCTTTCAAACTGTGTTTGTATAGATTTACATTGATTTTGGCTCTGTCAGTCATCATTTGCACTTGTTTGAGGTTTACGTAGCTGCATGTATTTCTGTTAACGTTGACAAACAGTAATATATATACTGTAGCTCATGTCAGTTGCTGTACAACAGCACAGAATCTGTTCATTTAGCAGTAGTTTTGCGATCAATACAGTTTAATCTGTAGGTCATTAAATAGCCAAGGGCCAGTTTCAACCAAAACAGATTAATCCTAAACCATCACTCAATGAGAAATCAATATCAGTTTAGGATTTAGGCAGGGCTTTAGTGATGCACAATTATATGCAACTACAAATTAGATTTAAAAGCACATTAGTATTGTTGTGTTGAAACAAGAACAATCCTACAGGTGGGCTCCTACAGCTATTAAATAAAAAACATATTTAGAATACCTTAATACTCATGTTTTGTGCTCATCATTAAAAATAATTAAACACATTCAAATCACATGCCAGTGAAAAATACTTTTCAATCCCATTCATGTACAATCCCAATATATCTCGTAGTGATACTTTTTTAATAAAAGCTCCTCACTTAAATGCATTCCTCACATATCATTCTATAACATACTTCATTGCTGTATTTATCTCTGTATAAATCATTGTAGAAGGCCTACTGGAGTCATTCTGGTCACTATAGTAATATAGTAGGCAACATGATCGCATTGTAGATTGCTGTAAATCCTCACAAATTCAAATTGTTACCATGCATGTGTGTTTATCTTTCAGAGACATTCGATGAGTTGCAGTAGAGGAGGTGGTTGTCCTGGTCCGAATGTTAGCTCACTGCAGACACCTGGAGATACCAGCTTTTTCTCTAACCAGCTTGCTGTCCCCACAGTGGAGTTCACATACTCAGAATTCCCTAAAATAGAGGTACATGCACACACACATCCAAATGTGTGCAATATAAGCACATTGATAATCCAATCATTCATTAAATTCACTGTAAGTTCAGATGACGTTAACAATGAGCAACCATTCCCTGCACAAGTGTCCTCAGATAGGGAAAATGTTTTCAAGAGGCTGACAAATAATAGCCTAATGGACACCATACGTTTCAAATGCTCAACATTTTCCCATACACGAGCACTAGCTTTAGACACCAAGATGAGATGTATTTGATATTTTATGTCTTGATATTTTATCATATAATGTGATTCATATCATATATTTAAAAATGATGATTTCATGATAAATATAGTATGGTGATTATCTCAGACATCCAATGTAATACATTATGTTGAGCATTTGAATCTAACCATGTCATCAAATGGAAAAGTCAGCCAGTTTTTTATTATCACATTAAACATTGTGCCTTTAGCCCTAACAGTAGATAAGTGCTTTTTACCCCAAATACCATACTTTTACAGATTCTTTAGTCTGTACAAAATTAATGTCTTAATGTATGGTAAATTTACCATTCTCATTTGCTACATAAACCTGTAACATAAATTAAAAAAAAAAAAAACTAAAAAAAAACATTGAGTATCATATCAACTTCATGTCAAGGATCAGCCAAATATCCACTCGCATAGTGAAATGTGGATGTTTAGAAACGTTTTTGTGTCATTATTATAGAGTACAAATGTTTGGAGTAAAATTTTATCAAATGAGCCTTTACCACTGTGTGCTTTTTGCCACATATACTCTATGAGAAAAAAAACCCAGAAAAAAAAGACATAAAAATCAGTATTGAAACCCTATTGTTTTATATGTATGTATACAGTGGTGCAATTATTGCTTTTGACTTGAGTGATCCAGTCCAATTGGATCACTTTAAAATTCAAATAGGTTTCATTCAGACATCTATCCGGAGTTAGCAAGCATTCCCAGAGACCTGCAAGAGGCCTGACCCTAATGCTTTCCTACACTTCAGTGTGGATTCTTTGGTTTAGCACAGGCTGTCACATCGTTCCCCTGCACCCTCTTTGCCTCATTATGATACGTGAGGAGCAGTTTCCTGTCACATAAAATTACGTTCCTTGTTCCTCTGTCTCACAGAAGCACGGTCAAACCCCAGGACTCCTTTACAAGCGGCTTCAGTGTTGCGTTCCATCTGCCACAGCCCTGATGTCTTATCCGTTATGTCTTTTCAGATGTCACATGCGAGTGTGTCCCAGGAGAAACAAGCTCTCTCTTCCTTTAAAATAAACACTCAGGAAGCTTGTCAACTCAAATTGCATACATATGTCCCCTCATTTTTTCATTGTACTTCATCTTAAATGTTTTTATGGTGCATTTTTGTACTTCCTCACTACAATGGAGATGTAAGAGTTAAACATTTCACACACAAAGTGACTCTTTTCCTCTCTCTGGACAGTACATCTTTCAGGCTCTGTCTCACGCTGTGGTGGTTGACACTTTCTGCATGCTGACTTGTACATCTGTCTCATCCAGCACACATGCCTGGCTAAGCATTTGCAGTGCAATGCTGGTGTGCTTTAAACTGTGAATGTAACCTTTTCTTGGCATTCAAGCCATCAGGCTGCATTAGCACTGGGGGTGGCTGGTGTGTTTTGGAACAACACGGTCTGTGCTGTGACATCCAGCTCCCAGCATCCCTACTTCTGCTCTGTGTCGTGTGCCTCCGCCCCAGGAGCCGTCGCTCTCCCTGCTAGCAAAATCAAAATGACGTGTGGGCCTTCATATGCTAACTATACTTGCAGTGCCCGTGAAAAGAAAAAGACTCTTTAATGTCAGTTAACTTAAATGTAAGTGAAACCAGGGTCATTATAGTGCAAAACACATAGAACAAAATTGTTAAACTTTAAAATGAAAATGAAAACGGAAAATACTCAAATAAAAACTAATTCAAAATATTTTAAGAAACTATAATAGAATCTCAATTTGACTAAAATAACCCAGAGTTAAACATCTCTACAGATGAACTGAATTACAATAAGAAAATTTAAATAACTTATTTCAAAAGTATTCACCCTCCTTAAAGTGTATACACTTGTTTACACTTGTTGTCATGGTTATTCATTGTATCATTGATTATCACACACCTGTTTCTCATTAAGTTAATTTCACCTTAGTGCCAGGTGCAAATCAAACAAGAGAGTGAAAAAAACAAACAAAAAAAAAAAACCCGGAGGGAGACTCAGTGTCCGGCAAACATTAGATATACGAATCGCTGAACAGTTGTGTAAATACAACATGATTAAATGTGGAGATGATTAACCCTCTGGGGACCAAGCTGTTTTTGGGGCCCTTGAGATGTTCTGACATGCTCTGACATTTGTGCTTTTTTCAGTTATTTATAAACATGTTAATGGCAAAGGTGTAAATTCACTCTATATAGCACAAACAGGCCTACCATAATATGCGAGCAACATGTATGTAGATGTTTGTATTTTTAAGAGAATAATGTTTATGCGTGGTTATTTAAAAAAATAAAAATGAAAGTTGCTGAAATAAGACCACAAAACTCATACAAAATATGTGCCCACAAGACTTTTGACTAATGGATGTTGTCCCTTTCAGTTCTAGCTTCAAAATTATGTGAAAATAGTCTTGCTTTATCGTTCACAAAAAAAAATACATTGATTTAAATGGTGTAAAACAGGTTTTGCTTGGAAAGCCAATATGCGAGGGGGAGGAGTAGTTTACACCTTAGTCCCACCCACTCTGCATAATGACTCTGCATAATTAGCCATTCATTCAGGTGTGACACTGACTGAGCCACAATGCAAAGACAAAATATATATTTTGAAGAAGACTTATATTGACCATTTAAGATTTTGCTTACATCTATCTTGTAAATATGTTTTGCTATTTTATTAAAAAGGTTACAATTACAACAATAATTACAATTTCAGCAATATTTCTGCAAAAAAGTACTCTTTCTTTGTAAAAAAAAAAAAAAAAAGATTATAGGCCTACATTTTATCATATGTATTCATTAGTTTGAATATAGCCAACATTGGAACATCTTAGTCTATGACTTTATTTTTGACAAAATAGTATTTTATATATATTCAGAAAAGCTTATTTGATGTGACAGTATATTCTACAGTAAAAACTGTACCCAAATCTAGTCAACAAAATGTTGTCTTTCATACTTCGCCTGACTGTAACGCAGTAACTGTAACTGTAAAAGCAGTTTATTCTTTCACACACAGACGCGCGATTCATATTTAGGCTAAACACTCTTTACAAATAGACGCGCGATTCATATTATAGAAACGCGATTCATCTTTTTGTTTACATAAGCCTACAACGTTATTCCATAACGTTATTCCACATTAACACTTGAGAAAGGATAACTTAGCCTACCTCACTCCTCAGCGGGATCTGCTCCTCATATCAGCACGGAAAATTTTCTCCATAAGGTAGGCTATATTATGCCTCTTTGTTTACAGCTGATGTGGGGGCGTTTCACAGACTGAAATGGTTCTCAGAATTTGCGTTTGAATAGCACGCGCTCTCCGGGGCGTGGTCAAATTACTTTTGAATGGCTCGTAATGAGCTCGACTGGAGTCGCTCTCTTTTTATACAGATTACAGAAGCTGATAATATTTGTTTTTTATATAAATTACTTCATTTAAAAGCTGCGATCTCAAGCTTTATGCCCGTGGGTCTGTTTGCCTGTTTGACTGAATTTTCGCGGAGTTATAGATAATTTTCGAACGCGTTTCAAATGGGAGTTTACTGACAGAGAGAAGGCAGAAATAGCATCATGTTAGTTTTTCTTTATTTGTCAAAAAGCAAAACACTTTATTTGTATTGTGAGTATACAGAAAAAAAATAGAAACTGAACAGGATCGATTGATGTATTACACGAAAATGAAAGATCAAAATTAACAGAGCATTTTGTGTTTATTTTTCATTGCTAAAAAAAAAAACGAGCAAAACGCGCGGGCGCGTTTTTGGTCCCCAGAGGGTTAAAGCAGCATCAAAACTTTTTTTTTTTAAATCATGTATTTGTTATATACAGAATACGTCACATTTATGAACGTCACCCTCAAATGTATCTGACATCTGTAAATGAGCTCACAAAATAAGGCACAAATTAAATGTAAGATTTATATGTAATTTAATGGACAAATAAATGTGGTGAGTCCTGTTCATTTGTACTCGAAAACGGGGACCATGTTGCATTAGTTTGCAGAGTTCAAATGGAAATTGATCGCATTTAATTATGTATAAAATTACAGATTTTACATTCTGGCATTTGTTTAATGTACTATCATATTCACATTGTTGCACATGGGGATTTAAAAGAAAGCATATTCTTTTTCCTTTGTAATGAGTTAAAGTATGATAGAATTGTTGCAATTAATTTATTTTGGCAACTAATTGAATGTTTAACATTCATAGTTTTTTTGTATTTTTTTTGTATTTGAAACATATCTTTCAGTCTAGGATTAAGAAAACAATGTCAAATTCACTCAGTATTACTTGATCTATTCCACCACTACCTCAATTACATTTATGTACAATTAATTGTATTCAGTTTTGTTGTAGGCACTAAAACAGTCCAGTATTTTACAGTCAAACTCAATTTTATGTTTGAATAACGAACATTTCTTTGCCACCCCATGCTGCTATGAATATCCTGGCTCTGCCACTGTTCTTGTGTATATGTGCCCTCAGTTTCAGTACCTCGTTGTCTAGTGTTGTCTATACATAGCACATTGTTAATTTTGTTGTCCTCTTTGGATTACTCTCTTTTGTTTGTTAAATAAAGTCTATGCTTCTAAATAGATCCGTTTCGCCTCACCTCACCTCATCTTCATCCTCAGCCAATTCGTCACAGAACGTGAGACCGCCGAAAGAATAAGTAATTTATCGCCATTTATCATTTTTTAACGATGAGACTTTGAAATCATTATACTGGGTTGGAGTGAATTATTATAGCCCTTTATATCTACCCGACATGAATGAAGGAACATGGAGGGAAGCTATTCTCTGGTGTCTGGAATGTTCTCACCCCCTGTTGATTTCGTCAGTCACGACCACCGTAGATTTTTCTGATGACTTCCAGTGCTCAAGACCTTCCTCCACTGCTGGTTACATCCAGCTTCAAGTCTTCTTCGTCACTGCTGGTTACGCCCAGCTCCATGTCTTCTTTGTCGCCGCTGTTTAGACTCAGCCTCAGGTCTTCTTAGTCACCACGGTTCTGCCCAGCTACAAGTCTTCGTCTTCATTGATGGTTCAGACTACTCTCAATTGTTCTTTGTCGCTGATGGTCCCGCCCAGCCTCCCATTCTCTCCTCCGCCAAGTAAGCCATCCAGTTCCTCAGTGTCGGCTTTGTTCGTCCCATTCAGCTCCTTGATCCCCTGGCTTCAACTCGGGCCTCCGAGCCCATTACTCCACCTCGGCCCGTCGACCAGTCGGCTTCACCTTGGCTCCTCCCTTCTCTGTATCCACCTGGAACTGTCATCTTACAGCTCCACCAGGCTCCCTTGTCCCTCCGGCTCCACCTTGGACATTTGTCGCTCTACCTCCACCACAGACTTCCAGGCCCTCGGCTGCACCTCGTTCCTTCACCCATTCGGCTCTGTCGGGCTCCTCAGTCCTCACTCACACCAGCTCTGCCTCATTCCTCCTGCACCCTGACTCCACCTCAGGCGCTCATCACCGCGGCTCCACCTACGCCTCCTTGTCCTTAAGTGTCGCCTGGTCTCCACTTCCATTTCCTCCACCCTGGTGGTCTCCTGCTCCATCTGTTCCAACTTGGGGGTCTCAGGTTCCATCTGCTCCGCTCTGGTGGTCTCCTGCGCCGTCTGCCTTGCCCTGGTGAACTCTTCTTTCGCTGGTCCAGACTTTCACCCTCATTCTATGGAGATGTTATGGCATAATGTCACAATCTGTTTCATTTTCAAGGACTTTTAGTTTGTTTTCAACATTTCCTGTTTTTCCATTGTGTTTAAGCTTGTTGCAATGGTTATTCATTTTATCATTGATTATCACACACCTGTTTCTCATTTATTTCATTAGCTCGTGTGTATTAAAGGTGCGTTTATACCATGTCATAATTACCGCAATTACGTGATTTCAACTGGTAAAAAATGCTCACGTCCTCGTAGAGCTCATAATTACAGCTTGTAAGATGGGAGTTGTTTGAGATCTCCATTTGTACCATGCTGCATATTCATTTAGGCACATTGATAGTGGTGCCATAGAAACGCATAATTCCTAGCCTGAGAACGTGAACAGCTCCGAATATAATGTCACGTGTTGTCATCTTGAGACTACGGTAATTACGACATGGATTCAGTTCCTTAATTGTTTGGTGTTGTCTGTGCATAGCACACTGTTACTTTCTCATTTGCATTACTCTCTTTTGTTTTGTTAAATAAAGACTACGCTGATAAATAGATCCATTTCACCTCACCTCACCTTCATCCTCAGACAATTAGACAAGGACGAAATATAGTCCTTTTAGACAAACCTGATACGAATGAAGGAATATGGAGATAAGACAGTATCCCGTGTCTGGAATGTTGATTTAATCAATCACAACCATTTTGTTTTCATTTATTCCGTACATAAGAATATGTTATGTGTGTTAATATATTTTAATATATTAATATAATAAAATATCATTTCATATTTAATTTTTTTATAATAAAGATCCTTGAAAACATGAAAACTCAATCAGGACGTGAGTACTTTTTATAGACACTGTATTGTTGAGTAGATCATTTGTGTGATTTACCTGAAATAGCGGTGCATTTTTTTTTTATTGAACATCTGTTGAATCCACATCAAGCAGAGTGAACTAAACAAAGGGAACTAAACTAGACCAATACAGATTATAGCGGAAATTATCATTTTCATAACTCAAACGTTTTCACAAATCTCTTTGATTAACCTACTCTGGTCTTGGACACTAAAGATGGTAGTCTAATGCAGAGTGACAGATCTGGGAGTCTATCTCCACACATGCTAAAGCAACTCCCTCGCCAGATGGTCTTCATGTCTTGTTTCTGTCTCCAGCCCTGCGGCTGAGGGTTAAAACTGATCGCTAACTCAGAAATCTGCCTGGCCATGCAAAAATCTGTCACCAGTTATTTGCTGGGAGCCTTCCCCACCCAGAGTTACCATCCGGCTCTTGTCCTGGAAAGTCAGAGGTTTGTTGGCTGTGAACAGGCAGCATGTTCAAGTTTTTTGGCCCGAGGTGGTGTATTAGTGTCTGCACAACTAATCTAATTAGCAGTGTGAAACAGCGGCAGCTGGATGTGGTAGATCCGTAGGGTCTCTACGCTTCGAAATCATATGGCAGTTCCCTTTGCTAGCTAACTCTGCTCACAACTGACAGCTACGCAAGGCTTGCCTTAGCCTACACAAGCCTACCATCTGGTTTCTGCCGTTGGCGGTGGCGTAACATGCACATGCATATAGTAGAGCCTCTTCAACATGACATCTATATGTACCAGTAGTATCTAGGCTCTAAGATCAAGTCACATGAAATGAACAATGTATTATTTGCCTTTAAAGGCCTAAACATTGTTTTGTGGGGGTTGAAGAGAGCATTAGGAGACATTAATTAACACTAGAGCTCTTTCCAAGGCGCTTAATTAAATAAAATTAAAACTTTGTTTTAAATACTTCAAGTGAATGTAGGCAATACAACATTATAATGTACAGTATGAAAAATTGAGATTTAAGATTTGCTAAAGATTACATTTACAGTGTGGCACATGGGGATTTAAAAGAAAGCATTTTTTTCCTTTTTAATGAGTTAAATTATGACAATATTGTTGCAGTTAATTTATTTTGGCAACTAATTGAATGTTTAACATTCATTGTTTAATTTGTAACTTTAATAGTGTTTTTAAATATTAAGAAAGATGACAGCAAAGGTATAGGGTAATATATTTGATCAAAAGTAACAGTTAAGACAATTATATTAAGATATAATATATATAAAAAATATTAAGCAGTGCAACTGGTTTCAACATAGATAATAAGAAATGTTTCTTTAGCAGCAAATCAGCATATTAGAATGATTTCTGAAGAATCATGTGACACTGAAGACTGGAGTAATGATGCTGAAAATTCAGCTTTGCCATTAGAGGAATCAATTCTGTTTTAAAATATATTTAAACAGAAAACAGTTATTTTAAATTGAAATAATATTTCACAATATTACTGTTTTCAATTTATTTTGGTCAAATAAATGCAGCCTTGGTGAGCATAAAGAGACTATAAAAAATATGTAAACAACCTTACCGACCCCAAACTTTTGAATGGTAGTGTATATAAACTTATTTGTAAATACAGTTCTCTGGATATAGTGACGAGATACACTGTGTCTTTCAACATAGGTGTCTGGGGAATATTTTTTTTTTTTTTTTTTACATCCTGTCCTCATTTTCCACTAAGGTCCTGTCTTTATGGATGAGTACTCAGTCTGTCAGTGCAATCCTTTCAGTAATAGGCTACTACAATTTTTCTCATTTGAAAGTGCTTTTCGTTCATTTTCTCCCTTTTCTAAATTGTGACCATTTCGCTGAAATGATGACAGTGATCTGCTGGCACGCATACAAAGGGGGACACTGATGTTTGAGAGGCTAGTTTGAGAGGAATCATTATGTTATAGCTGAGAGAAAATAAAATCCATACAAAATTGTGTTGGCAAATGAATATGTTGTGTTGAATATTTCAAGTCAAATTGAATGTTAAAAGTTCTTGTTGAATGTTAAATCTTTTGTCCTTTGGAAAAGTGAGAACTTTGACTTTGTATATTGAACCTGATGCTTAAGTTGCTTAAACTACAAAATCTGAATGTAAACCTATTAGTTAGAATGTATTGCAATCACATATGCAGATGTGTTAGCCTGTTGGTGTGCTCGTCAGGTGCTGTAAACTGAGAAAGACAGATGTTGCATTAGTTTCAGCTAGAGCCAAGACTTCTGATGAGGAAAACTGCTCTTAGATGGATGCTAATAGTTTTGGCATTTCAGTGTCCCAAGTGGAAATCTCATTTGTACATTTGTGTGTGCACATCTCCCTATAGGTTAACTCTGCCTTATATCCAATGTAGCTAGGATCAACTTTCATTTTTGTATATTTGAATAGACACAGCTGCAAATCATTTAACCAGCATCTGTCAAACATCATTTTGTGACCATGCAGATGTCCTGGTCCCTCGGGTTGGCTGGCAATTAAATTAGCCTTATGTTCAGAGTTACTATACTGTCTGCAACGATAAAGTTGTATCCTCTATCTCATTTGTCCAGGACAAGTTTGGATGTATCTGTCATTCACAGGCAGAACTAATTCAGCTCGATCAAGCTCATTCCAGTTTGTAAATTGTTCTTAGAAAAGGCTTTTGATTCTTCCAAACCAATAAAGGGAAAAGAAAAGAGAAAACTACTTTAAGTCTTTAAGTTTTAGGATTTATTGTGTTGTCGACGTTTGTAGAAAATGATGTCGAGATCTTGACAAACAGCACCTTACGAATCCTATGAAGACTGATCCAAAATAAGATTCTAACACAGGTGACTGATAATAAATAGTCAATAATTAAATAATGAACTCTAGACCAAAAAGTAAAACCATAAAAAATGTTACGTGAAATAGTATGTGTTATATGAAATACATTTTTTTTAAAGTCAGCTAGTCACCAAGGTCACATTTCTCATTTTAATTTAGTTTAAAGGCCCCCTGTAATCAAAATGTGAGTTTGTTTAGCTTTTAGAATATGTTAGCGTTAAGGTTATGAATAAGCTGGTGTGTTTTAAAACAATGACAAAATTCGCATTTAGGAGATATAAGTATACAAAACATAGTCTCTCACTTCCGCTAAAATGGATCATGGATTTTTATGACATTCACCATCTCATCACATCTTCTGTCCAATCAAATGCTCTCTAGAATCTAAAGCGTCCCGCCCCCTATATGCTATTAATACCACCTGGCCAAAGCGACCGTTGACACGTCACAGAGCAATATGGGTTGGAGATGTGTGTTCGGTTGCTCAAACACTTGAGTTTTATTCTGTTTTCCAACTGTACGTTGGTTAAGAAGCCATAGCCTTAGCTTCTCGTTTCAGTGGAAATTACATCAACGCATCATACAAAGCTGCGTGTTAAGGCACTTAAGTGGGCCTTTAACTTGATGTATTAAAGGGATAGTTCACCCAAAAATGAAAATTCTGTCATCATTTACTCACCCTCAAGTTGTTTCAAACCTGTATGAATAAATTTTTTCTGCTGAGCACAAAAGAAGATATTTTGAAAAATGTCGGTAACCAAACAGTTGATGGACCCCAATGACTTCCATAGTAGGAAAAAAAAATACTATGGAAGTCAATGGGGTCCATCAACTGTTTGGTTACAGACATTTTTCAAAATATCTTCTTTAAAAATTCTAATTATTAAAAAATATATAAAGATATTTAATTTCACAGCAAAATTACTAAAACTAATATCACCTAATAAAATTCTGAAAAAACAACAAAACAAAAAAAACACTGACATGACAAACAAACATTTAGTCTTTAAATGGATCTGTTGAATAATCATCACAGCTCAAAATATAAATGATAAATATTGATGTTGCAGTGTAATATTGACGTGTGTTTTACTCATGTTTTGTCACAATTGTTCCAACCAATCTTTAGAATTCACACAAAACAGAATAATATTAACTGAACTTAATGTACATTTTTAAAAATGTAATTTAAAAAAGCAATTTAATTAATCCTAATGCAATAAAATAAACCTATAAACACAATTTAAATTATTATTTTACTTGTTTACATGTTGTTTTGATATTGTATGTTTTGTAAAAATATATTTTAACCACAATTTACATTCAAATAATATTGAGATAACATTGATTTAGCAGCTTGTTCATGTAAAGTATTGTGTGTAGCACTTTGATACATTATCGCCATTTATCAGAATCAAAAGCCCCACTCCGGCTTATTCGATAATGGCACCCTGTTTCATCTGTTCCAATAGAAAATCATTTGAAATGCTACACTTTCACTTCTATTGATCAGATAATAAACAGTTAATAGTCCTCTTTGATGGCGTCCTGCGGTCAGATCAGTTAATGATTTCAGTTCCTTTGTCAATTTCCTGTTTTATCACTAGGTTAAAAAGCACAAACGCAGCAAGTCTTCCATGAAGACGAGCAAAATCAAAGAGAGCTGATTTATTTCAAAATTCTTCACACCCACGTTCACAACTCCTGTGTGATTGAGCTAACAGGCTTTTAATTAATTATGATTAATTAGTATTTATGAGAGGCTAATATAATTGCTGCAGCGTTTAGATGAAAGGACCAAACATCTGTATTGAAAAGCATTAAGAATCCGCTATTAAAAGTGTCTGTTTATGAAGCTAATAAGTAATTCAGAATTTATTCTGAGTAATTCTAAACTAGCAAATGTTCAAATATTGTTTGTTGGTTTTAAAAAGCTTGTTGGTTTAATTGCTTTTCCTCATCAAATAGGTACGTTTCATCAGTTATCCTTCCCTCGCAGCATTGCCAGATCATCCATTTATCCTTCATTGCTGCAAAAAAAAAAGAGCAAATAGATGCATTTGGCAGCAGTGAACACTTTGTTTCCCTGCAATGATTTGACTGACTTTTTTGGTTTAGGTTGCGGTTGTATTTTCACTGACAGCAGTGGATTCATTTGCTATTTTTTTTTATGTTAAATTTTTTTACTGAATGTATTTCTGCAAGAATATATGGGAATTAGCTGTACACTAACTGGCGTTTCCAGTGTGTCCTCTACAGTGAAATCCTTCCATCACCTGAGCTTCCTCAGAGGTACATGGCTGGTTAAGTCAGTGATAGATGTGTGAATCCGCAGCTGAGATCATCCTCAGCCTGTCGCTGCATTTTACTGTGTCTTATTATCGCTCGCTCATTGTTAATGAATATTCATATTGCTCCTTGCCAACAATGAACCATTAGTTCTGGTTACTGGGAGATGATGGCACACTAAATAGCTCTGAACCCATTTGGAGAGACTGTCCCGCACGTCAGGGCCGGGCTTTTCAGAGAAGGCAGATATCCAGCCACACGCTGATTACTGCATTCAAAGCCTCATTTTCCAGCTTACATAAACAGCGTGTGTCCCGCTTGCCATGACAGTGAGACTGTGATTATTTCTTTCTGCTCCAGCTTTCTGCCAAACTAGTCCTCTTTCTATATGTTTCTCTCTTACAAACACACATGCACACACACAAACACACACGCACACAAGTTTTGGTTGTAATCTATGTGATCTAACTGAAAAATTAGTAATCCCATCAATCATTTCAATTGTTTATTTGTAAATTCTGGATATTGTTACATTTAATACATTATATTACAAATAAATGTACACTAGCATTCAAACATTTGGGGTCTGCAAGAATGCTTAAAAGAAGCTCACCGTGTCCATGTTGATTTAAACAAAAATATAATACAAATATATTGAAATATTATTACAATTTAAAGGGATAGTTTAAACAAAAAGGACAATTTTGTCATGACTTACTCACCCTTAAGTTGTTCCAAATCTGTATGAGTTTCTTTCTTCTGTTGAACACAAAAGAAGATATTTTGAAGAATGCTGGTAAGCAGACAGCTGACAGAAGCCATTGACTTCCATTGTAAAAAAAAAAAAAAAAAAAAACTGTGACAGTCAATGGCTACCATGTAAACTATCTCTTTAAAATAACAGTTTATTCTAATATTAACTTCCTGCTCAGCTACTGTTCGGACGCTCTTGCTTACTGCTCCGCGTTTTGCTCTATCGCTTTTACATTTTATCTCCTATTTTTTCTATATTTTATTTCCTTTATTTTATTTCCTTTTATCACCTAATTTTAACTTCAGCAAATCAGCACAGTGCTCATACGACAAAGTTTGGATTACTACAAAAATTGAGAATTCTTTTACCCGACCAGCTTACATACCGGGAAAGGAAAACACAACTGCCTACAAGGATAAGAGAAAATGCCTCTTCTGGAATCTACTTGCTGCACTAACTGCCACAGACTTGTGGGGAAGAATGATATTCATAAAGAGCAGTCAGAACTCCTTAAGAAGGATTTCAATAAACTTTTTGAAACACTTAAAAGACTGAAAGTTCAAACATTCATCAGTGGACCACTACCAGCAAGAGGAACAAACAGGTTTTCACGGTTGCTTGGGCTAAATACATGGCTGCAAAAAACCTGCAATATAAAAGCAGTGAACTTCATTGACAATTTCAATCTTTTCTGGAGTCAACGACAACTGTTTCATCGGGATGGCCATCACCCAAACAAACTTGGTTCAAGAGTGTTAAAGGACAATATCTACTTCTCCCTAAATCATCCTTCTGCGGTTTGTGCCAATCCACTCAATCTGAACGGCACACACACATCTGGACACAGCATGAATGACCACGGGACTTCACTTCAGCAGCAAAATGGACATGATAACACCACTCCGCCACAACAACCTCTGCTCACGGACACAATCTCAGCTGAGCCCTGCACACAGAGCTCACCACAGACAGCCATATCAGAACTGCTTGAAGATTCTGCACCCAAGGACGACTTCCTGGAAAACAGCCAGGGAAGCCAGGACAGCATATTACAGCCTCCTATAACACCAGAGCAACAGCCCCTTTCACCAGATACTTTCTCCCTCTCCCCTGCTACGCCACTACTGTGCTTCTCACAGAAAATGGAAGAACTGGTGCATGCTGGAACCAGACTATCCCACTCTTTTGCTGCAAGCCCCCAGATACCAACTAAAAAAAGACAGGCACCACTACCACCAAAGCCTGCGGGCCCAGCTCGCCCTCCCCCTCCTCCTGTGAGAGCTCTTCGGCCTCTGCCACAACGCCAGGGCCCACACCCTCCTCCATCTGCTCGAGGTGAACCAAAAACAACTGATACCAGCTCTCAGTGATATGTGTCGGGTCCCCGTTTTGATAACAGTAACTTTCTCAAATGTTTACAAAACAAGCGGGAACCCAGTGTGCCTGTATCTTTCTCTATTGCTGTTCTATTACATGATAGAAAGTCTAAGGCCTTCAATAGCCGTACAGCAAAGCCAACTAATCTGGTGCCTATTACACGTCAAACTAATATTGCTGTGGGGAAAAGTAAGTCTGTTAAGTTAGCTCTTTTAAACATTCGCTCACTTAAAAATAAATCACTTCTAGTCAACGACTTAATAACCACAAACAACCTGGATTTTATGCTTCTAAATGAAACCTGGCTAGAAGACAGCTGCAGTGCAACAATCCTCAATGAAGCAGCCCCTCCTAACTTTACTTTTATGAGTGTCTGCAGAGCTGTTAAGAGAGGTGGGGGTCTAGCTGCTCTTTTTAAAGATATCTATCAATGTAAGCAAATATCATTTGGGAATTACTTGTCTTTCGAATATCTGGGTATTGTGTTAAAAGGTGCTCCACGCATTTTACTTTTCATTATTTACAGGCCTCCAAAATACTCTCCAGCCTTTGCTGAGGACTTTACAGAACTGTTATCAACAATTACCTCAGAGTTTGACTGTTTTGCCATTGCTGGAGATTTTAACATCCATATAGATAATGCAGAAAACAATATGGCAAAAGAAATCAAAACTGTTTTAAAAACTTTTGATCTGACTCAGCATGTACATGGACCCACACACAATCGTGGACACACTTTAGATTTACTTATCAGTAAGGGTCTAAACATTTCATCGATTGTTACTAAGGATGTAGCACTGTCTGATCATTTCTGTATTTTCTTTGATATATTGATCTCTCCTGCCACTGAAGCTAGATCTGTGTCTGTCAAGAAGAGATGCTTAAATGAGAACACTAGTGTCCTATTTATGAAGGCTATATCTTTAACACCAAGCATATCTGCAGACTCTGTTGATTTTCTCCTTGATTCTTTTAACTCAAAAGTTAAAGGTGTAATTGATGATATTGCTCCTGTGAAAGTCAGGAAGAAGAGTGGCAGACAAAAGGCACCTTGGAGAAACTCAACAGCAGTGCAAAATATGAAAAGACAATGCAGAAAAGCAGAGCGCATGTGGCGGAAGACAAAACTTGTAGTCCATTATAACATCTACAAAGACAGCCTTCATGCTTTCAATATGGAACTAGGCAAAGCTAGACAGACTTTCTTCTCAAATATTATAAACAGTAATTTAAACAACACACGCACTCTTTTTGCTACTGTAGAGAGACTGACAAACCCCCCAAGCCAGATTCCCAGTGAAATGCTCTCAGACAGCAAGTGCCGTGAGTTTGCTTCTTTCTTCTCTGAGAAAATCAATAATATCAGAAAGGTGATCAGCACATCCTTGACTTGCGCTGGGGTCAGACAGATCAAACCACCTGAGAAAGTAGTTACTATGTCTGTTTTCAAAGAAATTGAT
Organism: Leuciscus leuciscus; assembly: GCF_965113295.1. Classification (NCBI taxonomy): domain Eukaryota; kingdom Metazoa; phylum Chordata; class Actinopteri; order Cypriniformes; family Leuciscidae; genus Leuciscus; species Leuciscus leuciscus. The sequence continues at coordinate 17,337,251 of NC_138747.1, read as the reverse complement.
GGCAAAATTTTGGAAGAAACCGTACAGCACCTTAAAACATCAACCTGCGCTCTTGACACACTTCCCACATCGTTTTTCAAAAGTGTGTTAAACAGTTTAGAAGCAGATCTTCTAGAAGTGGTAAATGCTTCACTTCTCTCTGGGAGTTTTCCAAACTCCCTAAAAACTGCAGTTGTCAAGCCCCTCCTGAAAAAGAGCAATCTGGATAAGACCATATTAAGCAACTATAGACCAATCTCAAATCTTCCTTTCATAGGTAAGATCATTGAAAAAGTTGTCTTCAATCAGCTGAACAAATTCTTATGCTCGAATGGATACTTTGACAATTTTCAATCTGGTTTCCGACCGCACCACAGCACAGAGACAGCGCTCATAAAGATAATAAACGATATTCGCTTAAATACTGACTCAGGCAAATTATCAGTGCTGGTACTACTCGACCTCAGTGCTGCATTTGACACTGTCGATCACAACATACTTCTGGACAGGCTGGAAAACTGGGTGGGGCTTTCTGGGATAGTCCTAAAATGGTTCAGGTCATACTTAGATGGGAGAGGTTATTATGTGAGTATAGGAGACCATAAGTCTGAGTGGACATCCATGACATGCGGAGTCCCTCAAGGCTCAATTCTTGCGCCACTCCTGTTCAACCTGTATATGCTCCCAATGAGCCAAATAATGAGAAAGAACCAAATTGCTTACCACAGCTATGCAGACGACACACAGCTCTACTTAGCCCTATCGCCTAACGATTACAGCCCCATTGACTCCCTGTGCCAATGCATTGATGAAGTCAACAGTTGGATGTGTCAAAACTTTCTTCAGTTAAACAAAGACAAAACTGAAGTCATTGCGTTTGGAAACAAAGATGAAGTTCTCAAGGTGAACGCATACCTTCACTCTAGGGGTCAAACAACCAAAAATCAAGTCAGGAATCTTGGTGTGACACTAGAGTCAGAGCTTAGTTTCAGTAGTCATGTCAAAGCAATAACTAAATCAGCATACTATCATCTGAAAAATATTGCAAGAATTAGATGCTTTGTTTCCAGACAAGACTTAGAGAAACTTGTGCATGCTTTCATCACCAGCAGGGTGGATTATTGTAATGGACTCCTCACTGGCCTTCCCAAAAAGACCATAAGACAGTTGCAGCTCATACAGAACGCTGCCGCCAGGATTCTGAGCAGAACCAGAAAATATGAACATATCACACCAGTCCTCAGGTCTTTACACTGGCTCCCAGTTAAACTTAGGATTGATTTTAAAGTATTATTACTGGTATATAAATCATTCAATGGCCTAGGACCTCAATACATTGCAGATATGCTCACTGAATATAAACCCAACAGATCACTCAGATCATTAGGATCATATCAGCTAGAAATACCAAGGGTTCACTCTAAACATGGCGAGTCTGCTTTTAGCTATTATGCCAGCCGCAGCTGGAACCAGCTTCCAGAGGAGATCAGATGTGCTCCTACTGTAGTCACATTCAAATCCAGACTCAAAACACATCTGTTTAACTATGCATTTACTGAATGAGCACTGTGCCAATGTTCGTCCGACTATTTGTACTGTATTTTATTTTTTATTTTTCTAAACTGTTTTAATTATTCTTATTTCTTTTTATTATTTTAATTTCTTCTATGTAAAGCACTTTGAATTGCCATTGTGTATGAAATGTGCTATATAAATAAACTTGCCTTGCCTTGCCTTGCCTTGCCTAATACATTGAATTGGTGCTCAAGAAATATTTATTAGTATTATCAATGTTGAAAACAGTTGTGATGCTTAATGTTTTTGTAGAAACCATGATCCTTTTTTTTTTGGATTCTTTGATGAATAGAAAGTTCATACCAACAGCATTTTTTTTACATAGAAACATTATATTATAAAAGTCCTTACTGTTACTTTTGATCAATTTTTTACATCCTTTCTGAATAAAAGTATTATTTATTTATTTTTTAAATCTTACTGACTTCAAACTTTTGAACAGTAGTGTAAATGTTAGACTTCAATTTTGTTTTTATAGTTTCAACCCAGTCTCTGTTGTCTTCCCTTAAAATATGGGTGTTTTTTTGTAGATAAATTGTGGATAAAATGGTGGATTGTGATCTAACTGAATTTAAACAGAAAAAACAAAAGCAAAAAAAACAACAACACTACTATTCAAATTCATTTGTTTATTTATTTTTCATTTTAAAAATAAATTAATAATATACATGAATTAACTGCTGAAGCAACACTGCATAAGACTGAAGACTTCATAAATTGTATCTTAAAAATAATTGTATTTTGTCAAATGTTTTCACTTGTTTATTAACTTAAAATTTCCCAGCACAGTAACACAAAACACACTTGTGTTAAAGATACATTCTTAAAAATAAAAAAAGTGTTAATATCTTATGCAATGCTGGTGTTTCAAAATGTATCAAGTTTCAAGGTTTTAATTTTTTAGGCATTTTAAATGGAAAACCAGACAAAAATACTGTTTTACTCTACTCTTTACTCAAAAGTACTGCACATCGCGTGCTCATCTGTTATTTGTTTGTTTGTTTGTTTGTTTGTTTGTTTGTTTGAAAGCAGTACAATTTAATTTAAGAACCTATAAGACCTTCAGCACAAACTAAGCTAATTTAAAGTAAAGTTTGGGTGTTTTACCAGAGATTAAAATAGACCCTAGTTTACATATTTACTGCTGTTTGGGTTTAATGACTAAATAAAGATATCCAGGAATTTTTATTATCTTATTTGTGAGAAAAGCGTTTTGTATAGCAAATTACGTTTTATTGGGTCTCTAAACGGTAATATGAGGCTGTTGAATTTTAATTGCTTGTTGCAGAATTGCCTGTGGACTGGCCACTCCACTGGTAACAAGGTCGTTTTGTGTGTGTAGAATAAACAGCAAGCGTTTCCCTGGCTTATGGTAGCTTCAGCTGGTTGGGGTTTGACTGTCAGATCACATTTAAACCTGTAGACTCTTCCCGAAGTGAGCCTAGAGGTTTCCTGCTCGCTCAGTCAAGAGGAACCAATTCACCTGCCTGAGATATCATTTCTGAGTAACCCAAGCACAGCCCCATTCACATGTAGCCATGGTCTGGAAGTTAGGTTATTATCCTGAGAGCCATGTGTTTATCTATTTGAAGAGTGCCGGCCTTCTGTCAGATATCTGAGCAAAATTGCTGGGTTCTATTCAAATGGCTACATGAAAAGCCCAGCTTGCCGCCTTGTAACTGAACACCCATATTACAGGACCCAGTTTGTGTGCATGACTTCTGTTCTTTAGGCTAGTGAAGAGTGGTGAAATACAGACGAAAATGATCTGCATTCGCATTTAGCTTGTGCAAGCTCACCTCAAACCAACTTACTGGAGATGTTGCCACACAATCTCCGATGTAATAACCCCTAGCGAGGCTACCGTGCTTGAAAACAGCAGGATCCGCTCTCAAGTGAGGTGAAAAGCTGTGTGGGAAGACAGGCTCTGGGTGTAATGGCTCTAATCTTCAACGCAAATCAGTCTTTGTTGTGCCTCTCTGTGCATCCACTACAAAGAGAAAGACACAAACAGCGGCTATCAAGTTGACGATGCCTCATGACATTCTCATTTTTGGCTTGCATGCATTTCTCATTTTCTCGATTTTTTTTCTCTGTGCGTGTTTGTGTGGTTCAGGTAAACCCTGAACCTCAAACAATATGTCCCCGCAAAAATGCCAATATCCGAATTCCTTGTCCTTGTGGTGACATTTTTTGGTCCCCATTACAACGTCTATACCGGACGCGAGTGGCGCGATGCATAATGATAATAGAACCCATTAAATTAGCGATGTTGTTTACACTGGATGCGACACAACAAATCCCAGACAGTAAACTGATGCATCGTTCTGTTAATGACGTACTTCAAGCACTCGCGATATTTCTTAAAGGAAGCACAAATGGATTTGCAATGATCGCTTTGTCCAGTGTAGACAGCTAAGGGTAGGGGATAAAATATACAGTTTGTACAGTATAAAAACCACTACGCCTACGGAATTACCTCAAAATGATAGGTGCACCAACCTTATTTTGTGTGCGTGCGTGCGTGCGTGCTTGCGTGTGTGGAATTTCTCAGTTTATTAGTTATTTGTATCCATAGAAGCCCAATAGATTTCTGCATAAAATGAAAAAATAAAAAAAACTGGATCATTACTGTTGCTAATGGCTGTTAATTTTTCAGTTCAATAAATTTTTAATAAATGAATTGAATATTCATACTTTACATTTTTTTTATTTACATATAGACTGTGTTGGGAGCAAAGCCTGTTTGATCTGAGTGCAAAACTCCTGACGAGTTTTAGTGATCATGCCTATTTTAAGTTTTCAAAGAGCAATACGTTTAATCTTTGTCCGTCTTTAAAAGTAAGAAAATATTTACAGAGTGTGTAGATAAAGGCTATTGCTGTCTGTCAGATCTTTAGCGTAAGAGGTGCGATTTTGATGCCATTTAAAAAAAAATCAAAAATCAATACCAGAGCCATCTGGCCCAAGGGCTTTCCCAGTAGGAAAGCCTATGATTGCAACAGGTATCTCTTGAATAGTCATTTCAGATTTCAGTGCTTCCTGTCCAGCTTTACTTATATTTGGAAGGGGAAGCTTATTGAAGGAAGACAGACATTTCTGCAGGCTGAGTATAGAGCTTGGATTCAAACAGTCTTAAACAGTCAATGATATCCTTGGGATTTAGTGTTTTGCCTGCCTATTTCTTAATTTTATGACTTAATCTGCTGGCATCTGTTTTTTTCCCCCACAGCTCGAAGTGTTTTTTCCTAACTTAATTAGAATATATCTTATTTTATTCATATTTGAGTGTCATTTTTTCCACTTACTCAGGGCTGCTTTATCCTTGTATTTTTCTTTACCTACAGGGATACAGCGGCTCACAGCATCCTATGTGACTTTACACTAATTAAGCAGAGGGTAAACAATAACAACAATAAACAAAAAACACAAAGCTAGTTCCTCCTGACTTTTTTCTCCAAAGGAAGCACAGGACTTTTTCATTAGTTTCCTATGGCCGGTAAATTTTGACTGCGAAGTGCAAACAGCCGAAGTGTGATTTTTTTTATTTTTTTTATTTTTTTATGACCACTTAGACTCATCAAATAACTTTTTTTTGGTCATATTTAAAAAACAAACAAACAAACAAATAATTTCTATAAAAATTAAAATGGTCAAAAATTACCAGAAATCTTTCAATCATTTCACATTGAATAAAGTCATCAGCCAATTGTTATCCAGCCATCAAATGGTCAGTGCTATTTGGAAGCTTCTATTATTTGTGCTAAAACGTTTCTGTGACCTTCAAACATCAGAGTGTGTTTTACAATCATCCGTGTTAGACAGAAAACGTGACTTTAATAGACATTTTCAAGGATCTACTATACTTCTATTTCAGAAGTGTATTATGACAGTTAAGCCTACCTATTTTGACAACCTTGTATGGGTGTATGTTTTAATTTTTATTCTTCATGTTTTTTGTCTCCTTTTTTTTAAACCTAGAGAGCATGTTTTCTCTCTGAGGCCTTTTTCCCTCCTGAGTCTTCATTAAGAGAGACCTTGGATCCAGCCTTCAAACTCCACGAGAATATTGCCAAGGTAAGACTATCCTCCTCCTTTCACTACAAAAGTGCATTAGTGATTATTTCGTTTGTTGTTGGCTGGCTGGTTTATCAGGTACTGCAGTGTTGAATGCCTATAACTGTTATTAGGATTTTGTTTTGAGTGGAAGTCTTTCTTGCTTAACTTTCAAGTGCTAATTGCACAGCTACACAAATCATAACTCAAGAGACAAATGCAGTGAGGAAGCAAAACAAATAACTTCAAAAGTCATATTTTCTGGTTATTGGCAGCTTGTTTATGCTAAATCTTTTTTGCATTTTCAAGTGTATGCGATAAACAATCTTTTTTCTTTTTCTTAAACCTTCCTTTAAGATGTTCCTTTCTGTTCTCCAAACTATATTCTCTTGATACATGTCTGCATTTTAATGTCTAAATGCACTAGACATTTTGTTTATTAATTTTAAAAGTTTATATGTGATAATTTGTGCACTACATTAAAGGCACATTATGCAAGATTTGTACCTTAATATAACAGCTTTGAAATCATTTTGATGGTAAACAAACTCGTAGTAGGGTGAATCATCCCGATAGCAAAGCGGGGAGGGGACGCTGGCAAAACCAACAATGCAGGTTTGAGAGGTGGCGCCCCGACAAATCTCGCGAGAATCACGACTTGCTTCACGGCACAACCTCACATACATCAAAAACATATGAAGCAGCCTCTATGGAAGACACTAGCATGTATTTCAGACGTGAATCATGGCAGAGTCAACGAAGAAAGCGCGGTCGGAAGAGTGCAGAGACGGCTCTGCGTGAGTGGTATATACGACAGTAACGTTAAATACAAGTACTCCACAGCGACTCTAGGGGTCGCTGTTTGAGAAAAACGGAAACTGCATAGTGTGCCTTTAAAATAATGTAAAGAAAGATGTCACTTATCGATAGTAAAATGTGACTCTATAGAATTTATTTTGGTGTCTGCAATGTTACTCCCAAAAGCCACTTCTTAAACTACCACTAACCCTTGAAAGTACTAAGTCAACATGAATTCCGATTTGCTAACTGTTACTTGGGATGAATTTAGGTGTAAATTCTTTTCTTTTCTTTTTTGGAAATTGATTGGATCACACATAAAAAAGGGCATTACATACTAGAATGAATCCTGACTGAATACTATTTGGCTAATGGTTAGTGTTATCCAGTAACTCATGCTGTCTAAGCAACTAAGTAATTTGTTGCACAGAAAGAGGAAGTGAAGATAATGAATCATTTACATTAAGATGAGGAATGTGTATGAAGAAAGTACATTTCCATTTTGATTTCATGTTCCAATCCACAGACATTGATTGCATGGCTTCTGACAGCCTGTTCCCCACCCCGGCAGTCTGTAGAGGAAAAACATGCATGCTTAGATTCAACAACAAACCCTGTGAAAATGTTATGAAATATAGATGAAACAGGCTGGATATTTTATCTTAAAAAAAGTTCTCTCTCTCTCTGCCAGTTATGGCCACAGCATTAACGGCAGAAAGAAATATGAGCATCATTAAAGTTCCTCATCACAGTCAAGGAGATATTGTTCTGCACCATGAATTATTCAGGCCGCTTGAAGACAAACTGGCAATGACACAAAGAGTTGTGGGACAACAACGCATGCTACTATAGATGAAAGGCTTTCAAAGTGTCCGTTCATTGTCTTGTCTCTTCCAACTACACATTCAAAAGAGTATATACAGGAACATTATATACGGCTGTAAATATTTAGTGTGGTTTTGAATTCAGCGAGCAGATTTGGAAGTGTCAAAATATCATATTTCTCAGAACAATGGGCAGAAAGGTTGGGAAACTTCCCTGAATAACAAAACAAGATAGAGAGGGTAAGATCTCAGGCTGTGAAAAGCATTCAAAGACACACACACTCTCACACACTGGTTTCAGAAAAGGGGGAACAGTGTACAATAAAGTTCATTAAGTATCATCAACTAACAATCAAACTAAATTTGGTAATGTAAGTTTATTTTAATTACATTTTTAATATAGATTACTATATTAAATTAGTTTATTTGTTACAATGTTTATTATGTTCACAAAACATAAAATGTTATTTTACGCAACTTTATTAAATTCACCTAGATTAAAACAATTCTCCAAAAATATTGTTCTTTGTTATTTCTATTTTGACTAGAGTTTAGCATGGGACTAGATATGACACTGTAATGCCGTGATCAGACTACACGATATCAGTCCGATTTTGGCACAGTCTGTTTTACGTATAGTGGAGTAGTGGTTCATAAACAACAGTTTTATCTCGTATAGTGTGTCATATAGCGGACGATAACCAACACCATGTCTGCGATGCTTCACAACGTCATGACTTTAATTTTTTCGGTCCTCCTCAACGAGTTCCGTCACATCTGTGACATTGACCAATAGGAGCACAGCTTTCAAACATGGCAAAACGATGGAGCGACGATGGTATTGGTTTAGTCTCGTGTAGCCAGTCCTTCAGGCTGACGGCAGGAGGTCTGGACTCCATCACAGCTTTCATTGGCCAAGGACCGCCCAAGAGGCCGTCTGACTGACATGTAACGCAACCTATTACAGTTCATGTTTAGGGGCGTGAAAATGTAAAGTTGATGTCCCTACAATAACAGACCGGTGTGCATCTAATCAATTATTCATTCAAGAAATTTGTGCAAGTTTACTGCAACAATTCACATACTTTTGAAAATCCAGCGTTTAGTTGATCCTGGTAAGCGCTCATTGTAACAGTTGTAAACACAACGCTTTCTTCTTCCACGAGGGGGTTTGGCATCATGGCGGTTTGTTTCAGGGCGGACCGTTAAAGAACACAATACACACGTCTCCCGGACATCCAGTAGAATTCAAACCAATCAGATGACGACTTTGAAAATCCTGAAGTGTTTCCAGTTATGTGTGCCGTATGCATCAGTCGTTCAGCAATTGGTCCGTGGGCGTGATGTCTGAGGCTGAGACTAGTAGGTGGAATTATGCCATGGATGAAAGGTTCATGGAGCTATGGCAACAATACTCCTGCCTTAATGATGTTTCCTCGAGGGCTCTACCATGGCAGAGTGAAAAAAGATTCATAAATGCTGGCGAATGATAGCAGAGGCACTTCAGCAACCTGGTGAGAGTAGAGGTCTACACAGAGCAACATATTTTAAATGGTCAGCCAGGTCTGGGTCGGGTCCCAGGATCTGTTTAAAATTGTGTGTAATACCCGAGTCGATCGGACTCTGAGAACACCCGGCCGTGATCAGAGTCAGTCAGCGCTGCTTGTTTGTTTTTTGTAACTTGCAACTTGTAAAATTAGGATAAGAAAAGTGTGAGCTGGGAGATAAGGTTAAAAAAACACAAATTGCGTTAAAAATCTTTTCAGGTTGCTCCAGGCAGCTAAAGCGAATGTGCAGTCTCAAGCGTGTCATGTTTCTATGGCAACCAGAGCTTCTGCAGTGACACAATGACTTTACCAATTGACGATTGACTCTTTTACTTAAAAGGCGGGACTTATTCCGCCAAGCCGCACTTTACATTTTCTCCCATTTTTATAATAATATGAATGAACCATCTTGTTTAATCTTAAAGTTTTGGTGGTCAGACCCGGCGCAGAGAGCACAGAGATGATAGCAAATAAATATTGCTAACGTCAGCAGCCATGGCACTGAACGATCGTTATTATTGTTCAAAAGTGCAAACAGTCAAAGTTATTATGCGAGTTAACCCGAGTCGAAATGCAAATCTGCAAAGTTGCATTTGTCATCGGTTACCGTGACATCAAGTGGACTTTTAAAGCTGAAACAATGAGTGGATTAAGCATGCTTGGAATAACAAGAGAGGAATAACATGGATAGAAATTTCTTGGCGGAGGTTTGTAATGCATCACAGTCAGGTACGAAGAAGGGATACGACGGCTACTAAAATTAGGCAAGACAAAAAGTTGTATTTTTCACAACTGGTTTATTGACTTGTTAATAACAATTTAGTGTGGACGATGCTTGGGTGAGGAGCAACGTGTAGTCTGACATATTTCTTGTCCACAACACGACAAGAATTTAGGAGTCAAATTCGCATAATCTGACACAGTGATTATTGTAAACAGACAAAAATATTGTGTAGTCTGAACCCCAAATTAATATATTTGGTCTTGCTGAATAGATCTGCTAAGATACTGCTGCTGTGGATGATGATGATGATGATGATGATGATGCTGCTGTTGATTATTGCTGCTGATGATGCTGCTGCTGCTGCTGTTGATTATTGCTGCATATTCAACCAAAACTAATCAGCTGTGTAGTTAACAATGTTTCTGTCAGGACCACTATCGTCAAATACGATTGGCAATTAGCATACAGTTTGGATTGGCGGTATGGTTCTGTTCTGGGCAAGAACTCCCTGTAGCATCCATGCAGCCTAGCATGGATAACAGCAGGGAGAGCAGCAATAACCCCTCTTAGGGTAAACAGAACAGAACCAACATGAATGTATTGCAGATATAATTAATTCAAGATTTTAAAGTATAACATAATTCGAGAATTTATTCTGATTCAAGGGGAATCAGAATGCCATACTGACCTGCCAGAACTGACGCTACGCTTAATGATTGTCAGAAGGTTGCGTTAAGGACCCGTCAGCCTGCGACATCTAGAGTTTCATGACAGAACTTGGTATTTCAATATATTGGATACAATACCGTGTTCAATACAAGTTAAGCTCAATAAACCGCTTTGATGTTTCTTTATTACACAATTACTACACATTAACTTCCACTTTTCTTTAAAACAAGAAGAAATCTGCTTTTCATGAATTTAAAATAAGCACTCCATTAATAAAGGCATCTTTACACAGCCTAGTTAAGGCTGCTCTAAAGCGGCTCTGTTTCTGCTCAAAATTCTTTGTAAAGACGCAGTGCCACATAAAAGCCGGTTTGACACACCTCAGCTCCTTGAATCAAAGGCGACTCTGATACTGTTCAGTGTAAATGAACGCGAACTTGTGCCGCCCTAAACGTCATTGTAAGAAATTAGAAAATAATTAACAGTACCACAGAATTATGACTAACAACAAAGCGTGAGATATAGGACAGAGAGGAAATAATAAAAAAATGAAGAATTTTTATTTATTTTGAGTTTTGAGTTTATTTTTTCATAATTTTTTTATTACACTTTATTTTATAACATTTTGTTAAAACTGTAGTTTTAAAATAGTAATGTTCAAAGCATCGTTTCCCACAATTTTAATTCCTGTGTAAATGCATTTATGCCGCTTCAGAGAATCATTAAACACTCTGTGTAAATGCACATTTTCTTGATTTTATCCCGCTTCAGGATTTATGCCTTAAAACATGTAGCATTTTGAGTCGATTCATTGATTCGTTGATTAATTCAATGTGATTCTGACAATTTAACTCAAACTGTACATTAAAAAGATCATTTGTAAATGTGTGCAGTGATTTGTTGATACAACGGAGTAGGCTACTCTTTGGTGAATACAAAAGGAAGGATACATGATTGTTTATAATTCATAATTCTGTCATGTATGTTATAGAGAGTAAAAATTGGATTTATTCTGCCGACGTGCAGAACTTTCACACTCACAGTCACCTAATCCTCTAGAGTACATCTTGTATAAATATGCCCTACTTTCCAAACAGTTCGAGTTCTTAGTCACATTGGCCCTGTAATGATGCCGTAAGGGTTGCCGTTTCCTGCCTTCCATGAGCTCAGCGTGACTCTAAAGCTAATATTAATGAATCCTAATGCCTCTTGAGAGTTTCCTTAATATCACGTGACCTGCAGTCACCTGCCAGCCTTTACCAAGTTGGCGTTCCAGTGAAATAACAGCTACGGACATCGTTAGTTTGAGCTAGATTTCATACGAAAACTAAACTCAAGTAGCCCCCTGATGCCAGCTTAAATCTGTGGAGGCAGACTTGAATTGATGGGGTGTGAGAGTTGGGTACCAGTGCTGTCTGATGGTCTCCAGCTGCAGTACAAGCACACTTGAAATCCCCAGGTCCCTCTGTAAGGCCAGGGCTGTTGTATCTGCGGTGTCACGCTTCTCTACGCCTCCAGGTCCCGTAGGACCTCGGGCCCGGGCCGAACTCTCTTTTTCTGCAGGCTGAGGAGCCTTGGGAGTTCGTTCCACAAAGCTTATCACATCCTCTGCTCATTTTTCAACCCCATCTTTACAACCACAGCTGGGCTGGGTTGACGGGAGGACAGAGGGGCCGAGTAGTACAGGGTGCGTTTGAGTCAGTTCCACTCAGCCTGGCACGAAAGCCTGGCATCGATCATTTGAGCCACAGGTATATGTACACTCCATCACCCTCACAGGGTCCACATGCAGCATACCAACACTCTAGGGCTCAGAGCCTCTGTGCTGACTACCTAGAGTACCGCTTTAAAGATCGCTCATTCCCTTAATAGGTTAGTTTGCCCTCCTTTTAGAATGTGTGTTCCATTTGCAATATTGTAGTGCTTTGAATTGTTTGCCTTGGTCCCCTTTTCCTACTTTTTTATGTTATAAACAAGACAATGCCTAGTCTGGCGATGCAAGTTGTAGAAACTCTGTTATATATATTTTTTTACAGAATGCGCAAATGTTGGAGTAAAAACCTAATAATTGGTTAACCTTTAAGTTACATTACAATGCTGAAAAAGTACAAATGGTGTAATGGTACATACAATTCTATAAATGACATTCCCAGAAGTTTCTGCATGTAAATAAATAGTTACATTTTATTAAAATAGTTTCTGATATACACTATTGCTATTTTTTATTTTTTATTTTTTTTGGTCAGTAAGGTGACTCCGTGACAATAAGAGGCTTCAAAAATATTTTTACTATTTTACCGTCCCCAAACTTTTGTATAGGGTTAAATTTTTTGGTCCATTTATTCCATTATTTTAGTGTCTTGCGTTGCCCTGATGGTGTTTTGTGTTTGTGTTTATGACCCTGTCCCTTAATCTATACTCTAAAGGGGGTCGCACACCGGACGCGCAGCTCGGCGGCGCGCCGCGCAGCGCCACGTCTTTTAAATTCGAACACACTATTCTCTATGAGAGTACACACACTGGCGGCTCCTTTCGGCGTCTGTCCGCGGCGGCTCAGGACCGTGTTTTCAAAATCCTGCCGCGCCACAGAGCGCCATTCACATAGTTTTATATAAAATGTACATGTGTGTGTCTCAAATCGTAGTTAATGTATATACGGACTTCACCCTGTGCTGCAATATACATTTAGTTTTATATTTATTTACAGAAATCAGAAAATTGCTGATGTTATCGGATTTTCAGGTGACAGTTGTCCTAGACGTGGCGCGGCACGGCGCTGAGCTGCGCGTCCGGTGTGCGGCCGCCTTAAGGGAACTATACTATTTTTCAGCAAATTCAGCAAAATTAGACTTACCACATGCATACCACATACTTAAACTGAAATGCTCATATATATTTGCAGTGCATGATGGGTAACATTTGATTCTTTGACAGTTCACTATTCATCTCACCGTGGATAAAATGCAAGTGTCTCCAGAACATGAAAATGAAGTTTTCCAGAATAGACCTTTGAGTATGATGCCCAGCAGAGCATTCACTAATGGAAATGGGTTTGCAGATGCGCGTGTAAGAAATGTGCCTCTGTTTTAGGCAGAACTTACAAGAGAGATGGACTCATACCACCCAGAGATTCTTTCAAAATGAACTTGCCATGCGTCGCTTGCCCTGGGAATCAGCCAGCCAGAAACGGCGGAGGAGTAGGAAGCATGAGAGAACACGAGCTGCCAGAGAGAGGAAGCTGTGAGGTTGAGAGCAGCTGCTGGTGTGATTGAACGTCCCAGGACAGCCATTGTTATGTGTCAGATGGAAACAGTGGTGGCGGTGAAGACTGAAGGCTTGGTATTGTACTCTGACAGCCTGAGTGACACTAGCCGGGCAGGGGAAGAAGGGTGAACGAAAGATTCTGCCAGCTTTGCTTACATGGCACCTGGAAGGGGCAGGAATCTGCTGATGGACTCCATGGGGAACGTCTACCTGAGAAGCATCTCAATTTACAATCCCTGCCCTTGAATCAACTCATCTGTTAAAGGGCACCCAGAGATCCCCATCCAGAGACCTTCAGACGAGCGAGTTATGAATAAGTGTGGAATTTGGGAATGACGTTTGGATCGCATTGTCCCGAGTCCATCAGCACTAATGCGGTGGCACGGGATCATCAGCTGTCTATTGTCGGAATTCACCCTCATTTCAGATCTTAATGTTTTAGCCTTTTAATTGCTTAAATGGACCATCTGCTCTCTGTAGTTTTATTAATATGAATTCACCATTTGGAGGATAAAGAATCACAGAAGAATTGCCCGAGAAATATTTTCTAATACAAGGTCTGAAATGATAAGATAGCACTAATTTCCCAGAAATTACTGGCTTTGACTTATCTTATAGAATTAGACTAGCAAAAGATTTTGAATAAACTTCAATTAAGCCGTACTATTGAGAATTTGGGGGTTTTAGAACACTAGATGTACAAAGAGGCAAAAGTGGAATTAGCTGATCTTAAAGGGATATTTCACAGAAAATTAAAATTCTGTCATCATTTACTCACTGGGGTACAATGTGGTAATTTTGAACCCCATTGACTTCCAAAATATGGACAAAAACAGTTGAAGCATTTATCAAAATACCTTCTTTTGTAAAATTTTCATCTTTAAACACCAATAGTGTGAAAAGATCTGGTTCTTTAGAAAAGAGCACCGTAAATGAATGAATTACATATGGAAAGGCTGCAGCACAGGACATGTCAAAGCTCACCGAGGTGATTTAATCATGAAAGACAACGTGCCAACTCGAGTCCACTGCCCTGAGCCTCAGCCTCAGCCGTCCCTGTATAGCTGCACTCACTCTGTGTGTAACAGATGTGGCTTTTGTCCACTGGGATGAGAGACAGGGAGTGAGAGACTGAGGGAAGATGAAAAAGATGAGGTGATGAGGTAATGGAAAGATTCCCAACACTGCTTAACACCTCAGTCAGCCAAGCTGAGTTTTTCATAAAGTATCTGCTGTTTTAAACTGGGCTTTTTATTTCCCACAGGAGAGACAAATAACAAATGAGATCTCTAATATCTCAATCGAAATTTAAGTCATTATTTGCTGAAAAATGTAGCTTGACAGACTTTGTCGCCATTATGTAAAATATCTTTAATGTGTGCCCCATTGCAGGAACTAATGGCTGTTTTTTCTACTGTAGAGTTTTTGAATATATATATATATATATATATATATATATATATATATATATATATATATTTAGATTCTTGTATGACACAAATATAGTAAACACACTGTAGACTAGAGTGGGCACAAAGCCGGATACATCAGTCTTTCACTCGTGTGCTTTGGCTACTGTTAATATGGGACAGCTGCTCTCCTGGACCACATTTGCTGTCATTAATTGGTTTCTCAATCAGGGCGACTCTGAATAGTTAGACACAAATGAATCTCACACTTGACTGTGCTTTCCCCTTCTTTTTGTACAAAGAAATTGTTGACTTGCAGACGAACTAGATGTGTTAAACATTCTTTTATAAATATGATTGATTTCTTCTTTGGATGTTTATGAAAGAGCAAATTAAAGGACTTGCCAATTTTTTTTTTTTTATATATATTTTTTTTTATTACCTTTCTCTTTTGAATGTATTAAAATGGATGTTTTGCAGTAGCTAATCTAGACCATTTGGAGAAATATGCATTTTCGAGTCATCGGTGAGTCAAGGAACCGCAGACATTTCCATGTTATCTCCCCAGTCGAGGCGTGTTATTGGTTCCCTCTACCTCCTCTGCACCCCAACACTGGCAGGATATCAGGAAGAGTTTATCGTCGCCTAATACATAACATGACGAGATGTCAAGGAGTAATTTTCCCAGACACTCCTGGGTTTAACTCTGTTTGGATGGCGCTCTCCCAGAGATACTCTTTTATCACCTGGCTAACACAATTGGCATCTCATTGTATGAGAGCTGACGCGAGTGTCGTTTGACACACATTTTGAACAGGGGAGTGTGATTTGTCCATGGACCGAAGGCTGTCCGAGTGTCTCTGCTTCACATTTGCTGGTTCGTCCCAAGTGTGGTGAGGACTCTTAGCTCATCCATCACTGCTGCTGATTAAAATGCCCTCTGTACTTTTGAGGCCTTTTTGCTGAAAGGTTGAAAACTTAAAATTGAGACGGCACAACATCTGGGAGCATGCCTGACATTTTCTGAGGACAAATTTGCCCATCCTTTGAGCATGTTATCGCCTTGACTGCCCCCATTTCACCTGATTTCCTTTCCAAAAAGTTGGCTAATGAATCGTAAATGTGTATATGTATATAGGAATAATATGTATTATATAATAATATTTAGATAGATAGATAGATAGATAGATAGATAGATAGATAGATATGGATAGATTTTTTAAACAGAACTACTTTGGATCAGAGTCTCTCAGCTTGGCACATCTTGACTTGGAAACATTTTCACTTTTCTTTGCAAAAACTCTCCAGATCTGTTAAATTATGTCTCTATTAAATCTCATGTGAAAACTGGAAAACTGGGGGGTCTTTTAAGTTGAAAATGCCCACATTTTTCACATTTTGTTCCAATATCATCATCTTTTTTTTTTCTTTTTTTTTTGTCCTTTAGAAGCAACAGAAGATACTTACATCATTCCTGGACAAATTAAGTACAATTTACCTTGATATTCAGATTCAAAAAGGGGGCAAGCGGTTCACAAACTTTCATGCAGCACTGTATATTATATACTAATTACATATATATTTTATTATACTACTTTTATAAGTGACTCATAAGTTATCCTAAACAGAAAAAAAAATATATATATATATAAAAGAAGGTAAAAATTCTAACAATACTGACAGTGCTGTCAAACAGTTCTGGCTAGAGGGACGTTAACAATTGTCAGCATAGTAACTTTATTGCTGTTGACAAGCAAGTTCAGTTTCAATACTGTTTAAAAGTAGAAACTCAGGAAACGTAATCGGTTACTAACGTAACCTCGGTTCTCTCTAGAAGAGGGAACGAGTATTGCGTAAGTTAGCTTACGCTACGGGTAAAGTCATCTTTTCTCGAGATATGAAGCCAAAAAATTATCCTTAATTTTTATTCATTGTCAACGCAGTGCAGCAGCTAGCAGACCTAGAGCAGGCTATCTAGCGCGCTCATTGGCTGCTCCGCGGCAACTGCAGCAGCCTACCAGTGAGCCTGGCGTGACGTCACGCCCAATGAGGGCGCGTCACAGCCTCCCAGAATGGGAGTGGCTTAGCGTATAAAAGGAAGGCTCGGAGGCTGATACCCTGGTTTTCGTCGACTGAAGCGGAATGAGCTCGTGGCGCGAGCACGGCGGGTTACGCAATACTCGTTCCCTCTTCTAGAGAGAACCGAGGTTACGTTAGTAACCGATTACGTTCTCTTACGAGAGGTTCTCTCGTATTGCGTAAGTTAGCTTACACTACGGGAACCCCTTGTCAACGCCGTGCGCGCCCAGCATCCACTACATGAGTCCCAGGGGAAGCCCGGGGAACACTGAGAAGTGGGAAACAGGTGGCCGACAGAGTGGGCCAGCACATGTTCATAAGCACACATTAGGGGGTGTAGAGCGGCTCGGCCGGTCTATACAGATACTGACACAACCCTTTCTAGTGCAGCTCAACCAGGAGAGCTAAATCGAGTAAGTAGCCCGCGCACAAAAGTCTGGGCAGGGCATACACACGACTTAGACTGATAGAAGTTTAGCCTGCAGGGCGGGAACTTCCAGGTTATAAAACCTAACAAATGTAGAGGGGGAGGCCTAACCTGCCGCTGTACAAATGTCATGAATGGAAATCCCGCTGGACCAAGCCCACGATGAGGCCATGCCTCTGGTGGAATGAGCCCGGATGCCCAAGGGGCACTGCAGGTTTCTGGACGCAAAAGCTGCCGCAATAGCGTCCACTATCCATCTGGACAGACTGTGTTTCGAGGCGGCGAGACCCTTGGTGCGCCCTCCAAACGAAACGATAAGCTGCTCCGAGCGCCTGAAAGCGGCGGAGCGCGTGACGTAATTCCTCAGAGCCCTGACAGGGCAGAGGAGGTTACTATCAACCTCGCTGACGGATGCCGGTAGGGCTGAGAGGGAAATGACCTGCGCTCTGAAAGGAGTGACCATCACCTTGGGGACGTAACCATGTCTCGGTTTGAGAATGACTATTGAGTCATTAGGTCCGAACTCAAGACACGCCGCGTTAACTGATAACGCGTGCAAGTCACCTACGCGTTTAACTGAAGACAGAGCTATCAGAAAAACGGTTTTGAACGTGAGGTACTTCAGATCCACAGTGTCCAAAGGTTCGAAGGGATAAGCTTTCAGGGCCTCTAGGACCAAAGACAAATCCCAAATCGGAACCGAGGGGGGCCGCGGGGGATCATCCTCCTTGCTCCTCTGAGGAAGCGGATGATGAATTCATTCCTTCCTAATGCGCGGCCGCAATGTGAGCCCTGAGCCCAAACGAGGAGGCTTTCCGCCAGTGCGCAGAGGATTTTGGATCCTGACGGTTCACGTAGGACACCACTGACATGGTGTCCTACGTGACACGCCCTAGTACATGGTGTCCTCGCAGGTATGGGAGAAAATGTTTCAGTGCATTCTCGACCGCTAGCATCTCCCGACAGTTTATGTGAAGGCATTTCTCCCGGTCTGACCAGAGGCCATAGACCGGTCTGCCCTCGAGAAGCGCCCCCCAACCTAGGTTGGAGGCGTCTGTCGAGATTGTTTCCCGGTGCGAGATAACTCCCATTGTAACTCCCCGTTGGTACCATCCGGCCGCCAGCCAGGGCTGCAGGGCTGAGACGCAGCCCTGATTCACACTGACTCGCGAGCCGCCGGCAATCCACGCTCTGCGGGGCGCTCTCGCTCTCAGCCAGCGCTGAAGCGGGCGCATGCGCAGTAAGCCCAGCTGAAGCACCGCTGCAGCTGAAGCCAAGTGGCCCAACATCATCTGAAATGTTTTCAGGGGGAAACACCTGCCTTTCTGAAAAGACGCGGCGAGATGTCGAATACGGCGCGCGCGCTGTGTCGACAGTCTGGCCGTCATAGCCACCGAGTCCAGCTCTATTCCCAAAAAAGAAATTGACTGACTGGGTATTAATGAGCTCTTGGTCCAGTTGACCGAGAGACCCAAGCTTTTCAGATGGCTGAGAAGCGCTAGTCTGTGGGATATGAGTTCTTCCTCTGACTGCGCTAGAATCAACCAGTCGTCCAAATAGTTCAGAATTCGCATGCTCTGTGTTCTCAGGGGAGCGAGGGCCGAGTCCATGCACTTCGTGAACTTACGGGGTGCTAAAGACAGGCCGAACGGGAGGACAGTGTATTGATATACCTGACCGTCGAAGGCGAATCTCAAGAATGGCCTGTGACGGGGTATAATCTGAATCTGAAAGTATGCGTCTTTCAGATCGAGAGAAATAAACCAGTCCCTCGGGCGGATTTGCGCGAGGATTTGTCTGGTTGTGAGCATTTTGAACGGCCGTCTCATGAGAGCTTTGTTCAAATATCTCAGATCTAATATGGGTCTGAGAGCTCCGTCCTTCTTGGGAACGAGGAAATAACGGCTGTAAAAGCCCGTCTCGGTCAGAGAAGGATGCACTCGTTCTATCGCCCCCTTGCACAATAGTTTCGCTATTTCTGTATGAAGCAGATGGGCTGCTTCTGTATTCACTCTCGTCTCGGTCCGTGCTCGAAAGCGCGGGGGACGGCGAGCGAACTGCAGCGAATAGCCCCGTCTCACAATGTTCAGCACCCATTCTGACACGCCCGGGATAGCTTCCCACGCTTCCGCATGCATAGCTAGGGGTCGAATGGCCTCTGGGTCCCGGCCACTGCACTGCGCGGAATAGGGAACTCGTAGCAGAGGAATTTGCGCGGTGCGCGCGCTGTCGATGCTGGGGAACGGGAGCTCGCTGATAGCGATAACTGGCTGGACAGCACTCAATGACTCGGTCACTTGGGACGGAGAACATTTTGCAGTGAGAAACCCGTGACGCGAGAGCGGCGTGGGTGTTAATGTGTTTATCAGTAAGTGTGAGCGCTCGTGGGCGGGCACAGGGCTTACATTCATAACACGGCCAGTGTTGGGGAGCTTTATGTGATCTAACACCCGGGGCAGCTATGTGACAGAGCGGGCAGTGGGTAGGTGTGAGCACTGACTCGTGGGCACAATTCCTACGCTTATCACTCGAGCGGCGCGTGCCCGCTTTGTGAGAGTGAGCTCTGTGAGAGACACAGGGGAGATCGTGCTTGTGTGTAGGGGTGAGCACTGGGCTGTGGGCACATTTCCTACACTCAAAACAGCCGAATAACCAGAATTAATACTCTTTTTCAGATTTCTCTGGGTCGCTGTGCGAACGGCGTTTGTGTGCAGGCGAGCGAGTTGTGTAACTGACTCGTTGGCTGCAAAATACACATCTGCTGTCGCCTTTTTAGGTGACTGACAGCGCAAAATGCTTTGAAGGCTCAAATGTTTAGACTCTCATAATTACTCAAGCACCATCATGTGAGCGGGAGGGTGCAAGGGGCAGGTTCACTTTCTGCATGTGAGAAGCTGGCCGCGAGCTCGGAGCAGCGAACAGCATAAAACACTTTTTTTTTTTTTTTTTTGCCAGAGCCAGACTCGAACACGGGTCTCTGGCGTGAAAGCCTAAGATTCTGCGACTGAGCCATAGGGGGAGAATACATAGGCTATTGGTTCGCGCGAGCATATGATAGAGCGTCGTCATGTTTCGTGTCGGCGTTAGCTTGCAGGCGTGCGTGTATTGTAACAGGCTCGTTTACTGCAATATTAATATTTCCAGCCGCCTGAACTCAGAGGGGACTGAGAAATGTGTGAGAATTGGAGATTGGCCCGGCCTCAGCGGGGCTACAAACACTCTCTCTCCTCCTTTCGCCGGTGAGTGAGGCACGCGGGGTGCTGAACATTGCTCGTGACCGTCCGCTCTGACATCCCTTGAGAACGGTGCAGTTTGCGCGGCACAAGCAAAGGGAGAGAGCGCGGGAAGCGGGGCGAGTAGCCAGAGAGCGTCATCATGTTTTGCAGGCGTGCGTGTACTATAAACAGGCTCGTTTACTGCAGTATTGATATTACCAGTCGCCTGAACTTGGGAGGGGACTGAGAACTATGTGAGACATGGCGGTCAGTCAAGCCTCGGCGGGACTCACACACTCTCGTTTCTCCTTTCGCCGGTGAGTGACGGGCGCGGGGGCGGTAGCTTTCTTGTAACGTAAAGAAAAACTAGCCCCGTGATCGTCCGCTTCTGCGATCCCATGTGAGCGGCACGGTCTCCGCGGCTCGAGCAGAGGGAGAGAGCGTGGGAAGAGGGGCGAGTAGCCAGAGAGCGTCATCATGTTTTGCAGGCGTGCGTGTGCTGTAACAGGCTCGTTTACTGCAGTATTGATATTTCCAGTAGGCAAGGCAAGGCAAGGCAAGTTTATTTATATAGCACATTTCATACACAATGGCAATTCAAAGTGCTTTACATAGAAGAAATTAAAATAATGAAAAGAAATAAGAATAATTAAAACAGTTTAGAAAAATAAAATAAAATACAGTACTTTTAAAAAATAAAAAAAGAATATTATTATAGATCTTTCCTTCAAAGGATTCCCTTAAGACTTAAATCTTTCAACCTTCTTTTAACCTTCAATCTTCTTACGACTTCCATCTATCAACTTTCCTTTAACTTTCTTTTCTCCCTCATTTACTCACACGTTCTTTTCACTTTCTTTAGCACTTTAGCACTGCGTTCACATTCTTTCTCAGACGAAAACTTTAATATCGTCATTTAAATACTGTTCTACTTTCAAACCCACATTAATACACGTCACTTTCACATTATCACCTTCTGAGTGGGCATTTACAGTTACGGGCTAAATGCCCTGCTGACATAGGAGAAATTAAAATAATTAAAAGAAATAAGAATAATTAAAACAGTTTAGAAAAATAGAGTAAAATACAGTACAGTACAAACAGTCGGACAAACAGCGGCACAGTGCTCATTCAGTAAATGCACAGCTAAACAGAAGTGTTTTGAGTCTGGATTTGAATGTGACCACTGTAGGAGCACATCTGATCTCTTCTGGAAGCTGGTTCCAGCTGCGGCTGGCATAATAGCTAAAAGCAGATTCGCCATGTTTAGAGTGAACCCTTGGTATTTCTAGCTGATATGATCCTAATGATCTGAGTGATCTGTTGGGTTTATATTCAGTGAGCATATCTGCCATGTATTGAGGTCCTAGGCCATTGAATGATTTATATACCAGTAATAATACTTTAAAATCAATCCTAAATCTAACTGGGAGCCAGTGTAAAGACCTGAGGACTGGTGTGATATGTTCATATTTTAGTATGTAGTTCAGTAGCCTGAACTTAGTGAAAATATGTGTGAAATGGATGTGAAACACTCTTTTCTCCTTTCGCCGGGAGACGGGCGCGGGGGGCGGGGTAGCTTTCTTATAACGTAAAGAAAAACTAGCCCCGTGACCGTACGCTTCTACAATCCCTTGTGAGCGGCGCAGTTTGCGCGACTCGAACAGAGGGAGAGAGCGAGCCCCGTAATCGTCCGCATCTCTGACATCCCTTGTGAACGGCGCAGTTGCGCGGCTCGAACAGAGGGAGAGAGAGAGCGGGGAGTGGTGCGAGGCATTTGAAACAACGCCTCGTAGGAAATTTCTCTTTTAGAAGCGAGAGTATGTGTCGCAGCGGCGAACACACACAGCAGTAAAAGGATATGATGCCGGATAGCGTAGCAGACACGGATGGCTGAAGGCGGCAAAGAATCGTCCGGCTTCCTCAGGCGCTGTCCTCTGCTTGCTCTGTCGCTTGCTTCGACGGCGGCGGCTTCTCTCAGAGATCCAGCGATGCAGAGAGCTTCGCTGAAGAGACGGAAATCAGGGTATCAGCCTCCGAGCCTTCCTTTTATACGCTAAGCCACTCCCATTCTGGCGGGCTGTGACGCGTGAGGGCGCGCGCGCCCTCATTGGGCGTGACTTCACGCCAGGCTCACTGGTAGGCTGCTGCAGTTGCCGCGGAGCAGCCAATGAGCGCGCTAGATTGCCTGCTCTAGGTCTGCTAGCTGCTGCACTGCGTTGACGATGAATAAAAATTAAGGATAATTTTTTGGCTTCATATCTCGAGAAAAGATGACTTTACCCGTAGCGTAAGCTAACTTACGCAATACGAGAGAACCTCTCGTAAGAGAACCTCACTTGACCTTCATACTGAGTTCTGGTCTCAAATGTAATTTTCAAATTTTTGGGCTTTGTTTCAAATGGAACGATATAGCATTGCATCTTGTATTTTGTCAGGTCTACCAATATATTTTTTTCATCCTGTATAAATAATTTCTGAGCACAGAAGCCCTTTGAAGCAAGCAATCGCTTGTCTTTTCTTTCAAACTAAAACTTTTCTGTCTTTTTCTGCTGCTCTTTTTTTCTTTGTTAGTCATTTTGGAAATGGACCCAGCAGTGTTTTTTGAAGTCCCACAAACACCAATTAAGCGCATATGATATGCATCTATAATGAAGCAAAATGGCACGTAATTTGAAGTTGTTAGAAAACAAATGCAAATCTAAAATGCATTCATGGGTGTACGCTCTCCGTGTATTCCGTAGGGAGAGCAGTTTCTCACTGTCTTTACAGCTTTGAGGTATGCACAATTTCTGTAAACATCAGTAATTAAAATTAACACATCATAACAATCCAGCTAATCTGTGCCTTTCTAATATAGATATTTTTTTGGTATCACCTTTTACCATATTTCCCTATAGTGAAACAGGCTCCATCGGTGTACAATGCATACTGTCTTACATTATATGTTAATTATAGTATATTGAGCAGGGTCACAGCAGTCATAACAGTGAGGGTTGGTTTATGATTTTACCATAGAAAGTTCTATATTCATAACAAAGATTTTGCCCCCCTGCCCAACACATTTTCAAATTATTCATTAAACCCTGGATTTGAGAAATAAGTTGGACATTAAAGGTAGGGTAGGTAATAATTTTTCTAAAAAAAAAACATTCCAAATTTGTTTAAACTGTCTTTATATACCAATACATAATTAAAATGTAAGTACTCTGAAAAAGAAAATATAAAAATCGAGTGACTGTAGACCTTTTAATCTGCAATAAACACAGCTCATTATTTCCATTCACTCCACCCCCTCCCTTCTGAGCTCCTTCCAAAGCCACGCCCCCAAAACACATGAACGCGCGACGCCAAACGCTCAGGCTGGAACAAGACGCATTTATTACCTGAGACGAGTGGAGAGGAAGGAGCGCAGTACATACAGTGACATCATGTCAGAATCACATGTAATAAACAGTAGCGTACCGTGGGGTTTCAGTCAGGGCCTTCAGTAACGATCTAACGCCCCCCCCCCCCTAGATGCATTCTAGCGCGGAAATGTGTTGTTCAAGCTGAGTGCTCGTTGCCGCGGAAACAGTGTTCTCTTGTGGCTCACGCACAGTTTTCACTCAGATGCGCGCTTCAATCTATCGCCGTTGCGGAGACTTTCTATTTGTCATATGGGGTGGTGGGGTGGTGGTGGTGTGGTGGGTGGTGGTGGCGCAATGGATAAGACACATGCCTTTGGTGTGAGAGACCCGGGTTCGAATCCACTGTGAGACACCAATGTGTCCCTGAGCAAGACACTTAACCCCTACTTGCTCCAGAGGCGTGCGACCTCTGACATATATAGCAATTGTAAGTCGCTTTGAATAAAAGCGTCAGCTAAATGAATAAATGTAAATGTAAACTGTTTAGTTACAAGCATTCTTTCACATTTGTTGAAATCGTACAAAACAAAATGCACACAAACGCCCTGCTTGATATTCAACCACTGATGAACATATTCGAAAAAAAAAAGAAAAAAAAACTATACGAGTGTGGATTCGTACCCAGAACCTCTGACATGCTTGGCAAAAGTTCTACCACTAGACTATCACAGTACATGAAAGTTTTTAAGTATCAATGCATTTAGTCACGTGGAAATTCTCGGCACTAACAATATTAGTAGATCTAGAATGACAAATGTACCCCAAATGACCCAATGTACTAATGAAATTGATTTCTGGACATCGTAATGTTATTTTTCCTGAAAATTGTTATTGTACACAAACATGTATTGTATCAGCCCACCCACTCGATGACATCAGCGCGGGCTAGCCGTCGACACATCGCTGGGCCTCTGGGGCGTTCTGTCATACGCTTCACAATTTGATTGGCTGATAAAACACGTCAGTCAAAGTTATGATCAAATGGAAAATGGCAGCTTCAACGGAAGGCTAGCTATACAACTAGTGCTGGTCCACGGAGCTGCGTTTAGATGACATATGGAAAATCCAGCTCAGACTCACAAAAAAATAACCATATTCTTTCTGGAAATATAATCGTAACGTACTGATAGACATTAATTGAATTTAGACATGTTCAGACACACATTAATTTAATTATAGAAATTTTTTATTTTTTTTATTTTGACAGGGCCAGCAGAGAAGGCCCTGCTGGCTCTGACGGCACACCACTGGTAATAAAATACCTAACTTTATCACTATGAATATAAACAAATAAGATTTCTTTTAGTACTCACTATCAAGCTAGCATATCGATAATGGTAAAGTTTCATTCGGTAACGAGCAATATTTATAAGGCAAAACTAAAAACAGGTTGCATTGATACACGTTTTTCCATTACCATCAGTTACACTGTGATGAAGATGAATTTCGTGTAAGATTCATAACATATACGGTGTTTTGCATGTAAGAGTTTCCATGATGAAAACATTGTTGACTCTAATGAAGACTAACGTACACTCCGAGTCCGGAGACAAGTACCGCATCGTCGGTTCGAGGACAGGTCCGGGGTTGAGGGCGAAGCAGAGGAGGTCGTTCAAGAGCGCGGGCAGGGTCCGAGGAAGTAGTTTTTGCCTTGTTTGCCTTCGCTGACTGCATATGCAGGTGCTTTGAGCTGAATATTTCCGGGAACGGTGACATGTGATGAGTGCACGCAGGGCAGCGCGCGCAGTGGGGCTCGGGGCGGGCACGAGACATGAAGGCATCTGATTGGTTCTTTACATTCGCACCGAATGGCAGTGATTGGTCAGAGTTTTTACTGTCCTGCAGCTGCTACAGAGGTCTGATTTTTTTCATTCCTTTTTCTAAACACATAATGTATTGACTACTATCAGGATGGAAGGACCATTTCACCCAGTATAAAAAAAAGTGTTTCTGAACAGGATTACCTACCCTACCTTTAATTTTATGATGGACAGAAAACATGAATAGCATGGAAATATACTGTAAGAAATCATAAATAATATTAATAATCATTCATCATCATTTTCTTGATCAGTGTCGTTCTTGATTTCCAGTAAAATGATCATATTACTTGCAATAAAAATAAGAAGATTAAAGTTTAAATAAAATTTATTTTTACACACACACACACACACACACACACACACACACACACACACACACACACACACACACACACACACACACACACACAAAGTATGTGCTGGCATACAAATGTTTATAAATATTTGGTTACACTTTATTTTATGGTGTCCTTATACAGTGCAATTATACATGTTCTGAGTAAAAGTTATATTAATTAACATAGGGTTACTTACTATAGGGTTAGGATTAGTATTAAGATTTGGTTTAGTTTAATTGCATGTAATTATGCATAATTTAATATTAAGACCTAATTTCTAAGAAATGTCTCAGAGATGTGTATTAAAACTGTGACACTTGTATATAGTTAATAAACAAATACATACAGCACATTTAGTTTATTGATGAACCAGTCCGATCAAGTCCATTCTTATTCTTTAAATCCAAACACAGCACTCCACTAAACATATGCAATGCTCTAATTAGCTTTTAATAATCAAAGACATGCTTGCGGAATGGGAAAATTGTGAGCTTGTAAGTTGAAATGAAACTTTGATAGCAGGAAGCTTAATTGGTTCCAGCATCTGGCAGATGTTTGTCATGAATTAATCTCTCCACAGTTTACTGTTCATTAAACACACACACACACACACACACACACACACACGTATACATTTGCACATTCCTCCTTTTGCTCAGTGGTTTTCCTAGTTTTCCGCTGGTCACTGCTACACTCCTTCAGTCAAGACCCTCATTGTGTGTTTGTTGAAATTTTGACTGGCTGAATAAAACATTACTTAAGCTCCTTTTCAGTCCCTTATAATTACTCATTTGCATATGAAATCACAGAGCCTCAATTCATAGGTGACAATTTTCATAATCTGCCAGTTCCTAGCCAAACCGAAGGCTTAATGGCTGAATTCATGCACAACAACATGGATGAATGACCCGCCAGTACAACAGGCTTAAAACAAACACGCTTCTGCTGTTTACAGCTTGATGATCATTCCGGTCATTGGGAATTTAGGATAATGTAAATCAATAGTCACATACAATTTTAAGACTCATAATACACAATAATGCATGTTAATAAGTCCCTGTTGAATAATTGTTATATGTATAGTGGCTTTCATAAGTTTATATGTTAAAGATTATTCAAGATTATACTCTTATACCCAAAGTAAGCATATTTTATGTTCACATGAGACCTTTTCTACCTGCATGTTGAGATGTTTTTCGTTCACTGTTAACTCTTGACACATGATACCATCTGGAAGCTTAATGACAGAAGCAGAAGGCTGCTTGATGAGAGATTTGTCTTCCCAGACATATTGCAGGAATAAATTTGACTGACAGTGGTCATTAAGGCATTGATTCATTAAATGCCATGTGGTCAGATTTGAGTTTTAGTGCTTCATTGCTGTGCAAATCTTTAAGAGCTGCTTGAATTGTGAGGGTCAGTGAGGCTGTTCTTTCATAGGAAACAGTGGGAGGAGAAGCTCTTACATATGTCATGTTGGCTCATTGTACAGAGAAGCAAAGTGTTCTTTTTAATTTGTTATTCTCAACCATGCAATGTTTTAGTTTAAATCTGGCTAAAATGGTATGTAATTTTAGTTAATGAAAACATTTTAGTTGACATGAAAGTGCAAAATAAATCAAATATTCAAACATTTTATATAACATGTATCCACATTTAACAAAAACGTGCTTCTGAAATAACATGATGATTTCACTATTGTGGTATAATAAATGTGTATGTAGTTCAGTCGTGAAACTCTAGATGGCGCAAGCTGATAGGTTCTTTACTTGCATTCTACAAGCAATTACACCATTAATACATGGCACAAGCTGATAGGCCTCTGCTAATTCTGCAGCCAATGAGATTGCTTGCTCAACATTTAAATTGTTCAGTGTTTGCCGTAGGCTGAGAGTTCCTCTGAAACCTTCCACCTCCCCCAGCTCCACCTGCCTAGATCTACAACAGGATTTAAGTATGTTTATTTATGCAGCAGCAGCATATCTTACATGTTCACAGCAGCCTGTCTGTGAATATATTGACAGTTCATACTTGTTCTGCATCAGCAGCAGCAGCAGCAGTAATCGACAGCAGCAGATCAAGTCCGCCAAGACCAAATATATTAACGTTGCCATATTCGATAGCATGCCAAAGCTACTCCAAGTGTTGTCATGATTGAATGTGAATATTTGGATGATCATCTGTTTAGGTTCAACTCTCACATCTCACTGTCAGTTGCTGACAATATTGACTGGATTATACAGTATACAATTATGTATTTTTTCTTCAAAAACATTGCTAGAGCATTGTCAATATCTTGCAGTGTTCTTTTTTTCTTTTTTGTATTTTTGTCAACAGGATGTTTTTAATTAAAATCATTTAACTATCATCATAATGCACATTTTCATCTGGTCTTTGTTATCATTGACCAAAAAAAATAAAATAATAATTAATCAGTAATTTCATTAATTAGATTAAAACCAATCTTAGCCATGTTTAAGATGATTTACATGACATGGATATTTAATATCATCGGATTAAATTAAATGAAAATGTGGGACTCACATTTTTACATTTTTAGATTTAGTGACTTAGTAACCTTGAGGGATCTTATTTGTAATACTTTGTGAGACCTAATTAATATAATTTCCTGGCTTTCATTAGAGTCTGATGCTATTAAATAATGTAGGTCCTCCAGCAGATTATAGTCAGGGCTCTACACTTTCATTTCTTTTTAGTCAAAAATGTAGGAGCACCTTCTGATCAATGACAGAAATTAACCTTCCCATTACAGGGTGATATTTGACTCCTTAAATTGATTTCCAAAGGTGTTTTTTCTAACCTACAGTAGTTAAAATCATCTTTTATATCAAATTCTTAAATTTATATTTACAAACTATATACATTTTTTATTAAAACAATAAATTCTATCAGAACAATAAGACAAAAGCAGGCAGAATAAGTTACCAAAAGTTACATCAAATGAAATCAGAATCAACAAAATTCATCTTTGCACTGCAGAGGTGGCATAGAAGCACACAAAATTGACATTTAGGTATATTTACAGCCTGTTTAATGAGGTGGCTTGAATTCATTTAAATTTATAATAACAATCTTATGAGGTTACTGTTTTAAATATAATGTTTTGAATATAGAAATATTAAATGATTAAAAATAACTGAAATTATACTTTTAAATGGAAACTAAAACTGCCAGTAGGTGGCAGAATTTCACTGAATCATTCATTCAATTAATTCAGGAACAAGCAATAGGAATATACATAAGCTCCTTCTGTATTATCAGCAGCTATCACGTTTCTCATGAGCTAATTACCCTCCGCCATCCCCAGCTCCTCTTCTCGTCAGTCAGGATTTGGTATTTTGATTCCCCTTGAATCAGAATAAATTCTCAAATTATGTTGTATACTTTAAAATCTTAAATTAATGATATCTGCAATACATTCATGTTGGTTCTGTTCTGTTTACCTGGTCCCGACAGAACTGTTCAACATCACATTTGTAATCGTGCTGTTATTTGGGGAAAACAGCAGTCTTGCACATGTGATAGTGTTTAACTACATCATATAATACATTTTAAAAACAAGAACTCAAACAGGGGCTTTTTTGCACCCAAATATCACATTTTGGTGGCATTTATATGAATTTTGAGTAATTTATATGTGGAAATTTGTGGAAATTAATTAGCTCAAAGTTGCTTAATTTCCGACCCAGTTTCTGATAATCCAGTATCTAATAATAAGATTTACTAGATTATACGATTTACAAGTTATTGCTTATAATTGCAACAGCATTTCAAAAATATTTTGATACGAGAATTCTAATATTTTTATATTAATATATTAGTCTGCATTTATATTGCTTAATCTGCACATATTTTTTTGGACCATATTTTTTCCCCATCCATTGCTATGTTTATCACTATGTTGTTACTGCAATTTTGAACGTGATTCTCGCATTTATAAATGTCATTTCAGAAACTTTGCAGCGTGTTAGTGGCCGTTGGTTCCCTCAGCAGCACGAAAAACAAAACTTCTATCAAAATTCTGAACGGATTATATTTAAACTAGAAACTGTGCAAAGAGCTCTCCCTTTACAATCACTAGAACTGTGCAATCATCTCAGTTCATCGCGATCTCACAAACTTTCGTTATAATCAAAGAAGTTGTCTATGCTGCACAATGAATCTCTTTTTTACATCTTGTCCTGTTATGAGAGGATTTGCGAGCGTGCAGCATTTAACATTGGACAAAAAATCCTGCGATGAGTGGATTTTGACTAACTTAAACAGCTCTGATTGGCCATTGTGTTCAAGAAATCAACAGATATGTCTATGATTGCCTACATTGCTGAACGCTGCAAAAAAACGTTGTACATAGAAACCTTTAACGCTATCCAGAACGCAAACATAAATACACACTGGATTGTTTGTCAAATCTGTTTCGCTAATATGCTATTATTAGTTTCAGCTGAGATGGACTGTAGAGCTCTGATAGATGTCCAAATCAGCACAGACTTCTTTGGTTTTGATTTATAGACCCTTTGTACTCTAAAACAGTAATTCAAGCCTGAATCAGAATGATTTTATTTCATTATCAGTGAAGTAGTTTCATTTGGACATTTTTGGACACTTTTACACATTGTGCAAAAATGCAGCGGACATTTTATTTTTGTCCTAAATACTGTCATCCCTCCCACTGTGTCTTTGTCATTGCTGTGCTGTACATCCGCTGCACATCCGTGTGTATTTCCCCCTCAATCAGCTTTCAAATCTTCCTCTAATCTGTCAAATCTGACAGGCAAATCCCACAGTACGTGTGCACTTCCAAATCA
Organism: Leuciscus leuciscus; assembly: GCF_965113295.1. Lineage (NCBI taxonomy): Eukaryota > Metazoa > Chordata > Actinopteri > Cypriniformes > Leuciscidae > Leuciscus > Leuciscus leuciscus. The sequence goes on along the minus strand of NC_138747.1, from coordinate 17,306,285 downwards.
CAACATGCTTGACTCCATTGTTAATACTCACCCCGCTAACAGAACAACATGACACGGGAAACAAATACCCTTCAGTCTGGTGTTCAGATCAGACAGAGGCCTGTCTCTGTGCTGTGAATCCGTGTTCAGCGATTCATCAGTCTGGTTGAACCGCTCAGAGGGAGCCCTCTGCTGTCAATAACCCCCCGCCTCCAATGCACCCACCTGGCTCTAATGTACACAAATATATTCCCCTGCAAAGCCCTGCAGTACCAACATATCCTGGAGCAAAAGGCAAGCCAGAGATTGAAAAACAAGAGTGCATACCCGTGCACTTATGTGCTCACTCACACATAAATACACATTGATAGTCTTTGTAAAGAGATTACAGAGGACGAAAAGAGGTTCTAATGCAAAATTTAAGGAGGAAAATGCTGATAACTCTCAATGAAAATTGGAGTGTTTATGTGAGATGTTGGAATGATTGGGTTTTTCTTTAGGTTCTGATTTCAAAACATGAACAGATGTACCGGTATCTGCAGATTGAATCAGCTGCCTGTCAGAATACCATTCGAGTTGTTTTCATGCAGAGGAGAATCTGACTAATGTATTTGGGTGATGTTTTAGTTTTGCTTAACTGTTTATGGCCTTAACCCAAAAAAGAACACAGTTTAAGGCATTTACATGACATTGCATATAATTGGTGTAAAATCAAAAATACACTTGATGATAAGTGCACCTGCAGATATGTAGTGTAGTGGTTTATTTCTGTGATTTCTGTGGTATTTTAGAGACATTAATAATACAATGAAATGTATACCTTAGGGATATCTGAGATATCAGTGGTATCGAAGTGACATTACTGATAGAATTAGATATTTTTTGTAATATCTATGGTACTTTAGAGGCATTATAATAAAATAAAATAAATATTAACTTAAATAATAATGAAATAATTTCATAAAATTAAATAACAATGGTGGTACTGTAATGACATTAATTATAAAATATAATATTTTTGTGATATTGGAGATACATTAATAACTTTGTGTATATTCCTGTTTGCCATAAAACATAATTAATACATTAATATTAAATTAAAAGTAAAAAAAAATAACTGCTTTAAAATCATGAAAATTTAAAAAAAAAAAATCTGTGATGACTGCACTTTAAAAAAATTATTAAATACCCTTAATTTAAGCGAAGAAAAATGTTTTTGCACATAATTTAATTTAGATCATTCAAAATAAATCAGTTTAGTTGGTTTTGGTCAAATTAATTTTGGTTGCTTTAGGAAAAGATGTTTGATCGGGTTGATCATTATATCTTTTTAATCTGCTTGCTGTATTTGTGTTTGTTCAGGATTTGATCAAATGGATACGTTTGTTATACACTGGAGCTTTTTGTTCGGTTAAGGTAAGGGATGGCCTAAGTCTGCATATTTTGGTTTCAAGGGGCATTAGACAAGGATGCCCTTTACCAGGGCTATCGTACAGTATTGCTATTGAACCATTACTTTTTAATATAAGGAAAAGTCTAACTGGTTTATCAATACCCACAATGCCTCAGCATTTAAGTACTTCAATTACTGCTTACGCTGATGATGTCATTTGTGGGATGTCTTTGTCAATAACAATAATGATATAAAAGAGTACTTGGTATGTATGAAAGGGCATCATCAGCAAAAGTAAACTGGGATAAGACTGAGTCTTTCTGGTCAGGTCAAATAAATTTGGCCTGACCCAAATAGCATTGGGTCCGATCAGCTTTACTTTTTTGCCAGTGCAAGAAGTAGGGCAAGGTCTTGTAGATATCAGATCTAGACTTGTAGCGTTTCGTCTGCAAGCTGCTCAGAGACTGCTGTATAACAATGACATCGCTTGGTCTAACACTACAGTTGCACTCTTGAGAAAAGCAGGGAACATGGGACTTGATAAGCAGCTCTCTTTATTGAATTTGAACGAAACAACTGTAACAGACTTGACTTCCTTCTACAGATCTGTAATGGAAGCCTGGAATGTTTTTTCTGTCTCAAGACCTGCTGGAATACATGCAGGCTTTTGGCCGATGGAAGAGCCACTTTTTTTTTTCTTCTAGACACTTATGCTCTGCCAATTTGTCATCATGGCTGATAGCTGCTGGATGTGTAAACCTTGGCCACATTTAAGCATCAGTTTGGATACCATGGGTGAGAAAACTGGGATGAAATCTATTCTATTTTTTTAAACAGCTTACTGATAGTGCTTGGAGAGCTAAATTTTGATCAGTGACTTTTTAATCAACAAAGACAATACAGGCAATTACTCCTGACTGTGAAGATAATGGTACACCCCCCAAATTGTATAAACATCATGTTGCATGTTCACCTTAGTTTTTCATGTGATGTTATGTGAGGATGTAGGATCAGCAGATCTTAAACAGATTCTTAAATCTGTAATCCCACACTTACAGTGGAGGATTGTACATGGTGCAGTAGCTACGAATAGACATGTGGTGAACCTCAATCCTAATGTAAGGGTGGTTTGTCCATTTGTTCTGAAAATTAAAAAAATATATATATATTTGTTTGTGCAATGTGTACGTTTGGGTCATTTTTCTTTTTTATCTCAATGGGTATCATCTTTATGTGAAGATCTATCTCATTAATTGTTCATTTTGGGGCCCAAAATGTTCTGTTAGTCGTAAAAATATTTTGGTTTATATTCAATTTTGTGTTTGGAACTGTCAAACTTGCTATTTGGAAATCAAGGAAAAATAAGATGCTTTAGATACATTAGATCCTTTGTTGATGTTCAAGGATTTGGTAGCTTCAAGGCTCAGGATAGAACATGCATATTACAAACTGGTAGGGTGCTTGCGAATGTTTGTGAATACTTTGGCCATAAATGGAGTGTTATGTACAGTTAATGAAAATGAGGATCTACTGGTGACTTTTTAAGTTATATTGTTGTAATTTTTGTTGTTATTATTTTTATTACATTTGTTCCTTCTTAATTGAGATTGTGGAATATTGATGTTCAGTGGTAAAACAGACTGGTTTTACCTATATGTTGTAAATAAAGGTGATTCAATCTCTCTCTCTCTCTCTCTCTCTCTCTCTCTCTCTCTCTCTCTCTCGTTACGTAAAGTCACTGGCAGCAAACATCCTTCTTAACATGCGCATCTGTTCAGCACCTTAAAGTGTCGACAGATAACAACTGATGTTTTACATGATGAAATTCTGGAGTGAAACAACATCAGAATTATAACAACTGTGGAATGTAGATGTGTTATATACAAAATATGTATGTTTCATCTGTTGGAATCAGCTGAAAGTGTGATAGTTCTCTCGCCTCTTTGGCCTTTTTTGTGTTGGGTATTAGTTTCTGCCACCCAATAGAAAGAGAGAGCAAAAGAACTAAAGAGCAACTCCAGAAATGAGGCTATAAATAAAAATTCCGCTTTTGTGTTCAGGCACATTCTGCAGTGCTGATTAATGCTCTCTCTGCTGAAATCAATGCTGGAATCTCTCAGTCTCTGATTGATTCCACATCACTTCAACTTACACTTTAGGGCTTTAATAAGAAACCAAAAAATATGTTTAGAAAAAAAGAAAATAGGAGAACAAGAAAATATACGATTTTGATGTATTGCAGTTATGGAATATGTCAGGTGTTTCAGCATTTAGAGTTTGGCTTTAACATTGGTAGGAACATTTTTAAATCAAACAAAGTTGCACTACACATTGTGCACTTAATAAAATCATTTCAACAACATACTGAAGATAACTTTATTTAAAAAGTAATAATAAAAATTATTATAATAGAATCCAAGTCCTTGCTCTTGTTACTACTACTGTTACACCTACCTGAAAATCCTTATTTTAATACTGACTGTTTACTTGTCTTTAAAAGTATTTGAATTTTGTGTTAGTTAAGCTAGTATAAAAATTTGAATCGAGAACTGTGAAATTTCACTGGTACTGTATGTAAAATGTTGGTATCATATAACAACCTTATTTATTTAAAGAGAAGGTTGCACGGGTCAACTATATTTTTTAATCATTTCATCCCCAGAAAAAAATTCCATTCAATAGAGACATCGATAGACATATTAGTATTGGTGGTACTGGCCTTCATTCATAGTACTTAGTGCATATGCTATTAAACACATGTTTACACAGGTTATAAAGTTGATTGTATCTATGTGGCCGCTTAGTTTATTGTGCAATTTGGCCAAAATCTCATGTTATTAAAGATGAAGTGTTACGCACAGGCTATTTACAGTATTGATTATGGCTCAATGACAAATTCTAGATTAAGACACTCTTCTCCGCTCCTCAAATACATAAAACATTAGCCTTTATATATATATGATTCTAGTGATTCTTGAAAAAGAAAATGTTGTACTTATTCAAAGCACCAGTTCATTTACCCTTGCATTGCAAACAAGCAGAGACGATCCAAACTGCATGTGGCATTTCATTCACAATAGATGCAGGGTGGAGTTATGAGGTTTTATGGACAGTTTGAGGATCCAATGGAGTTACGAGGTTTAGTCCCAAGTTCTTATTAATACTTTTTGATTGGTTAAATATTTGCTAAACCCACAGATAGATGTAAAGGGTGAACAAAAGTAATGATTTACGAAAAAAATTATTTGAAACGAAATATGGAGATACAAGATTTCTGCCTGACAGCGGCAGTATAGTATTATACAAGAGCTGACCTGTGTTTGCTGTATATTTTATCACTGAATGAGATCCTGATCTCATGGGAGGCCAGCAAACTCCTGCCCTGGGGCTAATTCGTTTAGGCAGGGTCAGTGGTCAGACACTGAATCCTCCTTTGAGGCGTGCGTTACGGTGAACTTTCAAGTCCGTCCCGAGAGGAAGATCACCCCCACATTGCCAGCCAGCAAACTGTAGTTTTCACAAAGTTCAGGAGAGGTCAGGCAGAAGAGACACCATATGATAAAACCAGATGATATGTGTTCATGCTACGCAGTCTCCCAGCCCGTGTGTTAACCTCATGCAGAACATGAAAGGACATCAGGAGAATCTATAATGTTTGATCCGTGACAAATGTGGATGCAGGAATAGTTCAGTACGGATCTTGCTGTCTGCACAGTTACAATGACCCATCAGATGCCAATGTGGAGTGTCTGGGGCGGAAAGCAACGGAATCCAACAAGGGAGTGAAAATCAATGGAGAGGCAGAAAGATAAGACAGAATGCAACCAATAATTATAGTTCAGCTTTGAAGGACTGGCAGCTTAAAAAATGCTCTTGTTATCTGAGCCTATTAGAAAGAAGCATTGCGAGCACTCACGGACAATTTCAACACTTAAAACATGACGTTTGCTGTAGTACAATCCATTGCTAAAACAATGTCTCATGCAAAAGAATAAGAAAGTTGGCCTAAAGTGCCAGATTTGTGAGCCAAGTGGATGGCTAGATGAATTGAATGAATAAATAAATTATTTAATAGTATCTTCGATTAAGTTGCATAATTATTGTAAGTAACAAGATCAACTTCACCCTCATCCACACTTTTTATCCAGATTTTTTCTTCCTGTCATAGGTGTCCTTTTCCATAAAATAAAGATATGTTGTGATCACTGACTATCAAGTTCAGTTGCAATTTTTGCTTCTTTTTTTTTCAACTTTGTGAGATTTTTAATGGTTTTTAAAAACTCACTAATGCTCAACAAGGCTGCACTTATTTGATCAATTAAAACAGTAATATTGTGAAACATATTGTGTAACATTATTACAATTTAAAATAACGGTTGTCTATTTTTAATCTGTTTTAAAATGTATTCTTGTGATGACAAAGTTGTCAGTGTCACATGATCCTTTAGAAAAAATTCTAATTGGCTGTTTTGTAGCTCAAGAAACATATGTGCTGTATAATTTTTTTCAGGAGTGAAGGATGAGTAGAAAGTTCAAAAGAACAGCATTTATAAAAAAAAAAAAAAAGCTGCATGATGTTTGAGTTAAATAGGAGTGTTTTATTGAGATGTTTTTGCAACAGCATTGATGGTAACCTTTATAAATGTACTACTTATGTTAGATTTTTCATTTTTATGTTATTCAAAGAATAAGGATCCAAACTGACTTGTTAATGGACCGTTTTGTCTTTTGCCGATTTAGATAACAGCTGAGGCCATCCTGCGACTTGCTACGGATCCCGTTCTTCCATTTTACCCTTTGGATATCGCACTGGATGTTCAGAACAAACTCAAAGGTAAGAATGCACCTTTCATAAGTTACTTTACAATTTACAGAACAATAAAATAAAATAAAATGGTGTTCCTCGTCAATTTATAACTGGCAGGACTTTTCTGGAAGTTTGTTTGAGGATGTAACTCAGCATTACAGGCTAGGCCAGCTCTGTGTCACCACTCACTCCTCCCAAAGATGATTTATGGAGAGATCATCTGTTTGGGTGGACATATCGATCTTTCCATCACAGTTTACCGGGGCGTTGGAAGAATGACCTTGATTTCTGCATTTGTAAAATACAAATTGGTGCAAATCATTTCTCGGCTCACCCGGTGCTCAGATCAAATGGGATTATAAGATTCAGACCCGACTGGCCATCAGTCTGGTATTTTTCACAAAAATCTTTAGGGGGAACAAAAATGGAGAACATTCCCACTAGAGGAAAACACTTTATACTTCATCAGAGCAAAAGAAACCCAGGGGTAGTAATGAGCTTTTGACTGAAAATGTACAGAACATTCAGAAATTAAAGCCTAAGACTTGCAGAACTGGATTTTAGAGATTCAAATACCATAAAATTATTATACGGTGGCTTGCAGGTATTTCACCTCTGCAGAGAGACATTCAAAGCTGCCCCTCTGAATCTATTCTCTAACGTCGTTAGAGCGTTGCGCCTTTGTGTTTAAATATTCATGAACGCACAGAAGAGGACAGGTGAGAAATGTAATTGTCACATAATCTTGCCACATGAAGACCGACTGCAAAGCCCTTAATGCTTTGCAGTATTGATATTTCATCAGACACGCACCAAACACTTGTGTCCGATCTTTTGTTTTACTGTATTGGATGCAGCGGCATTGCATGCCTGAGAAAATCCCACATCATCCACAGATGCTTCGTGAAGTCATTTTCACTGCCACTGTTTGGAAAGGAAAAAAAAAATCCAAAATATTTTTTTATCTCATTATTTCGCATACTGGTGATTGGCACTCCCAGCTGTTTCCTGACAGAAGTAACAGTTCTGTTCAGTCTGTTCTGTATAATTTGAAGATTGAAGGAATGAAGTCTACTCCAAATGTCACTGTTATGGTAAAACCTGTGATGTCATTGTACTGGCTTTCTTTGTCAGTTTAAGGGGTCGTATGATGGTTCTAAAAATAACTTTATTTTGTGTATTTGGTTTAATGTTGCATTAAACCAAATACACTAAATAATGTTCTTTTTAGACACACGTGTTTACGCGGTTTACACGTTTACATGTGTTTACGTGGTTTTAGGTTAAAAAAAGTCATTATTTTTCACACACTGTACTGTACATTATTGTTGCTCCTCTATGCTCCGCCTTTCTGAAACACGTTGATTTTTACAAAGCTCATCGTTCTGAAAAGCGCGGCTCTGATTGCCCAGCGATCCAGTGCATTGTGATTGGCCCAAAAACCTTAAGCGTGTGACGGAAATGTCACGCTCCCATATTTGAAACATCAGCTCCCAAAGCAATAATGACAGGTGATATTGTCGGGTACTACCTTATCAATTCGAGCTTGAATCTGAACCGGAAAATGCAGATGACCAAGCTGATCGATCAACTTTGCCGGCACGACTGGACCAGATCGTGTCAGATTTCTAAGGTTTTATTTCATTGGGGACATAATTACTGATTATGACTTATACTGTCTTTTTACGCGTCGCGCCACGGGTGTGAGAACACTATGTAAACATAAAACTATGTCTGCATTTGTGATCGTAGAAACGACAAGCAATCGCTACTCTATACTGCTCAAAACTCATGTTTGAATAGTTAGCAGCAAATTCTTAAAATATGAAAACATGCTTACAGGCTGTGTCTGTGAGTCAGAAGCGCCAGGCTGTATTTAGAATCAGCCTTTGTGCACAGCCGGCCTTGTACTCTTGCAGGTTCTGGAAACAGTCCTCGCGCAGCACACAGTCAAAACTTTTAGTTGTACTGTTCTGGAACAGTGTTGTAAATAAAGCTTAAGCACTGTTTTCTAATTGTGTCCTCTTTTGAAAGTCCAAACAAAGTAGTTTGGCTTTCGCAACGACACAGTGTCTCCACGACATGGCGGCAACAATAATACAGCGAGAATAAAAGTTACGCCTTCTTTCTTTGTGTATACATTTGGGCGGTGTTAAGGCTGATTTATACTTCTGCGTCGGACCTACGCCGGAGCCTCTACGCTGTAGGCAACGCGTTGGTTTTCATTTATACTTCTGCGTCGTTGTCCGCGTTGACGCGCAATTACACTTGCAGAGGGAGCGTGTGAAACCTGAGGGACCGGTCCTTGCAGACCAATCACAGCGCTTGCGTCCGTGTAGAGTTGACGCGTTGTTACATTTTTGGAGAGGTGCACGTCAGGGTACGCCGAAGGGTAAGCGCGCTACACACAGCCTACGACGTAGCTACGGCGTGAGTTCGACGCAGAAGAATAAATTGGGCTTTATGAAACTCTGCCCCCACACACTGACGTAGATTTGTGGAGGCATGTTTGAACGAAGCGTTTTAGGAAGGCATGGCTAAGCCTTAACTTTTATAAAGAATACCTCTTTAGGTTTGACACTTTGAGCTTTGTAACTCTGCAGATCTTACACTTGCACTAACAGTTACATAACACACTAAAGAAAAAGGAAAACAAGAAATCGCATCATATGACCCATTTAAATGCAGTGCTTATGCAGTAGATTCATCTATAAAGCCTGAGTGTTCATGGGCACCGACTTAATCAAGAGTGGGTAGAGGCATAACTAGAATTCCCTGACCATAATAAATATTAAATACACTGTATCATTCAAAAGTTTGGTCATTGACTACATTTACAAGCTGTCAATATTCAGGTTATGGTCGGGTTAAGGTCACTATTTGGGTTTCTGAAACATTCGGAATAACCCGTTTACATGCGTGAGTAGAGAGAGTTACTCCTGTATACATGGAATTTGTAATCAATTGGCAATAGCCCGATGTAAACGGCGACGCACGGTTAGCGTCGACGTACGGACAACGTTAAGACGCAATATGCGTCATTTCCGATTCTTCTTCCTGTATCCAAAGACAACAACAACAGCAGCAGCACGCGGATAATGAATAGTTCGGGGCAGATAGCGATCGCCTTTGTTTGCGCTTTCCTCCTCGCTCCAAAAGTGTAGTGCTGCGCTGCGTCTCGCCATGTTTACTTCTACTTCTTGTTTACTTCCGGTATACTGCAGCGGGTTTTTGTATGCGCCGTCTCTACTCAAAAGACCAAGATTCCTTGCGAATAGAACACGCGCAGAACACAAATCAATGTTCCTTTTGATGGGGATATGCTGATACACGTTTACATGACCAAATATTCGGGTTAGAAAAGAGGTACCCCAGGGATCATATCCGGGTTTTTAAAAACCGGGATATGAGCATATTCGGGTTTTTGCCGGTGTTTACATGGCCGTGCGCGACCGGGTTATTGCTAATATGGTTTTGAACGGGTTATTGGCTGCATGTAAACGTAGTCAGTGTGCTTTTCAAGAAATGTATACTTTTATTCAGCAGGAATTCTTCTTCTTCTTCTTCTTCTTCTTCTTCTTGTATTAATATCTTGAGTTTGCATTCACTACCAGTCAGTTAGACATACATATTTCTTTTTTATATTATTACAATTTTCCAAATTTTTATTCACAAATCCTACAAAACTACTAATCAACAAATGTAAGTATGAGAATAATGCAATGACCACAAAGAAGTTAACAATCGTATTAAAACATTCAAAAGATTAAAGTCTTATATTTGAGTTTCTTCCATCTATCCTGGTCTAGACAGTTGACTGATTCTAGAATCTACTACAAGTTTCCAAAATAATAATAATAATAATATTTATAATAATGTTTCCCTAGTAAATTTTAAGCATTTAGATATAGGTCTTAACCCTCTGGGGACCAAGGTGTTTTTGGAGCCCTTGAGATGTTCTGACATGCCTTGAAATTTGTGCTTTTTTCAGTTATTTATAAACATGTTAATGGCAAAGGTGTAAAATCACTCTATATAGCACAAACAGGGCTACCAAAATATGCGAGCAATGTGTATGTAGATGTTTGTATTTTTAAGAGAATAATGTTTATGCGTGGTTATTGGAAAAAATAAAAATGAAAGTGGCTGAATTAAGACCACAAAACACATATTAAATATGTGTCCACAAGACTTTTGTCTAATTGATGTTGTACCTTTGAGTACTGGCTTCAAAATTATGTGAAAATAGTCTTGCTTTATCGTTCACAAAAAAAAATACATTGATTTAAATGGTGTAAAACAGGTTTTGCTTGGAAAGCCAATATGCGAGGGGGGCGTGAAGGAGTAGTTTACACCTGGGATGTCCCACCCACTCTGCATAATGACTCTGAATAGCCATTCATTCAGGTGTGACACTGACTGAGCCACAATGCAAGGACAATGTATTTAGAAGAATACTTATATTGACCATTTAAGATTTCGCTTACATCTATCTTGTAAATATGTTTAGCTATTTTATTAAAAATGTTACAATTACAACAATAATTACAATTTCAACAATATTTCAAGTGTACTCTTTCTTTGTAAAAAAAAAAAAAAGAAAGAAAAAAAAGATTATAGGCCTACATTTTATCATATGTATTCATTAGTTTGAATATAGCCAACAATGGAACATCTAACATCTTAGTCTATGACTTTATTTTTGACAAAAATAGTGTGACTAACGCCTGACTAACGTTGTTTTATTGAAATATCAGGGCATATAAATGTTCATTTACGTTGCTAAATACAAATACATTTTATTTCGACATATTCCAGTCGATTTTACTCATCTCAGTAGGCTATAGCAAAGCAGTTTATTCTTTCACACACAGACGCGCGATTCATATTTAGGCTAAACACTCTTTACAAATATGTACCCTTCATTCATCTCACAGAAACGCGAGTCATATTATAGAAATGCGATTCATCTTTTTGCGGTTTACATAGGCCTACACTAACGTTATTCCATAACGTTATTCCACACTTGAGAAAAGAAAACAGCCTACCTCACTCCTCAGCGCGATCTGCTGCTCATATCAGGAGATATTTCTCCTCATCAGCACTAAACTTTTCTCCATAAAGGCTATAATGTCTCACTCGCGACGCGCTTTGTTTACAGCTGATGTGGGCGTTTCACAGATCTGAAATGGTTCTCGGAATTTGCATTTGAAAAGCACGCGCTCTCCGGGGAGTGGTCACATTACTGTGAATCATCTCGTAATGAGGTCGACTGGAGTCGCTCTCTTTGTATACAGATTACAGAAACTAAGAATATTTGTTTTTTATATAAATGACTTCATTTAAAAGATGCGATCTCAAGCTTTATGCCCGTGGGTCTGTTTGCCTGTTTGACTGAATTTTCGCGGAGTTATAGATAATTTTCGAACGCGTTTCAAACGGGAGTTTACTGACAGAGAGAAGGCAGAAATCGCATCATGTTAATTTTTCTTTATTTGTCAAAAAGCAAAACACTTTATTTTTATTGTGAGTATACAGAAAAAAAAATAGAAACTGAACAGGATCGATTGATGTATTACACGAAAATGAAAGATCAAAATTAACAGAGCATTTAGTGTTTATTTTCATTGCTAAAAAAAAAAAACGAGCAAAACGCGCGGGCGCGTTTTTGGTCCCCAGAGGGTTAAAGATCAAAAGAAACACATTTAGTACAGAGTTTGATTTGTAGTGTACACTAGTGTATAGAGACTGGCGCAAGTAGATGAAGGGTGCTTGGTGGTTGGGACTTTCTCTCCTTATGCTGTGTTGTGGTAGGAGTTTCAGAGGCACATGAAATGACAGAATTCATGAGGAATAATTAATTGAGTGAGATCAAAGAGTCATGACTAATTGAAACCTTTGAGATCTTTTTTTCCCTTAAGATTTAGACAGCTCATTGATGTTCAGATTCTTTTAGAGTGACTCAGCAATGTGAAGAATGAAGACTGCCAGACATCATCTGAAATCATACAAATGACTTGCTTGCTGCAAGATAAGTTGATGAGGCTGTTATTGGTGAAGGGAGGCTACTTTAAAATGTAGTTATCACTACAAAGTTAAGCTATTCTCTTTTGAAAAGGTAGTTCACTACATAACAAGCTACTAACAAAAAGTCAGAAAGCTCAAGAGGGAAGAGCGATTATGGCCAGATTCTGCATTCACACTACCAGCGACTTTGTCGCTACATGTCGCCAGTGGCTGGCGGTGAGGTCGCTATGGGAGTTCCCACTATTGGTTGCCTAGTAACATTTGTGAATGACATTCATGGATGTTACTCTATGTTGTAGACAGCAAATCAGTTTTCTTGCTGCTACAAAAAAACATTTTGGATAATTGTGGTGTCAGGTGTCAGAAAGCTGGGACACAGAGGCACACACTTCTTGAAATGCTTGCTAGGATTCTTAACTACGCTCTAGCTAAACAAATGGCTCCTGAAGACAAAAAAGCTGATGCAGTGTATCACAGGCGCCCTCTTATACTTCCGGGCACTCCGCTAATGACGTCAAGGAATGTTGCCAGCCAATAAAATTGGAGTGTGTTAACATGTGCTTCAGACACTGGTTATTCTGATGGCGTCCCCATAGCGTCGATCGAAGATGCAGTGTTGAGTTTAATTTTGAAAGAGAATTATTGAACACCTTAGTGTGATCAGTGATAAGTATATTTTGATATTTTAAGGTTAAGATGGATATTTTTAGAGGTGTTGCTTCAATTAGCTGACAACCTGTTGCCCTTTGCCTGTAAGATAGTTTGCACAGTAAAATCCTTTGTGAAAAATAAATCATCTGTTGTAAAACACCACTTTTGCAGCCACACACAATCAGACAGATGTTTTTGGGGTGTTGCATCACGTCTCACACTGTTTTTTAAAGCTTTTTCTGAAAGCATTGCATTTTTAAAACAGCGTGTCAGTACATAGTCCAACTTTTTTAAAAAAAGCATCTTGAGATCCCTGCATTCAGATCCATTCTTCTGAGCTCCGTCAAGCTGTTTGTAAATGCCACCTAAGAAACATATCTGTAGTATACACACATACACACACACACACACACACACACACACACACACACACACACACACACACACACACACACACACACATATATATATATATATATATATATATATATATATATATATATATATATATATATATATATATATATATAATATTATATAACCAATGTGATATAGTATGTTACAGTAATTTCATACCTGCATGTGTGTCTTATAGTTACTTTCCTACATCTCTCTTGCAGTGGTTGTCTGCAGCCCTTGGCACAAACATACACACAAGCATTGGAGTGATATGTATGTGAAATGTTTGGCTTTTGTCATTTGTGAAAATTGTAAATATCTGTTGGGTTCATGTCATTTTCACTGGGTCCTCTTCTGTCTGTGTTACACTGAGTGATAAGTGTACCCAGCACTCCTGCAGGGAGTGCTTTTCATTCTGCAAAGAAAAAAAGAAAGAAAAAAAAGTGTGTGTTGAAGTTTGTAGAAAAGTTTTTTTCTTTTTTCTGTGTTTCCTGAGTTTTGAATATCCTCCAAAGAATCAAAATAAGCACATATTCTCAAATGATGCCCAACACTCTGAGGGTGTTTAGCATTTTTGGGGTGAAAAAATATTTTATTTTATTTAATAGGTATTGATTAAAAATACTTCAGTGTAATTAAAAATGCATTATTTTATCCAATATATGTGTGTATGATGTATTTGTACCCTTGTGAAAAAGAAGTACACTTTAGTATACTTTAGAGTAACTTCCTTTTTTTAAAGTGTCCTTGTTACAGTGTAATTATAGTTCCCTATCAGTCAGTCACGTTTGATGCTACGTAAGAACTGAAATTACGAATTGGGATCTCGCCTGAGAGCCCGATCACCTTTGAGTGTAAACTAAATGAGCCAATGCACATTGGCGTGCAAGATTTGCATCGCACACCCTACCCTGCAAAATGGGTATATAAAGAAGCGTGCTTGCATAGCACATTCAAGCTTTCTCGCCAAGTGTTTCGTCGATTCATTACGATAATAACGTAACTCATTCATGTTCATTTTTATTTATTTTTTATTATTATTACAAATGTAATTACATAAACAGAAACACTGCACAGCAGTTAAACATTGGTGCATGTAATGGCCGGTGTGCCCTTCTGTGCCTCCGCTGCACGATTGTGATGTTGTGATTTAATGGGTTGAGTCATTTTTCCCACCGTGTCGATATTTAAATCAGTGCGACACACTTTGCAAAAGGCGTGGGCATTGTCGATATGGCTTCGAGATATGAAATAAAATTCTTCTGTCCAGCTGTTGTTAAATGTAGATGTATATTTTGTTTTTTTCGCCGGAGCACCACCTGAGTCTTCTCCTCCCATTTCAATGCTTGATTCATCTTCCCACGTCTAATACCTGCACAGATATCAACAGCGCAACTGGGTTGTAGGTTGCCAGGTTGAGGTCACAACTGGGTTGAAGTTTTTATGATGTGTCGAATGTGTTTCATACAAGATCTGGCAACTAGACAACCTTAAAAAAAAAAAAGTTATTATTCATATAACGAGGTTTGGGTCATACAAATTACGGGAGTTTCCCAGGAGAAATAAGAAAACGGGAGGGTGAAATACGGGAGACTCCCGGGAAAAAACGGGAGTGTTGACAGGTATGGTCGAGACTCGAGTACCTCAAATGAGATGGAGTCCCCTCTGCTATGCCCCGATCTAGTTCCTCTGCCCAGCAGATGGCTACTTCAGTGAATACACAAGGTGACCTGAGGATCACAGTGGGGGCTCTCCCGCCGAGTACATCTCCATGGGCCCCCCACTCCTCTAGCGCATCGCAAGCTGTGGAGCTTCCAGATGAGATTGCTGGTCCTTCTGGTGGGACTTAGTGTTTCATTCGGGGCTCCGGCAGAGGATCAGATGTCGATCGCTGCATCGGCTAGAGTCCTCCGGGGATTAAGACTCGGCTGTGGGGCTCCCTTCGGAGAGAGTGGCGTTGTTCGAGTCTGAGCCAGAGCTGACACCCATGCTTTCCCGGGCCGCTGAGAGCGTCAGGCTTGAGTGGAGGCTTTCACCGTGTCCCATACGCTCAAGGCTGGAAGATTGATATCTCGGGGCAGCGCACGCTGACCAACAGCGTCCCGCCCCAGTGCCTTTCTTTCCGGAAGTGCGCAAAGAGATTACCAGATCATGGAAGGCACCTTTTTCTGCCCGAAACCGAGCTGGTGCCTCCTCCGCTCTCACTACCTTCAATGATGGGGTGGCCAAGGGGTACGTGGAGATCCCCGTTGTGATACAATTGTGTCTACAAAGCTCTGCCGTCTGGCGGGGTAATCCACATCTCCCCTCCAAGGCCTGTAAGTTCTCGTCCGTGCTTACGACCAAGGCTTACAGAGCCACTGGACAGGCCGCCTCCACCCTGCATGCCATGGCCCTCCTGCAAGTCTACCAGGCCAAGTCACTCAAAGAGCTGCACAAGGGTTGTACACAGCGACGGACCTAGCCCTACGTGCGATGAAAGTTACTGTGTAGTCCCTTGGGCAGATGATGTCCACACTTGTGGTCCAGGAATGCTATCTATGGCTGAAACTGGCAGATATGAGGGAGACCGACAAATATCCATTTCTCGACTTCCTGATCTCCCAGGCCGGCCTCTACACAGCACGGAGCCGGCCACAGGAAAGTGGTGCAGCCCGTCCCAGCCCCTCCAAGCGTCAGGCCAAGCGGCGCTCCTGAGACGGGCGACCCAGTGATGCTCCTGTCCTGCATGCAGAGATCGCAGTCCTACTGGCGAAGGATGTGATAGATCCGGTCCCTCCAGCTGATATGAAGTCAGGGTTTTACAGCCCATACTTCATTATACCCAAGAAATGTGGTGGGTTACGATGGATCTTGGATCTGCGTGTTTTGAATCGGGCCCTTCACAAACTCCCGTTCAAAATGTTGACGCAGAGACGCATTTTTGGATGCATTCAACCCCAAGACTGGTTTGCAGCGATCAACCTGAAGGACGCGTACTTTCATGACTCAATTCTCCCTCAACACAGACCGTTCCTGTGCTTTGCGTTCGAGTGTCGAGCATATCAGTACAAAGTCACGCGGTACGCACTTCATCCCGACCTGACGCCAAGCCCGTGGTCAGACCTTGCGTTTTTACAGGCAGGAGTTCCCCTTGAAGTGTCCAGGCATGTTGTTGTCTCAACAGATGCCTTCACCACCGGCTAGGGGGCCATGTGCAATGGGCGAGCAGCATCGGGCTCCTGGACATGACCTCGACTGCACTGGCATATCAACTGCCTCGAGTTTCAAGCAGTATGGCTTGCTCTGTGCCGCTTCAAATCGATCTTTTAAGGCAAGCACGTACTGGTCCGGATGGACAACACTGCAGCTATTGCGTACATCAACAGGGTGGTCTACGCTCCCGTTGCATATCACAACTCTCCCGCCATCTCCTCCTTTGGAGTCAGAAGCATCTAAGGTTTTCCTACGCAAGTATGCATTTCCCCCAGTGAGCCTTTTCGCACAGACACTGTGCAAGGTCAGGGAGGACGAGGAGCAGGTCTTGCTAATTGTGGGACCTGATGCTCTTCTCGACAGCCCCTCCCTGGTGGATTCCTCTGAGGAAGGACCTACTTTCTCAGAGACAGGGCACGCTCTGGCACCTGCGATGGACTTAGGTGATCTACCCCCAGCGGTTGTAGACACTATAACTCTGCCCGTTCTGCCGTCTCTGCTAGTATTGACTTTTGGTAGGGATCCCAATTCGTCACTTCAGTTTTGATGTAACGTCGAACGTGACTGACTAACTGGGAATGTCTAGGTTACTAATATATCCCCCGTTCCCTTAAGGATGGAACGGATATGTTACATCTCATCACCACAATTGCTGTTCCACTGCTGAACGGCCGGGACACACCGTCTCAGCTAATCAGCGGAAAACTTGAATGTGCGATGCAACCGCACTTCCTTATAGGCGGGGTGCGCGATGCAAATCTTGCACGCCAATGTGCTTTGGTACAAGTACATGCATTTACAATAGGGTTAGGGTCAATAAAATCATCTATGTTGTAAGTGGTTAAACTTGATGAAATTAAGCTGTCAACCTCTTGAAAGAACTGTGTTGGATTAACTTGTTTTAAGTCAATTGAACAAGCACCAACATTTTTTTTTTGAAATACTTGTTTGAAACATTGCGTTTTCAAGTAACAGAATGCAATCGTGTTTAAAAGAGAAACCTAATACATTGGTGTTAAATCAAAATAACCTTTGCACCTTTACAACAACAACAACAAAAAACACAGATTTTCACATACTCACGAGAAACTTTTGCGTTCTCACAAGAAAATATTCTGTCCATATGGGAATTGTTTGTGTGCTCGCGTGTTACAATTTCCGGTTTATGTATACTGCTTTGTGCATCTCTGCCATTTACTATGCAGAAAATGAGAGCATGGGCATGAGTTAACAGAGATCTACTTTGTGTAGGCCGAGAAACCATGCCGCGAAATGGGCTGATGGCACAATACGGCAGTGTAGATTGTCCTACTGTATATGTATAGTTTAATGGTTCATGAACAGTAAAATAGTGCAAAAACTTTGAATAATCTGCCTTCAGAAATTGGATTTTAAAGGCCTGGTCTCATGGCCATTTTAACATGAAATATTACTGAAAAATAATAATAAAAAAAATTATTATGGGAGAAAATGTATTATTTTCAATGGGAAAATACTAATCATAATTATTGCATACATTTTAATTAGTACCATAAAATTATTCATAAAATTATTCTCTCTCTCTCTCAAAAAAAATACATATACAGTATATATATATATATATATATATATATATATATATACACACACACACACACACATACATACATATATATATGTATGTATATATATATATATACACATATGTATATATATATATATATATATATATATATATATATATATAACATTGATTTTAATAAAAAATAAAAAGTAGTTGAATTTCAGGTGTTTGGTCACTTTTGACCGCAAAGAACACAAGTGTGACTCCCAAACGACGAGCACAAGCACAATGATTTACATTTAAAATGAGGCTTTATTAAAAAAAAGTGCACTTTTTAAATGTACTGATCTGTGTTAAGAAACTGTGTCATGAAAGTACACTTAGTGGCCTTTTTATTTCATTGATATTACATTATCTGCAAGTAGATTTTTTAAATATACTTTTAACATTTGAAGTACAATACAAGCCCACATTCAATACAATTAAGCGCATTTCTTTTTTAAAAGGGTATGCTTTTTAGAGTACCACATGTTTAGCTTAGCAATATACAAATGTGAAACTGTTGTCTCAAAAATCTCAAGCGAATTATAAATTATTATTATTTTATTTTTTATTTTTTTTGTGGTGTGCTGTCTATGTATAAGCAGAATGGCTACCCATAAGTGAATATAGAATTTTTGTTACCAGCAAAATTCCAATTTTAGTGAAAGTCTCTTCCGTGTGAAACAATCTTAAACTTTGCGACACGGTGAACTAGCATTTCATAAGTGTATGTGCACAGAGTGCTTGTGTGTGTGCGTGAGTGACTAGGTGTGTCGGTGTGCATTTTATATGTATTTGTTTGAGCATTCAGTAGTATCAGTAATATGTGTGACTAGTATATGTGGATGCAAGTGTTTAATGCATGTATGTGTGATTGAAGTTTAATTTAAGCACTAGACGGCGCCTCATACTAGCCTGTTTAAATGTACACCCACCTGTCACAGCTCTGGCATTATCTTCGAGAAGATGTACAGTTCTTAACAGCTCCAGCTCAGCACATGATTAATGCATGCTTGAGTAAGCAAGTTGAAAGACAGAGCAGAAGCATGTCAGAATTTTTTGATGTGTTCTTTTGAAATTCAACCTCCTTAAACTGAGGATCAGTTTAACCCACAATAGAGGGGTTAGAAAGTTTGACTCATTTGTTTAATTCTGAATGTGGGCATATGGAGGTATGCCTGGAAGTGCGTCTTTATTTAGCCCAAAGATTTTCCATTAAATACTAGACTGTTTCATTTTGAGGGCCAGAGCTCTGCTGGAGTTTTGAGGATTGCATTTAAGCTGTCAAAACAGTTAACAGCTAACAACAAGTGAAGTCAAGTACAGAGCCGAGGGGTGTGTCTGAGACGATTAGGTTCATGAGGATGAAGTGAAATTGGATAAAAGCTGCTTTGAGTGATGGAAAGGTGAGGTTAATAGCAGCTGCAATGCATTAAGCCCAATTTGGCCGTCTGTGTTATTCTACCTAAAAATGACTAAAATTATGATGTCCAATGCCTAGCAATTGCGCCAAACTTTTAAGAATGCATTAAATTCTTCCAAAGTGAAAAAGACTTTTGCATTGTACCAAAATTCCTCAAAAAACTTGAGGATTTATCAAAAACTTTCTATTTATCAAAAATTCCCAAAATAAAAATTGTAATGGAATTCAAATAATTACATTTTAAAATAGAAAATATATAGACTATATTAAAGGCACAGCTAAATTTCATTAATTATAAGATTGTTTTAAAGGCACAAGATATAATAATTTTGGATTAAAATTAAAAATAGCAAAACCACTAGAACAATGTTATATTTTTATTGACTTGTATACTTTCCAACAATGTTTAAATCCAGATAAATCAGCTATTTTAACCAGTGTAACGTCCCTTATCATTGTGTCACCTGTCAATGACGTCACATCCATGTTACCCTCAATTTCCGATTTTATTTCCATAGATACCATGGAAACACCAAAGACTTTAATATATTTTGTGTTTTATTAGACAGGTGATCAGCTGTTTGGATACCTTTATCTACAGAAAACATACAGTTATACAGTTATTGTTTGAATGTCTTGTTTTCTTGATTTACTGTGTTTTGTACCCAAAAGGTAAATCTGACTATTCAGTCAAGTGTCTAAAATAAGCCATAGTCAGCAAGAGCGTTAATTGTAGTTACAGTAAAACAGCATTTTCTTCACTATTCAAAGTTTTTAAATGAATTGCATTCCGTTTTAGCAACACAAGTCATCCAGCTTTTATTAATATGATATTCTAATATCGATCTAGCTTACTGCAGTGTGATCATGTGATCAAACGTCACTGTAACAAAGGAGGCGAACATGAAACATTCATTTCTATCAATTTCTACCTCTAGTGGCTAAACGTACATAATGTGCCTTTAAGTTCACATAAATTAAAAATTATAGATCCGTTTTCACAGACAGGGCTTAAGTTAAAACAGGATTTGGCTTTAGTACATTACATTAATTTGGAGATTTAGTGTGAAAATATGTATTACAATATAAAACAATATTACACATTTTAATGTTTGGTGCAATTAATCATGATTCATTTCAGAAAAATGTTTGATTAATTAGTTTCAATGGATTGACTGCAGTAATTAATATATCATTCATATGTCTTATTTTTTTTAGATGACCTACTGAGTCGGCCGGACCTGCTGAACCTGGCTGCATCTTTGAGGGACAACTCAGCCTTCTTCCAATCTGAGGTCATGCGCCCTGCCAATGACCCCAAAGAGAGGGATCCAGCCCATGTACGCATGCTCAATGACGTCCTTCGAGATCTGGAAAAAAGCTTCCTTATCCCGAATCCTTTGCCAGGCTTTTACAGGTAATTGTTTTACACCTGTGGCTTTCAAGATCACAAACGTAAGAAAGCATGCTAAAATATTTATGAATCCATACATTTTTACAACATAAAGTCTTTCATGTAAACAACTAATATATTCATACAAAGAGCCCTTACGTTTCTAAGCAAGTGAAAAGTGGTGAAACATAGGAGACTTTGATATACCTGAAAACAGAGAGATATCAATTATTGAGGGTTTGGGGTGAATGAAAGCTGAATAAAAAGTATCTTGTTAGAAGAGAAAAGAAAGCGGTGCTGAAAATGCCAATTTATTGTCACATCACTTTAAGGAAAACAAAAAAGCATCAAATATTGCACACACCTTTTTTTCAGAGGACTGACTATCCTACTTTTTCCCCCACACAGTTTTACCCAAAAAAGTTTGTCATTACAAGTTTGTTGATCAATACTTAAAGGGTTAGTTCACCCAAAAATGAAAATTCTGTCAGTAATTACTCACCCTCATGTTGTTCCAACCCCGTAAGACTTTCGTTCATCTTCGGAACACAAATTAAGATATTTTTGATCAAATCTGAGAGCTGTCTCACTCCTCCACAGGCTTATGGACACTATAACTTGCTGGCCCAGAAAATGTATTAAAGACATTGTTAATATAGTCCAAGTGACTCCAGTGGCTCAATCTTAAGTTTATAAAGCGACGAGAATACTTTTTGTGCGCAAAAACAAACAAAAATAACGACTTTATTCCACTTTTCATTCCCTTCTCTCTGGGCCTCGAGTCTTTTCACGTAGTGTAATAGCGTAGCGCGTCTGACGTGCAACACAGACGCGAACACAGACGTTTTTCTAAGAATTTAGAACAAATTTAATTTCAGTAATTTCACTTAAATGACAATTAATAGGTAATTTTCATTGCCATTTAAGTGAAATTACTGAACTTAAATATATGAGCTTGATAAAAATTATCATTCTAGAAAAAAAATTCAGATGGCACTTAGAGGCTTTTGCATCTGAACTCTTCATATATACATTTTTGAATGACTTATATTATGAGTTAAATGGAAAGAATGTTTGTGTATGTATATTGGTGCATCTCTCAGATGTCGATCCATGCCACCTGGCCTCAGTGCCTGCCGTGGGAGGGGAGTTGAGTTGATTAAGATCTTTTTGAAGCTCACGTCAGAGTTTGGAGGCGTTTCTGTTTAACCTCTGCCATGCCACTAAAGTGACAATGGGGCAATTTGATGCAGACTCATTGGCGCTAGGCCTGTGATTTACATGAATGAGTCCAATAGGTTAAAATCTTTCTGAAGCTTAGAATGAATAAGTCATCGTGATTTTGTCCAGATGCTACATTATAATACAAAATAATTATCTTATGGGTTATACAAATCATATTTGTTTTAATTAAAAATACGAAAGGGAACAGATATACATTTAAAATTGTCTTCTCAAGTAATTCGACAAACTTCCAGTTAAAGTCCCGCCCACTCACGGTTTTACTCAAATACAGATAAGAATAATTTTGAGATTGTTACAGATCCATAACCAGATATACAAATCCAAATATTGGCTCTGCTGGAGTACAGCAGCTACAGTGCCTTTCTTTGAAAACAGTGACCATACTTATGTATTTTGGGACATTGGACTGCATTTCTGATCAGCGTGCACCTGGCAGTGTGGTAGACTGTTTATCTGAAATGCACCTAATGACTTCAAGAAAAAAAAGCCTTTTTTTTTAGGTAAGCTATTCCAAAAGCAGCATTCTTGTGCTTTCCTTAGGGGGTCAATGATGACATCACTTTCCCATCTACTGGGACAGACGATACTGAGAGACATGCTAATTTGCATCTCTGTCAAATTCTTTTATCCCAGACATAAGTGCCAAGAAGACATCCTGAAAATGAAACATAAAAAAAAAATGTAAACAAGGAAAGAAAATCATCTCCTTCCTCTCAGAGTTGCATTATTATTCAGCTATACAGTATAGAAATGCTAATTTCTTAGTATGACAATTATATTGCATTTAGAAAAGGCTGCATTGGCTATTTATAGTGTATGTGTATTGTACATATATAATTTAATGAAGAATTTGCCTCCAGGTTTATAAAAAATTAATGATCATAAAGATTATTGGTTGTTCATAGTGAAAGACC
The DNA here is from genome assembly GCF_965113295.1 of Leuciscus leuciscus. NCBI lineage: Eukaryota > Metazoa > Chordata > Actinopteri > Cypriniformes > Leuciscidae > Leuciscus > Leuciscus leuciscus. The sequence goes on along the minus strand of NC_138747.1, from coordinate 17,283,274 downwards.
ATAATTAGATTATAGTAGGAATCTATAGGAATTTATTAGCCTATATAGTCCCATGATTCCCCTAAGGGGGATTTGTGGGTCGATGGACTGAAGTAACCATCATTTAGCGATTGTGCTGATGTCATCAGCTTTTGCCATCACAGAGAACAGCACTTGGGTTCCATGATTCAGCAATGCAGGTCAATACACAAAGCCAAAATCAAGAATATTTATATGTACAAAAGCATCTAAGGTCAGCAAATTAAATGAACAAACAGATTCTTTCTTTAAATCAAGTGTTCCTGGTAGTTTCTTCTGACAACGGCCATGATTAGGGGCATGGAAATGCAAAGAAGAGCGAAAAAGGGTCAAACACAATATTAAGAAGTTCAGGCCTGTATTGCGCAGTTAATGGTTTCTTCTCAAAACTGCAGGACTTTGGCCAGAATAATGTGCTAAAACACTATTGCAGGTAATAGAAGTAAATCCATCAGCTGACTGTGATTCAGTCCTCAGCTCAACAGAATAAAGTGCTGATCTTTAGCCACTGTCCTCACACACTCCTCAACTGCAGGGATTTACAGATGTGCATCTAATGGGAATTGGGTTGCAGCTGGATCCATAATGGAGTGGCCAGCAAAACACTGTGCAATCAAAATGGATGGATGCTCTGATTATTTCTCCTTTTTGTGTTTAGGGGAAAGCTAGTTTGATCTGTCAATCAATCCTCAAGGTCTACGACACATCCTGGGTGCTGCATTTCTGCTTTGACTTTTCTCTTGATGCCGCTGTTGACGTCTGTTGGTTTTGCTAATCTGGTCTGAAGGAGGCCCGTTATTATCAAAGCGACATGCAATTGTAATCAGCGGCAATCAGCGTGTCCTGGAGTGGTTTTTATTAAATTAACAGAAGAGGAAGCAAACGGATGAAGTGCGAGAGACTCGTCAGGGTACCTGCTCATTATATCTCTTTGGGTTCTGGCCTGAGAAGTAACACCCTCTTACTGATTCCCATTGTTTCAGCCCCTGTTTTAAACACTTGCCTCTCTGTTTATTAATCAGTTTTAACCAATGTATTAAATTGGTGCAATTGAAAATGGATTGGAAAAAGATTAGTTCTCTCTGTACGATATAGGCACTCACAGAAGCAGCTTGTAAAGTGTCAAATGAGCCATTATGAGAACCCGAGTTTCCACCAAAATTACAATTTTGAAATCATTTATCAAATTTAGCAGAATGTTCTTTATGTTTTTTAGATTTTCCATACAGTGACTATGAATGTTAACCAAGGCCTGTCAAGCTTCAAAAATAATTAAAAACACCATAAAAGTAGCCCATATGACTATATTCCAAAACGATTTGATAAAAATTATAACAAACAGATACAAATTTAAGTCATTATTCACTTAAAACAAACCTTCCCCTTTACTGTGTCACGCAGTGGATGACGTGGGGATGAAAAAGAGTTGGATTTAGGTGCGACAGTAATTTATTAAAGAACAAAAATCAAAATCACAAATTACCCAGAATACTTCAGAAATCTCCAAAACCACAAATAGAACAACCACAAAATACTGATGATAGCGGACGAACTTAAGCACAAACTGAGGGCTAGATGTACACAAACTAATGAGGGGTGGAACATGACAGGTGTGATTAAATCAAAGAAAGAACTAACAACTAACCATGGTAACTAACAATAAGTGGGAACAAGTAACGAAAAAGAAACAGAACAGAGAACAGTGCAAAACCATCCATCCATCCATCTTCTTCCGCTTATCCGGGGCCGGGTCGCGGGGGCAGCAGTCTAAGCAGGGATGCCCAGACTTCCCTCTCCCTAGACACTTCCTCCAGCTCTTCCGGGGGGACACCGAGGCGTTCCCAGGCCAGCCGGGAGACATAGTCCCTCCAGCGTGTCCTAGGTCTTCCCTGGGGTCTCCTCCCGGTGGGACATGCCTGGAACACCTTCCCGGGAAGGCGTCCAGGAGGCATCCGGAAAAGATGCCCGAGCCACCTCAGCTGGCCCCTCTCGATGTGGAGGAGCAGCGGCTCTACTCTGAGCTCCTCCCTAGTGACCGGGCTTCTCACCCTATCTCTAAGGGATCGCCCAGCCACCCTGCGGAGAAAGCTCATTTCGGCCAGATGTATGCGGGATCTTGTCCTTTCGGTCATGACCCACAGCTCATTACCATAGGTGAGAGTAGGAACGTAGATTGACCGGTAAATCGAGAGCTTCGCCTTGCGGCTCAGCTCTTTCTTCACCACGACAGGCCGGTACATCGACTGCATTACTGCAGAAGCTGCACCGATCCGTCTGTCAATCTCCCGTTCCATCCTTCCCTCACTCGTGAACAAGACCCCAAGATACTTGAACTCCTCCACTTGAGGCAGGAACTCTCCACCAACCTGAAGCGGGCAAACCACCCTTTTCCGACTGAGAACTATGGCCTCGGATTTGGAGGTGCTGATTCTCATCCCAGCCGCTTCACACTCGGCTGCAAACCGTCCCAGTGCATGCTGAAGGTCCTGGTCTGATGGGGTCAGCATGACAACATCATCCGCAAAGAGCAGAGATGAAATCGTGTGGTCCCCAAACCTGACACCCTCCAGCCCCTGGCTGCGCCTAGAAATTCTGTCCATAAAAATTATGAACAGAACCGGCGACAAAGGGCAGCCCTGCCGGAGTCCAACATGCACCGGGAACAAGTCTGACTTACTGCCGGCAATGCGAACCAAGCTCCTGCTCCGGTCGTACAGGGACCGGATAGCCCTTAGCAAAGGGCCCCGAACCCCATACTCCCAGAGCACCCTCCACAAGATGCCGCGAGGGACACAGTCGAATGCCTTCTCCAAATCCACAAAGCACATGTGGATTGGTTGGGCAAACTCCCATGGACCCTCCAGCACCCTGGAGAGGGTATAGAGCTGGTCCAGTGTTACACGAACGGGACGAAAACCGCACTGTTCCTCCTGAATCCAAGGTTCTACTATCGGCCGTATTCTCCTCTCCAGTACCCTGGCATAGACTTTCCCGGGGAGGCTGAGAAGTGTGATCCCCCTATAGTTGGAGCACACCCTCCGGCCCCCCTTTTTAAAAAGAGGGGCCGTCACCCCAGTCTGCCAGTCCAAAGGTACTGTCCCCGACCGCCACGCGATGTTGCAGAGGCGTGTCAGCCAAGACAGCCCCACAACATCCAGAGACTTTAGGTACTCTGGGCGGATCTCATCCACTCCCGGTGCCTTGCCACCGAGGAGTTTCTTGACTACCTCGGTGACTTCAGCCCGGGTGATGGACGAGTCCACCTCCGAGCCCCCAGCCTCTGCTTCCTCAATGGAAGACGTGTCGGTGGGATTGAGGAGATCCTTGAAGTATTCCTTCAACCGTCCGATGATTTCCCCAGTCGAGGTCAACAGCTGCCCACCTCCACTGTAAACAGCGTTGGTAGGGCACTGCTTCCCCCTCCTGAGGCACCGGACGGTTTGCCAGAATCTCTTCGTGGCCGACCGGTAGTCCTTCTCCATGGCCTCACCGAACTCCTCCCAAGCCCGATTTTTTTTGCCTCCACAACCACCCGGGCTGCAGTCCGCTTGGCCTGCCGGTACCCGTCAGCTGCTTCAGGAGTCCCCCAAGCCAGCCAGGCCCGATAGGACTCCTTCTTCAGCTTTACGGCATCCCTTACTTCCGGTGTCCACCACCGGGTTCGGGGATTGCCGCCTCGACAGGCACTGGAGACCTTACGGCCACAGCTCCGCGTTGACAATGGAGGTGGAGAACATGGTCCACTCGGACTCAATATCTCCAGACTCGGCACAGGGAAGCGACCCTCTCGTTCACCAGGGTGAACTCCAACACATGGCGGCTGAGCTGGGGGGCTATAAGCAAACAAGCACCAGCCCGCCGCCTCTCACCATGGGCAACTCCAGAGTGGTGAAGAGTCCATCCTCTCTCAAGGAGTGTGGTTCCAGAGCCCAAGCCATGCGTGGAGGTGATCCCGACTATCTCTAGTCGGAACCTCTGAACCTCACGCACAATCTCAGGCTCCATCCCCGCAAGAGAGGTGACGTTCCTCGTCCCTGGAGCTAGTTTCCGTATCCAGGGATCGGGTTGTCGAGGCCCCCGCCTTCGACTGCTGCCCGATCCACTAAGCACCGGCCCCTTACGGTCCTTCCTGCAGGTGGTGGGTCCACGGGAGGGCGGCCCCACGTCGCTTCTTCGGGCTGAGCCCGGCCGGACCCCATGGGGGGAGGCCCGACCACCAGGCGCTCGCATACGAGCCCCAACCCCGGGCCTGGCTCCAGGGTGGGGCCCCGGCTGCACCATGCCGGGCGACATCACGGTCCTCGAATTTATTGGCATCATAAAAGGTTTTTGAAAATAGCAGTGCAAAACCAACAGTGTCAAACTTGAATTTTCGTGGGTGAAATTCAGTAATTTCAATAGCAATCCATGTGATCTGGGATTTTGCATGATGGCGAAACATTTCCCCAGACAGATTTCACAGCGGGTTCAAGTTGGTCATGCAAATTCATTGACCAAGAGAAAGTTTAAAAGTGACTTCTGTGTGAGCTGTGCTTTATACATCGAATTAAAATAACCTGTACATGTGTATGTGTATGAAAAAGTGCAGAAAAGAATGACAACTCAACAACTATACCGCTTATACAGTTGAACGAAATTGTTATATGTTTAATAACTTTCATTTGCAAACAAATTTGACTGTATTTTGCTTATTTTTCTGATGAACAAACTAAAAGCACTATGGCCAAAACTCGCTGCAGCCAATTTTCAAAGTTCTCTCTCCTCTGCGCTTTGATTAGTTTTCTTCTATTTTCCACATATATATCTGTCGTAAGCACAGTGGTGTTGCTGAAATCTCAGCTGGTGATGGGCCGCTGTTTGGCGGGGGAGCTGCAAACCTCAGACTGCAGCTCCACATTTCTCATAACTGAAAGATATTGTGATAGGTTCCTTATAACTTGCACATAAACAAACAGTATTGTTACGGTCACTAGCTGAAGTGCCCTTGAGAGCGACCAGAGGTGCCCTTGAGAGCGACCAGAGGGCACTCCACATCAGAATATTGTCATTCCCTCACAAACTGCACCACGTTGTTTAAATAGCAAATGCATTTGCGCCCATCTGTGCGCCCTTAATTACTCATTAAGAGAATAGTGACAACCTTTTAGACCATGCGCCAGGTGCGCCGTCCATTTTTCACGTCGTTAAACTAGCAAAAGTGGATTGATACATACCCTAAGTGCACTTGCGCCGTGCGCTTTAGACCATGCGCTTAGATCGTTAAAATAGGGCCCAGTACCTCTCAAGTCTCCTTCACATTTCTGTACATTTAAAGATACTCAACATGTGTTATGCCATACTTTTCACAACATAAATGTCAAATTCCGCTGGCTCTCGTGTGTTTCATAACCAATCATGACATGGAATTGGAATATGCACATATTCAAATTATATTTGATTGCTATGGCCAACGTTTTAGTTGTTTCCTCAGGATACATGGAGTCTAGCACACAGGTTGTATGGGGTGTAGTTATTGTATTTTTGCCGCTTTTTAGAACTTCACGGATGTGTCTTCACTTTATGTCACAAATGCTACAAATAAAATCATATGGGTTTAAATTGTCATAAGAGTAAGTAAATCAAGAAAAATTAATCCTTTTGCCTATTTTTTGTTGTGTCATTATTGAACGTGCTTGTCAAATGTAACTGTTCCTCCAACAGTCAGGCATCAGGTAAGAGTTTGGCCTCATTTGGCTGAAAGAGGAAGAATAGCACCCTCAAACACTCTGGAGGGTTTGTTCCTGCAGATAAAACAAATGCCAATATTCGGTAGACATTGAACAGATACTGTTGATCATACCTTACTGATACAACGACTTGTCAGTATTGGATTATCTAAACACACTATTTGTTGGTTTAATAACTATCTCTCAAACAGAACTCAATGTGTACAGGCAGAAGGTTTTATCTCTGGTTCACTCCTATTTACTAGTTTTAAATGCTGATAAAACAAAATGCATGTTGTTTTCTAAATCAAAATCAATCCCTCATAATCTTCTGCCTATTACTACATCCCAAGGTCCGGAGATTGAGTTTGTGTCTCAGTATAGGTATCTTGGGATTTTAATTGATGAATTTTAATTGTTTGTGTCTCTCTCCTTTGGCTCTCATGTTCAGTAACTTGTGAAAAGATTGAAAGTGAAATTGGGTGTTTACTTCAGAATCAAATCCTGTCTTTCCTTTGAGGCAAAAAAAGAGGCTTGTTGCAGCCACTTTTATGTCTGTACTGGACTATGGTGATGTTATATATATATATTCACAGTGTTTACATGCTTTAGACTGTAACGTTGAGGCAGGAACGAAGCGGAGAGAGAATCCACATGCAAGCACTACTTTAATAAAACAAACATGTAATCCAGGGCAAACAACGGAACTCAGGACAGGAACATGAAATAGGAAACAGCTACAAGCTACAACGACCGAACCACCAACAACAACTGAAGCACAGAGGTTTAAATACACAGGCAAACAAGCTAAACAAGATAACAAGGGGGTGTGGTTAATCAGAAACACCTGGGGAGACTAATAAACAAGAAAAACTACAAAGGACTACAAAACATGGCACAGAACAGGAAATGACAAAAGTGCACACAAGACAAGGGGAACACAAGACAGGAATCATGACATAGACACTGTTTATCATGGTGCACTGAGGTTCATAACAAATCTTAAAACCCCTCACTCATCATTGTGTGTTGTATGCTCGGGTTGGATGGTCTGCTTTGTCCATCCGAAGACAAAAACACTGGCATGTTTTTATTTATAAATCTATCCTGGGTCTACTTCCTTCATATCTTTATAACTACATCTGTAAAAAGTATGTTTGTAGCTATAGCCTACGGTCCCAGGAATTATTCTTACTGTCTGTTCCAGTGGTACGTACTGAATTGGGGAAAAAGGCATTTAAATTTGCTGCTCCCTCTGCCTGGAATAATTTGCAACATACGTTGAAATTTAGGGAGCTGGTTTCATTGGACATTTTTAAAGTCGTTTTAAACGATTTGGAGAATGAAACATCGGGCTGTAGATGTTTTAACTAGTTATGTATTGATATTGAAATTTGATTGGATTTTCTTGTGTGTGTGTGTATATGTGTATGTATTGATGTATGTTATCTGTTAAACTCAAACGAACTGTGTCTGTCAGTCTTGGCCAGGACGCTCTTGTAAAAGAGATTCTTAATCTAAATGTGCTTCTTCCTGGTAAAATAAAGGTTATAATAGATGATATCTGGACCCATGCGGGGGACTCTGCTGTGTACGCTAAACTCAATTTTTTGGAGAACTCTTTCTCCATTAAAAACAAAGTAGGTGGTGTTACCAGGGACCCCAGATCAATATCAAAGATTCCGTTGAGAGATCTATAAAAATACCTCCAGCAACAGTTGGTGTAAAAAGGATATGACTTAAATCGTAAAAAAGGACCAGACTTGAACATAATTTAACAACCTGCACAACTAAATAGTGTGGACCATTAGTTTAACAAGTCTTTTGTTGCATCTAAAGATCAGGATTGTGGAAGTCGTGCTTTTGGTAAAAGTGTTTTAACTTCATTGCCATTACAACGTAAAGTCATAAAACCTGTAAACCCGGCAACTTGGATGGATGGAACAAAGGAGGGAGGAAATGTAACTTGCAGCTGTTTACATAAAACAGTAGTCCCTTGTGAAATGAAGTATGCAACACAGCACATACAAAGCAGACGTTTGCCTTCTTAAATATTACTACCACACAAAGTTCCCAGGTGTAGCTTCTCATCATAGACACGACTCAATTACTGATTGCTTAATCATGATTAGACGAGACGTAAGTCTGTGTAAAATGATACATTCGATTAAGTGTTTTGCAATATTAACAAATCCATCATCACCATCTAAAATAGCAAAAGACAAATTATCAAAAGTTACCAAAAATTTTCAATGCAATAAAAAGTTATTTTTAACCCACTTTAAAGAGGCTACATGCAACTTTTTCCCCCAAATAAACGTAACAATAGCCTTTTTATTTGACCATTTATGACTCAAACATCTCCTGATGAGCATACTGACACCTTGTCAGCTCACAGTGGGTGCACCTATAAGCCTGTATCCTATTTTTCCTATTTTCTGTCGGGTCGGATTTTTCGCGCGGATGTGACGTCAAGCGCGTTCATGTTAAACGTTTCAGATCACTCTGCCACCACCGCTAGTCAGCAAACAAACTTAGTTTCTCAAACAATATATGTATTTGACTGTTCTTACCTCTGTAAACATAATGTTGACTTCTTTGCAGCGGATGACTTGTGAAGTGTGCACGTACGAGAGCGAGCAGAAAGGAAGAGCAGTTCCGTTTTTTGGCCACAGGTGTCAGTCGCGAGTTTAAATTTCAGAAAATCGCATGTAGCCTCTTTAAAGTGTAACTTCACCTATTTTCTACTCGCTTTGTATTGATACAATGTCGGTAGTATATGTAAATTAACAATGTTTACTCGTTCTCTGTTTTACATAGACAGAGAAATTCACATTAGGACAAGCAAAGGGGTAAAAAACAAAAACGTTTTTTTTTCATATTTTCCATCTCGTCATTCTCTCCATATTTATGATTCTTTGCCGCCTTTAGCCTCGGCCTACAATGCGCAAGATCGTTTACTGGAAACTGAAAATAACTCACTCCCTCTAAACATTTACTCTTTGAACACTTGCTCCCGCAAACAATACAAGTCGACGGCATCATGACTAAAAGTTAGCTAAGCAGTATTTCCTGCTAAAGCAAGGCGGTAGATGACACCGGTCAAGCGTATCCATAGCATACTGGGAGTGGCTTTGGACAGCAAAATGCATTGTGCATTATGTGTATTAAAGTTTTCCTACCTATTTAGCCAAAGGGAAGACAACAGCCATTTTCTTTGTTTTCTCTAGTCAGGTAGCACTGAATAAATAAATAAATAAATAAATAAACGCCTTTCTACTTTCTAGGCAGCCAAAGTTTTATTGAAAGCCCATTTTAACAGCAGTGAAGTATCCCTTTAAGTAGGACTTATGTACATCTGTATACTATGAGTGAGTGAGTGAGTGAGTGAGTGAGTGAGTGAGTGAGTGAGGTATTCAAAATGTAATTTGGTAATCAACTTTCAACAAATGCTGAGTTGAACTTGTATTGAACCCAGAACATTCTTATAAGAATGATGGAGAGTCACTTTCCGAGTGATATGACTCGCAGGCCAAACAAAAAAAGGATAACCATTTCCTTTGGGAAGAAAGAGAAAGTGTTTGAGATTTGGACATTTCAGTCTTTCACTTTAAATATATCACACAGATGAAAGGCTCCAAGGCCTTTCACTGTACTGTCTTTTTAAAGCTTCATAATTCTGCTAAAATGATAACAAACAATAAGCTAACATATTTCTTGCAGCTCTAAATGTATCACTTGGTGAAAGGAGAACGAGCTCTGTTCTCATGCGATTTCTACCTTTCAGTTAGCAAGATAGACTTCATGATAAGGATTCCATATAAGCTTTGGTCTCTGAAGGTCATCGACTCATTCCCGACTTTAGCTGACCTGTTTACAGATAAAGAATTGCTTCGTTTATTAAGGTTAGATGTGTAAAGCCGGTTAAAACACTCCAAAAACAGAAATCAATGTGTGACCCTGAACCGTGAAGAAAATGGCCCAAAGTCTGTTGATCGTGATGATTGTCATGCAGGAGTTCAGGTGATTTCTCTGCAGATTACAGTTGAAAACATGTGCGGTTACTCCAAGGTTGTTATAAGACACATTGGTATTGATTTTGTGATGTATATATGCTCTCTGTTATATCTGAACATGTGCTCGTAGGTACATCCTCATCCTCATCCTCATCCTCAGAAGAGCTTCCTGAAAGCAGCATTTTTTAAACGGGTTTACCGACCCTCAGAGATCTGTTGTAAATAAATAAAGAGCACAAATAGCAAAGTAATTTTGTGCAGATATATAACTCATGATTCAATAATTCATAATGTTTGAGCATTTTTAACATGCACATTGTGATTTTTGAAGCATAGACTAAATCATTTTTGTTTTATTTCAATTCAATTAATTTTGTATTATTATTTTTTTATTATTATCAGTATTTATAATAATTTACTAATAATTGTATTTATAGTTAATATTATTAATATTGTTATTTTAATTTATTTACTTTTTTATTTTTGTTTTATTTGAATTCGATTTTTTATTTATTTCATTTTGTATTCTAACTATTATTATTTTGCTTTATTTTAATGTATTATTTTTTATTCATTTTATTAATAATGCCATTTGAATTTCAATCATTTGTATTATAACTTTGTGTTCCATTTGAAGAGGTCAGTTAAAGCCCAACATATCATTTCAAAATATAGGCCTACTCCAGTTGATAGCATGCACGAACGAACGCAGGCGGTCGACACGTGCTATGGAAAGTTTCATTTTTGTTCAGTTTGTTTGTGATATTTTTATCCAGAAGTTATGACCGATACAAATGTCTTTGTATTCTTTTAAACTAAAGTTACGGCTATCTCATAACCCCCCTCACACAAGTGCTTGTTAATGTGGGCGTCTGTCGTTGTTGTTGCAGTCTCCGGTGCTTTGCTGTTGTTGTTCCGTCAGTTTAGTTCTGTCAAGATCATTATCATCAGAGATGATTGACAATCAGCATACAGTTTGGATTGATGTTATGTTTCGGTTCTACACTGTAAAACCCAATAAGTTAACTCAACTCAAACTGATTGCTTCAAGCCATTTAAGTTTAAAAACAAATACATATGAGTATTTTGAACTTATATATATTGAGTCATATTCACTCATAATGTTGGTTTAGTCAATCATTTTGAGTATATGTAACTTGAATATTTTAAGTTCATTCCATTAATTTAGAGCTAAAATAACAAATAGGTTATTCATAACTTATTCGGTTTAAGTTCTGCTTAATGCATTGCAGTTTTTTAGTTAATATCAAATTTTTTATTAAGTTAAATTAACTTTTCTTTTTAAATAAGTTAAATGTACTCGTATAAATTAAATTTCGTTTAGTGACTTTCAGTGTTTTCAGTGCAGGCAAGACCTTCCTGCCTATCCAGCTTGGCATGCATAAGAGCAGGGAGAAAAGAGAAAACCCTTAGGGTAAACAGAACAGAATCAACATAAATGTGTTGCAGATATTATTAATGTTCAATGATTTATGTACAACATAATTCAAGAAAAATTAGTCTGATTTGAAGAGGAATATCAGAAGGCCAAGTCCTGACTGGACGAGAGGAGGAGCTGGGGATGGAGGAGGGTAATCAATGTGATAAATCTGCTGACAATACTGAATGGACCTTATATATATGGGATGCTGTGATAGGCATTGTATTCCTATAGGTAGACGTGGATCAGCTGAGAGTCAGCTGATGCGAGCTTGACTGACGTGACCTGCCAGAACTAACGCTGAGCTTGATTTTTAGTTTCAACTTTGAAAAAACGGACCAGGGCCAGTGTTGCCACCTTGTGGAACAATGGACTAGTGCAAAACAAATTTAATGCGCGTGCAACCTGTGCGTACAAAGTAAGCGAGGTTAGAGAAAATCGGGCAGTGCTCGTACAGAACGCGCATACTATTCTGGTGACGAAATTTGCATCACGCGCACTGTTCGCACTCTCGCGTACGCGTAAAAACCGAAGTATACTTAGGGCTTAAGAGACAAGTATTCTGTATAAATGCCTCTCACCAAGAGCCATCCACTCACATTAGGAGAAATAGGTATGTGAACCATTTGTGGATGTTAAAAGTTTGTTTAAACACTTTGAAAAACCCTGCTCTCTCTCTCTCTCTCTCTCTCAGGAACATTCTGTATTGCTTGAGCAGACAAACTCCACGCTTCTCTATCCTGAAGGACGCCCTGGAGGTTCCCTGGCACAACAGCGTCAACCAGTCCCTTACTCTGGTGTCCAGCGCCATCAGTTCAGCTGAGAAACTCATACAAAGTGGACTCGACCTTTTTGAGAATGCAAATGAAAATCCACAATGACATCTGGAAAGAGATCGCATGGTGTCGGAATATGACGCAAACCCTGGGATCCTCTGACCAACACACGTTTCAGAGGGATCTGAAGACACTTTGAGAACTAGGGGATTTCATTATGAAGTGCACTATTTACCTAATGTTCACCAGAAGAATTTCTTCAGGCCATTACTAAGTTATTGTTTTTGTTCCTCTAATAACATAAAAAAAAATGGTTCAGCCTTTGTGGTTTCTAACATCAGGCTAGGAAGATTAATGAGAAAAGAGTCAGGGAGCTAAACTCTATAACTCGCGGGGTCGAGGCTTTTTGTTCTGAGAAAAAAAAACACCAGCAGGTTTATCACCAACGTTTCCAGTCACATAAACCCCAGAGGACGACTGGAAGTCAGGACTCAAAACAGGGTTTTTTATTGAAACAACTTGATGTTTGAAACATGTTTCAAAATATTTTAGAATATATTTTATTTGCTAGTCTAGCCCACCATTTTACAGATGGGAAGCAACGACCTTGGGAAGTGGTGTGATCCACAATCAACATGGAGTCGGACTTGATGATGCAAAACTTACTGATAGTAAAAAGGAAGGAAGCAGCAGCGGCGTGTGCTACTGTGAGTCTCTCAGGGGCGTTTGTTTCAGAATCTAGAAAAATAGTAATGGAACAAAATATTTGTTTCAATAATGTGTGTACTTTTTTTTTTTTTTTAAACAATTAAAGTTGAACTAAGACAGGTCAAGTCGACGAAGCAAGAATTCAGGGTAATGATTAACTGAAACTCTTTGGCAATAAAGTAGTGGTATAATTAGAAACATACTAATAATTTTGCGAATGAAAGTCAGTCATGGGGTTAGAATGCAAGTTTAAAGTCCATAAATCCAAGGCAAAACAGAGACAAGTCTTCAAGAGGTGTGAAATGAGTCTGATTGGTTGATTTTCCACTAATGAGGAGCCAGGATGGTGAATATATAAGCTAGACAAACAGTGCAGGTGTACTGAATGTTGTCATAATGGAGTGTGTGGGGTCATGGTAATATCATGTTAACGTCTTTTTTTTATTCTGGCGGCCAGTGTATTTGTTGTCAGCATTTGCACTAATGTTGTTCCTCTAGTAACTATTTTGGAGAGAAATAAGAGTTTTGTGAGCAACTAATGACTTCCCTTTTACTTTAGATACTTCACTTGCCTTTTAAGTATGAAAAACAGCTCAATTAGAAATACAAAATTCAGGGAATCTAGTTTGACCCAGCTTTAATTTATTTATGTGCCTTTAAATGAGTCATACATGCTTTTAGAGCAGCAATTTGCACTCAGAGATTTAAATACCAAACATTTACCAAAATATTTTGTACTGTGGTTGTGCTTATTTATAACTTTTAAGTTGTGGAGGTATTATTTGAAAGGTTTGTAAAGTTAAAATGATTTTCTTTCTGCTTTTTTATTGTTTCTAATCTGTTTAGTAAGCCCCTGGAACATATTTTTAGAGAGCAGCCATTTAAAACTGTGCATCATTTCTGCATTTAACAGAGTTAGCATTTCCTTAGTTATTATGACAATCCTTTTAAACAGATACTGCATTTGCACATGGATAAATTCTGTGGACTCCTCTACTGCTGGATTACTACACTAAACAACCCAGAAGAGTCCAGCTCATTTGCATTGCACTAAAATGAACTCTTAAACTGTTAACCTTCCTGTGTGCTCTTTTATTTATTTATTTTATTATCTATGTAAATACTGATAATTTAATCTGGCTCTTATTTTTTGTTGGCCCAAGAGAATTTTCAGGTTCAGTTATGTCTTGAATTGCAACCGTTTGTATTGTGGAGCATTTGTATGAATTTTATATCATGTGAAATCTTTTCAAACTGCAGCTGCAAGTTGCATGTTTTTATTTAGATTAGAATAAAGAAGTTAGACTTATTTAGATTTAGAATAGTAGGCGATTCGTTCTTATCGAATGTCAGACACTGAAATTGCACATACTGTTGTTTCTCAGTGAAATCTCACAACCGAAACACTAACTGCATACAAGCACACATATAAAAGGGGCTATGTAAAATCAACCAGCAGTTGTCACTAAATAAACCCCAATAGGGCCATCAGGACCCCTATGTGGAGAGGAAGGGGTTTGTTTTGCGAAAACGACTGGCCGACTATACGTTGTTTCCCATATTACACGGCTACTCTGCAAATATATAAATAGATGTTCGTTAATTATTAATAATATTAATGTAATGATGTAATTTTCACTACAACTGAAAACTAAGACAGAAGATGGCGCAAGTTTTGTTTGCATGAAAGTGTCGCTGGTTTAAGGTGCAATAACTTTTACCATTGTTCGCCAATTTCTGAAATCCATTCATTTCAATTGGAATCCATGCGATTTTGCATGAGGATGAAATATATCCCCACCCAGATTTCACAGGAGGTTCAAGGTGGTCATGTGGATTTGCCACAAACCCTTTATTTTTTTATTAATTTTTTTTGCTTATTACAGTTATGGTAAAATTATAGATATTTTCTAAGGCAAAACTAATCTATCATTATTTCAATAGAGAAGATGAATGAAGCACCACTAACACAAAAATTGTGACAAATTTGCATGACCAACTGAATCCATTGCAAAATTTTTATGGGGATCGCTTTTACACAAAATTCCCGATCGCATTGTTTCTTATTGAAATGGCAGAATTTTTCACATTAAAATTTGCTGAGCGACGATAAATGTTACCACACCTTTACTGGGATGGGTGGACTAATATTCATACAGCGTTGCTATAGGTGAAAGGAAATATCTGACAGCTGATGCCAATCAGAATCGAGTATTCCAGAGAGCCGTGTAATAAACACCCATGTAGTGTAGATCTGTAAACAGTTTTTCCCAGTATTTTTCCATGTTTGGCATCACTTTATACTGAAATGAGTACTATTGTAAATGCAGTGCATGTTAAATCATTCTTGTATATGGGATGTCAAAAGCTTGAGAACACCCATTTTGGAGAACGACACTTTTGAACATAATTCATGCGAGTGTGCTTGATGACACGTACTAAATGACATTTTAGTGCATTCAATGTCCTACACTAAATGACATTTATGTTTTGTCTCAAAGGACTACAGAGGTTGAATCCAGACTTTTTATACCCAGTGGGGCATTAAATATAATTGTGTTGTCTTTAGTTTGATGTCTTGTGGACCCACATGGGTCAGAAAGCACCTAATGGATGGACAATGTGAACACGCTCTCGCTGTTTAAATGGGTGGAAGGTTTTATTCAATTCACGGTATGTTGGAGAAAAGAATATTTTAAATGAGGAGCGATATATAATGCGATATTCAAAATGCACTTAACTGTAATAAAGGGTACAGAGGATTTCAAATGCATGTTATTTTTTTCTGCTTAATTTGTATGCCACTGATCCTAAGGCAATAAATACCAGTGCTGAAATAACATCTATTTGATCATCAATCTCTTTTCATTTCTCACTCAGACTATTTCACTACCTTGAGAATGATAAGCTGCATTTTTCTGTCAAGTATATATCTAGTAATGAGTAATGTGATTCTGATGGCAGCTGTGGATAGATGGATACTCTGTTTATCACACACACACACGGACTTGCAGGAGCACAGAAACATGTCAAATATTAAATATAAAAGGATTACAATGTAAAAGATTGTATATGGTGGAATCCGGCTTGTCCCGTAGAAGGTCTGCTTGCGCATTTTAACCTCGTGCACAAGCAGATCCGTTTCCTCTCTGGAGAAGCGCTCAGTTTCTCAGCTTGCAAATTCCGCCATGTAAATAGCGAATCCGCCATGGCGCGAGCGCAACTGGCTTTTAAAAGAAATGGGAGATGAGACTCTGATTGGTTTATTGCACATTACGCCAAAAGCAAACCCATTACTCATTAAGAGAATAGAAATAACCCTTTTAGACCATGCGCCAGGTGCGCCGTCCATTTTTCACATCGTTAAACTAGCAAAAGTGGATTGAGAAACACCCTAAGTGCACTTGCGCCGTGCGCTTTAGACCATACGCTTAGATCGTTAAAATAGGGCCCCATATAAGAGCCAAAATTAAGAAAACTTTATAATAGTATCATAGGGGCACTTTAACATAAGTAATAATGACCCCACACATATGCTGTCTTCATAAGTGTTTAGGCTAAAGCAATCTCCTTCATTTTCCTCAAGAGTTCATTTGTTTCCTATTAGGAACAAGTCTTAAAATTGCCTTAATAAGCTTCTGACACCCTCTTAATGATAAAATCTGTCTTGTAATATCTGTTTTGACATGCTGGCTTCAAGCCATTTAGGTATGATTATTTAGATAAAGACTGACTTATTTCCATGCAGCTGCTCTGTTATTCCATTATATTTGTTTCATGCGCATATAATAATAATCACTAGTTGTTATTTGACAATCCTGGAGAGAGTTATTCTAATCTCTTTTGTTATAAATGTCTTTAATCATTGCAGTCATAAACAGAAAAGGGAAAAGGTCACCGCCTTCCCTAAAAACTCTTTGGGGAGAGTATTAAAAAACTAATGCTGACTTGTAAAGCTCTTTGATTTAACATTCTAATTGCTCTGATAAAAGGGTAAAGTTTATTATCAAGAGAAATCAATGAAATAAAGATGAAAGCATGCTCATGGAATATAGATGTAGCTCATGTACACAAAAGTTTTTAAACACTTTATGATGACTTTCAGGAATGCCACTCTCAATTACTAATATGAAACTCTCCTAAAGTAGGATATTTTTTTTTAACGTCTGTTAATAAATGTGAATAGACATTTATTGTGGGACTACATTTAAGTGCCGAAATACATGTATTAATTGTTATATCTGCAGTAAATCATGACATACAGTATCACACCATTTCTATATTCAATGTGCATTGGCATATTGTATATATTATGTATAGTTTTAAATGAATAATTATTATTATTATTATTTTTAATAAGCAATTATTCATTAAAGTTATTCCACAGCAACTGCATAAAGAAATGTTTCAAAACAATTTAATTTAAAAGATTTCACCAATGTTTGCGTTTTATTTTAATTTCACTTTTCTGTTATTCTTCTTTTTCCTTAACATTACAGTATTGTAATACAGGGTTGAAGTCGACGCGCACGCGCAGCATCACGCGCTTCCAGTAGGAATGCACGCGAGAGATGGAATATATAAATGCAGTGATGGCGACAGCTGCAGAGGAGATCTCAGTAAACACTGAGACACCAGTATCTTTCAAAAGCGCAAGGAAAAACCATGCTAGACCATGGAAACTGAGTCTAATTTATCTGCAGTGCTGTGAGTATTTGGGGAGAGATCGATGTGTGATAGCAACGCAGAGGTCTAAAATATCCACCCCGCACTATATCATTGGATTGAACGTTTAACACCATTTTACATCATGTACAGAGCACGTTTTATCTTTATAACACTCCTGATTTGCCTTCAGGTCTAGATCAGAGATACAGTAACAGTATGACGTCATTCTCCTCTGCTGAACGCTCCGTTCACGTGCACATCACACACATATTGCATGGGAGAAGCATGTTTTCTAGTTGTTTAATTGCAGAGGAGTTATTATTTGATCTTCTTCAGTGTTATCTCAATGCATTTGTGAATTTGTTTGTTGTTGTCACAGTGTAAGTTAAACGAATATGTCAAGCATCTTATTGGATTTATTAAATCCAATCATTGAGACATTTGAGTAGCCTACTTCATCCAAAATGACATTTCTGTCATCATTCACTCACCTTTGTTGTAGTCACTCGTGTGACTTTGTTCCTTCCATAGAACAGAAAAGGAGAAACCGCGAACGGATCAGTGAGTCTGTGTTGAACTCAAGAACTGGATCATTCTGGATCATTTTCGTGAACAAATTCAGATCAGTTTTGTGAACTATCTCGTCCGAGTTTTAAAGAATAATTTTAAAGAATCGACTCAAAAGAATGAATCGTTCGCTGTAAAAATAAATAAATACAAAAATAGAAAATAAAAAGTTGTAAAAATAAATAAATAAATAAAGTATTATTGTAACACGTTTTACAAGAAAATACTATTTCAGTCTTTGTATAAAAAAAATAAAATAAAAAAAAACATGCTATTCAATGTTTCTTTGTAGGCTATTTATTTGTGAAATGTATAGGGCTGTCACTAACGATTTTTTTTGGTAATCAAGTAATTGGTCGATTATTTTGACGATTTATTGAGAAATCAGTTTTTTTTGTGGTAAGAAAAATAGACATAAGTGAAGTGAACAATACCCTTTAAAATGACTTAAAATACACAAACAATGAGGCAATAATAATTGGTTCAAATAAAGTATCAAAAGCAAGTAATCATATGGTGTTATTGAATATCCTGTACATTAACATAATCAACTTATGTACTTTACATATTATAACAAATGCCTGCAGAGGGCGCCAACGGCTTGGTGATTGTTGTTGTTGTTACACTTAATACTGATTTCACGCAGCCGTTATTTTGAAATCGAAAGCGAGGCTCCGGTGGGGAGAAAACCGGAAGTGTCTCCTTAAATCACAGGAGAGTCGTGAATGCGATGGCGTATTGTTGTGTTTTATGTATAAAATTAGTTATTCTAGAACTGTACATACATTTCTTTCATACTTTAGACTATATACAGTGAAATTCATTTATAAAGAATTTTTTTTTTATATATATATAATTCAGAAAGTAAAAAAAGAAGCAGGACTATATACATATAACATATAACTATATACATATCCTATATTGGATATTAACATCCAATAGTGTAAATCGCGGCAGCAGCTTCAGGTTGGTAGTCCAAGGCATTGTTGTTTATCTTTACTTCCGGGGTTCTTCCCACCGGAGCCTCACTTTCGATTTCAAAATGGCGGCTGCGTGAAATCAGCATATAGCATGATCAAATCTGGCCAACATTTAACTCAAATGTCCACTTAATCTTTAATATTTTGAAAAAAATTGATAATAGAAATGCTACAGCCACTCAAATTTCTTGAACAAGAATATAAAGAAATTGTGATTGTGAAATTGTGAAATTTTTTTAACAATTTACGTTACAAATCTGGTGAAATGGCGCAACTTGCGTTCACAGGTTGCGTGAATGCTATTCAACCCAAACTCACAGCAGAGTTTTTAACTGAGCTGCTGAGACGCCTCCAAATGATAAAAGTGCAACACTTTGCTATGAAAAACAAACCGCGACTTCATATGCGTTCCCATATGCGTCTTTGAAAACCCAGTCAAACTGACTAAGACTGAGTGTGTGTGGAGCAGCATTTACTGTGAATGAAGCCACGTAACCTGCACACATGTAAATAATGAAAGCGCACACACCATTACTATATTACTCACCCAATTCATTCTCAGCACCGTATTTGTGTGGCATCTTCACCGCATGAATTTGGTGCATCACTTAAATTAGTCCGTGCTTGTCCCCCCAAATATATGCACAGTTCCTCCCCCCACCCCGTTTAACCAGAGCTCAATGCCACATCCACCCTCAACTTATTAAATCATCGTCCCGATGATTCACTATGTACATTTCGTAAAACAAAATCTTTAAAAAACAACATTAACCACCTCTCATCACTCTTTTTAATTCATGCACCACTTGCAGCAAAATATCTAAGACTGTCTCCATTGCCCCCATCTTAAGCCATCATTTAACCCTGTGGGGATTGCTGCAGCTTCCATACCCTGCACCGATCGTGACTCCCTAAAGGGATTACTATGCTGGCCAGCTGTAGCCCTCTGGGAGCGTCGAACAGTAGAGTCTGTCCCAGCGGTTATTGCTTTCTCGTCATCGCTGAAAGCTACCTCTTCTGCACTCATTTCCCTTTCAACCCCCGAAGACTGGTTCTCTGGTACTACCACCCAGAGCTCCTCCCAATCCTCCTCAGACTCTGACGGTGCCATGCTTGTACTTGAGTCTGTCCCTTGATGCTCCCTTGACCATACAGGCTCCTTCTGCAGAGGTCCACAACGACGTAGCTCCAAACGATGCACATTCTTTTGTGGATGCGATTGATCCACTGGAACTACCTTACACACTGCCTTGTCAGGGTCCAATCTTTTCAACACACAGTGAGGCAAATCCTCCCAAATATCCTGGATTTTATTTCTTCCTCTCACTCTGCAATTACGCAGATAAATCAAATCCCCTGGATTCAAACTGGCATCTTTGATCACCCCTTGTCGTCCTTGTTTCCGCTTGGCCATACTCTGCAACTGTCTCCGTGTCAGCCTATAAGCCTGTTGCAGTTTGTGCTGATGTTCAATCACCCAGGTCTCCACCATGCCTACTCCTCTCTTTTCCACTTTTCCACTCCTCAACAAATGGTCAATTGGGAGATCAAGGCTCCTGCCATACATTAAAAAGAATGGGGAAAATCCAGTCGTAGCATTTTCAGTAGTATTATATGCAAACAATACTTCATGCAAGTACTCATCCCATCTCATTTTCTTTTCAGGAGTAAGAGCCCTGAGGAGATCATGTAAAGTTCGATTAAAATGTTCACACTGCCCGTTACCTTGGGGGTGAAATGCTGTTGTTCGGCTCTTCTGTATGCCATACACTCTACACAACTGCTGCACAACTTCAGCCTCAAAGCACCGTCCTTGGTCAGAATGAATCCGGGCTGGAACTCCATATCGATGAATTCACTCCTTGACCAGCACCTTTGCCACTGTTATGGCCCTCTGATCATCTGTAGGTACGGCTACTGTGAATTTAGAAAACACATCTGTTATAATAAGCACATTTTCTTTTCCACTCTGGGAACGTTCCAGCAATGTAAAATCCAATGCCACAACCGCCAAGGGTTTAGATGATTGAATGCTGTTCATCACTGTTTTTACTTTAGGCTGAACATCCTTAGACACAATACATCGAAGACAATGTTTGCAGAACTCCTGAACATCCAGGTACATCCCGGGCCAATAAAAGCGTTGACGTGCTAGCTTAAACGTTCGGTCAATCCCCTGATGACCTTGATGGTCATGCAGCTGACTAAGAACTTTCTGCTTTAAGACTTGAGGTAAGAAAAGCTGTTTTACCCAGTCCCCTCTAGCATCTGCAATGACTCTATTAAAGATGCCTTCATGATCTTCCACTTTATCCCACTGTCTTAACAGCTCCAGTGTGTCTTTTAACTCCTCTTTTCTTTCTTTCTTACCTGGCCCTTCCCCCTTACTCCAATAAAACTTGATCCGGGAAATAGCAGGATCCTGTTCTTGCTAGCTTTGCAGATCTTGTGTCTGAAACTCAGGGGAAACAGAAATAACATCCACTGTAGTTACAGATTGTGGCAAAATACTCCCATTGTCTCCATCCTCCAGTCCACCACCACCATTAAATGTGGGGGTCACTCCCTCTGACACGGCCAGCTGTCGTCCTCCTGCCGACTTTTGTCGGGACAAAGCGTCAGCATTTCCATTCTTCTTCCCAGGACGGTACAACATTTCAAAATCGAACATGGCCAACTGCGAAGCCCATCGCTGCTCCAGAGCCCTCAATTTGGCAGTCTTCAAATGACTCAGTGGGTTATTATCTGTAGACACCGTAAACTTATTCCCAATTAAATAGTCCTGAAATTTCTCTGTCACTGCCCATTTAAGGGCAATAAACTCCAGCTTCATTGTACTGTAATTATCCATATTACGTTCAGACACCCTCAGACCTCTACTAGCATAGGCCACTGGCCTCCGCTTACCTCCCGCGTCCTGGGAGAGCACCGCTCTGAGTCCTGTATGGCTGGCATCTATTTCAAGAAAAAAAGGCTTAGAAAAGTCAGCATAAGCTAACATAGGAGCAGATGTTAATTTCCTTTTCAGTGTTTGGAAAGCTTACCCTTTGGTATTTCCCCAACAGCAGCCAACTGATGTAGTGGTGCTGCTGCAATCCTGGCGAATCCTTGCATAAAACGTCTGTAATAGCTTGCAAATCCCCCAAAAGATCTAAGCGCTTTTGCTGTCTGAGGTTTCGCCCATTCTGCCACTGCTTGAATCTTCTCAGGGTCTGTCGCCACCCCCTCACTAGAAATTACATGACCCAAGTAACGTACCTCTTGTTGGAAAAAAAAACAGCATTTACTGTGCTTAACTTTGAGACCATGATGTTGAAATTGTTGCAGGACTTTCTTCAATCTCTCCAGGTGTTGCTCCACTGTTGACGAAAACACAATCACATCATCCAAATACAAGAGCACTGACTGAAAACTTTCATCACTGAATATACGTTCCATTAAACGTTGGAAAGTACTTGGCCCATTGGACAAACCTTAGGGTAAACAATTATATTCAAACAGGCCAAATGGCGTACAAAAAGCAGTCTTTTATTTATCCTTTTCTGCCACTGCCACTTGATTTTATCCGCTTGCCAGGTCCAGGGTGGAAAACCAACACGCTCCACTCAACGCATCTAAAGATTCTTCAATTCTAGGCAGTGGATATGAATCTTTTCTTGTTTTAGCATTAAACTGCCTATAATCCACTCACATCCGAATTGATCCATCCTTCTTCTTTACAATCACAATCGGTGACGAATATGGGCTGCAGCTTTCCCTTATTACATTTTGCTCTAAAAGTAACTTAATATGAGCTTTAACCTCCTCATATTGAGTAGGGGGCAACCTCCTATACCTTTGACAAACTGGAGCATCATCTACCAATGGGATCTGATGTTCAATCAAATCAGTATACCCCCCCCACTTCCTTCAAAAAACACAGAGGCATATTTATTCAATAACCTCCTAGCCTTCCCTTCATGTTCCACAATCAACAGAGGACAATTAAGGGTCCAAACTTGTTGAGCGGCTGTTACCCCTGACTGTGACACATTACTTTGCTCAATAAAAACCGTACAATTTTGTTCTTCCTGTACTGGGGTAAACTGAATATCGAAACCCCCTCCACTGACCACCACTTCAGCCCTATGTACAGACTCTAGTCGAACATGTGGGTACAAAATAACCTCAGTAGTCCCCACATTCATAATTGGGACCAGCAATTGTGCTTTTTCTGGGGACACTATTGAACCTATAATTAAAAGGTCTGCTGGTAAACTCCCCTCACTCTCTATCAGAGGCTCTAAAAGTAAAGACTCCTTTTGCATGAGTCTAGTGTACCCACTTGTTGCACAAACCAATTGAAGAGTACCTGCTGGCACCTTGACTGGACATTGGGCCAACAGGTTTACAAAAGACTGATTTTGTGTATCATACAATTGACAGATTTCCAACGCCTGTTTCAAATAAGCCTCACATTGCTGCATCATAGAACTTTTTGAATATTGAGACCCAAATTGTTGCTTTAAAAGGTCATGACAATTTTGAATTTCATTCATACCGATTAATCCAGGAACCAGTTTCTTTCTCTCCCTTGTCTCTGTGTCAAATGTGTCTTTCACCACCAACTGTTTTGGAAGAATTTGGTCAAGGATATTAATATCTAGCTCTAGATAACCCACATATGGAATATCGATATCATTTGCTGCTTTTAACACCAGCCACCCACACCCAATGCATCTACATCCTTTCCTGCAATGTGCTGTTTAAAAAAACTCTCAGTTATCATGGAAACCATGGAGCCAGTGTCAATCAAACAATTTATTTGAACAATTTATCTGTACTCTGTTTTGCAATCACTGCTTCACTATCTATAGTACTGAGGTTCTCAGACCCAAACAATGTTTCATAAACCCTCACCCCATCACCAGCCCACTCAACAGCTTATTTGCGGACATCAAGGAATGTTAAGCTTGGTTTCTGTCTAATCATTCTTTTTAACTCTCTACAGAGTTCCTTACTTCTCACATTCTCTGCAAACTGATCCCTAAGCATTACATCCTCTTCCGACACACCCCTTGGGTTACAACTTTTTAGTTCTTTCAACAAAGCCATTAATGCATGTGAGAACTCAATGAGTGTTTCAGTTTTCCCTTGCCTTTCAAAAAACTGTCTCTGCAATGCAGTAAATGATTGGGCACTTCCAAATACTTCAAGCAAAGCTTCAAAAATTCCCTCTGGCCTGGACCATGTTTCCTTAGATCTGTACTTAATCTCCTGTTTTGCCTCACCATATAGATGTTCCCAAATGTAATCAACTGCCTGGTCTGGTGTAATGTTACGGGACTTAAACATACTTTTCAGGTCCTCAATCCAATCACTCAGAGGTACACTTGAAGATTTACCAGTATAAACTTTACATCTCTTCTCTCTGGGAACATAAACCACCTCTACCTTTGTTGTGCTTTGTTCTTGCCACACAGTCCCAGTGTCCATAACACAGGGTTCCCACGGGTCCTTGAAATCCTTGAAAGTTTGTGAATCTGAAAAAAAAAAATCAAGGCCCTGGAAAGTTTTTGAAAATAAACATACATAGAGACAGGTCCTTGAAAGTGCTTGAATTTATTTTGTGCAATAAGTTTTCTGGAAAAAATTCCAAATTCACTCCGGTCCCCTAATGTGTTGTTTCGCCAACACTTCATGGCCTATGCATACTAGCTTGCTTGATTTACACTAGTTGCGTTAAGTGTTTCCCACGTGAGGTACTTTGTGTTGTACGTTGCCATGACGTTCACGCGCGCATGAAACTACGATGGTACCTCAACATTTGTAATGATTTTTATTAATGTAATTTGACGGCACATCTGTATTTCATATTTTCCTAATGTCTTGTACCATTAAACATGTTATCACGTGGATGAATAATCATATGCAAATGATATGCAGATGAGGATATGCATAGTAAAATGAGGCATTGTAAGCTCCATATATGGTTATTTCGGGGAGGAGATGCATGTGCGCTCATTCTCAATTACCATAAATCCCGCCCATTAAATCCGACTGACAGCTATATATGGGCATCATATTATGACACCAAACGAAGGATTTCAACATGTCTTCTCAAAAGCGAATGAAAAAGAGAAATTTCTCAGATGCAGAAATTGACGTTTTATTATCAGAAGTTCATTCAAAACGCCACATTTTATTTTCAAGCATACATAGTGGCGTATCAGGTCCTAAAAAAAAAGGAAGCTTGGCAGCATATTACAGATGCAGTTAATGGAGTTTCATCTGTTAATCGAACAGTCCCAGAAGTGAAAAGAAAATGGTTCGACATGAAGCTTGACTGCAACACTTGTGACTTGCGGACTTGTGTTCCGTTTGCAGATGCTATTACTGGCTCTCATAATAAAAGTAAAAAGAAAAACCGTATGTAATTAGGCCTACTATATATAATATTTTTTCAAAATGCTGTGTAAATGTACCCGATTAAGGTGAATTAAAATGCAGCCTTATTAATGAGCAAAACGTTCGGATGTTAAACGCACTATTTACGCGTGGCTGGGAGCAGGTGTAGATTTATTTCGTACCAACTAACATTTGGAAAATACGAACATTTTAATGAATCTGAAAATTTACACCAGAACCACTTTACACAAGATTTACACAAAATCAAAAAAAAAGCTGTGCACACGGCCAAGCGAAATGGGGTCTTGCGCACCCAACGTGCATGACCGCCCACACCGCAATGACGTCATTTTTGCAGCGCGCACCTTCACGCTCGTGTGGACACGTCGAGTATAAACCTAGCTTTAAAGGGCCCCTATTATGGATTTTTGAAAATTACCTTTCATGAAGTGTGTAAGACAGCTCTAAGTGAATGTAAACATCCAGCAACATTTTAAATCTGAAAGTGCACCTTATATAAAGTTATTATCTTTCAAAAGTAAGAGTCGACTCTGAGTCAATGAAATTAAGTTATAAGCCGTTTCGTTGTGACGTCAAGACGAAACATTAGCATATTGCCCGTCCACTTATTGCGTGCGCAGATCATGTAGAGAAGACGCTGTGCTCTACAGTGTGAAGGTAAAGCCAGTTGTTGTTTTTTTTCACTGCCCAAGGATGAGCATGTGAAGAATCAGTGGTTAAAATGTATCTTTATCATTATATCACAGCAGTATAATCCTAAACTTTTGCTGTGTTCCCTTTATTTCACTGACGACTGCTTCTCAAATCTCGGAGTTCAATGCAGGATTCGCAAACCACTTGCTCTTGAAAGATGGCGTTCAAAATACTTAGTTTTGAGTTTTATATTATGTAGGTCTCCTGCTAACTGGCTAACTCACGTTATCACTGCCTTACTTAAATACTTCTGCTAACTGTGTCTATTAATGCAGATTTTCTGTCATTCTCACTACTTTGAAACATAGATTAATCATAGAGCAAAATTTTTTTACCAATGTTTATGTTACACAAGTCATTTACATCAGTCATTCACCCTAGAGCTCGGCTAATGTATACATTGCATACATGCACTGTTATTGATAGTTTCCATGTGTTCACTGCAATATATTACAAAAATACTCTGTAAATAAATTAGTACAAGTAAAATAATTGGTTTGTTGATGGACATGCACTTGTTAATGCTGATGGTGAGGAATTACAGTTGCAACATCTCATAATGTACCTCAAACTGAGTAGTGTATCACTGAGAAACGTCCTGCTTGAGTCGTCCTTGCGATGGAGGTTCGGGTTGAATTACTAGTTCTTCCAGTGTTTCATCATCGGAGTCGCGCTCGCATTGATATGGTAAAATCGTCGTCATTGTTCGTTACTGTCTTTAGTTTACAGTGTAGGAAGCCTCAGGACAGCTGACGTTGTTATGGCAATGGGCGTTTTTGTTTTTGACGCGCGTGTTGTACGTGGTAAACCAATCACAACAGACTGAGCTGTCTGGCCAATCAGAGCAGAGTAGCTTGCGGAAAGGCGGGATTTAGAGAGATTGATTCATTTGTCGAGTCGTTTGAGAATCATTGAAAATGCGGTGATGTGCAAATGTATTTGATGCATGTAAACCTGTTGTAGAAGACTCCAAAACAACATTAGGAAACTTTAAAATAGCATAATATGGGCACTTTAATATTTGTTACATTTTATCTTTGGTTCAACACAGGAAAGACAACCATACAGGTTTATTTGGGGGTTTATTTTATTTTTGAACTATTCTTTTAAATGGCAATATAAAGTAACCCTGCTTTGTTTCTGGTTACAGCTTCACATGCTGTTGTGTTGTTTCAGTAGAAAGCCAGCAGATGTTGTCTTTGGCAGTGTAGCAGCATTATGTGACAGCTGCATAAACCTTTTAGGCCTATTTTATGTGTAAACTGCTTGAATTTGTAGCTTGATCCGGCCATCAACTAGAAACGTGTATATACTGACAGTTCCTGTTGTTTGTACAGCATCAGGCATAATTTTCATTGTGTCTTCGATTTTTCTCCTGTTTTATATCCCTAAGTGGATTTTAGCAAGCCAATAACACAATTAATGTCTGCATTGTGATTTCCTGAAATGAGGTTTATAGTGCAAGTGCATAAAATTTCAACAACCATCCATTAATCAGACCTAATATGAGAGACCTGAAGGAAAGCACGTTCTCCTGCAAAACTAGTGATATCTAGATTAAATGTCTGTGCAAGAATGTTACTTGACTTGGCCAGTTGCCAGAGCGGCTGATATCAGTGTCATTAAAATGCCATCATAGTTACTTTGCTACTTCTGTACTTACTTATTGTCATCCATCATCTTGACTGTGAGTGTGGGCGTAATTTAAATCTGCAAGTAGCTGCCCCATAATTCTGCCCGCAAAGATTGTATACAGTATTTCAGGCATTTTGTCAATTAATCAAAGTTGTCCATTTACGAGCTTTACCGAAACGAGGAGGACTTGTTCTTTCTGTTATTTACTAGCTTACGGCATTGACGAACCTCTTTCATCTCTCAAATTTCATTTCCCGGTGTGTCATATTATCATACAAACTTATAGCTCTGAGCTGAAAGTTCATTCAGGGGCCTGATGATGGGCCATGCTGCTTTACTGATAACAGTATTTTTGTGGGGGGGTTGTTGTATAAACAAATATAAACAGTATATTTATCGGACGGGGGGTTATATTGATCTTTTTTTAGACTCGAAATGCTAATATCACTCCTCGTCGACGAGAATACCTGGTTTGTTGTACTTCGAGGCAGATAAAAAGCCTTCAAGGATCATTTTTCCATTTTAACAATAAGTGTTTATTCCCCGATGATATTCGTGCATCTGTAACTAATCCTGCCCAAACATTTACACTGTAATTGGAAAATCAAATGCTATCTGTAGTGTCAGCAAAGTCAATTTGAACTTTTCAGTTTGGCTTCTCATTCGTGACTGCCGCTGTTATTTCTCTGTGAGAGGCTAATCAGAAGCATCTTATTAATATGCATCAAAGAGCTGTGGCGTAATTTTTGTAATTAGGCGAGTGTTTATGCTTAGGGTTTTTTTCTCGTCTACGCTGCACAGTTCTATCTGGTGATATTCTCTCTCATTATACCGTACAAGTGCACACATGTAAATCTTGACTGCCACCTCAGGTTATAGCTGAAAAAGTTGAGCTGTGATAAGACAAGGAGACATTGTGATGGTTTGATAGTAAGGATGTTTTACTCTATCAAAGTTTTTATACCTGAATCAGTTTAACTTTACACCACACAAGGCACCAGTTTGTAGGGGTTTTCACATGTGGCTCCAAATATGTTTTGCGATTTGGTCACGCTTCACCTAAGGTGTGCGTGAGAGTGTCAGATGACACTGTTCTTCTCTGATTGCGGGGCACCAGCCAGGAATTTAATCATGACAGTACAGGCCAGAGACTCAGAAGAACAAGGAGTGTCTGTTAAAAGGGTACATTGATCCCTTTCCGATGAGGAGATTGCAGTTCTTGCATTCCTGTGCTGTGATTGGCTGCAGGCATCAGAGGGGACACACAAATGTGGCCTACCCTTCTTTCCCCCGTGGAACTCATTTGCATAAAAGCAGGGGTTCTCACACTTTTTGGGGCCAGGGGACCCTTAGAGGGCAGAACATTTTCCAAGGACCCACTCATAATTATAACAGTGATTAAGCATATGGTTGCTACAGTTTGTACTCTTGTAATAAAAAAAGCATGCCTATTGAAATTATACAACATATACAGTTTAATAAATCAAGTTAAATATGTAGGGCCATATGAAATCCGTTTTATTCTGTAATTTTTTCCCACCCGTTTTAATGGTTGAATTTAATTTTAATAATCAAGAAGCATGTCTAATCCATTAAATTTATAAAACTTTAACTACTTAAATTTTTTTTTTTTTATTGCAATAATAGGGCCCTATGAAATGTAAAAAATTTTATGCTTTCTATTTTTATGTATTATAAAAAAAAGGTGGTAATGAAATGAAGGCTAATCTTTTAAAAATGTAATCTTTTTTAAATGTAGAAATTGAAATGTAAAAATGTATTTTTTATGTGCTGCACAGCAGTTTACTGTTAAAATTAAAACATGGAAGAAAAATTGGGTTTATTTAATATATATATAACCGAACTTTTATTTTGACGGGTTGTCGTGAGGAGGACCTTTGATTGAGTGCATAGGCTATCTATGATGCATCGTGCATGTATGATATGACGATAGTTTTATCAAATGAAATGGTGAAATGCTGAAATGTTGAAAAGAGCAGGTCTGGAGATAAAGTCCATGGCTTTATGTTCTCATATATTGTGAGACGGCAGACGAAGAAGAACAAAAACACCACGAGCATCTCGTGCTTGTTTATAGACGAAACGGTTCGCGTGCTGCGTTCATTCACATAAGCCCCTTTCACACAGCGCTTTGAACCCGGCAAATTGCCAGAGCGCCTTCTGTGTGAACGCAAACTCGACCCGGGATTTAAGCCGGGATCGATGCCGGGTCGGGACCTAGTAACATTGCCGTGTTCAGTCCCGGAACGCGCGCTGTGTGAACAAAAGCCGTAACAATGCCGTGTCGTAGTGATGACGCTGAAGCCGGGCTCGTTCTCCAGCTGTGAAACGGTATGTAATGCGCAAGTTTATGATCGAATCAGAGAAACAAATGCACAGGCGTGGTTTCTCGAGAGAGAGATCGCAGCTCATAAGCAAACTTAAGACGCTGCTGAGATTACAAGTCACATCGATGTCACGTGTCTTTACGGCATTTTTACGGGTTGTGTGTGAACGCACTCTCTGATTCCGGAAAATCACTGGCAGTGTGAATGACCAAAATCAAACGAACCCGGGTCAAATCCCGGGTCACTTTATCCGTGTATTTTCCGGAATCTCTGTGTGAAAGGGGCTATAGAGACGCGCTGAACATGCAGACTTCATGAGCTTTAATATTCTATTTAATTTAATATTTCTTTTTGAGCTTTAATATTCACAGAAGTAAGTTCACAGTCCTACTGTTGATGTATTCATCCAAAATTTGCCAAACTCTGCATTATATAGCCTAAATTAAATGTTTATGACTGGATTCCACGATTCCGACCGCTAGGATAGGATCTGGTCAAGATAGGGTGACCAAATGCCCCGTCTTTAGCTCAATCTGTTTTCAGATTTTTCAGGTGCTTATATTTTTAGCACCCAAACTGAAATAATACCTGTATACTGAAAATGTATAACTAAACAATACTACTAAAATCTGAACTGAAATAACACTACTGTTCAAAGGTTTGGGGTCAGTAAGAATTATTTAAGTAGCCTAATTAT
This sequence comes from Leuciscus leuciscus, assembly GCF_965113295.1. Classification (NCBI taxonomy): domain Eukaryota; kingdom Metazoa; phylum Chordata; class Actinopteri; order Cypriniformes; family Leuciscidae; genus Leuciscus; species Leuciscus leuciscus. The sequence continues at coordinate 17,252,614 of NC_138747.1, read as the reverse complement.
GCTTTAAATTGGTCAAAAGTCTGAGTTAAACCATTTATAATTCAAATAAATGCTGTTCTTTTGACATTTCTATAAAAAAAAAAAAATGTAATCACATTTCCACAAAAATGTTAAGCAGCACAACTGCTTTTAACATTGATATTGATAATAAGAAATGTTTCTTAAGCTGAAGGATCATGTGACACTGAAGACTGGTAATAATGCTGAAAATTCAGCTTTCAACAAAAAAAAATTTATCTGACAGAGTATGACACTATGTTTACCATTGGCAACAAACACAACATATAGATCAGATAGATCATTGTAAAATTATGTGATTCATATAATAAAGTTTTAAATAATTTCTGTTAATATATTCAGCTTCCCTGTTATCCACAGATGATGAGTGTTACATACATTCATTTAGTTTTCTTATATTCAACATAAATAATACATGTTATCTCTCCACAGATTTTTTAACAATAGCTACAATACTGGGGACCGGGATCCTGGGTATGTAAAAGCTCAGCCTGCAATTCATAATATATGGCATTATGCTGAAATCTCATTGAGTCAGTAATTTTTTTGCACAGCACATAAGACAGATGTTTACTGACTTCTGATCCACTGCAGTTCAAAAAAGAAAAGAAAAAGGGACTGCTGAAGATTTTATTTTCTTTAATTAACTATTGGAATGGGAAAGGAAGGAATAAAATCCATGCATGAGACCATTAGCAGGCAAAATGAAGTTAAACATAATTTCTCAATGGGTTTTCAGCAAGACTATATTCTGTTTCGTTAATGATATACCCAGGCTTTATGGTCTGAACAGTAGCAGATATATATATTTATAAGACACCGCAATTACATGGTGCATTGAATTTAACTGTTCTGTTTTCAGTGAGATTTAATAGTTGTTAAAAAATACATTTTTCTTTTCATTTCCTCCTATCTGAGTTAAATCATTTTAAAGTGTTCTTCTAGCCATAATAAAATTACCACCATCAAATAATTCAGTCTAGAGATAATATCTGATATGAGTGGCTGAATATGTTTGCGTTAATATAAGGCCTTGCAGATAAATTCAGAATACAGCAGATTCTGCCATGACAAACTATTCAGATAATGTGCTTTTTGCAGGACTGCCGGTAACGATTGCTCGGGCGGGTCTGGTGCCTTTCCTGATCTCCTTTCTTACAGGCTTTCTAGTGCAGGTAAGAAGTTTGTTCTTTTCCCCTTATTGTATTTGTTTATTCTGACATTGTTTGGCAGTTTTGCAGTTTTGCATTCTTGGCTTAATTTCACACTGGTTTAACATTTCAAAAGAGACATGGTTTCATGTCTCAAAACAGCTCTGTTTCTTCTGGAAAATATCAGATGGCTCCTTTTTCTATTCCTGTTTTCATCTTCCTCTTTTATTGAACCATTTTCTGACATTTGAGTTGATTTTGACTTCAAAGTATAGTTCTTAAGCAGATATTTCATTTTGATAATAACATGACATTGTGACTGACATTTGTCTTGTTTGACATTTAAGAGAGACTTATTGTAAAATATGTCTGAATTAAAACGCTTGCTGCTTTGAAAAACTTCCTTATGCTGCTGTCTTTGATTCTTTTCAAAATACAGTTTCTCTTTTAGAACTTTTGTGCTCTTTCAACACAAATAGTTTGGTGGCAGGTTAATTGTAGAAACAAAATATGTATTGACTCCAAACCAATTCACTCTGACTCCAAACCAATGGGCACTGAACTCCACAGAATGTTCAGCAGATTTGGAATGACAACTATTCATAAAGACCTACACATACATTTAAATGAACCAGTCAGCCTTTAAGAGCACACTGGCTTTAGCCCCTTTCACACAGAGATTCCGGAAAATACACGGATAAAGTGTATAAAACCCATAAAAATCCCGTAAAGACACGTGACATCGATGTGACTTGTAATGTCTCAGCAGCGTCTTAAGTTTGCTTATGAGCTGTGATTTCTCTCTCGAGAAACCACGCTTGTGCATTTTTTTCTCTGATTCGATCATAAACTTGCACATTACGTACCGTTTCACAGCTGGCGAACAATCCCGGCTTCAGCGTCATCACTACGACACAGCATTATTACGGCTTTTGTTCACACAGCGCGCGTTCCGGGACTGAACATGGCAATGATACTAGGTCCCCAACCCAGCATCGATCCGGGGTCGTGTTTGTGTTCACACAGAAGGCGTTCTGGCAATTCATCACGCTGTGTGAAAGGGGCTGAAATATTTTTATTTTTATTTTTTTTATTAATGGCTTCAAAACTTACAGACATTTTTCGAACTCATTTGTTTTCCAAATTTTCTCTCAAATTAGATAACATTGTGTCTGCAATGAGTGATTCACAATAAATGTTGATTTTTATTTCTCTTTTAGGCACTGCTTATATACCTGTTTGTAGATTTGCTGCAGCAATGCCGTTTAGCCCAACTTGATGCACTGAAGGTAAAAATGATAGTCAGTCTTTATAAATGTACACTACTGTTCAAAGGTTTGAAAACTGTAAGATTTTCTTTTTCTTTTAAACAAATTCATATTTTTATTCAACAGGGATGCATTAAATTGATCAAATGTGACAGTAAAGATATTTATAGTGTTTCTATTACAAATAAATGCTGTTCTTTTTAACTTTCTGTTTATCAAAGAATCCTGAAAAAATGTATCATGGTTTCCACAAAGATATTAATAATAATAAAAAAATAAAAAATCAACACTGATAATAAGAAATGTTTCTTGAGTAGCAAATCAGCATATTAGAATGATTTCTGAAGGATCATGTGACACTGAAGACTGGAGTAATGACTGCTGAAGTGTCAGCTTTGCCTTCACAGAAATAAATTAAATTAAAAAAAGATAAGTTATTTTATATTTTAACAATGTTTTAAAATATTAATGGTTTTTAAACATGTTTTATTTTTAAACATGTAATTGGTAGTGTATATGGATTAGTAGCTTTGTAAATACATGATAAATCTAATTGCAATCACAAGTTAGGCAAATGCATAATGGCTAGGTTACTAATAGAATAATAATGTCAAATCAGTTGAATGTGTTGATGACGATAATAAGGTACTCTGGTGATCTGTGCTAGACTGCAGAGACGGAGAGGATCTTAATGGAGGAAGTCTGTTCTGAAGAACCTCCAACACTTAATGCAGGAGAGGAAGAGGATGGGGAGGAAGTGGAAGAGGCAGGTATGTCAGATAAAAATATATATTATAATAGTATAGATGTAGTTCCATGCACTGTTGATGCTATATAAATATTAAGAGTGGTGCTGTGGGTGAGCTGTGCACTGCTTTGCGACAAAGCCTCACATTGAAATGATCATAATCCTAATCAGCATGCACGCAATCTACTGAATCAAATGGATAAAACACATGGATAAGGCCATGTGTTTTTCATGAAGCATAGCTTAGTGATGGCTTGGAATGAAGCATCCAACCCTAAGAAGGTTTTTATAATGACTGTTCCCTAAATTATTTTAATTTTTTTAGGTAACACTTTATTTCGATTGTCAACTTTAGACATTGTACTAACTGCTGTATTAGTAACTTTACAACTACATCTCAAATACCCATCATTAGAGTATTAGTAGACTGTCTGCTTAATGTCTGCTAACACTGTATTTTGATGGTCCTCCAACAGACATTCTATTGACTATAAGTAACTTTGCAACTAACCTAACATCTAACCCTAACGTAACAGTCTACTACAGTCCACTATTACAGTCCACGGGGCATACCCCCGGACCCCACCTAGGGAGAGCCCCCCACATAATAAATCACAATTTAACCCCCGTATATATATATATATATATATATATGGGTGGATGACATGACATGCAATTCTACCTGTCCATGATGTCTATACTAATACTATAGTAATAAAAATGGGTATTTGTTAAAAAATATATACCTTTATGTTGTTCCTCTGACAAGATATTATTACTGCATATCATAGCTGTAGTTGGTGTATAAAGACCTCTACTTCAAATTTTATGTGTGACCTTACTAATATGACAATATATCTCAGTAAAGTATAAATATTTGATAGATTTACAGTTTAGCCTAAGTAACAGAATTAGGCATTTTTAATGGACACAAAGTGTTGATGTCTGTGCATGATTTTAAAGCAAGTTCTGGCCAAATACATTTTGTCCGTGAAATGGGCGTCATATGGTGTGACACTGCAATCTATATTTTGAACTGGGAATAATTCGGACATCATTATGATGAAGAGGTCCACACTCAACCAGAAAGTTTGCCTCTGGAGTGGTTTGGAAAGTCAAGAGGTGAGTTCTGACTTTTGAATTAAAAAGCTCTGTATCTGATATGCTCTCTAGTGGTAAATGTTTTGTCTTATGGTGTGACATTATTTACACACAATTATTTTTAATTTTTTTATTATTAATTCTTAGAAATCATCCCTGCCATGTGGCAATTTACGAGCTAAGTATAAGCTAGATGTTTTTAGTTAACCAAGAGATGAGCTTAACTGAACAAAACGTCATATGGTGTGACACTGTATCATATTGTGTGACCGTTTTTCCAAGTCACACTATACGATATATTTGTCATAAAATATTACATATTATATCTTTTTTAGCATAAATCTAGCTTACACATTTACCAAAATTATTATACGCCTGTTTAACCGAAGCTAATTTGGGTGGGTTTTTCATTGTCACTTTTCTGTCTTTTACGGCCCTGACGAGAACGTTGGTCTCCTCGGCTGTGAACCGCTCCTGGTGTGCGCCTGGCAAATCCGGCGTTATAATAGCATCCCGCCATGGAACAATGTTGTTTTTTCTGTTCCGGTGGATTCTGAGAGTTTTGCTTCCTTTTTTAGTTTTGATAATAAACGTACTGCTGCATCTAAATCTAGCTCTTTATTTCACATTGCTTCAACCTCACTGGCTATGTTTACATACACACTTTTTGTTTCAATTGGAATTAATTCATTTATGGATCCGACCGTAGTGTTTACAATGCTAAAAAAGTGATAATGTGTGCATTTATATGTAACAAGCTTCTAACCAGAATTTATTTTTTTAAACAGTCATTTATGACATTATTTAACTGCAGCTGGTTCTTTGCATCATATATCATACGCCATTTCTATTTCATTGCATATACGCAATCCTTTGCAGTTTCAGTTTTCAATTCGATCAAGTGTTTAGTCCTCTCGATCAGATTAGAAAAGGAATAAACCATTCCTTCCAATCCGATTGAAATTTCATTCGGATCGAGCTAACGGGTTCACATGAAGGCTTTTCAGTCTGTTTGAGCCATCAAACCGATTACTAACGGATTATTTGGTTGCATGTAAACATAGCCACTGTGACAGAAGAACGGACTGATAACACTGATTTAGCGTTTGCTTGGGCCATGAGCGACTGAATTGAGCATATAAACATAGAGCGGAATATTGAGCCGTGTCACCGCTCTGCTTCGCTCACATGCTCTGATCCTCATGTTCTCCATCAGTAATCATCAGAGGGGGTTGACTGCCCAACCTCTTCTGAGGTCAAAAAACTTTACTGAGGGGTTACTCCCTACACGGTAGCCCTTATCGGCTGATGGTTGCCCATTCCTACAGTTCTAGCAAACAACAGAGAGTGGGTCACTAACTGCGACTAAGTCCACCATTATGCTCTGTCCCGATTCACGAAGAGTTTTAACTTAGCCCCCACTATGTCCACACTATCACCTCCAGGTATAGACCGAAGGTGCGATAAAATTTCCATATAAGGAAACAGATTGATGCAGCCTCCAATAAGGAGGGGGCATCAAATAACTGCTCATTCCCTTTACATTTAATAATTCCATTTAAGCAATAGTAGCAATTAAACTGAAAATAGGACAACAATATGCAAGTGCTGTGACCCTTCCCGGTTTAGTCTAATGCAGTACACGCAAATTATTATAATTTTTTTATAGAAATGGAATAGAATAGAAAAGAAAGTGTTAGTATTAATAGTATGATCCATATCAAGTGTTGCCGTAAAAGATACGTCTTCAGCAGTTTTTTTAAAAGGGCTACGGACTCAGCAGCTCAGGTTGAGTTTGGCAGGTCATTCCACCAGCTGGGAATAGTCCAGGTGAATGTCCGTGAAAGTGATTTTTTTGCCTCTTTGAGATGGCACCACGAGGCACCATTCACTTGCAGAATGCAAGCTTCTGGATGGCACGTAAGTCTGGAGTAATGAGTTTAGGTAAAAGGGAGCAGAGCCAGTGGTTGTTCTGTAGGCAAGCATCAGTGCCTTGAATTTGATGCGAGTGGCAATTGGCAGCCAGTGCATTTTGTGAGGAGAGGTGTGACGTGTGCTCTCTTCGGCTTGTTAAAGACCACTCTAGTTGCAGCATTCTGGATCAGTTGCAGAGGTTTGACCGTGCATGCTGGAAGGCCTGCCAAGAGAGCATTACAATAGATCAGTCTGGATAGAACAAGAGCTTGGACAAGGAGTTGTGTAGCATGTTCCGATAGGAAGGGCCTGATCCTCCTAATGTTGTATAAGGCAAATCTGCAGGACCTGGCAGTTCTAGCAATGTGGTCTGTGAAGTTTAATTCATCATCAATCACAACTCCAAAGTTCCTGGCTGACCCTGATGGAGTTATGGATGATGAACCTAGCTGAATGGAGAAGTTGTGGTGTAGTGTTGGGTTGGCCGGGACCACAAGCAGCTCTGTCTTCTCAAGGTTTAGTTGAAGGTGGTGGTCCTTCATCCAGCAAGAAATGTCTGTCACGCAGGCAGGCAGAGATGTGAGCAGCTACTGCCAGATCCTTTGGTTGGAATGAGAGGTAGAGTTGTGTGTCGTCAGCATAACAGTGATAGGAAAAAAAATGTCTTCTGAATGACAGATTCCAGTGATGACATGTAGATGGAGAAGAGAAGTGGTCCAAGCACTGAGCCCTGAGGCACCCCCGTAGGTAGATGTTGCGACTTAGACACCTCACCCCTCCACGACACCCTAAATGACCTACCTGAGAGGTAAAACTTGAACCATTGGAGTGCGGTTCCTGAGATGCCCTTCGTCTTTAGGATTGACAGGAGTATCTTGTGGTTAAACGTAGCAGACAGATCCAGCAGGATGAGAACTGTGGATTTGGAAGCTGCTCTTGCCAGCCACAGAGCTTCAATAACCGAGAGTAGGGCATTCTCAGTTGAGTGCCCGCTTTTGAAACCATGCTGGTTGTTGTCCAGGAGGTTGTTCTGTGAAAGAAAGGCAGAGTTTTGGTTGAAAGCTACTCGTTCAAGTGTTTTTGCAACGAATGGAAGGAGAGATACCGGTCTGTAATTTTCCAGATGTGCTGGATTTAGAGTTGGGTTCTTAAGCAGTGGGGTTACCCGAGCCTGCTTAAATGCTGTGGAAAAGGTACCATTGTGAAGAGAGGTGTTGATAATGTGAGTAAGTGTGGCTACAACTGAGGAAGTAATGGTTTTATAAATACAGGCATTATAAATCTCTGGCATGGTGTGATACACTTTCTAATGGGGCAGTCATGGCCTAGTGGTTAGGGAGTTGAACTGGTAACCCAAAGGTTGCTGGTTCGATTCCAGAGCCGGTGGGAAATGACTGAGGTGCCCTTGAGCAAGGCATCTAACCCCTAATCGCTCCCCGGGCGCCACACAAAGGCTGCCCGCTGCTCTGGGTGTGTGTATCCACGTTTGCAGTGTATGTGTGTGTTAACTACTCACTACTCTGCTCCTAATGTGTGTGCATTAACTTGGATGGGTTAAATGCAGAGGTCAAATTCCAAGTATGGGTTACCATACTTGGCCGTCACGTGTCACTTTCACTTTCACTTTCACTTTTCACTTTTCACTTTCACTTTCACTTTCACTTTCACTTTCACTTTCACTAAATGGCCTAGACATGCTTTCTTTCTCCTTACCACACACAAACCAAAAAGCACATGCACAGACAGAAAAATGGTTTCCTGAAAAAAAAGAAGCTGATGACGTCTTCATTAGGCACTCTTTTATACCCTACCGGTGTGCTCATGACATCACCTGACTGCGGTAGCCAATCAAGATTGGCGTGTAACACGCGCTTCAGACACTGGCTCATACGGAGCGTTCTCATATAGTGTCAACTCCATGACGCAGTGTTGGGTTCCACTTCGAAAGGGAACTCTTTTTGTTTCATTGTGTTTAAAAAAAAAAAGTAAATAGGCCCCATCATACACCCGGCGCAATGCGGCGCCAGGCGCAACGCAGTTATCATTTTCAGTTCCTGCACCATGTTGTTTAAATAGCAAATGCATTGCGCGAATGCATTACAGAGAACGTTTTCAGACCAGCACGCCCATGGGCGCGCAAATGGGTGTGTTCAGGCGCATTGTCAGACGCCAGGTGCGCCGACAATTTTTCCCATCGTTAAACTAGCAAAAGTGGATTAAGACGCCCTAAGTGCACTTGCGCCGTGCGCCTTTGACCACGCACTTAGATCGTTAAAATAGGGCCCAATGTCTTGACTGAATCAGTAACAATCAGCTAACTGATCGTTTTGAGTAGAGGACTAATCCTTTCTTGACATCAGAAGTAAATGTGACAAAAATTAGCAACAGTGTAAATTAAACTTGTGAGCAGTCAAACAAGGCAACTATAATTGTGGGAAAATTAGACAATCACAGAACCATGGTTGCTCAATATTAAGTAAATCTAATATTGTTTTATTGGCTGCATGATTAGATTTTTACAACTGTTTACTTGGTCTAATAATATTTTGATAGCCTCAAAGTTTTTAATAAAAACTTTATTCAATCTCCACTTGTATTACTTTGCCATTGTTTTTTAGAGACCAAGGCTTAGTGGAAAATGTGGCGCTGGCACTAATTTAAAGTAAACATATTTGTATTTGTGTTGTATTTGCCTTCAATCTTGCTGTTTTCCCCGCTGTTTAACTGGTTAGGCAGGAGGTGGTGGGCCACGTAAAACAGTAGGAAGTATAGCAGGAAACAGATGGCAGCTGTATTGTTTCTTTGCTAAAAGGACTACAGGGACTGTTAATGGAGCCAGATCGAAGAGAAACACTGAAATGCATCGGTATTAGCGCTAACTAATCAGGGCTCTTCTTGGCCCACGCAACAGAGACATTAAGTATTTTTGACATGAGATGGAGGAAATAGACAGCTAATGAAGATGAATGAGGCAAAGAGTGGGGGACGTCCTGTCAGAAGGGATGATGGGCGAGAAAAGAGGCCTTCCTGTGAACGTCAGTGGGAATCACAGCCATCTGACACAGACACACAATTGAAGGCTCATCTCCAAGTGACTTTCCCACATGTTACTGATGTAAAAAGCTGACAAACGTACTGTAAATATCTAACCATAACTTGGTTAAAAAAAAAAATTGTAACGTGAGACATCAGAAAGAGGAAACAAGATACCTTCAGATCAACTTTAAATGGGTAGCTGATTGATATGAACATATAAAGGAATAATGTATGTAATTTAGGTTCTGTTTCACCTTTTTAAACCACCTTTTTTGCATTCACTACTAAATTTTAAATATAGTTATGCAGTGACAGGTCAATTTCTTAAAGTACAAATATTCCATGTGTGTAATTAATATGAAGTCATAAACACTGCATTCATAATAAATAGGGTGACCCTGATTAGCCCTCATACTAAATGGTTTTATTTTTAAATAAAATTAAAATATACAAAGCATGACCATTCTTGTCTCACAAATATTGAAATGATTTAAAATGATTTATTTTATTTACCTCTTAACCACCCATAATGTAATTTTTCATTAATTTTGTTTTCTGTGATACCACACACCTCATGTCAGCTATTAGCTTTCATCATTCAGTCTTTAAATGATGCTGGAAAACACAGCATCAACATGCTTATATATCAATATGAAGTATTTATGTCCACCTCAATGAATTGCTCTGACAGTTTGATAGCATATGGCCTCATTCTCTGAATGGCAGTTCATATTTAAAGGTGCATTGTGTAATATTTAGGAGGATCTGTTGACAGAAATGCAATATCATATACATAACCATGTTTTCAATGGTGTATAAAGACCTTACATAATGAACCGTTATGTTTTTATTGCCTTAGAATAAGCCATTTTTATGTACATACACCACGGGTCCCCTTACATTGAAATAGCCATTTTGCGCCGAGATGTTTCTAGAGTAGCCCTGAATGGACAAACGCGTTTCGTCACGATGGTGTTCTCCATGCAAAGAAGCTAGCTAAAGTCAGCGAATAAAACACTGACACAATGATGAACAAGTAACAATAATATTCGCAAAAACATATCGTTTTACTGAAAAATTAAGTAAACATAATTTCTTAATTTATCTTTGAAAAGAAACCTCAATGTAACTGGCTACTCTATGCTGTCTCAGACGACGACAACTTTTCCTGTCGGCCACCGTAACTTCTGTTGGTTGTGATTCGCAACCTCACCACTAGATGCCGCTAAAAATTACAAAAATTAAAGAAGATATTTTGAAAAATGTCTGTAACCAAACAGTTGATGGACCCCATTGACTTCCATAGTGGTTTTTTTTTTTCCTACTATGGAAGTCAATGGGGTCCATCAACTGTTTGGTTACCGACATTTTTCAAAATATCTTCTTTTGTGTTCAACAGAAAAAAGAAATTCATACAGGTTTGAAACAACTTGAGGGTGAGTAAATGATGACAGAATAAAAATTTTTGGGTGAACTATCCCTTTAAGTATAACTATGTGCGGACAAGCACAGAATAAATTAAGCCATTCTTACATAAATTGTTGCATTACAAATAAATATGTTCACTTGTGTTTTTATAAATGTGACCCATGGTCTGTAAAGTTGAAACACACAAGCATTGGAATTGTTTAAAACTGGAGTATGTATTTTTTAATTTTTTATGTTATATAGAGATAATGGCTTTACTGTACACCCCTAGTTCATTTGCAAACCTACCCAAGACATCACTGTATTCTCTGTGGGAAAAGTTAAACTTTTCCTATTGCATAGGTTCCTTTCCATATTTTTGCACTCTGTTAACTCATATATAATTGCTTTGTCTGTGATATCCCCCAAACATCCGCTTGCATAGAGGTGATGAAAGTTCCCATTAGACTTGTTGTGGTTTTCTTTGAAGAGAAGCAGACCTCGATTATAGTGTTTCATTTGTTTGTGCTGAACTGCCTTCAAATCAGCAGTTAAGTTTGAAACACAGTAACTGGAGGAATATCATTCAAAATGGATTGGTTGCTCTGAATATTTTTTTTCCCACTATGCTTAAGGAATGACTTCAAATGTAAGGCAGTCAGCATTCCATCAAGAAAATCTTTTGGGAAAACAAAGCATTTTATGATTTTACACAAGACTACTTGACACTTAGAACACACAGACAACCATTTTGTTGTGCACTTTATTCAAAATGCAGACAGCTAAATCAACAGAAACGCTGTTTGCTTCTTGATTACACACTATACACCTGAACCTAGCAGTTGAGGACTGGTGGGTCACAGGTCTGTTTATTAGGGGAAAAATATGCTAAATGCAAATAATAAAACACAACTGACCATGTACAGTAACTGTGCATACAGTAGTTATTGTAACATAATGTTGCAGCAAAGGAGAGTAGTGAGACGGAATCTGATCGCAGCAGTTACTTTTATTTACACTTTAATCAAAATAACTAACAGGAGAACATAGAATAGTAATCCAACATAACACTGATAAGAAACAGACAAAAACCAACTGAAAATGAGGGTGTTGGAAACTTTTCCTTCATCAAAGCAGAGACCAGGAGACGTTGGGATATCTTTCAAGCAGAAGTTACTCTTTATTGAGAACTCGCTGTGTGTTGCTGTAGTCATCAAGCCTAACTAGGGCAGTAGACATTGTAGTTTATATACATTTCAAGGGGGAGGGATTTACATTGAGGTGTATACACTCTGAACAAAGCATGTAAATTAAGTACATGAGTCAGCTCGTTTCCTGATCTCATCAGCATAACAGTGTCATTCAAATGCATAGATGTTAATCCAATCAGCCTGACAGTGTCACCCATACCTTCACATTATCATAGCTTAACTTGGGACAATGACACTGTTCAGGAGGTGCATACAGACAAAAGGTTAATGTCAGACACCTGGGTTGCTTGACTTAATCTTCTTTGAATCTAATCATCTATACCTCAGTGTAAAACACAAGGTACAGAGCTTTCTCAGTTTATATACTATTGTATTGGAACCTAATTTAAACATTTAATAAATTTGTAATACAACAAGGGCTATTTATACAAAGGTTAAGGGAAGGGAGAAAACAAGGAGCAGGTGGAATAAATAAATTAAGCAATGTGTAGCCATAACAACAAATGAGAACATTGTAGAAACCATGGCAACTAATGAACAGGAACAAAGGATACAAGAACTAATGGGTAAAACAGAAACTTCATGTAACAGATGTCAAAATTCAGCTATCCAATTAGTGTTAATTTCATTAACGAAGTTCATGATGAAAAATGTTCGCCGACAAGCTTTTTTTCCACATGACTAAGACAAGATGATGATGATGAGATGACAATAAGGTCATAAAACGATAACTGTGACCAGTGCTCAAAGTGGGCCGGTATGGCCCGGAACGCAGTACCGCCACTTCTGTATTTTAATCTGTAGCGTACCCTCACTTTTTCTTGCGTTGTGACAAATTTTAACTGCCAAATTATTATCCCCTTTGTTGAGGCCGCTACCTGGTTACCTAATCCTAACCCCACCCCAAAAGTGTGATAAGATTTGCTTAAACTGTTCCTATCACGCTGCTGGTGATAAAATGTGCAACCCATTTGAACTATATTGAGAATTTACTATACAACGCTATAGAGAAAGTCAAACATGATCTAAAACAGCCACATAAACTAAAAATATTGTTGAAAAGATGGGAAAACATCATCCTGCACCAACATAAATTAGAATGCTTTTTTTTTTTTAAATACATGACAACCTTTTACTATTTTATCTCATTCTATTGTTTTTATTATGGTAAATTTGGACTAATTTTTTTAAAGAATTTATAATAGATTTAGCAGAATTTTGAATTTTTTTGTAGAATTTAGAAAGTTTTTCTATAACAAATTATATACCGTAAAACTTTAAATAATAGCCTGGGCTTTTATTTTCCCAAATCGCCGAACTGCTCCGACTTGTATTTGAGACAGGCATCTATATGAGACAGGCCTTTAATTTAGTGTTGAGATGAGCATGACAGTAGGAGGTTACCTAATCTGTGTTTGTGTTTAACAGATCAGTTAATGTAAGAATTAGCCTACTATATTTCTGTATGTCTAAAAGGGGTCGCACACCAGACGAGAAGCACAGCGCCACGTCTTTAAATTTCGAACACATTATTCTCTATGAGTGTACATTGTCTCAAATTGTCGTTAATGTACATACTGACTTAACCCTGTGCTGCAATATACATTCAGTTTTACATTCATTAACAGAAATCAGCTGCTTGAATGAAAATTCAGTTAACGGTCGCTCTGAGGTAAAGTGAATTCAATTGCATTTAATTGTACAGTACAATCATAACATAGTACAGACATGATCTTAATTCCATAATATCCTTAAACATAACTATATTGCTGGCCATAAACTGACAAAGTGTGCTTCCCGTGTGCGATACCTCGAGTTGTCATAGACGCGCCGCGGCGCTGCGCTTCTCGTACAGTGTGCGACCCCCTTTAGATTATTGGCAGCATAAAAAAACGAAACGATGTGACAGCCATGGGCTGAACAATACAAGTTACAGGTAATATCCATCAAGCCTCTGAACTAGTTGCCAGAAACACATCAACAAGAAAGAATGAAGGCTAGTACTGTAAAACAACTGCAATCATGTGATACAAAAGGACCCTACTAATCACTATCATTATCACCGCAATCCTCAACTACAAGTTCATTGGCGAATTCCTCCTCCTCGTCGCTCTCCTCCACTTCTCTCTCTCCGGCGTCTGCTAACTCTGCCTGCCTTGCTTGCGCTAACAGCTCCCGCCAAGATGCGCAGGGCTCTCTTGCGTGCGCAATCTGCTCCATGGAACTGGCTTAAACAGACGATCTGACGGGTTTAGAAGATTAAATACAACCTGAAACTAAAAAACAGACCGGGCCTCTATTTGAGACCGGCCTTTATTTATCCAAACCTGTAGCCACACCAGGCGTGTAAAAGAGACAGGCGTCTATTTGGGACTCGGCTATTATTTGAAGTTTTACGGTAGATGAAAAAGAAAGAAAAAGTTGACATTGCCCTAAGCATGGTGGAGCTATCAATGGCCTTACCTGCAATTATATCCTATTGTAACAAATTATTAAACAATTATAAGAACTATGTTACTTTTTCATAAGGCCAAGTACAAGTTAGAATCAAGAGCTTTAAAGTATGGACCTTATTGAATTGTGTTCTGCTAATAATGACAGATATTAGGAAAAACAAAACCTGGCTTTCAGATATTCCAAGAGATGACAGGAAATGAAAATTTTCAGTATTTTAAGTGAAGAAAGATTGAATTCACATGGCACTTTGTAAACAAGTAATGATTAGGCTACTATTAATTTATAACAGTTGTGTTATCAACCAATTTTGCATGTGTATATGATACCACAAAATACCATTTTGCACAAATAAATAAGCAAACAAACAAATAAATAAACCTCACAAAGGAGCATGCCCTGGTACCCTACTCCCCCAGTGGTTTCCAGATGTCAAGAGTTTAAATCCCCCAATCAGAGCTTTTCCGTTTAAAATAAGGATACATTTTCTTCCTGGTGTTCTTAACATCTTTACAATCTAGCAACCATGCACACATGCTGACTCTACACTGCTATGATCTGAAAACACCAAACACACTGACAAACAAGTAAGCTGGATATTCTGCTTCAATGAAAGTCTCATTTAGCTGGTCTGTGTTTCTTCACAAGCTGTTTGCTGCGACTAAATCTGCGATCAAACCTTCTCAGTGATGAACTGTAATAAATCCAAACATTAATCTCGACTATATTGTTTGCGATTGTGGTTGCGTAATAAATGCACTTACTCGTAGAACTTACTCTGTGTAACACACATGTTCTGTTTAGTTAGTTCCTGTTGTGTATATATGATTTCTCGTTAGTTTCTATGCAGGGGTGGGTCTACCAGGCCAACTGCCACCCTAAGCAAAAGCCCATCTGCCACATCTGCTATTAAAAAATAGCTGTCAAAATTAGCACTACATCCAATCAAACAGTGCAGTACTGTGACAGAAATATTGGAATGATTTTTTTTTTTTTTGCTAACACTTTTTGATGGCCCCCCAACAGACATTCTACTGACTATAAGTAACTTTGCAACATGTCAACTTATTCTACTAACCCTAACATCTAACCCTAACCTTACAGTCTACTAAAACTCTAATGACTGGTAGTTGAGATGCAGTTGCAAAGTTATTCATAGTTAGTAGAATATCTGAAGTGGGTCATCGAAATAGTCACCTTTTTTAGTTAGTTTTCTAATAAGGCATACACTTCAACAAATGTGAATTCCAAAAAGAGAAACAAAAGTACAGCACATTTGGTGTTGCATTGTCAGATTCTGAGGTCTGGTAAAGGTTTTTAGAGAGAGAGTCGCTCATTTCCTTGCAAATCTACCTTAGGCCCACACTGAGGCCAGCAGTATATTCTTTTACCACACGATCAAGGTGCCTTTCATGGCCATCTATGCTATTATACTCATAAAATGCTTGAAATTAATAACCTATCTGTGTTAATGCACTTTTAAATAAAGCATTAATGCTAAAGATTTGCTTTATTACTGCAGGCTGGGTGTGTAGAGCACTATTTTCTCTTAGAGCCCTGCTTAATTTATATGCCAGGTTGACAGTGTCATCAGATAGGTTTTGCAATGCCCTAGCATTCTATGATTCAATTAGGCTTTGATGCCTGGGCTGCACGGTTGGCTCGCTGGCGTTTGATAAGAAGCCCATTAAAAAGATAGATGTCTCTGAGCATAGAAATGCACTGTAAATGATTCCACACCGCTATCTGCTTAGTGCTGAATATGAGACTGTGTGTTCCAGAAAACATGATAGAGAGCCGATATGCATTCATCATGGAGGAAATTTAACAGTAAAGCCCCGTTCACACCGCCAGAGACTTCGTCGCTGTATGTCGCTAGTCTCTGTACTGTGAAGTCGCTTGTGGGCTTTCGTAGTGCTGTTGCTCTAATGTTATTGGTAGACTGCACGTCTAGCCATATCTATAAAAAAAATACCATCACAAGTGATATATACAACTATATAATTTTAATTTGACTAGGAATTAGGCTTAAAAGAAACAGTATGCTGTTGGGAGAGTGTTTTTATATTACCACAGCAGTGTTTAGTGGATTAAATCATTTACTAGATTAAAGGTACAATATGCAACATTTTCATAATGACATGCTTTTTGTGGCGAGGAGGGGCGTGGTTCAGCGCGGTCTGTAACGGGAGAGATAGAAACAAGACGAGCGGGACGTAAGTAGGTCAAGTGCAAATGACGAACACCTGTGTCTTTTTGCAGTATTATTGGCGTGGAGAGACCGTGCTGGAATCAGAGACTGGAGAGAAAATTGGACGCAGAGAAAGAAAACCGGTGGATCCGAGCTCTCATTTTTGAACTGTTTTGTCTGTCATAAATTACTAAAACGTCATTCGAATTCGGCAAATAATACATTTTCTTGCCCCTAATAGTCAACATAATGCAAGGGAAACTGTAAAATGACCTGCAGCAGTGCTAAACTTGCATCATAAAATTACAACACTTGAACTATAAATGTATGAATTAAACTCACTGAGACTGTTGACAGTTCCTTTTCCATGTATCATTTTACTATAATCATCGCGAAAATCGCTACTCATTTGCATAAAGTTGACATTTCTGAACTTTTGTCGCGTGTCTCGCGTTGCTTGACACGCCCACATTCCGTCACCAACGGTCACTGTCGCTCGTGTCGCCGGAAGTCGACAGCACTCCATTGAAATGAATGAGATCGTGACGCTTTGCCGCTGCTTGTCGCTGGCGGTGTGAAAGGGGCTTAAAATTTCAGACAATTTTCTGCATTCCCTGCCAGACATGCAGGGTTAGTTTAGTGTGATCAGCTGTGCGACTGACTTTCATTTTTGCCAATTTGATTGATCTTTCGGTAGCTTAAATGAGTTAAGATTTACAGGGGCTGTTTACACCTGGCCACTTCATGCGTTTTCTCAGATCGGAGAGCTATCTGATTTATCAAAACGATTCCATTTACACCTGGTCACATAAATGTGTTTTTGCAAAACAGATTTAAATCCGATCTTCAATTCCCGCGCTATATGCAGATTTAATGGAGTGCACGTCACCAAAAGCTACAGATATGAGCTGCATTTTATTGATCATCATCTAAAATTTCCGAATCAAAGACCGCAATAAGAGAGATCAATAAGATCATTTCGTTTCTTTACTTTTAATGATAATGATTGTGTGTTAAGCGTCTGCGACTTACTTTCACTTTGATTTGCGATAGTTTGCACATTGGCCTAATGAATAGATCCTCAGCTTCTCATCTGCGGTGACGCGTGTTCCAGTAGCGTCGTCATATCTGGCTATAACATTACATAACCTATAACACGCTCTCACACGTTTATTTTTTTTATCATTTTTGGGAGGAGTACAATTTACATATGTGGTTTCAACAACCAGATGCATTTACACTTGTCCAGTTTCGTGTGGAATGCGGCCCAGACCACCTCCTGAAGTGGTTTGAGCGATCGGATTCAAATCCGCCTCGAATGCGTTTCGGAGGGCATTTACACCTGGTCTTTTCTTAGAAAACACATGAAGTGGCCAGGTGTAAACAGCCCCACAAGGAAAAAGAGAATGAAGAATAGCTGCTAGTCTGTATTTAGTGTCCATATACTGCTTAAAATCATAATTTAAACATTTGCATTGAGCAAATTCGTCCAGCCTGACCCGTTGAAAGCCCTGGCTCGCACTGGCCCAACAGTGAAAAAGCGGCTAATGTGTACAAGTGCTTGTTTCTTTATCACAGTGTTGCTTGGTTACCTTTGATGAAACTTTGGCTATCATTTTTGTCATAAAGTGGTTTTATGATTGCATTGACCTTGCCATATATCACTAAATGGCTCAACAACTGTGATAGATTCTAAGCAATAGTAAACTATTTCTAGTTTAAAAGAGACAGTTGTGCTCAGCAAAAATTCTGAAAGCAGACTGTGTCCAAAAGTAAATGCGGTGGCAAAGTGCCATTTGCTTGATCACTCCCACTGGACTCTTTATTGGACTCGCCACTCATTTTCATCTATATATCAGCTAGTACGCTTGGTAGAGCTTGATGAGACAGTTAATATTCACAGCATATTTACAGCGGTTTTGCTGATGAAATAAAATATCACACTATTTTCAAAGTTCTATTAATTTTTTTGCAATCCCTCATTGTCTTGTGACTTGCAAGCATTACAAGCATCATGACAAACCCATTTATTCCACAGGAAGTTTAGATTATTCCATACTACATAAATACTATTTATGGTCATATGATCCTGACCTTTGGACTTCTAAGCACCTTCTAAGAATATGTTTTCACAGAAACCTTGAAAGAAATCCACCTAGACAAGAGGAGCTTTGTTGATGATCTGGAAGATCAGTGTTATATTCCACGAGAAGCATCTACAACTCTGATGCAATATATATCAAGTTACAAAGCTCTTTTTTTAGATAGACAAATTTTTCTTTCGCTCTCCCACTCCTTCTCTTGCTCTTCCTATCACAGTCTCTCCCTCAAGACTGGCTGTCATCCTACATTTTCAGAGATAGACGTGATGACAACTGTTTTGAAATATTCATGTTTCTTTTTTTTGGTGTGACTTGCATGTTACTGTTTCTATCTGCAAAGGGAAATATTGTTAAGTCTTGCTCCAAGTTTACAGCTGGACATTGATTCAGTTTTGTAGGGGATATTTCTGAATAATTTGTGTGAAGAACTTGAGTTTTTCTAAAAAATTGCATTCCAGATTTGACTGATGGACAGTAAGTAGACATTAGGGGCAACATTTGGATACTGAATCCCTCAGCAAGCTTTGAAATGGTTTAACAAATATAATGTTCTTTTCTGTGTTGACATTTCTAATTGAAACAGGACATTGGAACATATCAAAGGCTTTGTTCTTCTCTTTAAATAGCCAAACGCCTAGTTTATGTCATTGCACAGTTCACGTATGCTGGTAGAGACCATGTCTACACCATCTGGACACAAAAGACGCCATTCTCCTCTGACAAACAGATGTATTCTGACAAATAAAAAAAATAAAATAAAAAGTGAACTTATGTTTTCCTGCTGCCTTTTATGTCACAGCTCAGGAAAGTCACTAGTAAAGGATATATGAGAATGATTTTGGTCCATATTCTCAAATGATAAAAACTGCACATTTGGACCAATTTCACATTTCTGGGGTTCTCAGAAGCTGATGTCAAAGTTTCAAATTGTCACAATTGTTGTCTTTACATTTTGTTAACACTTAACACTATCCATTGTTTTACATTTTGAAGCCTAACAAACTTTTTGTTTTGATATTAAATGAAATCGCATTCAATCATTTTTAATAAATGTATAGTTCTCCCCAAAATGAAAATGCTGTCATCATTTACTCACCCTCATGCTGATTGAACACAAAAGATGTTTGGAGAATATCTCAGCTGATTTTGTTCATACAGTGAATGTTGTGGTGGGGTATGAATGTTTCTAGCTCCAAAGACATCAATAGGAACTCCAGTTTTGTTCAGAAGTGATATGATCACTTTAATGATGTTCCAAGATGAACAGAATGAAATTTAAATCACTCACAAATCAAATCACTGATTAATAGCCCAAATCAAATATGGCAACACATTAATAACATCAAATGTCATTGATGATTTGATGTTTGGCATTAAATTACGTGAAACATAAGAACCAAAAGGGTTTTCACAGAAAAAAAACAAAACAAGTGTGGAATGACATGATGGTGATGACAGAATGTTGTTCTGTGAAGAATTTTTGTGTGAACCATCCCTTTAAGTGTGTCAAAATTGTTAAAATACTCTTTGGGGCATCTGCATCTCTTAAAGTCAGCATGAAACACAAGTTGTGATAGTCTTTTCTTCCCTATTGTGACGTGTACCTGAGTGAAATGGCTTCTCAAACAAGAAAACTGTAGGGGGGGGGGGGGGGACATTATTTTGCCCATCAGGAATTGATTGGATCGTTGTGGTTTGCTGTTGCTGTGATGTCATGTGAGTGACAGGTTGTCCCGCCCTCGTGCAAGTAAACACGTCATCAGAGAAGAGAAGAGATGTTGCGAGAGGGAAGTTATTTTAATTTAAGATTATGAGAGCTCATGAATTTAAATGATGATGATGATGTGCACAGATAAATCATTTATTATAAATACTGCAACTGAAAGCGACTAAATTCCAATTTTTGACTTTTTGGTACACAGGTGCTTTGAGAAATGGCATATTAAGATATTTGTGTGCGGGTTAACCGAGCTTTGCGCTTCTCTAATCGTTCTCAAACAGTAGGTGGATGTCTGACCACGCTGGCAGTATTGGAGACTGTTGTCATGATGTAGATTCACCCTCAAAAGTTCACCTCTAGCATAGTGATGTTTCTGTGCTGCTCTCTCTCTCTCTCTCTCTCTCTCTCTCTCTCTTTCTTGTTCTCTCTCTCTCTCTCTCTCTCTCTCTCTCTCTCTCTCTCTCTCTCTCTCTCTCTCTCGCTCTCTCTCGCTCTCACACACACACACACACACACACACTCAGAGCTGCAACGTATCCTTGACAGGTGTTGAGCTCTAGCAGCTCTCGATCCTAATTACTTGGCCATCCCTTTCTGCAAGCAGATGGGTCCCTCTCAGAAATTAATGTTCTAGCCGGCTACTCACCACAGCCCATTCCCTTGTCATTTGTGCCGTACAGGTACAGTAGTCTTAACTTAATGTAAAAAATCCAATCAGATTGTGTGCCAAAGCATCATTAGGGAGATTGGTGGCTGACTGACATAAACGATTTGGAAAGTGATTCGTCATCCTAATGAAAGGTAGAAACTCTGCGATA
Source organism: Leuciscus leuciscus (assembly GCF_965113295.1). Taxonomy (NCBI): domain Eukaryota; kingdom Metazoa; phylum Chordata; class Actinopteri; order Cypriniformes; family Leuciscidae; genus Leuciscus; species Leuciscus leuciscus. The sequence goes on along the minus strand of NC_138747.1, from coordinate 17,231,475 downwards.
CTTTTGAGCGCTCTGTGTTTTTAGATGGAGTTAGAAACGCATCCAGATGAATGTTTTCTGCACCATATATTTATCTAATTCACATCTATTTCTGACTCAATATAATCATATCAATGGTGCTTGTGTCAACAGAATTATATGTAACATCTGTTATGGGTCTGTGTTTGTTTTTTCCCTCGGGAGATCAGCTCAGACAGGTGAATGTAATACTGAGCGCAGCACCATTTATTACTTTCCAAAAAAGGTTTTTTTGTTTTTCTTGTTATCTTTCCATCAGTCTCCTCTTAAGTGGAAATTTTGTGGAGAGTTGTTGTGTTTATATATAAATAAATACCCCCCCTAAAGAAGTAGGGATGCACGTTATATCGGCCACCATATCGGTATCGGCCGATATCGGTTCATTTTTAATGTTATCAGCCCAATAAGAAAATGTGTCTGATATATCAAAGCCGATAAAAATAATGGATTATTTCCTTCAGCTTAGACACTTCAGATGCATGATCTGTTCACCATGATAGTTTTGAATTGCTTGAAATATGATTGGAATCACTTCAAAAAAGGAAAATTACGTGCAACGTGCAGTGCAAGTCTGTCATATAGGCTATTAACATAAGAACATTTTAATCATGATTGGAACATGGCTTTTACTGGTGAAACTTTTGATTTTGTAATCAGGCTCTTAACATTTTTTATTTATATAGATGTATATATTAGATTTACCAATATATTGGTTATCGGCATATCGGTGCATTCTTATAAAGAAGGCTTGATCCCCCTGAAGGACATCAAAACAAGATGTTTGGGTCAAAGAAAGTAGTCTACATCATAGTGTAATTCGCACTCTGTATATATATATATATATATAAATAGTGGAGATTAAATCATTTCCTTTTTTTATTTTCTCCATAAAATGTACATAAACCCACCTTGAGAAATATTAATTATATTAAAAATGCTGGCAAATTGCCTTGGTCTCCTCTCACTGTCTCTCTTCACCTCTCTGTGTTTTCCACTTGTACTTGACGTAATCTGCTCTTGTTATTCTAGACAGCATTTAGACTCTCTTGATCACCAGCGAACAGAACAGAGCTGCCTTACTGATAACTTGGGGGGTGTGCGGCATAATGGGTGTGTGAGTGTTGCTGAAGAGTTTGGCTCTGTCTGCTCCTGCAGGCTGCTGTGTTGAGGTCTGAAGGGGAGTGCAGTGGTATGAATTATCCCTGCTGTTCCGATTTGATTCTTCATTGCTGAACACTTCTCTTATCTCTGTCCGTATTCATTCACTTCTGTTTTCCCTCTGTTTCTCAGACTTCTCTCTCAAAAGATTCATTATTTAGTGTGTCAAAATCATACAGAGGGGCACTGTGTTGTGGTATTATGGCAGAACTTTGCATTGGGAGTGATGTGTGGCACCTCAGAGGGGTTGATGGATGGTTCTGCTCATCTGTTGCAGACACAGGGGCTTGTCAGGCCCATCCGTTCTGGCCACTGGGCAGCAAATGCTGTCAACTAATAAATGTTTCCTATGGGAAACAAAGTGGCCTTCCTCAAAATGCACGTCCTCATTTTGCCGAGTTAGATGCGTTCCTGGATCGACATATTTTGTGGATCCTGGAACAACATTCCTGTCCGAAAATGTAATGCTAACAATATCCCTACCCCTAAACCTAAACCTATCCCTATCCCTACCTATAACTTATCCATAAAATCAGTGGGAAATGATGGATGAATAACACTGATGTAGAAGAACCTAATGCTGGTTGTAAGCCTAAACTAAACATTAACTGCAATCTTCAAATCAAATCTGATTAAAGATGTTGATCCAGGAACATGTTGCACTTGGTGAACTCAGGTTCTGTGGATGCTTATAGGTCAAAGTCAATTCTTAGTTAGTATTTGTCAAACATTAAAACACAAAAATAGTGTTTATCTTAATCTACTCAAAGATTGTCTCCTGAGATGCAAATGGAAATCAACACCTACCTTTCTCGCTAGAAAATAATATAAAATGCTCTATCCTGTAATCTGAAATAACTGATTTGTCAAAAAGAAGTTTGGGTTCAGTAAAAAAAAAAAATAATGAAAGAAATTATTACTTTTATTCAGCAAGGATGCGTTAAAGACAATTATAATGTTACATACAATTTCTATTTAAAAACAAAACAAAAACAAAAAAAACATCAAAGATTTCTGAAAAAAAAGATTACTGATTTTCATAAACATATTAAGTAGCATAATTGTTTATTATCATTGATAATAATAAGAAATGTTTAAGCACCAAATCAACATATCAGAATTATTTCTGAAGGATCATGTGACACTGAAGGCTGCTGAAAATTCAGCTTTGTCATCACAGGAATAAATTATATTTTAAAATATATTAAAATATAAAAGTTATTTTACATTTTTTATCATATTACTGTTTTTACAGTTGTTTTTTTAAATCAAATAAATGCTGACTTGGTGAACATAAAACTTTTTAAAAAATCGTTCCAATATCAATCTTTTGAACGGTAGTGTACATAGCATATAAGATGATATAGGTTTCTCTGTCTCCTATATATAGCTATGTCTTGACTTTTATGTATCTGCTGACATCAGGACACTAACTGTTTCATGCTAACTGAAATTATGCTGCCGTTTCCTCTGTCTATGGTTATGTATCTAAAATGGATGCTGTTTTTTTCTGTAGATGCAGGTCTTCTGCAGAGGGACATCACAGCACGGAGGCAAGATGAGGACCTCCAGCCAAATCTGCACGTGCTGGGAGTTCTCTTCCTGGGCAAGCACACCAGCCGGGCCTTCAGCTTTGTTCTGCTCTTTCAGTTGTGAGTCTCATTCATATCTTTTTGAGGACTAAAAAGCATAGCTAACCTCCAGCATATGTTGTCTTTTTGGTTACTAGTCTCTGCATAGCATGATTTTGGTAAAGCTGCTTAACAAGTTTCACCAGAAAGACAATGTTCGAAGAACAGTTTTACTACACTGTAAAAAGTGGTAACCTGCATTTGTTAACTTAAGGCAACCATATGCTTCAAGTGAAATTGAAGAATGAACTGGTGTGATGTCATTTTAAACAAAATCATGCAAAAAGTTAATTTGGAGTTTGTTGCAGGAGTTCAAAACAGCTTTTCAAAGCGAACTTCCAGTTGGTAAACATTTTTGAGCTTCAAACATCTACCATTGGTCCATGGCATTTACGTAATATGTAGGTGTGGCTCTGAAGCTCCGCCTCCTTTGATGTGAAAAACTTCTCTGAAAATCTTTTTTGATGTGGAAATCTTTCTTCTGTTCAGTCTGTCGAGGTCAGATGCGAGTAAAAACATTAACACACTGCTTTATAGTAGAAATTTAAGTTGTCATTTTAATTGAATGTGATGCTGACACTGTTTGTCCTGTTTAATACTGTAAAGCTGCTTAAGTTGCATCCTAAATACTAAACTAAAACACCCTTTTCGTTGTGTTTTTATACAGTTTCTGCCCTATGCCAATTTGGGTACTTATAGCCTTGAAACACTGGACAGCATTCATAAATTTCATGTAGAGCTTTGATACTATGGGTTGTAATTTGCCATGTACTGTAAACTTATTGTACTTTTGTTGGCCTCTTAAATTGTGTTGTAACATGATGTTGGCCTTGTGAGCTCACGTTAATGGTGAACTGGCTCCGAGTCAAAAGCTCTTTTTGTATAAGAGTGCCCTGAGGTAAACAGACAAGATCATTAACTCATAGAGATGCTGCTTTAGGGAAAGAAGCAGCGTGTATTTTCCCTATTTATTTTCTGTGCTCTTTATTAGTAAAAGGAAAAAAAGCTTTGAATAAGTGTCATAAATGTTTATGCATGAGTCTTTCTAGGATATATTCAAATAAATGCAAAAAATCATAAAAAATAAGAGTACAGTTTTAAAAAAAAGAATCGCATATAAATATTATATATAAATAAACATTCCTCTGACTATAATATAGATGTACAAGATGCAGCAAAATATATTGATTTTCAGTGATAATCATATAAATAAATATAAAAATAATAAGGCTTGTTTATTAATTTAGTAACAGGGGACATGTCTTACTAAAATAGCATCAAAATGGTTTGTACTCTACATTGGTGTTATTATAAGTTCTTGAACTTCATCAATCTTTCTTTCTCATTGCCTTCCTGTTTTTCTATCATTCTATTTTTTTACCAGAGGCAATAATAGATGTTTCCATAAAAGGCTTGCAAACAACAACAGAAAGTATAATAAATCCAAATTATGTTATACTTTCAAAGTCTTTTTGGTGAAAAAAAAGAACTAACAGCCGGTGCCACATGACCTCGGTCATTCTCAGATCTTTGTGTTCATTTCAGGGTTCGCTATAAAGAAGATTCTGTGAAAAACACTCTCATAAATGTGTCACAAACGCACTCCTCTAAAATGTCACTGAACCCCTTCAATTAGTCTGAGGAGAGCATCTCGTTCAGTTTTTGATCAACAAAAAAGGTTAATGAAGTCATTGGGACTGAGAAAGTAGTTAAAAGCTGCTCTCTGCTGAGGAGGTACATGCACAAACATCCTCTCTGGATATGAGCGTTAAGTAGGTTTTAAGTTATGCTCTCTGGGCCGCCATAAAATGTGGTGTTATTTATATGTGAAATGTCAGCAGCACTGCCCCGAACAACAGTTTTAACATTTCACCTTTGGAATAATGGTCGACCACTTTTTGTACTAGTCGCCAATATGGCCGCCCATCTGTCTGTCTTTAAATGAGTCGTTATTAATTACCAGATGTTAGATGTAAATTAGCTCTCCCCCCACTTATTTTTCATCTTTTTCTTTACTTTAGTCAAATCTAAAGTTTTGGGGTACTTTTGAAAGACGTTGAAGTATTTTTAACAAGCATAAATAAATTTCTTTGATAGATTTTCAAGCAAAAATTGATTTCTTCTTGTGACAACTATAACGGTGTCCTCTATGTGAATGGTATTGCAAAACTAAATAGAGAATCCAAAATGCATGAGTTTTGTTGGGATTTATACTGGGAAAGAGCACTAAGGGCATCAGTGGTCATTACTGAGAAATGCCTTTGACACTTAACACGGCATCATTTGTTGCAATGCTCTGCATGCTCAGTCATGCAACTGAATGGAAAAAATCCTTGTTATCAGCATTTAGACAGGTTTGGCTAACACACATCCAATTGATTCTCTCCTCATTGTGTTCAAGAGGCTTAGCCCTCGATCAATGTGCTTCCATGACAGATTGCGTTCTCTAACCAGTCAAGGAGCACAGATCCACACAGCATTGTCCAGTATGATGGTGCAAGTCAAGGTTTCTATTTCCCTATCTTTTTCCATCTGTAGTTATTTCACACAGACAGCTACATGTTTTAGACCGACTGATTCAACATTTAACATTCAACATTATACGTTAGTGCCTAAATGCAAAACTCAAAGATTCTGAAAGGTCCCATTTTTAATTTGTGACTAAATTAGGAGATCTTGCTTTAAATAAATAAACAAATAAATAAATAGCTTGCTGTCATTCTAGTTTAAAATGTCTCTTTAATTACCTTTTCCTCATTTTGCCAAAATGTATTAATTTTTTATGTTTTGGTTGTGTGTATCTGAGACTTAAAATGCTCCACTAATAAATTTTTTTGTTAATTCTTTCTGAGTACAATTTGTATTTTTTATAGGTTTTATCAGTTAATTAACTGCTATCTAACTTTTATGTTAGCAAGCCCAAGGCTTATCTAACTTTTCTTCAAAAAAGTGGACAACTTCATTACCATCACACACGATATCAAATATCCAAACCATTACATATGATACCAAAATTCACTTTAAGGTTGATCTTTTTTCCAGAATGTGATGCATGTTTTAACATTGATGTTTAAAGTTTGAAGAAGTTTCATAAGTTTCAATAGTCAAAAGTACAATGAACAATGACCCTTACGAAGATTAAATATCTGGCTTTGTCCAACTTTGATTTGGAGCAATGGAAGATCCTGTTTGATTTGTCCTTGACAGCTCCTCATTAATATGAACTGTCATTATTGTAATGAGTGCTGATAACGAACTGTGTCTTCAACAGTGTGTCCATTGGAATCAGTTACGTCCTGGCGGGAAGTGAGGCCTACGCTGCACTTTTTCATACCAGGTGAGCTGCCTTAGGTTGTAATCTTTAATGTAACATTAATAAATGTTCAGAGCAGGCTTGCACACAAGATCTGTTTTTGTTCAGTCAGATTAAATAAATGCACATGCTTTTCTTTGATTTATACTTTCTTTAAAAAGGGGGCCTTTATTTCTTTATTCTTACGTTATCTCAAAGACAGACACCAAGTCAATCATATTGTTTATTCTCTAGATGTTCAATTTCAAGCCCAGATTTTCTATTCTCTGCTTGTCAGTCAAATCATGGGCTCAGTTTGAGTAATGTTTATAAATGCAGTTACAGCAGGGCTGGAAATTCTCTCATTATATTGTGCCTGTGAGGTGTTTGATCTCCTAATGCTTTTCCACAGCAAAAACACAAGCAAAAATGTTCTTCTCTGTGATGTATTGTGAGAGAAACTAAACAACTTTTGATATCTGGAAAATTGTTGAATAAAACCCATTTCATATTTATTTTGGCAGCCAAATGACCAGGTGGCCTGTGTAAGCAGCATGGCTGTGTGTGTTTGTGTTTGTGTTTGTGTGTGTGTGTGTGTGTGTGTGTGTGTGTGTGTGTGTGTGTGTGTGTGTGTGTGTGTGTGTGTGTGTGTGTGTGTGTTGGACTGTAGGAAACTACAAACCTACCTTTAGCGCCACAGATTATTCCAGTATAATTTTTGATGAAGCAACAAGGAGCGAACTACTCACCCATTGTTTGTCATTGTTTTGATATTGAGTTTCACATGCAGTGACAGGACTTTCTGTTCTGTAAATCTGACTGGTTTTACAGTTTATACAAGTACTACAGAAGTTTTGTTCCATGTAGATTAGACTGGATGTACATTACAGTTCAAAGGTTTGGGGTCAGTAAGATTTTTTTATGCTTTAGAAAGTCTCTTATGCTCACCAAGGCTGCATTTTTTTGGGGGGTTAAACATACAGTGAAAACAGTAAAGCTGAATTTCAGCTTACTCGTTTGCTCCAGTTTTGATCCTTCAGAAATCATTCTAATATTATTTTTATTAATGTTATTTGATGAATAAAAAGTTTTGCAACATTATAAATGTCTTTACCATCACTTTTATCATTACAACTTTTTCCCTTCTATCATTTATGAGACAATACTTCCCCGCTATTGACGGAAATTTCCGGTTTTCCGTGTTTTCACTGTTATACTGTATATCTCCTGATCAAAAAACTTGAAGAAACAGAAACAAGCGACAGCACATGTAAGCTTGTGTATGTGTAAAATAATGTGATCATCAACATTAAACAGCATATAAATCAAAATTGCCTAATGTTACAGAATGAAATGTCGAACCAGGACAAGCTATAGGACTGGGTAGCTTTGGGGGTGTTGATGGAGTCTTGTGTTCTCAGCTTTTTGCTTAAAATTTTGCTTTTTTTTATTAAACTTACCAACATTCAAGTGTTGATTAAAAAAAGAATGCAATAAGCTAGAATAATAAAAAAAAAACTATATTTGCAGAGGCTCTCTTCTTTCTTTTATTATAGTGTATGCCAGATATTCATTCATAACTAAATATTCTGGGTGCCATGACAAATTTGTGAAAATGATCAAAAACGCTGGTGGCGGCTAGCAACTTTTTTCAAAAACGCTGGCGGGGAAAGGGTAAATGCGAATTTGAATAAAAGTAGTAATTTCGTTGAAAATAAATGTAAGTAACAAGTCAAAATGAGGAGGGAGGGAGGGAGGGGGCTTTAAAAGAGGATGAGGGGCTGGCCAAGGGTTTGACAGAAGAGTAGATGACGACGAGAGAAACCAGGGTGGCAATGATAGTTGGAAGAGATGAAGGCAGAAGGTGGACCCTGATAAAGCCATAGGGCTGGAGGGACGAATTGCAGCTGAAGGCCAGGATGTACGTGGCACAGACAGAGTGATGACTGACCAAGGCGAAGCCGAAGTGATGAGGGAGCTTGGTGAAGCAGTGAGGATGATGGCCCCAGGTGGCCCCGAGAGGGAGGAGCCAAGGTGGAGCCGACTGGTTGACAGGGCCGAGGTGGAGTGACAGACTCAGCGGCCCGAGACGGAAACGGATCCTTGTGCCAAGGTGGAGCTGGAGATGATTTGGAGCTGGGCAGGACCATAGGGGACAGTAGATTACGGGGAATATCCTCTTCCAAATCCTCATAATATTTCCCAGAGGCCAGCAAAAGAATAAGAGTTCGACCAATCATAGCGCTGGGTAACTGGGTTCATTCCCCAAATAGCAAGCGGGGATGATTGACAGATGCGTAAGGCCTATCATTTAAAGAGACTGAAAATCGACACCAATAAAGAATCCTGCTCGATCCCCCTTCCACTCCCGCGGCCCGCCGACTGACTGATTTCATAAGCGAGGACAGTACAGTAGTCACGGTACTTCTGACTCCTGAAGGTCAACGGCCTGGGGTGGATGTGGAAAGTTAAAATATTGTATTGAGTTAACTTAATCCTATGGATTCGATGAACACACGGATCGCATGGATTATCTTAAAATACTCCGTTATTCATGGTCACTCAGAAAAGAGGAAGACATCATTAATAAAATGCTCAAGTAATGCTGAACAATAAATCTTAATAAATTTGTAATCGCTATGGCTTAGTGATTATGAAAGTGATGTGATTTGTGGATTACTGATAAGCGCGAGTCTGGAGAAACGGGTGTTTATTTATTCACTCTCAGTGTTGAGAAACGTAGCCTTCATGTGTTACGTTATTGTGTTAATAATAACTAACGTACCTAATTATGTTACATATTTATTTTGTATGAAAACTAGCGCGTTAGTTACTTATGGATTAAAAAGTAGCCTTGCTTGTTTTTTTCTGTCAAAATGTCAGAAAGCATTTTGTATTATCCATCCGTGTTTTTAAAATTCGTTAAATGACGGACATTTTACAGTTAACACAGCCCTCATTTTATGTCGGATTCGTCTAACTTATATTTGATATTCTTTTTAGAATAAGTGATTCGTTATGCTATTATTGGACTCCTGTCTATTCATTGTCAACTGTTTTCTATAAATATGTTTGTATTGGCTAACATTTATCCTGTTTAAAATGTGCAATGTTCAAATCCAAAGACAGTACGTCACAAATAGAAGCCCTTTTCCCTGTGTTATTTAGTATCATATTTGGATATTGAAATATACAATCTTAAATGTACACAATGTTCCTATGTGTTTTTTTATTATAATTTTTTTTACTGTTTTCTAGGGGTTTCTTCATTTTAGAGTAGTTGACCAGCACACATTATATGCAATGCAATATAATGCATGTGTGTCATCGTCGTCGTCCCCAATGCATTAATACAAATGACCCATTCATTGAGTGATGAAAAAGATTTGAGAAAACTTATGTGAACATTAGTATTCAGTTCTAGAACTGGTAGTTAACATGAAAAATTACATAAGCAGACACGGGATCCTCTCCAAACGTAGCATACGGTGTCATAATTCAATTAAAAGATGGTCATAATTGCAACCTATTCAAATTTGGCTGTTTTTCTTTTCAGTAAGTTTTGTTTCTTATGCCTTTATCTTTTGTAAAATATAAATTCAATTTTCAATTTAAAAGGTGTAGAAAGATAAATCAAATTGGCTTAATCAAGATCAAAACTTCCTACACTGAAATGAAGATAGAAAAACAAATTCATTCTCAAATCCTTGGATTATTTCTAAAGATCAGATAATGGTCTTGAAAAATTCTGATTGCATTTGGAACAATAAAAATATAATTACATTGTAAGTGGAACACAGGAAAAACAATAAAATAATGAATGCAATGTATGATAGGACACCTTTAAGAAAATAATGAAAATATCATTAATATATTAAAAACCATGCTGTAAACAAGTATTTATGAGATACAGACCATCCATCCTAGTCATAACTTTTCTATACAGAAATGATCCTTGGATTCAAGCCACTGTTGCTGTATTCTTTGCCCTTGAGCTATTTGAACCTCTTAACCTGATAGTTTTTCATTTTAATTAAAACACACCACACTCTTAAAAAAAAGAAAAAGGTTTATCATTCAGTGCTTTATGTGAGGAATGAAATCAATTTATCTTATATATTTCTTAACCTTGGACATTAAATTCCCCCCCTCATAAATAATGAATTAGTGTTTAAAGTTAAATTAATTACATATTTGTGCTTTGAGAAAGATGATCATCAGGATATAAATGATGCCTTTACAGTCATCATGCTTTAGATGAACTTTTGAAAGGACTCTTGGGACCATAATTTATACTGGCAATAAAGTGAAGAAAAAGCTTAGTTTAATGATTTTTTTTTTTTCACTTACCTCCCTCTGCCATATGCAAATTTGGTGCATTTTGATTGGTTCTCGTGTGTCGTGTAACCAGTGACATTGCATAAATTGCGTCTCTTTGACGTGCCATATTTTAATGTGCAAACAAATTGTAGATTATCAGTGAATAATGAATTCCAATTCTTTCTTTCTTTTTTTTAAATGGCTTTCAAAGACTTGAAAAAAGTCAAACACAAATTTAATGATGCTTTTTGCTTTCAGAGTTTGAAAGCCATTGGTCACCAGTCACTTTTACTGAAAAGAGCAGCAGGAACATCTCCTTTAGGCATATGTTTTGAATATCATGAGAGTGAGTAAGATCATATAGGGTTGCATCAAACTACATAAAATTGCATTATAATAAAATTGTAATGTCAGATAGCTCTCACGTTTTTGTTTAAGGAGATGGAGCAGCTTTATTTGAGAGCATCAAAAGTAGTCTCATTGTGCAGAGAATCATATTTTCATTCTGTTTTATTTTGGCTCATGATGTCGGGATGGTGGGGTGGGCGTCTCCAGACTGCTGGGAGTTGGATGTCACAGACAAATGTGTGCTGTCAGTACTCCCATCTGGGGCAGGATACTGTCATTCTGTATTTTTCACTCTTGCTTTCTTTCTACATCTTTCCTTTTTTTCAGTTTTTTCTTCCCTCAGCAGCTTTAAGACTCATACCATAGTAAGAAGCCATTCCCACATCTTTCAGGGGCACATCAGTGCCAAATCCACCCTAGCAAACGTGCTAATGAAGTTCTCAAAACTTCAGAGAATGCAGAAATGAAGTTTATCGATTATTCATTTGATCCTCTTTTTGTGGTATTAAGAAAACTATGGGCCGCAAAGTTGACTGACTGATGAAAATGGACTCGGTCAGCCAGAAAAAGGTAAAAGCCTAGAATCTTAAATATCAGAGGGCAATATCAATATGTCAGAAGCATTAGAAATTTATGTGCAGTTGGATACAATTTATTGTTTTTTTTTCTGTTGTGAATTCCTCTTGCGGGCCGAACTCAAGTCTACGACTTGTCAATAGAGTAAATAGAAGTTCTGATTGATTGGCATCTCTGATTGTGTTCAGTTCTCTGAGCATTTTTGTTTACCTCAGATCACACATACCTAAGATACCTCAGACATTAGATATACAAATGCATGTAAGTTTAATGAACATCTGTGCCACATTTGTGTGTGATTATTTCAGTGCTATTTCATGCAAATAAACAGCTCTAATATTTGGTGCAACTTATTTGTATATATTATATGAAAAAATACATTTAGTATTTTATGTTATATTATATTTATTATATTATATTATATTAACAATAATATTAAATTGTGAATATGGACTTTTTTGAAGTATATTGTTAATCACCTGTTCTGTTTAAATGAGTTTTTCTTTAAAATGTCTAAAAATCATTAAAACAAAAATATGTAAGCATACTATCAAGTATAATAATTGATGGTGATCAGCAGAAAACAGATTTTTATGTCCACTGCAGAATTTCTGTGTAGTTGCACTTATTCCCACAAAAGTAATTTATTTTGCATCACCCCAGTAAATACTTAACCTGAAAATTATCCACTCAAGGCGGCCTGCACCACATCGATGGCTGAATGCTTCATTAAGAACACATCATAGGCAGATGCATGTGACCAAGGGTAGAGAAAGAGAGAGACAGAGAGAGAGAGAGCGCGAGTGTGTAAAGTGATCCTGCAAGGACAAATCAATAGGTTATTTCAGCCCTCGTAGAGTATTCACAGTTCTCTTAATCCATTATAAAACCCATATTTATCTGTGGGATATGGTGGTCTTGCTGAATTGAGTTCATAAATAAGTTTGCTTTGCTTTGGGACAATAGAATTTGACCTCTGTCCACAAACATAGATAATAATGTTATAAGACGACTGGTGCAAAACTCTCAAAATACTTAATAAAGTAGCTGAGGCCCTTTGGGCCATAGTTATCCCTCCTCATAGCAAAGAATGTGTTTACCCTTATAAAAATGTATTCTATTATGGAAGCTAGGAAGATATTATGCAACTGGAAATGTCCCAAAACCCTACTGTAGATTTAAGATTGTATTGATGAAACAATTGAGATTTCATCATATGAAAGCATGCTGGGAAGATTTTGAGGAAATGAGGAAATAAAAAGAACATGTAATCATTTTTGGCTGCATAAAAATGGAACGGTTTTGTAAAAATGTATCTATATGCTAACACTTTATTTTGATGGTCCCCCAACAGACATTCTACTGGGGGGAATGGGATAATTTTTGGGGGGTGAACTATCCCTTTAAACACTGTAGTCTTGCATTTGAGTTCCTGTCCCATGCCCTTGAGTTCCCTTTGTGATCATGCATATATTTCTTGACAGTGTTAGTCTTCTGAGCATATTTTTACAATGAAAGAATAATATAAGCATTTGTGAAGTTCACTGTATTATGGAGCACTGGATCAGACAGCACTCTCATCAGATAGAGACAGACACTTCAAAACAATTACCTGCCCCCTGTTGTTTTCTTTAGAGAGGAGAAATGTGTTCTCCTCATTCACGATGTGATTTGGAGAGGCTAAGTCTATGTTTTGCAGGGAAATTGTAAAGAATACTTGTCTTACAATTGTATTGTGCTGTTGTCATTTCCTCTCACTGCAGTCTGTAATTTTTTGAGAGGTGGTGTTTCGTATTATTTGGAGTTACTGAAGCTGTAATTTAAAACAATGGGGGACAAGATGACTGTTTGCCTGATTTTTCTTCTGCAGTCATATCTACGTGATCCCTGCATTTACATGGACGCTCTCATTGGGTATTATCCTGGCCCAAGTCATCATTCAGCCCATCACGTCACTGCTGACGCTCCTCAAAGGAATCCTGCTGGTTATTACCGTAAGTTTAATATTCATAAATGGATTTATTTAGCCTTTTATTTAGCTTGCTTGTGCTACACATATGAAACAACTTTTGATATAAAATGTTGATTTGTTTTTTGTGCTGACTTTTATTGCAGTTTTATTCTTTTGTGTGATTAATGAAATCTGGAAATTGTTATTTATATACATTTTTATTCATTGGTTTATAGATTTCTCAGGTGATTCATACATTTCTTAATTGATTTCTCAATTATTGTGTGTCACATTTGGGCCACCATAAAAAAAGTGAAAATCACAACTCATGTGATATGATATCCACATGCATGTATCTACGCTACTGTTCAACAGTTTCAAAGGTTTTTTTTTAATGAAGTCTCTCATTTTCACCAAGGCTGCATTTATTTGATCAAAAATACATAACTTCAGTATTGTGAAATATCATTGCAATGCAATTTACATTTACATTTACATTTACATTTATTCATTTAGCTGACGCTTTTATCCAAAGCGACTTACAATTGCTATATATGTCAGAGGTCGCACGCCTCTGGAGCAACTAGGGGTTAAGTGTCTTGCTCAGAGACACATTGGTGTCTCACAGTGGATTTGAACCCGGGTCTCTCACACCAAGGGCATGTGTCTTATCCATTGCGCCACACCACCCCATTTACGATTTACAATCTATTTTATTATATTTTAAAATGTTATTTATTGATGTGAAGGCAAAGCTGAATTTTCTGCATCATTACTCCAGTCTTCAGTGTCACATGATCCTTCAGAAATCATTCTAATATGCTGATTTGGTGCTGAAGAAACATTTATTGTTAATATTATTATTATTTTAAATATTCACATATTTTACAAAAAAAACTAGTGTTTATTTAGATTTTTCTGTTATTATTGGTAATTATGCCCACAGAATGAGTTTCTTATTAGTCTGTGAAGGAGCCACAAATGACAAAAAATAATTAACTGAAATATTTGAAAAGATGTGACACTGTAGACGCAATGAACAATAATTACGAAATGATAATGCTTTCTGAAGAGCTGTTTCTGTGTGTATATGTGTGTGCGTGAGACGTTGCATGTTCTTTCACTCCAATAAGTCCAGAGGAGAGTGTCACCTTTAATATACTGACTCTGATCTGTGAGTGACACCTCACACTTCAAGAGGTTTTATTCAAATGTAGAACTGCAATAAACAGGTGCATTGAAGTGTCTTGGAGGGCAGGAATAGGGGGATTATTAAAACAGGAAAAAAATTGTTTATTACTATACGTATCATTTTTAATACTGAGATGGTTTAACCTTTTCAGTGCAATGTCTTGAGAGTTCTCCACCATGGATGTGTTGTCCTTAAAGACAAGGAGCTCTGGGGTGTATTCAGTGAGTTGGTGACCTGTTTACACTAACCTCACGGGACAGCAGAAAACGATCCCAGCGCTCTTTTCAGCTAAAGGGAAGAACTAACAGTTTTCCCTTGATAATAAGCACATTTGAACCAGCAACGAAATAAAAAGTTAGAGCAAACATGTTACACTTCAAATAGTTTTAGTCTCACATAGCCAGATTGGAAGTGTGGTCCACATTACAGCTCATTCTCTTGGACAGGAAGAGACTGTCTGAGCAACATATTGACCAACCACAGTTTTGGTCACAGTTATGTGACCAACCACAGTTTTATTTTAACATGGCCTTTAATTGGTGGGTTTGTCTAAAATAGTGGGTACCTGCTTGGAAAAAAATGACTTCTAATTGCAGCATCAATCTACAATCTGTCGTTAAGAAAAACACAATGGAAATGGCTAAAATGTGTGTACATGTTGATCATAATTAACATTATTTCACAGTTATACATTATTATTCAAATTTTTTAGGTCGGTACAATGTTTTAATGTTTTTGAAAGAACTCTCTAATGCTCACCAAGGCTGCATTTAATTGATTCAAAATACAGTAAAAATAAAATGTAATATTGTGACATTGTGACATTATTACAATTTAAAATAACTGTTTTCTATTTCAGTATATTTTAAAATGTAGTTTATTTCTGTAATGGCAAAGCTGAATTTCTGTCTGGGTTTGCATGTAGTAAATCCACACGAGAGTCGCGTGACACAAAATGAATGATGAAAAAATGAATGAGAGCAATTTGCATAGAAGACACCGTCTTCAGCGTCACATGATCCTTCAGAAATCATTTTAATATGCTTGTTTGGTGCTCAAGGAGCATTTCTTCTTATTATTATTTACAGTCGTGCTGAGTAATATTTTTGTTGAAACCATGATATTTGATGAATAGAAAGTTAACAGCATTTATTTGAAATATAATTTCTGTAACGTTAATGTCTTTACTTTCACTTTTGTTGAATTCATTGGATTATATATTTTTTTTAAATTGGATGTCTAGTTTACTTGGTAGTTACATTAATACTTCAAACAAAATGTATCAGGTTTCGACTGTAACCATGGTTCCCTGAGAAAGATAATGATACACTGCGTCTTGGATTGACGCTATGGAAAACGACATCAGCATGTAGACACCTGTCAGTTACATCGTTTTTTAAACTGCAATTACACTCCTCACCACTAGGGGTATTAGTGAGACCTCTGTGCTTAGATAAAGAGACAGGTGAGCACTGAGCAGTAGAAGAAATTATCATCTCAACAAAGTCCTGGTTGGGAAACATTCTGTTTCATGCTCAACTGTAAGTAAAATGTATATGTTCATGTTGATGTTTTATTTACTGGTGAAATGTTGTATTTGTGCTTATTGAATATAGTGGATTTATGCAGATAAATAACAGGAGGCATGTTGTGTTTTGTAGAAGGACTTTTCTGTATCTGCTGAATGAGTATTTGTGCCAACGTTGTGGTCCTGGTTGGGATTTTGCCACATTGAGTACTACTACGAGGTTCATGGTTGGATGTAGCTACAGTTTTATTACTGCTACGGACTTCCTTTGATGGGAAATCTATATGTTTGATGACGGTCATCTACTTCATTGGATTTCATTTACCATCAAACCTCCACATCATTTGACTCCTTAAAGACAGTTAAGACTTGCATCTGACTTTCACAGTCACCTTAACTTTTACACAGTGATCGTTATAAAGACCTTATCATATATTGCTGGAACTTCAACCCATATACAGAACCATATATATATATATATATATATATATATATATATATATATGGTTCTGAAACGTGTTTAAACCAGTGAGTAAATAAAAACAGTAATGTAAGCACCTTTTGTGACTTTATATAAACACCAAAATAGACTCAAAACAAAGAAACAACATTCAAAAAGTATTGCAAAAACACCCAGCATACATATGTGTGTATATATATATATATATATATATATATATATATCTTTGTGTGCTGGGTGTTTTTGGAATACTGTTTGAATGTTGTTCAGCTCTCCCGAAAGCCAAACGCACTCCCATTTAAAGGCTAGATTCTTACTAGTCTCTTTCATTCAGTCTCACGTATGCATCGAAATGAGCACATCCAGCTTCCTCGAGGAGTCGAACGCGCTCCACCAGGGGTATTTAGTCCTACACGCACATACAAAAAAAGCGTCCCCTGAAGACAAAAAGTGTTGATGCCGAATATTCAGGCACCCCCTTTATACTCAGGGCCGCTCCGTTATGGACTGCCATCAACCAATGTTTTATTGGCGTGTGTTTACACACGCTTCAGACACCGGTCACACTGATGGCGTCCCCTGTAGAATCAATCAAAGATGCAAAGTTGAGTTCCACTTCGAAAGGGAACTATATAAGCACAAATTATATATTCGCACCATGTTGTTGTTGTTTTATTTTTTCATTGTATTGGGTGATAATGGACAATTTATTGGCCAGTCACTTCCTTTTAGAGTGTGGCCCTGAGTAAATTTTTTGTAAAACATACAACAAACTTTATTATTGTTATTTTTAAAATGCACAACTCTTTTTTTTAAATCACACTAGAGTTGTCAAAGTAACTTTTTGTCAACTTCGGTACCAAGTCGGTAATGAAATTTTAATTTTTTTGATCCAATACCTCTGATTGGCTATTGTGTTCACGCGCTCATTGGATATGTCTGTGATTGGCTACAATGATCAACGCACGGGAGCATTTGAGAGCACACGGAAGTGTTTGAAAGTGTTTGGAGAAAAAAAACAGGTGCGGGACCGTTTGAAAGTACAAGCAGGCGTCTATCAGCGGACCGGTCTGCTTTCAAACTCTCCCGTCTGTATCTGTGTAAGCGCTCGGTGAAGAGATGTATCATTGATGTATCACAGCGCTCAAAGCGTCACATTTAAAAATTTCAGTACCGACTTGGTACCGAAGTCAGTTCTTTTTGACAACTCTAAATCACACACATAAGCTCTCTTGTACTGATGCCCATCTGATGGTATAGATGTATCATATAAGCTTGCAAAAAGCATTTGTTGGATAATACTTTTTGAAAACATTATCATTTCCATGCAGCCAAACAGATTCCTACTTCTGATTTTCAGAGAACCTTTTACAGTTTTGGACTGCAAGTGGTCCGTGGGCATCTCATTTGGGTCAAATTCACCTTAAACTCCTCTTTTTACTCTTTAAGCTATGCTGCTAGGCTGGCGCTACACTGCAATGCTTTGTTCAATCACAGCAAGCCATTCATCAAGTGCCACGACTGCCCCCAGGCTCTGGTCAGTAAGCTAGCTGACAGTAATTCTCAACCCCGTCTCATCAGTGGTCAAATTCCATCCCATCAATCACACTTGCTGATGTATTATCCCTGTTTGAAATGTCCATGCTTATCTATAATTTGGGCGGTTATCATTTATGAGTTAGTGTTTTATGGTGCGTGGACGGCCCCTCCTGCATCACGCTGTGAATCATGCCACCTAGACGCAGCAGAAGAGCCACTGATGAGATATCATCTGTGACTGGCTCTTACGTTTAACAGCGGGCGACATATTTTCATGACACTCCCAATGCTACAGTGATCCATGAAATGCCCTCCACCAAATCTCCAGTTAAAGTCGGTGTAATTTAACGCTTTACTATAAAGTAGCAGATAATTGCTCTCCTTCTGCTCAAATGAGGCCAGGAACGATCACGTCTCTTATGTGGAGGGGTTGATTGTGTGCTAATTGTGGGGTGTGGCTGAATTATGCCATTGGCCAGTGAAGTTTGATAGCAGAATATTGGCCTACCTGTTTAAATGCTCCATAGTGTTGGAATGACAGTATTAGTTGTGGCTTCATTATGTGACCAGTTTGGGCGTACTGTTAGCATTCCCATTCATCTCAGTGGTAATTGCCTAGCTGGTGGATGTATGGTACAGTATGTGACCTGCATGTTGTCATCTTTGATACATTGACACTCATTTTATTTTATTTTTTTCTGGATTTATTAATTTATACAAAAATAAATGTAATATGTAATTTCTGCATGCAGTGACTTCAATTTAACATTCTAGAGTTCAGTTTGAATGAAAGAATGACCACACCAGTTGACTATCTTGTCAATATATTATGTAACACTTTATTTTGAAGGTCTACTTTAGAAATTCTACAAATTATTTGTAACTTTGCAACTACATGTCAACTAACTCTCATTAGAGAAATAGTAGACTGTCTACTTAATATCTGCTAGTACTTTATTTTGATGGTACCCCAACAGATATTCTACTGACTATAAGTAACTTTACAACTACGTCAACTACTACTTCCCATTCTTCATGCACCCCTGCTCTCCTCATTGTATATGTATCTCTTATCAGTTCAGAGGTCCATTCAATTTGACCGTTAGTGGCCTTTGAAGTGGACTTTACAGGGTTTTTTCGCCATCATAAGTGAGATTTCAATCCGAAAGTAGCGTACATGTTCTGTTCAAAGCGCACTGCTAAGTGCATGGATACATCGATACGTTTTTCAAAACCATATGAAACCAACATGAACACAAAGAGTACATTTCTAAGAACTTGGCAGATTTTTTAAATATTTTTTTCTTTTTCTTTATCATGAATACTTTTGTTTCTCATTAACCCATTTGCTTCCTTGGCATTATGTCCTGGAGCCAATTATCTGAGCCGATATATAATGACAACCTCTGCCAGCAAGGGCTAACCATGAAAGTTAATCATCCGAATTTTGACCTATGGCCTTGACTATTAAGATTTCCCATGGTTCCTTTATGTGGGGGTCAGCAGTGATGTTAAATAGTTTTAGAAAGTGTGTGCCAAGTTTCCATTGCGATATGAATAAAAGTAAAAAAGCAGACCGGCAGTAATTAAGAACAGGTGTAGCGTGCGTGTGTTGGGATTGTGGGCAGTACGCTGGAGGATGTCAGATGCTGTTCCCTAATTGCCACTAGCTGAGGATTTATTGTTAATGTTGGACCAACCTCCTTTAACTCCTGAGAGAGAATCGTAACCTGAAATATAGATTCATTAAGGATGCATATGGCATGCCTTTCAAATGGGCCCATGAAATATTTCATCTGGAAGACAATTCCTGGCTGGCGAACGAACAATTGTTGTTAAAATGATTCATAGTGCTAGACTAGAATCAGTATTGAGAGAGCATTACATATTTTAGCTTTCGGGTGCTTTTACCATCACCAGTTTGGTCTCGCTACATCTCTTTGTGGAAGATCTTCATTATATGTAGCCTATAATATGTATAAGCATCATCATCACAACAAAAAGCTGAAGAAAAGTCCACTGGTTTGTAGGCCAGGCCTCTGTGGCACTCTCGCAAATGGCATTTTGCCGGCTTGTGTTGGCTGATGGGATATAGCCATTACCTCTAATCAGTTTGCCTCTGTGGTGGGGTTTCTGACACAAAGAGTGCTGGGAAGGCATGACGGATTTTGCACAGGCTCTGCCTTTTTCAGGTCACTGATTCTTTGCGTCAACGTTCGTGTCAGGGGCATTAGGAAACAAAGCTAAAAGCATGTGGCATTGCAGGGCTGTGTGAGTCTGTCGGGCTATTATATTTCACTGGCTCACGATCCATTAATACCTTCACTCTCCCTAATGATCATTTGGGTGAGACGCCTTAAGGATTGTCGCACACACTCAGACATGATACGTTTTACTACAGTAGCTCCTCCTTCCATCTCCTGCAAATGGAAACAGTATTTGCGGTTTGCTTCTGAAGGGCTGTTGAATATTGACCATGTCTAGTTTTTTTGTGGCACAGCTGAGTATTTAAAAATAATGAGTAGGAGATGAGTTTTGAACATTTATATGACATATAATTTATAACAACAAAATCAGAAAATCCATATATATATGATATATATATATAAAATGAATTAGCCAAATCCAATTTAAATTACATTCGTTTTGTAAGGGGTAGTTTGAAGATTTTCCAATCCGTTCAATAGCACATGTAAACACTTGATCAGATTGAAAACTGAAACTGGACATGTGCAATGACATAGAAATGGCATAATGATGTATGACACATAGAATAAGCTGTTGTTGTTGATGAAGGAACGATTCTTCTTCCACTCATCGTCTGTTAAGTGGTGCAGGACAACCACCAGTCCCACCAGTTTAGCCATAATGCCACATATAGCCACATTATCCAAAAACATATTAAATAGATATGTTTTAGCTGAGTCTAGAAGGTAGACAAAGAAGTATAAGTATTGTAAGTGTAATTCCATAATTTAGGAGCATTAACACTAAATGACATTCCACCTACAGTTGACAACCGAAAACGAGGCATGGACAAAAGACCAAGTTCAGATGATATGAGGGACCAGTCAGGGCAGTAAGGGTAAGAGTAGATCAGACTGATATGGGGGTGCAAGACCATTTAATGCCTTAAATGTTAGAAGTAATATCTTAAAGTGAATATGTGATGCCAAAGGGGTAGCCAGTGAAGATCATACAGTAGAGGAGTAATGTGAGCAGAACACCTGTCATAGGTGAGAACTCTTAATGCTGAGTTTTTAATATTCTGTAATCTTGCAATAAGTTTTTTTTGGGACAGATTATGGACAGATGAAGAAGGCTTAACATGAACCCCATCAATATCAAAGGACAGGTCCATCATTTTGACTGAGGTAGCAGAGCCAATCATCAATATTTCAGTTTTAAGGAAATTCAGGGACATCCAATGCTTGATATCCCTGATACATGCAATGAGTGAGTAAGGCAGGGATGACCTATCAGAGCTGGTGGTAAGGTACATTTCTGTGTCATCAGCATTGAAGTCCATGCATGATGTCACCAAGTGGATATATATATATATATATATATATATATATATATAAATGATGAGCAGTAGTGGGCCAAGAACTTGAACCCTGTGTAATCGGAGCAGTGGCAGTTTTATACCCTTGTGTAGTGATATAATACTTTCTGTTGCTGATGTAGGAAATGAGCCAGGAAAGAACTGAACCAGTGACCGATTCAGTCTGATTTGGCTATCAGTTTGAATGAAAGAATGACACACTAGTTTACTTTCTTGTCAATATAATATTTGTATACTGTATGTCCCATTGTAATACCATGTTTTTGTAGTTTTTTTTTTTTAATACATGTAATTGCCAAGGTATAGGAATATGGATTCAGTATCATGCTATTAGCAATAATGTACTATTGTATCACGACAGTACTTCTTTGTAAGGGATGCGTTTCTCAGTACAACTAACTACATGCTATTGTTCAGTGACTGCAACTACTTCCCAGAAGGGAGCGGTATAAGGCCCACCCTTGTAACTTCAACATGGGCCCTGCATTAGGCCAATACAATTTTTTTTTTTTAGATGCTGAAAATGAATTGATTTGTAACAGAGTCTGTATAGTCTATGATTGCCCACTCTGTGTAGTTAAATGCATTATGAAGCAGGGTTAATCAAGTTTGTCTCATGTCAGAGATGCTGATTACTTATGATTCTTTCTTCCTCAAAGTTCCCAACGATTTTTTGATTTCACAATATGTCAGGGAAAGACAGAGAGAGAAAAAAAAATCAATTTTCTCTCTCCATGATGATTTATTTATTGTCTCTGCTGAAGAGCTCCACTACTCCATCACAAACACACTCCAGGAATCCATAAGGTTGTAACCTCATCATAACAATTCACTGCCAAGCTGGTAAATCACTTCTCCTAAATGTCGCAGCTAGCATGAGGCCTGACTTTTGGGAGGCACTATCTAGCTAATCAGCGCAATCTGCTTCGAGCGCGTCTTAGAATAGCTGGCAAAATCTCCTCTAATCATGTAATTCATAAAACCACAATCAAAAGTGCCTCTCAAAGCATGTAAATGTCACCCTGTCGGCTCACGGCCCGGGGTTTCAGGACACAGCAATTAAGCTCAACTACCGCTTGTCTCGCTGCCAAACACGAGATCTGTAGGCGATGTGCTAATTCCTTCAACTAGTAGACTTTCCGTCTGCCCCATCTGTGCCATACATTCTGCAGACAAAAATAAGAATAGAAACAATAAACCTGTAATATGAAAAAGCAATAGATCTATCCGCTGCTTAGCTTTACACAAGGGAAGCCGCTGTCGAGACAATCTGAAATCGATCATTTTCATTATTGAGGTAATTTTGAAGGACACAGACAGAGACACGCAGAGGAAGAGTGAGGCTCTATTATGATACTTATCCCTGACTAACCCACACAGTTCACTTGCTTTTTAAAATCTACTGTACTTAAAAAGACACTTCTTTTCAAGGAAATTAGATGGGATTTTCAAGTTGTACATTGTATTCCTTCCAAGTCTTTTAAGTTGAGTGAATGAATATTAAAGTATTTTTTTATACATTATGTTATGTTGAACTGAAAGTTTTAATATGTTGTCTTGTTAAAATTAAGCAATAATTATAATATATCTTAAAATATGGAGACATTTTCTGCAAATGTTGCTATTATCATTCTTTAAATTAAAGTTATGGTGTCATTCATCTATTGCGTCAGTGAATCACATGGTTATGTGTGATTTTCGCATTTTGTCAGCAGCACACTTCAACACCTAGAAATACTGAAGAGCTAGAGGTGATACATGGCTGTCAGCGAACACATAGTGTATGGAGTGCAATTTTAACACCACTGCGAGATGCATCAGTAAATAATCTAACCACATTGGAATTTAAAAGTGAAGAGAGATTCAGTGGAAGTCTGGCAAAGTACACATTTCTTTTTGATTCTCGTTTCAGACAAGCAAGGCCATTTCTAGATTTTTTTTTTTGATTTTTTTTTGTGTGTTTTTGGTAAAAGTTTTAGGTCAGTACGTTTTTCAAAGAAACTAATACTTTTAAAAGTGACAGTACAGACATTTATAATATTACAAACCTATAATATAAAATTTTCAATAAATACTGTTCTTTTGAACTTTCTAGTCCAATAATCTTGAAAAAAAATTATCATGGTTTCCTCCCCCCAAAAAATATTAAGCCGCACAACTGGTTTTAACATTGATAATAAAATTAAATGTTTATTGAACACCAAATCAGCATATTAGAATGATTTCTGAAAGATCATGTGACACTGAAGACTGGAGTAATGAACACCATCAGTGTTACAGTGGTGCAGGCAAGGAAGAGGAGAAGGAGAGGTGGATCTGATCACAGCCAATTTACATTTTAAGCAAAAACACAAAAACAAAGCAGGTTCTCCAATAAAGAACAAGGCTTAGACACAGGAGAAAATGTAACAGCTTTGCAATGTAGTGTAGACAAAGATCTGAACAAACCTGAGGGCTTAAATACAAGGAGATTGAAGGGGTGGAAGGCTGCGGCACAGCTGGAGGTCTGGAAACCTGTGGCGATATCAGGGTGAAGTCTGACCAAGGCGGAGCCTGAGGGGCAAGGGAGACTGGTAGAGCCAGTGGCATGACGGTTCATGGTGGAGACGAGGGAGCATGGAGCAAGGAGGAGCCGAAGAGCTGAAATGGGGCCGGCAAAAGCAGAACTGAAGAGGTCGGCGGAGCCACCGTAGGCAGAGCTGAGGAGCTGAAGGAAGCCAGAAGGTGAGGAGCTGGAGGGACTTCGCAGAGGAGGAGGGAGAGATGGGATATCGGCAAGAAAGTAAACAGGAGACTTGGTGAAACCAGCTGCAATGAAGGAGACAGGAGACTGGGACTGGACCACCGGAGACTGGACACCTAGTGTAGACAAAGATAATACTGGACAAATCTGAACAACACTGAGGGCTTAAATACAAGGAGATAACGAGGAAGGGCAGGTGAACATAATTGTTAACTATAATGACAAATGCGTGGCGGGAAACAAAGGCAAATTGAATACAAACACAGGAAAACAAGGAAGTTTGTCCAGGGACATATACCATGATGGTAGTTGAACAAACTCGGGGTTACATGATTAGTTTCAAGTTGACAAAACCAAACCAATTCATTGACGCTTTGTTGCTACCATGATGCTGATAATCAACTTTCTCTGTCAACTCTTTGCCTTTGATCCTGAGTTCATGGAGCGTGTGCACATGAAAGTGTCACATCACTAGTGAACAGTCAATCACATGGTATAGGCCCTAGGAAACATGGACAAACTGGAAGTCCATGAATATATCATAAACATTAACATAAGGGCTGAAGCCCCAGGGCCAGAGCAAGGATTGGCTATGGAGGGAATTTAAATTATTCTCAGATTGACTGGCCATCGGGAGCACTAAACTTTTTCCGGTGGGCAGATCGGCAAAACCCCACCACACCCCGACTTAAGTGCTGTTGGACCGGTGTCTCCAGCGCAGCGCTGAAAAAAACTTGCTTGACTCTTTCGTCACTCTATTGAAGTGATAATCAGCCCTAGACGCTTGACCCATTTGAATTTGACACAAGCACATCATGATATGTGAACAAGGCTCTGTGGTGAACCTAGCTGAAACCAGATTGAATAGTTCTATGTAAACTGAAGTGCCGAGGTACTGTACACAATGGTAATTACAAAGTTTTGATCCAGAGAGAACCACATAAAACTTTACCATATAGTTACTAACACTGTAAAAAAAAATGGCATTATGGTATTTAATATTAAGTATCTTTATATTTAATATTGGGTAATATAAGAGCAATAGAAGTCCCTTATATTTCCTCTCTGACAATACAAAATAGTATCTGAAAAATATATACATGATGCTATTTTAGAACTGTACATTAAAAACGATTCAGTAAATGCATAAGACGTATAAAAACTTCACCAAAATGAATCAAAGGTGCTTTGTATCGACATAAAGCAGTTTATGGATTCATTAGGTCAGACTGGTATGCTGACATGGAAATCTATGAAATGTCCCGTTTTACCACTCAGTGTCGCGGTTGACCAAACCAGAATCAAGTATTCCAGAGAGTAATGGTAAGTAGTAAAACTCGAAGTGGACACTTTGATACTATAATTTTTTTATAGCTCAAATAAGAAGTCCAAACTAAACTATTATTTATGGCCAAGAACTAAGTTGATTTTACATGTATTTGCATTTTTCTCTCATTGATTTGTGCTGGTTTTGGAGCGAAGACAGAAGCTCTGCACATATACGGTTCTGTAGAGAGGACTACAGAAACCAAACAGATCAGTGTCAGGAGACCAGACTCTCCGCTGTGCTGTCAGCTGTCTGGCTCAGCCCACGTGCCCCCAGTAGATGTACACCCCTAGTGTTTCTCTGTGCAGCTCTATTAATAAAACATCAAAGCCTCCAATGTGCAATAGCTGAATTGCTGTCCTTTAAAACGGACATCCGAAAAGTTCACTACACTTTTTTTATTGCGTATTTTATCATGCGAAGGGATCGGAAATGACCTCTTTGTCTGAGAGCTGCACACTCTTTAGTATTGCCTCTCTCAAAAACTCAAAATAACATCCACTCTTTTCCTCTTACCTGTGGTTTGTGTCCCATTTTGCAAGATGGTCAAGAGAGTATTTATACCTCACCCTTTGAGAGGCAGAGATAAAATAGGCCATTTACACTGCATCACTGCCTCAGCGGGAAGCCACATATGTTTTTCACTTTTAGATACAGATTTTTCTGCTCTATCTCTAAAATATTAGCTAATTATTTGTATTGGAATATAATCAAGCATGATATTGCAAATCAGACAAAATGACCCACCTCTTCTATTCATAAAATAACCTGATGATCTGTTACAATAAATTTGTTGCTTTTTCACTTGTAAAAAAATTAATAAAATAAAAATTGGCTTGTAAACTTCAGTTTAATTGAGTAATGAGCTAGACATAATCCTTAAACATTTTGTCACAACTTTAAAGATCCCCTCTTGTGAAAATCAACTTCTTAATGTTGTTTAAATGTCTGTGTGGTGTTTTCAATATGCTTTAAGACAAGCCATGTATAAATTCAAAAGTAAACCGCATTGTTGAATATTTTCTCCTTAAAGGGACAATGTGTAGGAATTTCTCCCATCTAGCGTTGAAATTGTATTTTGCATTCAAACGAAGAGTGCTCTACAGCGCCTCACTTTTTCAAATGCGTGTTGCTTCTACGGTAGCGGTTATGTACCAAGAAGCTATGACAGGATATCTTCTAATAGCACTTCATCGATTTTTCCTTCGGGTGAACAGGTTTGTTATTTCAAACAAACTGCAACTTGACACAACAAACAAACGGATGTTTGATAGAATTGAAAGTTTCAAAAGGCAGAGAAGCGACCAAGCAATGAAAAAAAAGCTTATAATTTAGACCGTAACATTGACTTACCTGTTGAGAATAAAGCAGGCAAGTTCAGCGTCTCTTTTGAAAGCTTTCTCCTTCATCAACTCTTTCCACCTGGAAAAAGCTATCCCGACATTAACTCTCAAATCTTCTTGTCCGGTTCAGTTGTTTTCAGTCACGTGACGCTGGCTCTGAACGAAAACTAGTACTTTTTGTCCCTCTCTGCTATTATAGTTTTTCAAGATGGTGGAACGACATGGAAGCCTCCGTGGACCTACCCGTCCCATGTATATAAAGATAATCAATTCTTTGTTTACGAGGATAAGTCAGATCGTTGGCAGAGGTATTTGTAAACCATTGATGACATATTTATGAATAAAAATATTGATTTTAGATAATAAAATACTTAAAAAAAATACACATTGTCCCTTTAAAACTGCAGTGAAATAAAGACAGTCTCAAAAACACGGTTTGAAATCGCTGGTGTTTCTCGCGTCCAATCACTTTTAACCAATCACGTCGATGTGTGGGCTGGTGTTGATTTTGAAAATCATGCTTTCCCCCGTTATGGTTGAATCATGGAAGCTACACCAGATATTTTGCTAAGAGATTTCTATTTATTATTTTATACATGTATCAGACAGAGAGAAACAGGCATAGCAGAATAAGGCTATAGGTGAGGAGGTCTTCATTCCAGATTTCTCTGTTCCTCATTTCTCTATTCCCCATCATGCCAGCTGTAAATGGTTTCTCTGCGTTTCTCCTTCCTCTCACTCCATCATGCCTTGAAGACTAAAATTGTACTGTTTAGTGTTACTTTTTAGTTAAATTTTTCTTTATTCATTTTCTTTATAATTTCATAATGTATTTTGTGAAGTCAGACTATGTTTGCACTTGTGTGCTGAGCAGAGAGCTGGTGGAGTTATATTTTGCTTAGATGTATGCAATGTTCACTGAGCAGAGATGCTCCAATGATGATGATTCTTGAAATGTGTACAGTTGGTTTGCTCTTTGCAAGAAAAGGAATGTTTCAACTGATGCAAATGTACCATTTCGTGAGCTTAGAATTATAAGGTTCTATCTCCGTTTAGGGTAGTTCTGAGATATTGAGCATCAAAGTTTTTACATCCCAGCTGGCAATGGAGAGATGGAAACTTTTTATTTTATTAATAACTACTAACACAATTTTTTTATTTTTTTAAATAACACCACACAGGCATTAATAAACACCTAATGGATCAGATTGTGTCAAACTCAATTTCGACCAAAAGTGGAGATAGAACCTTATAATTCTAAGCTCACGATATGTATACCACTAATGCATTAATGTATACACTGAGAAATAGTTTCTTAATGTGGATAGTGGATTGTACCATGTGAAAGCATTGGGTAAATTCCATTTTTAACCATAAGCATTAGGTGTTTTTGCTACCTTACAAGGAAGCTGTAAGTCTCTCTGTAATGTATATAAGCTCAATCTTATTGTACCACCTCAGAGAAACATAAAGGCATGAGGGTGTAAGAGAGAGGTAACAGACATGTAGAGATGATGGGGTGAGAAGATAGAGGAACAGATAAATCTAAAATGAAGACCTCTCATGTAGCCTTATATTCTTAAATGCCTGTTTCTCTCTGTCTGACACATGATACATAATAAATAGAGATCTCTTGGCAAAAGTAACTGGTGTAGCTTCCGTGATTCAACCATAATGGGGGAAAGCATGATTTTTAAATCTACATGCCTCTATGTTTCTCTGGGGTGGTACAGTAAAATTGAGCTTGTATACACCACTCTGGGACTTACAACTTCCTTGTTAGGTAGAAAAAATATGTTGCTTATGTTTAAAAATGGAACGTATACCTCATGCTTACACATAGTACAATCCACTTCTCATATTAAGAAACCATTTCTCAGTGTATAGACCTTATGTAGCCCCGCCCCTTTTCAGCACTGCGCTCGTTGTCTTTTGACTTCCGGTCTGTATTTTTACAGCGATTTTGCGTGTTTATTAATGAACGGCACTTCACATTAAGTAAATCCACTTCAAAAGCTAATTACTCCTGGACAGCAGCGCCATAGAAATATACAGAGCGACCGCAAAACGGAAGTTAAAAGACAATATTCTAAAGATGGCGGCGCCCTCGTTTCTCTGGCGCTTAAGATCTATACATTTGTGGTACATTTGCATCAGTTGAAAAAATTCCTTTCCTTGTAAAGAACATATCAACTGTACACATTTGATGTATCATCATTATTGGAACATCTCTGCTCAGTGAACGTTCCATTGCACACATGCCTCTAAGCAAAATATATAACTCTCCCAGATCTCTCATCAGCACACATGTACAGCATACTCTGACTTCATAAAATACATTATGAAATTATTATGAAAATGAATTAAGAAAAATAATACAAAAAAATAACATTAAACAGTAAAATGTTTAATCTTTAGCGGGCTTTAGCATATCATTAACTGCTGTGAAGCAGAGGAGTCTCAAGAGAAGCCAGGTTATCCTGGTATATTCTTCTGTTGATATGAAAAATTGGGTACATTTGAATTATGAATTGGGTGAATAATGTATAGGCCTGTGATGTATATTACAATGTAATGAAGTTAATGCCTTTCTCCACTGACGTTCTGAGTTGTTCAAAGCGTTTCTATAGAAGCGTTAGAAGGCCGCTGTCTGACTCTAAGATGGCAAACGGGAACATGATTTAGAATAGAATAGAATAGACTTTAATTGTCATTGTGCAGTAGAACCATACAACGGAATTTGCTTGTGCAGCCTCTAAAACAATACTCACTTTCATATACACACTCACACAATAAATAAAATAAGAACATATTAAAAAACATTAGCAGGGCATCCAACATTACACTGAAGTCCCATTGTATAGAGTCCCTATCTAGAAAGTGCAACTGTGCTGACTGGGGGGTGGGGGGGGGGGGCATGATTGTTCAGTTCTGTGATGGCCCTGAAAAAAAAAACTTTTCTGCAGCCTGGAGAGGTGCATGCTCTAAAAGCCCGATACCGCCTGCCGTATGGAAGCTGTTGATTTGTGTAACATTTGCAACACATTTTTAGCTGTTTGATAACGTAGTCAAGCCAAAGGCAAATCATATTAACCGATATGTGTACGACGTAGAGAGCAATACGCATTACCATTCTGATACATCGACTTGTAGACGACCTTGTATGAGTGAGTGGAGACGGGGCTCATTTGCATATTCATTCTAGTCTTGTTGTACAAACCTAAATTGTGTGAAAACATTTTCCTCATTTTAAATAGTTTTAAATCAAGATTTTTTTTTTTTTGTAAGAAATGAATATTTTTGTAAGAGATTTATGAGCAAATTATGGCAAAATGTTAATATTTGGCCGAACTATTCCTTTAATTATGAATTCAGTTTATTTGTGATCACAGGTGAATGTACATGTGCTATTTCACAACAGTTTTGAATAAATCTCAGATTGCAGAGTCAGAACTATCTATTTTATATAGGAGTTTATCTTTCACCTTCTTGGCATTAAAAAAGAAATACACAACCAGGATACATTCTATAGATTTATTGTGCTGTACGATATAACTCTTTTGGAGAGGGTTATTATCACTTCACAGCAGGCTGTGTTCAGCCGTCAGTACAGCAAAGCAATGTTGAACTTTTTAGCGAGTGCAACTACTGTAATTTGACTTGCGAGATGAAGAACAACTTCTGTTGCCCCGGTCTGTCAGGGTGTATATATCAGCTCGGCTGAAGAGCAAAAGCATATTTCTGTCATGTTTTCTCTCGCTCAAAAGTGTGCAGACAAAAGACGTAGAGAAGATTGCAATGTAGCAGACCGAGGGGGTTAAGATGTCAGCTTCCCCAACCACCTGTCCTCTTTCTCCTCCATCTCTCCCGCTAGTCTGATGCTCTGTGAAATGGATTCACTCAGTCCATCATCTAGTCCCCTGTGTGCATTAGAAGATTGGAGCCGCTGGAGTGGCCTTCATGCATTTAGAGAGGATTTGCTTTACTTAGAAAGCGCTAAAGTTGTTTGGTCGACGGATGTGTGTGTTGTCTGACTATATCAGTTTGTGTACTTTGTGTCTATTATCATAGTGAGAGTGAATGTTTGTGTATTTATGGATGCTATCTCAAACAGTGAAGGAAATTGCATTCTTGTCTTCCACTAATCCAGTGGTTGGGAACCATGGCTCGTGAGCCAAACCTGGCTCTTTGACAAATCGTGTGGCTCTTCAGGTCTCTCACCCTTTACCAACAAATGATCAATAAAACAATTAGACACATCACTGGCGATGTGCAGAGACTGCCGAAAAAGCAGCCAATTACAATTCCCTTGTGCCTAACGAAGTTAACTCTTTCCCTGCCATTGATGTAAATTTCCGTAATTTTTGAGAAAACGTTTCCCCGCCATTGACCGAAATTTCTGGCTTTCCGTGTTTTCACTGTTATACGATAGGGGGTGCTATTAGGCATCTTCTGAAAGAGTACAGAATCTCCTGATCAAAACACAGGCAAAGAAGCAGGAACAAGCGATATCATATGTAATCATATGCATAATGTAAAATAATGTGATCATCAACATTAAACAGCATATAAATAAAATATTACTGAATGAAATGTCGACCCTGGACGAGCTATAGGATTGTGAAGCTTTGGGGGTTTTGATGGACCTGATCTACTCCTGTGTTTTGATCATCGTATTGAATCTTATCTGGATGTAGTCTTTGACAAAAACACGATTTTCTCAGCTTTTTGCTCAAAATGTTGATTTTTTATTAAGTTAATAAAGCGACGAGAATACTTTTTGTGCGCAAAAAATAAATAAAAAATAACGACTTTATTCCACTATTCATTTCCTTCTCTCTGAGCCTCGAGTGAGTTCATACGTCACACGCATCACACACATGACCAGCGTCGGCCAATAGTGAGCCTACGTGTGACGTACAACACAGATGCGCTGCGCAGTTATACTACGTGAAAAAACTTGAGGCCCAGAGAGAAGGAAATTAATAATAAAGTCGTTATTTTGGGGGGGTTTTTGCGCACAAAAAGTATTCTCGTCGCTTTATAAACTTAAGATTGAGCCACTGTAGTCACTTGGACTATATTAACGATGTCTTTAATGCATTTTCTGGGCCAGCAAGTTATAATGTCTTAGAAGCCTATGGAGGAGTGAGACAGCTCTCAGATTTAATAAAAAATATCTTAATTTGTGTTCCGAAGATGAACAAAGGTCTTACGGGGTTGGAACAACATGAGGGTGAGTAATTACTGACAGAATTTTCATTTTTGGGTGAACTAACCCTTTAAGTACAGTATATTTGATTCACTGTAAATTTAAACTTCCATAACTTTTTCATACTTTCATTTTTTAAGTGTTTTCACTTCAGCAATAATCTGCTGAGTGACTTCTTTAAAACAAGACCAAACTTAGGTCTATACCCAAAATAATTCTTGAATTACATCCATTTAAGTTTGAATAGTGCATTTTAATGTCCATTCTCAAAAAGGGGGGTGAGAGTTAAGGGGTTAAAGTACAATTTTTATGGTAACGCAAGGTCCGATTTCAAAACAGTTTTCACAGGCTGAATCTTGAGTTCGTAAGCTTTCGAATGATATATCATTTGTCAACATTAGATCAGAAGAAGTATAGGATATCATTGTTTTAAACATGCAGTGTGCAAGTGGGCCAGTAACAGTTAACAGATTTATGACTTGGTCCTTTTTTTATACCCTAATCAGGCAACGTGACCTGGGAGTCACAACTCATAAAATCCAAAATATATCAAATATTAAAAAACATCTTTTGGATATGTTTTACTTAAGTCCAGATGATATAAAAAATTACATGAACTGATTTTTTGCTTATCATTTTCTACTCTTGCCTGTTTAAGGGTTAAAAAGAGCAACCTCTGAGCAATAAAATATTCCTATAATGGAGTCTTAAAAGAGATTGGAGCAAGACAATAAAGGGATGTTCTAGGTTTCTTTTACCACATTCTAAGTTTTTACTCTTTTTCTCTCAAATACTTCTCAGGCCTCATTTGTGTCTTTTATTTCTCCAAAGGAATTTTAGGCAGGTTTGGTCCGATTAATACTAGGGTTGCAACTAACGATTATTTTGATAATCGATTAGTTGGTCAATTATTTGTTCGATTAATCGGACTAAATAAACTTTTATTTTATTGACAACCTATTGCCCAAAGCTGTCCATGCCAACTGAATGCTATGTAAACATATAGTGAATATATATTTATTTATATATTGCTATGTGCAAAAGAGCTATAAAGCAAAAGGACAGTTTAAATCCCTACATTAAAAATGAAGATAATATAAAGATAATAAATAAAAATAAAAACACAAACTCTGTGTTAACTGGACACAGTATACTGTTACTGTCATTTCTTTATCCTGTAAATGTAAGAAACGTCTTACATTTATATCCAATTACACGCTGTTATCCCTTTACAATTACCACTCTCATAAAATACTTGAATTACATGTTGACTTTTAAACCTAAATTTTACGTCCAACAACACATATTTCAGCAAAATTAATATTGTTGCGCTGAATTTTAATTGTCTCCCTCTAATGTTTGACGTGCATGCGCGCACCGGCGCTCATTCAAGTCTGAAGACAGGACAAGCCTTCATGCCGAGTGGAAATACTTGCATGAATTTGTAACACTTACAGATAAGGATATAACCGTAAAATGAAAGTTTTTCGCTGAGGAAACATATCACACATTAAACAGCACACGCATCTGTCAAATTGCCAGAAAGGGCAAGCCATGTTAAACATTACGCTAATGCATTAGCTTGAAGCTTAAAATAAAGAATTCTCATATTTTGGGCAGCTTGGATTACATACCTTTCCCGCAGCAGTTTACTCTGTTTCCTCCACTATTTTTAGATGCATTCTGTCCATAGAAATGCGTTATTCAGTGCTGTAATTAGATGTGACTAGCGGAAGTTTTCCGTGCACTGTGGGCAGACGCGACTAATCGTTAATGACATTCATTGTCGATGATTTTTATTATCAATTATTATCGATTTTGGTTTTTGATTAGTTGTTTCAGCCCTAATTAATACGAACTCTGGCATGATTGTTCTGTTAGTACGGTTGTAATCCGAACCCTGGTGCGCACCAAACAAGCGGACCGAGACCGCTGAAAACATGGAGCTCTGTCTGCTTCCAAACAATCTCTGGTGCGGTTCGAATGGAATATGAACACAACATGGACCAAATATATGTAAACAAACCAAAAACGGGAAGATGAGATTCATATTCATGATGTTGCCCAACACAGTTCGGTACAGGCATCAGAACTGCGTCTCCTTGCACAAAGAGTGTGTGTGTGGCGGAGGGATCCCTGTTGTTTTGACTCCTTTACACATTTTATAAGCTCTTCACGAGTTCTCAGCTGGTCTAAATACCATCATATGTAGGCTACGCACATTCAACGAGCGCATTTAGCCCAGCACACAGCATTGTTTTGGATGTTCGTTAAGTTCCATCTCGAAATATAGGGTATGTCATAAAAGCTGACCAATCAGGTTGTGAACGTATCCCTATGCCTTTAGGTTCGGTGTTAAACATGCCAATATGAATGCTAAGCAGACCAGAACTTCTCCTCTGGGAGAGCACCTCTGCCCTTTCCCGCCCTATTCTCAGCTCCAGCAATGCTCAAAACAAAAGGAATGAACAGAGAGAACAAGGAGAGATGCTGCAGGGTTGGGTAGGACACTCTCAGACAAAGCTATGAGATTTGAGCGAACAGCCTCTGTTGGGTAATATATGCTTTTACACTTTTCACATTTTCTTTGATCTCACTCAAGATTTTTGACAATGTCAAGTTAGAAAGAGGCTAATCACAGTCTTTGCTTGGTCTCCCTCCACAATCCAGGCATTTTAAAAGGAAACAGAGAGCCACTTTTATGTGATCGTGTTTTTTTTTTCTACCTGAGCTCAAAGCCACACGTGTGCATCTAATGGAATGTCTTCTCAGTAATCCATGTCTCTCTTCCCTGGTCCTTGAAAGCGGGATGTTTACTTACAAACAAAAGATACTCTCTACATCAGCTTTTCCTCTTCTGCTCATTGATAAACTCTCTGAATTACAATTTCACAGAAAAAAAGCTTTTGAGAGACTCATACAGTACTACACATTCATGCTTGTTCTGAAATGGTTATAGAAATATCTCAAAGAATCCTGAAAAATGTTAAAGTTTTCCATAAAAATATTAAGCAGCACAACTGTTTTCAACTGATACTACTAAGAAATGTTTATTGAGCACCAAATCAGCATATTAGAATGAATTCTGAGGGATCATGTGACACTGAAGACTGGAGTAATGATGATGAAAAAACAGCTTTGTCGAATAAATTACATTTTAAAATGTATTTAATAGAAAACGGTTATTTTAAATTGTGTTTACACTATTAATGTTTATTTTTTATTTTTTTATATACAATAAATGCAACATTGCTGCCCATTACAGACATAAAAAAAATAACAAAAAAAAAGGATTTTAAAAGGTAGTTTAAAAAAAATATTAAAAGTGTATATTTTAAAAAAGTATAGTAATTATATCAAATAACATGAACCAAATAAAATGTATATAGCCTACTTTGTTAAATGCGAAAGAGCGAACGTTTTGGACACACACACACACCACACATTTTTTTTTTTTTTTTTTTTTTTTTTTTAAGACGTGTGGTGTGTGTGCATCCAAAACGTTCGCTCTTTCTGAGCTTTAGAGGGAGTGAGATGTCTGCCTTCATTGGGAGTAATTTCCTGGCCCTGCATGTGTGGGCAGTGAGATGTAGGCAGGCTGTTTCTGAGGAGCTTCTCGTTGCTCTCTCACGGGCACGTAGTGCTGCAAAATTCCATTAACAATCTCACAGCTCGGACGCGACTGCACACTGAGTCTGGCCGCACAGGTGGGCTGTCATCTCCCGATAGAAGAGCAGCCCCTCTCTGCTCAGTACTACCGTCCTCCCGTGGCCAGCCGTGTGGGATATTCTGGCAATCCGACTATAGTGAGAATTGGGGTTAACACAACAGGAAGGTCCTGTGATTTCCTGGAACACAATAATAACAGCGCCGAATAAGATCTGAATCTCCCATTCTGCCTATCACCGGAAAGAGATGCATTATGAGTGGTCTATTTAAATTAGAATATTACATGAATTCACACAGTAATTCCACAGTGAGACCATGGTCATTGAACCAGGTTTTGGTTCTTTTGGCAGTGTGGGCAGGTGCAAATCCTGCTGGAAAATGAAGGAAGCATGAAGTGCTCTGAAAATGTCCTGGTAGACGGCTGC
This sequence comes from Leuciscus leuciscus, assembly GCF_965113295.1. Lineage (NCBI taxonomy): Eukaryota > Metazoa > Chordata > Actinopteri > Cypriniformes > Leuciscidae > Leuciscus > Leuciscus leuciscus. The sequence goes on along the minus strand of NC_138747.1, from coordinate 17,195,178 downwards.
GTTGACTCTGGATTTAATAAAGCACAGTGGACCAAAGTCCTCTTTTCTGATGAGAGCAAATTTTGCATCTCATTTGGAAACCAAGGTCCCAGAGTCTGGAGGAAGAATGGAGAGGCACACAATCCAAGATGCTTGAAGTCCAGTGTGAAGTTTCCACAGTCTGTGTTGGTTTGGGGAGCCATGTCATCGGCTGGTGTTGGTCCACTGTGCTGTCCACTCAACGCAGCCGTCTACCAGGACATTTTCAGAGCACTTCATGCTTCCTTCATTTTCCAGCAGGATTTGCACCTGCCCACACTGCCAAAAGAACCAAAACCTGGTTCAATGACCATGGTATCACTGTGTAATTACTGTGTGATTTCATGTAATATTCAAATTTTTTGAAATCCTGTTTTCGTGGGTTTTATGAGCTGGAAGCCCAAATTATGTACAAATAAACAACTAAATACTTGAAATCGTTTAAGATGTGGGCCCTGAATCTATAATCTATGGAAGTTCAACGTTTTGAATGGAATTATGGAAATAAATAAACTTTTCCATGATATTCAAATTTTTTGGAAAGGGTCTGTATGTTCTCTATTATTTAACTGGCAAATAATGGACTATAAAATGTCTCACGATTTGTATATCCACTGCACTTGTGTTTCATTAGCGGTGGTGAATGGTGATGTTTGTTACTTCTGTAGGGGGCGGCAAGAGTATTCTGGGTCAATCATTGAATTGTTCACTCATATTATTCATTCACACTGATTCATTCAGGAACAACACATGGCTACTACGTGCTAGACACAACAGTCGTTTTTGCTGTGGCTTTTTGGAATACTTTGGTTGGAGCAAAAATAGACAAAGGTAACTGGCAATATTTAATACTCAATAAATATTCACTTCTTGCATATTGAAATGCTGTAGTAGGCTTTAATAGGCCTGGCCTAGCAGCTAACACACTAGTGCTGTTTTTCTTAAAATCGCGTGGTGTGCATAGTGATGAAATGTGCTTTCTATTTACATATTATTTTTCCTAACAAGAGTACCAGAAACATTTCCTAGTATCCCAACTCAGTAGTATACGTATGAACGTTTTAAGAAAGAGTTAGACAATAATTTAGTTTTATAGCGTCGTCTTCAGTAGAAAAATTGCGTTAGATTTGGAGAGTTCGATTCATTAATGTGAATCCGCTCAAACTGTCCGTTTTGATGAATCATTTTAGAAATTTGGTTAGTTGCATTGCCAACCTAAAATTTAAAGTTTCCTTTTGTCATGTTTTAAATATCAAATTTCGTGTATTCAATTATTTTTTAGTATTAGTATTAGAAAAAAATGCATAAAAGTTATTGTTATTATTATTATTTGTGTAATATTGGTGCGTTAAATTATTAAATATTTATTCAGTAACAGTTTGGAAAACATATGCAATCATTATTTTAAACAAACAACAACTGCATTGGTTCCTCTGAAAACAATAGCAAAAAAATAAATACATACATAAATTCAAAGGTGAAAAAAATATCAAGATTATTTTTAATCAAGATTTTTTATTAGCTGTATCATCCAGCCTTTCTAGTAGCTCGGCCGCATAAATGAATGCTTATTTTGTGAGTTCCCACATGCTAAACAAATAGATTTAATTGTACTGGATTAAAATTGCACTGACATGTCAGTGTCACCTCAAATAATTTAGCTAATAAAAATTATCCCAATGATGCAGCATGTTTATCGCATAGTGCCTGTAAATATTATTTCAGCTGTGAGCTAGACATGCACCACAAATATCCAGGTCAAGGACTATTGTTCTCTCACACTCACATATACACCCTCTCTCTCTCTCTCTCTCTCTCTCTCTCTCTCTCTCTCTCTCTCTCTCTCTCTCTCTCTCTCTCTCTCTCTCTCTCTCTCTCTCACATTGTATCTTGTATCACATTGTACATTGTATCTCATCTCTTTCTCAATTTCAGTGGTCATGACATTAAAAACTATCAATTTGTGGTAAAACACTTTTTGGTTGTGCTCCCCCAAGGCATTTCCACAGTAACCCCTGACAGAAACTACCAAGACATTTGTCATTGCACTTTTTCTTTGCTTTTGTATATCCCTGCAAATGTCATTTGAAATGAGAATCTATTGGTGGGTTGGATTACATCGGATGCTCTGTGCCGTGCGTCTTACAGCCTGTCATAATTTCTTTGCCCCAAGGTGGCCGTGACATTTGTTGTGGGTTCAGAAGTTCACCAAGAGACCACGAATGACTTCACCCAAATCGGGAAACCTTTTCTAATGGGAACAGTAGCTCTCGGTAAGACAAACCTCTCTTATTGTTTTCCCCCAAAAAATTTATTTGGACACTTACGTCCCACTCAAAAATGCAATTTCATTGCATCAGAAACAAAACATCAAGTGACACATCACCATCCAACAAATGATGCTGTAGCTTCTCTCGGAACAAACTTAATTTTTAAAGTCACCACCATCAAATAAAATTTTACAAAAATGTTGCAGTGTTTATGATAAATTATTTATCTGTGGACATCATTTTCTTTAAATGTTTTTCTTTAACTTACTTCCCTCTTGCAACGGCATCTCTTCTGTGATAACTAGGCAATAATCCCTCCCCTCCAGCAACCTGTCACTCACATGACATCACAGCAGTGTTATTTTAGTATCAATTCAATACTATTATAGTTTTTGTTAATATTTTATTTAGATTTTATTTTAATGTTTTGTTTTCTGTTTTCACTTTATTTTAGTTGAAGTATTAGTCATTTAGTTGTTTTTGACATTTTTATTAGTTTTTTTAATGTCTATAACTTTTACTTATTAGTGTTAGTTTATTTAGTTTTAGTTATTTTAGCACGTTGTTAAACTAAAAGCAAATGAGAAATGTTGTTTTATTTTATTTCAGTTAACATTTGTTTTGTTTGAAGTAACGAAAATGATTTTTCATTGTTTAATTATTAGTTGTTGTTCAAAATAATAACCTTGGATCAAAAACAAAAAAAAGTCTCGCCCTACAGTAGGTCACAATAGAGAAGAAAAGCTGATTGCAATTTCCGTTTCATGCCAACTTAACCAACTGGCCATGAAGTCAATTCCATTTGCATTAAGTACTTTTTACTTAATTTTGAACAATAAGTCCGTTGTTTGGCATGTTTAAACCAAACAAACATCATTTTTGGGACTATTTAGCTTGAAATGTGTGTTTGTGTCTTAAAATGAATGGCCCTTGGATTTGTATTTTATGTAATGGAATGGTATTCATACATTTTTAAGTTGAACTGAAGTGTCCAGATGCTTTCTGATGCCAGTGTATTCCAGGATGAAGAATATTTTGTTTCTCTGTTCGTGTAGTGTGTGGGCAGTGGCAATGTCAGTGTGTTTGGGTTTAGTGAAGTGAAGTGAAGAGATTTGGAATCTGTAGAGACACCAGTGTGTGTTCATTGCAGCTGGTGTGCTGAGCAGTTAATGAAAGTACCTCTCGAACCTTATCACTGTGACAATGTAGATGTTAGCCAGGAGTCCAGGGAATTCTCTCTCTGTCCCTCTCTCTAATCCTGTTAATTGGCTGCCACACTCAGAGCTGTAAGGTCCTGAGGCAGCCAAACCTTGCTGGCCCGCAGGAGGCTCCTGTCAACAGAACAAACAAAATCCGCCTGCGAGAGTCTCACACATCGCCTTGCTCTCATTTACAGCCAAAGCCACTGCGACACCTTTGAATAGACAGCTGCTTGCTCTACGGCTTTTTTAAAGGGCCCAGCACACGCCCCTGTGGAACCTCCAGGCACCTAATGGGCGTCTGCTTTTAAGGAGTCACAAGGCCAGGCTTTGTTTATAGTGACAGCTAGGGGAGTCTATCTGTCTCTGATCCAGCTGACAAGAAGGGAATAAGATGGCCCGGTATCATACAGGAGCACTTTACAAAAAGAAAAAAGGAAAAAACGCTTATAATGCATGTCAGCATACTGTGCGGCGGTTACAAGGTAGGTTGTTAGTATCTGCTTGGTTAATGCAGATGCTGTAGAATAGGTACAAAAAGTGGAGCAGTCTCACAAGGGCCCACCGTTTGGTTTATTTGTCTGAAATCTGGTTTTGGGCTCTCGGGAGCATCTGCAATTACAAGGGCTCTTACCTTTCGCTGTGTGCCATCTGTTGTAATGTACTGGGTTTAGTCCCCTGCTCCTCGTTCGTATTTATCTTACTGATGATTTTCATTTGGTGCAAGAGAAAACACAGTTGTGACTGTCAGCACTTTTAAGAGAACATTTATAGAGCTGCTTTCAATTCCCTAGATTTTTTATAAGAGTTACTAACACTGAGGGTAGACTTTTAAAATGGACCGTTTCATTTAGACTAGTTCTGATTGGATCAGCCTCATTCGAAGCCATTTTAAAATGCAAATAAACTCACAACCGTGACTGCACGTTTTAAATTAATGCGGCAAGTTGATATATGGAAACTGTAAACAGCCTATAGTTAGTCTAATAAAGAATATTAGGCCTACATGACAGGAGAATTTTTAATTAAATTTATAAAATAAAACATAAAATGTATTTGTTTGACAAGCTTTTTTTTTTTTTTTTTTTTTGGGGGGGGGTATTTAAAAAATAATAATATTCACATGTCTAAAAATATTCTTTAACAATTCCTCTATAAGTATTTCATTGCTTACTGCTTTAGTTACAAGTTTTTCCTGAAAAGCTTATGTGGTTGAGGGAATATTATAGTGTCCTTTTTTTTTTTTTTTTTTGCATTTATCAAGCCAGCCAGAGGAATGAACCTAAATGGTGTTTATTTAACACTTTTCAGCCATTTATTTAATTTGATAATTCACTATAAATGTGTTTCATGTTGTGACATCTAAATTATCTGGTTTTAATAAAACAATAAAAAAATCTCTTCAGTGTGATTGAATCAGCTTGAATAGGTTCTTACACCATCAAAAATAATTTTTAATGGTAAGTTTAGGTAGCTCATTAAGCTATAAATTGCATTTTCAGTTAACAGTGGTTAATAAATGTCAACATTATCTTGACTAATATGTTTCTTCCAATCAGGTGGGATTGTCAACGTCATGCCTTTTTTATTTTCTGAAATCTCCCATGTTAAAACACAGGTAATATTATGATAATTAATATCATATTTATCCCTTTTGTTGTGCATTAAACTGTGTCATGAGGATTCTACATTGTAATGGAAGTATTTTGGACAGGTCTTATGGTTCAGAAGAGCTGTACTAGGGGGACTTGCCACATGCACAATCTTAAATATATTATGGTAAGTTTTAATTTTTTGATTTTTTCTTACAAATATATGAGCTTTTTATTATTATTATTATTAAATGTAGGACATTTAAAGAAATGGCTAATCCAAAATGAAAATTGTCTCCATGTGCTCACCCTCATGTCATTACACACATATGACTTTCTTCTACACAAAAAGGAATATTGACAAAGCTTTCATTCCATTCAATGAAAGGATATCCAAAAATGACAAAAAGCTCCATATAATTACCAAAAAAGCAGCCCACCTGTGCACTATATTCCAAGCCTTTTAAATATAGCACTATATTTTTGTGTGAGGAACTGACCGAAGAGATTTTTTCTGTGAACAATCCTTTTAATGCTTTTTTAATATTATGCACAGTCAACTAAATTGAGTCAACTTCAAGTTCTCTTTTGTTACAAAGGTGATGTGTCCTTCAGTTTAATTGAAATGTAAGACTACTGTCAAGTTCAAAGTTAACAATACAAAGCCCTCCTTGCTCCTTTGTCACAGCAAAAGCACTTACCGTTTTTAAAATAACCCAGAAAGAGCTGAACCAAATGACTTCCATCTCAAGTACATTCAGACGTCCGTGGCTCGTCTCCCTCCTGAGCTGGCCGCTTGTCCTCCATTCCTGATGTCTCTCTGATTTTAGCACACCCTGAAAAACTCTCCAACACACTGACGTTTCATCTAATCATCTGGAAAGAAGTTATTGAGTTACCAATCAGCACTATGTTACTCAGGAGACCCAAAGCAATTATGTTGGAGCAGATGAGATGAAAGGAGACTGATACAGTAGATGAGATCTCATGTCAGCCTCTTCGGAGACCCAGAATGCACTGCTGCACCCCTGCCACTATGGCAGAACTTTGTCTTTCTCTCATATCACTGAGATTTACACTCATCCGCTGATAGAAGACTGTGTTTCAACTTGTGTTTGGCAATGGAAAGCATCATCTTTCCATTCCAGCTAAATCGATTGTTATCTGAAGATTTGTTTCGACACATTGTTTACTCAACAGAGACAGGATTGTCCACTTAGTGTGTTCACACTTGGCAGGTTTGGTTTGGTTTGATTTGATTAAAACAAACTCTGGTATGATTGCTCTGTTAGTACGGTTCATTTGAATAAGTGTGAACGCTGCCATTCAATCCCTGGTGCGCACTGAAAAAGTGGGTCTCAGTCCACTTCCAAATGAACTCTGGTGCGGTTTAAATGAAATATGAACACAACAGACCAAAGACATGGACCAATGTCACAAGATGCGACCATAAAAAGGACATAATGCTCAAGCATACCTGTTTTTTTTCCCCGTCATAGGAGCCATGTTGCCCATTGCAGTTTCTATACAGGCGTCGCAAACAACATTTCCTTGCAGCAGATCTTTATTTGTGTGTGTAACGGAGGAATTCCTGGCACTGTTTTGACTCATTTACACATTTAATAAGCTTTTTTGAGTCCTCAGGTGGTGAAAATACCTTCATATCTACGCACATATAACAATCGCATTTGGCCCAGCACACAGCAGTGTTTTGGATGTTCGGTAAATTCGTTTTTTCTCTGGCTTGCTTCTTCAGGCCTAATTCTGGTACACAGTTTGAGCCACCACAGTAACAGGCTATTTGATTCAGCTTCCCATGTCCTGGTTACATGAGCTCCTGCTTCTTTGTAGCTTTATTTGATTTGCTGCATCTAATCCAAACGTATTTACTCTTTCCTCAGCCAACATGCTCGTTTGATTTAACTGCATCCGGTGTCACCCAATTTAACCGACTGAACTCTCACGCCATCATTTCTGGCCAGATGCGCTTAAGGCCCATGTTCCAGCACCGTGCAACCTCTGTGAAGGTTTTATTTATTTTTTTACTTGCCATCCATTACATCCACTTTCTTCTGAAGCTTGACAGATTCAGCCCTCCTCCTTTATGGCTCAAATTGGCATCATGTGGTCTTTTTTTAGAGATATTAGACAGCTACTGCACATCTCGTCTTTCTATCAGCCTTTAGATGTTTCTTTTTCTAAACAGGTGTGGATATAATCATCAGATCAAGCCCAGAATAGTATCTTACAGCTGAAGTGTGTAATTTTTGATGTTACTTAAAATACTTTCTCTTATCCAAGCTTAATATGCAGAGACATTGTAATTTGTTGGTTGATTCCTGTGAGATGTGTACAAAGCAGCATTTAAAACAAATCTTGTTTGTGTAAAAATATTGACAAGCAAAACTGCATAATTATTTTTAGATAACGTCTTGTTATTTATTATTATTTTTGAAACTTTAGTGGTACATTTTTTTGTCTTATCAGGACTACATTTAGTGAGTTAACATTGTATTAAGGTTCAGGAAACTTGTTTGTACATGGTAATTTTTTACAATTCCACTTGGTAACATTAGTAGTGCAGAAATAATTTACTTTAAAAGGGTCCTATTATGCTTTTCCACTTTTTCCACTTTAGTTAGTGTGCAATGTTGCTGTTTCAGGATAAAAAAAAATCTGTAAGGTTTCAAAGCTCAAAGTCCATTCCAAAGGGAGATATTTTATTTAACAGAATCCCCTTTTCAAGAACTACAACAAACGGCTCGTTTGGACTACAAAGTGATTTTAGTTTTTTTTTTGGCTTCAAAAATGCTCTTCAGAAACCTTTGGGTGACGTCACGGACACTACGTCCATATTTTTTACAGTCTATGATATTTACACTAGAGAAGAACTCGCAGTTATGGAGGGGCGGGACATTTCCCGTACACACGCTAATCGCTGCCAGTCACAACACTCTGTGCCAGCTAATCAAAGCACATTTCGGACAGAGGGCCTTCATTAAAATTGGCGCGTTCGAGTCAGACAGGGGAGAGAGGTGCTATAACAATGTAAAATATGTGAAAAATATGTGTGTTTTTTTAACAATCAAGCATGAAAACATATTCTAGTACACCCCAAATACAAACTCAAGACTTCATAAAAGGGCATAGAATTCAAACCCCTTTAAATGACATTGTGTAATGTAATACTGTACATATACACTGCATAAATTATTTCCAAATTCTTACATAATTTCAACAAGCAACAGCTCTTTCTAGATCAATTTTACAGATTGTTTTTGTTCTAACCTCTAACCTGTTCTGAAGCAAAAAATGACTTGGCCACAACACTGTGGATTCATTTCGGCATAATTTGCCTCAATATCACACACATCTTCTAGATATCCCAAAGAAATTTAACTCCCATACACTCATTGATTGGGAAATCTGCCCTGTTTAATGTGCTTTTGTCAGCACTTTGCATCAGTGCTCTCAACCCAACCTGTCAAGTGCAGAGCGATATTCCTTTTTCTTAGTTTGACAGCTCATAATTTTATCATCTAATTATCGAAATGAGCATAATTTTATTTTGCGTCTTCTATTGAGAGAGCAGAGGAGGAGAGCTTCACTGATTTGCATTGAGATCTTCTGAAGCATAGCTTGTTCAGATTAGAAGATAAATCTCCGGTGGCCGCTGGAGAGCGAGGAAAACCGTTTTATGAAGTTGACTGTTGCCTTTTGAAGCAAATGCTTTTCCTTTGATTTTTGTCAACTTTTTTCAACTTTTTTTGTCAGTCTTTGTTTGAGGCTGATCTTTTATCTTTTTTCCTTTTTATCTACAATCACAATATCAACCTAGTTTTACTTGGGCACTGATTCTTAACCAGGGGTGCATCTACCCCGAAGCGATACTTTAGGAGGCTTTAGAGGGGGTGGGGGGCTGTCAGAGGTTAAAACTACTGATGAAACTGTTTGTAATTACTAATTGTCGGAACAATTAGTTCGGAACACAAATGAAGACCTTTTTGATGAAATCTGAGAGCTTTCTATCCCTGCATAGACAGCTATGCAACTACCAATTTGAAGCTTCAAAAAGTTCATAAAGAGATTGTAAAACTAATCCATATTAATTGATTTAGTCCAAATGTTCTGAAGAGACTCAATCGCTTTGTGATGAACAGATTGAATTTAGGCTTGTATTCACATTTAAGTATTTATCAGCAAACAGAAACGCAGCCGAACCTGCTTGATGCGCGAGAAAGAACCTCTAGTTTTAAGAAGAAAATACTCAGTAATGGTGTTGACTTATGAATTTGCACATGGATTGTCTTAAAGGGGTCATGAACTGCATTCTTTTATTTTAAAATGTTTCCCGGGGGGGCACTTATAATGGTAGTATGATTTTACACAATTTTTTTTTCAGCATTTAGAAAAATAAAAAATAAAATGAATACCCTGATTTTAGCCCTCTGATTTGAACGCTCTTTTTGAAGACCGTGTTGGCTAACATCTTTGCATATGAAATAGCTAAGTATTACATGTAGAACAGTGGAATTCTCTTGAAAAACTTTAGCACATTTTTACTATTACAGCTCTCAAGGTTAACTAATCATGAAAAGTGTTGATTATAACAATTATATTTAGATCTATAGCATTATATTTAGATCGTGGCATGAAAGGTTGCAGTGATGAGCATGTAGCCAATAATAGACATATTATGCTATAACAAAAGCTGTTTTTGGACTAACAAGTTTTCAGTTCTGAAACACAGGATTATTCTGTTAGTATGATGACCTCTAATATGTCAAAAACTCAAGGAACATTTGATTGCTCAGTTCATGACCCTTTTAAAGCATATTAAAAACACCACATAGACATATAAACAACATTCTAAAACTTGATTTTCACCACAGGGGGTCTTTACTTATGTTGTTAACCCCAAAGTTTTGGACAGTTGTGTAAACGAATATTATAGAAAAACCTTTTGATTTTTAGACATTTGACCTAGTCAGCAGGACTAAGCAGCATTCGTAACTGATAAACCTGCCATATAGCTCATCTACAGTGTATCGTCTCATTTCTGTGCCCTGGCAGCATTCATGCCACTGTTTCATTTAGAATAGAGTTTTGAAAAAGACCCAATGTTTTACAAATAAAATACATTTCTAAAATACTTTTGTTGAAGACCACAGATTAATTTTAATCTGCTTTGAGGACTGTAATTTGTAATATACAATTTATATAATATGATGTATACAATATGTGATTGTATTTTACATCGTGTTTTATAAATTGTATGTTCATTTGTAATATATACAGTAGAGTATCACTTACTTTCACCTTAGGTCATGGCTGCTTCGATCCCCAACTAAACCTCGAAGGAGGTATCTGCTCTGAAACAGTTGTTTCAGTCAGCCGCTGATGTCATCCTCTGCGATAGGGCCTATCGAACGTATACATCACCACCGCAGCGCCTCTCTTGTCAGGCTATGCGTTACATATCGCCATTCTGACATTTAACAAGTCACTCTTTTGTCATCTCTGAGGAACGGCGCTGCTAATGTCTCCTGCTTCTGATTTAGTTTGCTTTGGGTGGCTGCTGTCCTATTGTAATTGAGTCATCAGTGACGGAGCGGTCGGAGAGGAGCTGGCCTGCCGGCACAGCATTAATGAACCCTGCAGCCAGTGCAGCTTGGGCCGTGATGACTATGACTGATGAGTGATTGCTGGTGGATCCCGCCATGCTAGATTTGTCACCAAAATGAGAACCACCCACCCCACCCCCCACTCTGACTCCTGCGAGACAGAGCATCAAGAACGTCACACAGCCTGTTTGTCAAATGATTGAGTCTTCAAAACAAGCTCAAAACCATCAAGCTGTGACGCATCACGTCTGAGGAGCACCATAAATCGGACGACGTTTGGAAAGCGACACCGCAATTGATATGAATGCATTGCCGCATAAACGCCAACATAGTCCTGATGGAAGTGCGAGGGGGATGAATGGCGCCGCTGTCATTATTAACGCTCGTTAGAGTAAGCCACGGCTTGTAATCATTTCTGGTCGTGTGGAGTGTAAGGACTTTGTAAATCATCCAAAACTCATGGAGTGTCATTAACCCTGAGTGGCTGTGTTAGCAATCTAGACTCCATGATTGACAGACTACTTCACCATCAGGTAACTCACTCGCTCTGTCTTTCTCAGAGGGCCAGTTGAGATACTCTGAGTTTTTCAGATATCAGTTATTACAAACCTGCTCTTTACAGTTTCGCAAAGTTCTCAAGATTGTTTTGCTTTGCTTCAGGAGAGCTGACACACATTATCATTTTCTCTACATTTCAATGTTTATTTATTTATTTGAAAAGTTGCATATTTGAAAAGTTTTCCCCAACTTTTTTTTTATTTTTTTTTTATCCTCACCACCCTGCTAAAGAAACCAGCTTAGACTTTGTATAGAAGGTACTGACCAACTTACAACCAGTTAAAGCCATAAAATATTATTTTGGGACATTTTAATGCAAGTAACAGGCCTGCATTGCCCATGCTTTATATTTGTATTTCTCTATTTTATAAGTTATGTTTTTTTTATAACCACCACACACCAACATGTCAGCTCACTATCATGCTGATGAAACCAGCCTAGACCTGGTTTAGAAGGTGATGACCAGTTTAATCCTGTTTTTTGCCAGTCACCCGCTAAGGCTACACTGGTCAGGGTGGTATACCCACAACAATAACAATCTAAACCAGGGTTCCTCAAAAATGGTCCTCTAGAGCCACTGACCTGCAGAGTTTAGTTCCAACCCTAATCAGGCTCACCTAGTTAGTAAAGGTCTTCAAAGTTACTAGAAAATAGCAGGTAGTGAGTTCGATCATTGTTTGAGCTAAACTCTGCAGGACAGTGGCCCTCCAGAGCTGGATTTGAGGAACGCTGATCTAAACCAACCTGATCTTATGAGTAAATGTAACTATTTTACATTTTGTAGGATGTAATTCATTTGGAAATAAATGATTTTTAGAAAAAAATGCAAGCATGAAGGTGTCAACCCCTAAACCTAACCGTCAGTGGGTGTAAGCAGATCACACAAATTCCTATGAATTAGCCACCAATTCGTCAAAACGTAAAATAGGTACGAATTTCCATTAGAGTATGTTTTCTAGACCAGGTAGTGCCAGTAACAGACTACAGACAGTAACATTCCCACACGGAATGCACATTTCGAAATACAGTAGTCAACATTTGAAGTGGATCAAAACCTTTCATCGAAGTCATACATGAAATTTGAAAAAAAAAAATTTCTTGTCTTAGAACAACTTTAATTAACTTTTTTGATCCACTGATTCTTTGACTACTGTAGAATAACTGGCTGTAACATTGTGTTTGTCAACAACAAAAAATAAAAATGTTTCCTAAATATCTGCAAACATATGCATATTATGGTGTTTTTTTATGCTTAAGTACAGTCCAAAAGGAGTCTCTGACAAGATTAAAGTGCGATGACTGACAGGACGATGGCAGAGGCAAAAGCGCAAAAGAACTTTTGTTAATAACAGTTGCATTTCTTTGTTTAATTTAAGGGAGTTTCTCTTTGTTTTATTGTTGTTGTGTTTCCATTAAAAATAATAATGATCCACAAACTAAGCATTTGTTTTAAAGTAAAGGGAAAATTCAAAGACCTTTATTTAATTTTTTTGTTACAATGCAGCTATACCATATCCGTTTTACTCGTTTTGTTATTACAATTTCTAGACTATGTAATAGAAGCGAGTTTGTCATTGTACTATTTTATTGTTGTTTTTTCATTGAGTAATATTGAATCAACATTAAGCATTCGTTTTGTTCCAAAAAAAGGAAAGATCTAATGTTAAAGATCAAAATAAGCGCTACAGATCCCGTGCGTCTTCGACAAATATATTTACCTGTAAAATATGCGGTGTAATCGGTTACACCGGTGTTGTCAGAAGTTTATTAATCGGTGGAAAAATGTCCTCACCGGCACATCCCTAGTACGCTGTAATATAACCTTATAGAGTTGTCAAAAGTACCGGCTTTGGTACCAAGTCGGTACTGAAATTTTTTAAATGTGACGATACCAGCATTTCCCTCTTGCAATTTGAGAATGATAATAATGTTAAAGGCTTCCTAAGGTCAGCTCCACGCCACAGGGTGCTGCAACAACCTTAGCACCCCTACTTCACATGGTACTGATTGTGTCACCAAATGAAATAGCAAAAATAATGACTGGCTAGTCCTACTCCAAACTCTGGAATTGGATAAGTGAGTAGTGTTGTGTCAGGTTCAAACAATGGCACATTTACACTTAGAGGAACCACTCTAATGTGGTTATAGTGGTCTATGTATTAACTTGAGATAAGTAGTTTAACAGAGAAGAAATTACACATGTGGCTTCAATGATTTATTTATTTATTAATTTATTTTTTAACTAGGAAGGTCCCGTTGAGAACAATATCACTTCTACCAGGGAGTGCTGGTCAAGATAGGCAGCACAAGACAAAAAGTAGTACATAACACAACATAATAAACAAACGCAAAATACCCATATCTAAAAGGCAATACAAATCCTAATCAACTATTAAAAAATTTACACCGTTCTATAAAAACAGACTTTAGGATGTTCCATGCATAAGGAGCATAATTAGAAAAAGCTGATCTACCCATTTCTGAATGGAAAATTGGGATCTTGAGTAAAAGTGTGTCTGTTGATCTAGTATTATAGATACTAGTACAGTATGTAAATAAACAAGAGATACTGTGGTAATTTACCCAGTAAAGTTTTTAAAATAAAAATAAACATATGATTGTTCCTCCTCAAGCACAGAGAAGTCCATTTTGTCATTTCATATAAATTACAGTGATGTGTACGAACACTTAAACTAGTAACAATTCGTAAAGCAGCATGCTCACATGCGTAAACACTATTGCAGTAACGTGTTGCATCCTCAAAATAGACCTTTTGTCTTTTAGTCTTTTAAAAATATTCTGTTGACGTTTTCTACAAGCTAAATCAATCTACAACCTGCTTACAGAGACAATTAACTTCATAATTGAAAACATAATGGAAAAATGTGTGATGTTTAATACTACATTTTGAACTCCAGTAACCTGTTTTTACTCATCACAGGTCTTGACTGAAATACACAAGGTGTAGTTTATTTCAGACAGTGTGGTGATATCGATTCATAGCCTGACCCCATCCTTGAACTCTGCACAGCGGCGGATAGTCCTGTAAAGCCGGCACGATTGAAAGCGTAGCAGCCACCATGGCTTTATACTGTGTGCCATCATTCTCCTCAGTCATAGCAAGGTCTCCTCTGAACTGACTCCAAAAGCCTCTCTGTGCATTCAGACAGCAGAGTCGATCTTATGTTTATTCTCTTGAGACCCTAAAAGAGCAGGACAGAGAGAGAATGAAAGAGCAGGTGTGGCGTTGAAGGAAACAAAAATGGAGAAATGAGACAGAAACAGAACCAAATGATAGAAAGTGAATGCCAGTGAGAGATATATAAAGTGAAAAATGGATATGGAAGAGAAAAAATACTTTTCCAAATCCTAGTGAGCTACAGGTACCACATTTAAGGCATCATAGGCAAACATCTAAGATATTTTCTTTTGGCCAAAATCTTAGGCAGCATCAAATGTTTTCTTTAAGAAGACGGTAATCCCAGAATGCTTTGCTATGAAAAAGTGTGGTGTTAAGTGAAAAAAGAAATCTGTGATGGCAGATGCATTTTTCAATTTTAAATAACGATTCTATTTGAATATATTTGAAAATGTATTATATTCCTGTGATGGCAAAGCTGAACTTTCAGCAGCCATTACTCCAGTCTTCAGTGTCACATGATCCTTTAGAAATCATTCTGATATACTGGAAACGGTTTTAAAACTGGAAACTGATTTAAAAAAAAATGTTTCTAGGATTATTGGATGAATAGAAAATTTAAAAGAACAACATTTATTTGAAATATAAATTTCAGTGTAAAATACGTTTCCTGTCAGATGTTAAATAGACATTTAGAAAATGTCTTTAAGATGTTTATGATTTAGAGTGTAAACCTGCTTTTTCTAAGACGTTTATCAGATGTTTTCCAGATTAGGTGCTCTTTAGCATACATCTTAGACACGTACTTGTGTTTTCTAGCAACATGCTATTATCAAACCAGAGCTATATTTAATGTTTACAAGAATGCATTAGCTGGACAACCTTTATGATGTTGTCAGATTGTATTTGTGATTTGAAATTTGTTCTGGGAAACAACAGTTTTGCTTTTTTCATTCAAGTAGATACCATGTTTTTGCATGCATATTGCTAATGTGGCACTAAGATTGAGCCACTAAGAAACTTTGATCTAACAAATCAGTTGTGAGTCGAGTCTCCTGTGTGCTTTGTGTGAGGAGCGTTATTTGTGTGGCGCACATTAAGAGGGTTCCAAAAATAAAGCTGCTGCCGACTAGACAGTAGATATTGAGGCAGCTCACTAGGTTTTGGAACAGAGCAGTCAAAGAGAATGAGCGTGCTTGTTTGTGTGAGAGAGAGAGAGAGAGAGAGAGAGAGAGAGAGAGAGAGAGAGAGAGAGAGGACCCTTGTGGGCCAATCTCATCTGTCACAGCCAAGCTTCATCATTAATATGCAACAGCAGCCTGCTGATGCTTGGCATTGACCCATTTTCTCGCTGAAATATCACCGCAAGGTTCACGGTGTGAGAGAGACGCAGACCTGCACATAATCGGCTTTGCGTGGAACACCCAGGTACAGGGGGTCTGCTTGAAAACACAAGCACTCATATCCTGGGATAATGACTTCCTCTTTGTCCGGCATACTTTTTGATTATGAGAGCTACAGGAGTTCAGAAATGCCTGTCCGTCCTCCAAAAATGATAACGACGAAATCCGAAGTCATTACACATTTAAACCAGGTCCCCTTGCCACATACGTGGCCAGCATATGAAATGTACTAATAGCAGGAAGTCACCTGATGGAACATAACTGCAATAGTATTCATTAGATTCACAGATAGTAAGAAGGGAGGGTGCAGTTGGATTTAGTGCGTATTTAAAGTGTCAAGATGTTAGTATTCACATGTTAATATAATCTTTTAAGTGGATAGAGGATGGACAGATTTGGGTTGTGGTCCATGATGGAGGGCTCAAGAATGCTTAAAAATGTAATACAAGTGGGGTGGAGAGATTCTGCAGGAGTTGTCACAGGAACGATCCTGTGCAAGCAACCGATTATATATGCGTACACCTGTCTCGTGATTGGCAGGATTAGATGAATACGCTTCCAAAACTTCATTAAATTGCGAAAACATGTTTGGATGCACGTTTATACATATTATTTAAATATGTTTATACATATATTATTCATATATCTTGACAAATGCCACTTGTCGTAATAATAAAATGTGCTCGAGAGTGTGCAGTTCTGTTTTCTTTTCATTAAGGATGCACATGTTTAAGCACAGAGCTTTTTCTGAAGAGTGTGTTGAGTACTTCAGCATTAATAATCAAAGCATTTGAGGGAAAGATGTTCTAACTGCACGAGCACGAATGGCTGTAGCGACGTCTTCCTGTATGATGTATGGAATTTTTTTTCTTCCACTAGCATGTAATATGCATTTGTGGCATGAAAACATGGGAAATAGATAGGTGCATCTATGGACATATGTTTTTTTGTTGTTTTGTTTTTTTAAAGAAGTCTCTTATACTTATCGAGGCTGTATTTATTTGATGATAAATACAGTAAGTTGTGAAATATTACAATTACAATTTTTAATTTTAATATATTTTAAAATGTAAGATTTGTGATGGCAAAGCTGAATTTTCAGCATCATTACTCCAGTCTTCAGTGTCACGTAATCCTCCAGAAATCATTCTAATATGCTGATTTGATGCTCAAAAACATTTATTATTATTATCAATGTTGAAAACAGTTTTGCTGCTTAAAACTTTTGTGGAAACCATGATGCATTTTTTTTCAGGATATTTTTGTAACATTATAAATGTCTTTTACTGTTTACTATTTTGGGAAATGTAATGCATTCTTGCTGAATAAGTTTTAATTTCTTTCCAAATAATTCACTAAGTGAAGAGTAAACAGTAAGAGGATTGTTTGTTTTTGTATATTTAGTATATGTATTTTATAGTGATTGTATGTTTTATTTTGTGTACTAGTATATTGACAAACATATTTTTCATCATTCGTGTCACTTGGCATATACAAACATATATTTTGCAGGTATTTTATGTATTTATACCTTTAGTATAACATAACGTGTTATAGTACATAACAATATAACATATATATGTATGGTTTGAAAATCTCAAACCATACATACATACAAATCTCTCTCTCTCTCTCTCTCTCTCTCTCTCTCTCTCTCTCTCTCTCTCTCTCTCTCTCTCTCTCTCTCTCTCTCTCTCTCTCTCTCTCTCTCTCTCTCTCTCTCTCTCTCTCTCTCTCTCTCTCTCTCTCTCTCTCTCTTGCAGGTGTTGGGCAGTTTTAGAGATTGTTCCCCAGATGGCTGTGGAGACACTGCTGGAGGAGAAACTCTTAAATAGGAGTGCAGGACAAACAGAGGCGACTCATCCAGTACACACATTTATCTACTCCAACATCTCCCTCGAGGAGTGAGTGCATACATACACATGAACATACAAACATCGGATGCACATGCATTGAGGTTATTGTACAATGTCTCAGGAGACGTGTTTTCACATGTTGCTGTCATGATTCCCTTACTTAGTGTACCAGGTGCTGTTTTTCATGGGCCAAAGTCTTTTTTAACAAATGCCAGTTCTAGTTTCTCTGTCTGTGAGAAAATAACTCAAGAAAATCAAACATCCGAGGTTTGCTGTGCCACTTTAGCTCAGTGGGATGTTGTATTCTACTGTTATACATGTGCGTTTAAAAGCATATCTTCTCCCTGTAATGCAAGATGGCAGATAACGAATTAGAACGCGTTCGGTTCCAGTCACGAAGAATTACAGCTCAATAAAACAAGTCGCACAATAAATGACAACGCAAGTCAGTCTGAATGTGAACATCGCTCACACTCTTTTAATCGCTGTCTCCTTGGCTTCATCTGTGACGGGGGAAATGGAGAACATCCTCGGCAGGAGTCTTTTTTTAGAGATTCATACATTACAGTACTTGTTTATGTATGAGGCTTGTATTAATATTTAAATGAGCTCCGTTCAGATGGGTGTCATGTGTAATACAACCAGATAGATTTCTGGCCCTAATGATTCAGAGTTGTTTGTGTGACGGTGGATAGAGTAGCATGATTAGACACGTCAGTCAGCGCAGAGGTGGTTTCTTTGCTCCCAGATGCTTCCTCGTGCAGCCATTTTCACCCCGGCACACACCTCGAGTGATGCGCGGAGCATCGTATGATTGACTAAGCAGCACTTAAGCAGGTGAGGACCCTGTAAATAAGCTTTTCCCTCCGAAATGATCTCGTTTTAGGCCCCTCCCTCCCATCTCGAGCCCTCTGCGGATGGATTCTGCCACCTGGAGATTGCAGAGTTCTGCTTTTCTGCATCCCCTCCCATCCGGTGTTTATATCAGCCGGGTTTGTTGAGGTAATCCGGCCAGCTCCAAACTAGCGGAAAGATGGAGTTAGGGAAATGGATTTCTGGAATAAAATGAAAGTGAGTTTTGGGCGTACATGTTACTCAGACGTAACACTTGACAGGGAATTCATTGAGCCGCATAACTCTGTTCAATCATCCTTTGGGGTTTTTGTCTAGTAAAGCTTTACTAGACTGCAATTTTACTGAAGGTCCTCCTACTCTGTAATTTACTTTGAAAGCCATTGTTGGCGCTCTTAAAAGAATAATTGGTGAAGACTAACACTATTTGAACTATTCAAGGAGTATCTAAAGGTGATGTATCAGCCGTAATTTAGAAAACACAACATCAAGGGGAAAATTGAAGGCTTGCTTTTAAACATGCCCACCACTTGATTTTTATTTCACACAAAATATTTCCTTTATGTTCGCAGTGAAACAGATTTTCATGTCAGTATTTTGACAGTTATTTAATTTAGCTGTCTGCGCACCTCTGCTTTTTGAATATGTGAATGTTTTCTTAATGACGACAGGTGTCAGGGGTAGTTATGAGAGGGAATGATGGGACTCTGAGCGAGAGATCTGCAGAACAACAGTGGCCCCTGGAGGTTAAAACATGTACTGCATGAGCCTGGTCTGCTTAAGCTTCATTATCAGGTGCATAAATACCTTGAAAATAAAATCTGCTGAACTGCACAGCATATGTGATCAATCTTGTAAATTATTGCTTGCATGTAAGTACGTTGTTATTGCTTATTGCTTGTATTAAGCATGTAGTATAAGATGCATCTGTGAATGCATGTTATCTTTCTTCCAATTACACATAAATCAATGTGTAGCTGCTTGCTTTCAGGTTTCAAGTGCTTGTTTACGAGTTTATCCTGGAATAAGTACCTTATTCATCATCTGTCTTTCTTTACTATGGCCATATCCCCTTTCTTTTGCTCTCTCTCTTGCTGTCATTCTCACTCTCGGCACCAAACCTACAACTCGCTAATGAGTAAAAGCCTCCCCTCAGGGCTGCCATGTGTAGTGAGATTCTCTAGAGGCTCTCCAAAAGCTCTAGTGGTAGGTTTCATCTCATGATAGGCTTCACATTCAGTTTAGGCTTTCATTTGCTCATTCGATTCAATTAGCCGTTTCATATAGTCCCCCAACAGCAGAACGGTCTGTGCGTTTGACTCCTTTGCCTTATTCAAATGTGCACACAGTTCTCTAAGTTTTTGCCTGCACTACAGAAATGTCACAAAGACCTGGGGACAATGCGGTCCACACCTGGGTGTGAGGACGCATGGGATTTCGGTGGGAAATGTGGGACATTCTGTCTCCCGGCAGAACTGTTGAATTTTTTGAAAAATGGAGGTCAGAAAGGAAACGTTTCACACGATCCTCTGGCTGCAGAGAGGAGGACTCCGGGGGAGTGGGAAGAAAGAAATAATTAAAGCCACAGTTACAGAGAATGTCATTTCCACTGCATTATGCGTCTCTTTTACAAAAGCCGGGGTTAAATATTTTAAAGGCCTGACTGGCTCTCATCTGGCAGCCTCCATTATTGAAACCGAAATATACTTAAGCAGGCAGAGGCATTACCCCCACAGCTAGAGGGTCAGCCTGCCTCAGACATTGCCTTTAAAAGGCATTGCGTTTGATAACCTCTGGATTCATTGATTATATACTGCTGATGGATTCTAAGCACTGACTCAGAGCTTTGCTTTTTCAATTCAATTAAAGCACTATAGGGGAGCTACTCGATATTTCTTCCACGCTGGCAATTATATTGTCAGCCGTGCGATTGATTTGTCTACAGTCGTTAAGACTTTTTTACAACCAGAGCAGAGGTATTTTCTATAATTATTTATTATTTTTGGACTGAATTTGATAATTCCATTGCTCGTATTGATCTGCTGTCCTTACCTTGGTTGTTATATACGTGTGTGCCAGTTTATATAGTCAAAGAACTTAAGGATGTATTGGGTGATTAAAAGGGTATTAATAAAATACTCCTTTTCAAGGTTTAGCTGGTTTAGCACTACCTATAATTTTGCTATTCAAAATTTGCTTTGTATTTTGATGAAACAAAATGGTTTGTAATGTACTGGATGGACGTATTGACAACATTTAAATGTAAACATTATTGCATATTTACAGCTAAAGAAAACTTAAAATATTTACGAAACTTATGTCATAACGATATTTGTAAAATTGCCCTATTATCATTTTATACATACATTTTAGATCCCTTAACCCTACCCCCAAACCCAAACAAAGCTATTTTATAGAGAATATAAAAAATAAGATATAAATGTAATGGGTGAAATTGTGTACGAAAATACGCAGTATTTTATTTATTATTTATTATATTTATTATATTGTGTACGCAGCATTTTTGTCAATTATAACAAGTATGGGAAATTAACGTTTCACAGTTTCTGCTAAGAATGGAGATGAAGATCGCTTAAATTTGGGTCTGTTCCTCGCAAACATATGGATTCGAAATATTTGGATTACAGCACAAAAATAAAACGTACTTTTGTAAATTTGTAAATACTTTTGCATTTTTCGTGTATTTTATGGTTCTATTGTCAATCA
This sequence comes from Leuciscus leuciscus, assembly GCF_965113295.1. Classification (NCBI taxonomy): domain Eukaryota; kingdom Metazoa; phylum Chordata; class Actinopteri; order Cypriniformes; family Leuciscidae; genus Leuciscus; species Leuciscus leuciscus. Next base: position 17,173,940 of record NC_138747.1, on the reverse strand, counting down.
CAGGCTTTGTACGTCTGTCAAGTTTTTCATACATAAATTCACGTTGTAGTGCTGTCAGTATAGTACGTTGCATTGTCTACTGTAATCTAAGTAAATGTGTGTGTGGTAGAACCACACTTTATGTAAAAATGCATACGAATGCTCAGGAGATCATATTAGAAAGATACATTTTTATTATTTATTATTTGTCTTTTAAACCATTTAAATTTGCTAGTTTATTTTTTCAAAACAATTTTTCTAGTTTTTTTTTCTTTCTTTTTTTTCCTAATAAACATTTAGTTATGTAATAATATTATTATTATTTTTATGTTTATGTTTAATCATGTTAAAATTTTCAGCAGAATCTAGTGTTATTCTTTTTTTAATGCTGGCCGGTTATAAAGGTTTCAAGTGCTATATAATATATTATTACAGATTGTAACAGTTTTTATTACAGACTTCTTCTACGGAAGGATAGAGCAGTGAGTTTCCATTGTATTATTTGACATGCATCTACCCTTTGGTTGAAGTTGAAACGTGTCTGAGATGAAGTGAAAGCATTAAGTCAGTGCTGTCCCTCATTTCTGGCCTGAAGCAAAGCACTTGCCAAACGATTTTCTCGCCAACGAGGAACAAAACAATGTATTTAAGGGTAGTTCTGCCATTTTTACCATGTATGTGGTCAAATCTCTACAGTTCCGTTCCGTTTTTTTTTTAGACGTAACCTTCCTGATGATTTGAAACTGGCCAGACATCAAGTGTTACTGCAGGCTTTCTCTTTCCAATAGCAGATTAATACCTCTGAAATACAGCCCTCTAGTTACAAAGCCACCAAGAAAAAAGACAAAAAATGATTTGAATTTCAAAGACACAGGGACTGAGCCAAAAGCAAGGACTTTATAAGACACAACAGTGAATGAAAATGGAATGGAGAATCAGTCCACACATTCCCAGAGGGGTGACTGTTTGAAAGATCGGAGGTATATTTTACCCTGTGGACCAAACCTAGAAAAGTTTTTAACGGAGGCTTGTAACGGATTCACTCCATGCTCCACATGTAGCAACCTTTTGGCCTTTTTGCCTTTAGGCTTTTGACCGCTTAACTGAATGTTCTTCAATGTGACTGGAGTGATAAAAGAACTGAATTTTAGTGTTGTAGTCAAAGTAGCGCTCATTTGACAGTAATACACATTACTACGCTTACACCACACTTATAATAGTGTTACCGGTCACATCTTATCAGATTATTTCATTCTTTTTATGCCTCTCTTTCTTTGCAGGTCAGAAAAGGCTGGGGAGATCGCGACGATACCACTAACCAAGGTAAATGAAATCATGTTCTTTTCAGAATCTCGAGTCCAGATTTTCTGACCTTGTAATCCGGTGAGAGAGAAATGGATTGAAATGTCTGTAGTGCTTTGCATGCATGACAGGCCAAGAATAAGTAAATATTAAGATGCTTCTCCTGTGTTTAAGCCATTGAGTGTAGGGGCTTTCTGATATCATGTGCTGTTAGAGTGCTTTTTGACTTTCAAAGTTCAAGTGTTTTGCAAGTACTGTAAGAGAGGCTACTACATGGCTTGAGATGCTATAATCAGATGCGTATGTGATGGCTTCATGTCTGAATCACAGATCATTACTGACGTCTCCTGTTGACCTTGATTTGTTGAAGCTGTGTTTCTTTTGAACTCTCTCTCTTCACTTTACCAGAGAGTAGCATTTAGATGGCATTTATATGCTGAACATCTATATGTAGATCATGTGAAGCATAAAAACAAACCCACCCCAGTTTTATATTATATCACCTAAATTCAGCTAAATATTAAAATTATGTTATTATTCGAATGAATCTCATAAAACCTGTCAATAAATGTTCAGCTCACATTTTTACTGCAATTTGCATAAATAAATGTCTACTGGTTAAAAAGTCTACTGTTAGGATGCAGGAATGTCTTTGGTTTGTGATATCATCAAATATGCACAATATACTGTGATACATCTGGTATTTTCTTTCTTGTTATTTAAAGGGCACCTATTATGCAAAATTCACACCTACGTATGTTTGAACATAAATGTGTGTTAGCAGTGTGTGTACACAACCACCCTATAATGATAAAATTCCACCCAGTGCTTTTTTAAAAATCTCCATAAATCATAAGCGCTGTCTCAGAACAAGCTGTTTTCAGATTCGGGGCAATGTGACGTACTTTTGCACAAGCCTCTCCCACGACTGTTGACGGACACTGCAGTTTTAGCATAGATATTTCGACGCCGGAGCAGGTGTAGACAAGAATGTCTTCTAAAGTGATTTAGGTGTTTTGTTGTTGGATGTAAGAATGAACATGGCAGTCTTCATTTACTCTCGCTGTTACTCTCGCATGGATCTGTATCAACTGTTCGTGATCCAGCTTACAGTCTCCGGAGATAGGCCTAACGTTACTGATCACGGCAGAAATGAAAGGGCACACTTTATGACAACTCATTGAGTCATTTTAAGGATATAAAGTTTACCAGTTTATTAAGCACCGACTGAAAATTAGTTGTAACGAGTGTTTTGTGTACTTCGGGAGAGTGAGAGAGAGAGAGAGTTTATGGATAAGACTTTAATGCGCACTTCTTAAACTGTGTTTATTCAGCTCTTACAGTGATTTTCTGGAGTAAAACTGACGCTTCATCTTTTGTGTGATGTACAATAAACTTCATTAAACTCATTGAAGCCATCATTCGGACGCGGTCTGCTACAACAGGCTTGTACTAATAGTGGATAAAAGCAAGATGAAAAATAAGTTATAACCGTAATTAAACTAGACTATACCTGTTCTATTTCTATACACCATATATTATGTGATTCTGTGGGCATTATTGTCCTGCTCTGGGTCGAAATGAATACCGCTACTGAGAGTTTCTGTTTTTATATTATTCCATGAGTTGAGATTGTTATGGCAGTTTAATTCACTAAACAATCATCTTTGGCGTAAGAGACAGTCTGGAATCAAATGATCATTAAAAAGTAATTTATTGTCTTGCAAGAGGCCCAATTGCCACACAGAGGTAGACAGTACAGTCTGTGAAACAAGTGCGACCAGGAGGGAGGGGCAGGCCAGTCTTTATACTCTGTTATTGTTATCTTCCAAGGTTCTTTAAACTCCAGAGATGGATAAGACACTCCACCAGTGATCCTATTATACACTGAACTTTAGTTTAGCTTAACTTACAGTCTGCAAGTCCTAAATTGGACAGGCCTTTGACCTTAGGGGTCAGGGCTTCGGCCTTCAAAGCTCTCCCCCTCTTCTCCTGCTTCGCAGGCGTTTCACATCAATCATTATATCACATAGTCAGCAGCACACATAGAAGTCAATCCTGTGTATGTTAATGAAAATCAAAGTAAGTAATGAAAATCAAAAATCTCCCATTACAAGATTGTCCTGACATTGAGCACAAGCTCGTGAGGCTCAGCCCTCTGTGCAGGAGCAGCAGCTCATTTGCATTTAAAGGGAGACACACTAAAACTTAATGTCTATGTGGTGTTTTTAATATGCTTTAAGACAAACCATGAGCAAATTCATAAGTCAACACCATTGCTGAAATATAAAAAATGTGGTTTGAAATCATCTGTGTTTCTTCACGGCAACATGCGAGCGGGCTTTAGCATATTATTAACTGCTGCAAAGCAGGGGAGTAAAATTATGTACATTTAACAATATAGCTGGGGAATTATGTATATGATGTATATTACGATGTTATATGCCTTTCTCCACTGACGTTCTAAGTTGTTCGAAGCGTTTTTATGGATGCTGATTTTAGAACGCAGCTGTCTGACTCCGAGATGGTTAACGGGAACATAGTTTGTGTAATATTAGCAACACATTATTAGCTGCTTAATTCACAAATCGCACCCTGGTTTTAGGGATCCAAAGATCCAGCCTGATCTCATTGAAGTGCGTATCTATACCACAAATTTACCTTCTCATGCCATTTATACGGCAAAAATGTTGTTTGTGTGCATGTGATACGCACTTTATGGCATATAATACACACTCACTCTGCACCCCTAATCCTACTCAATGGGTTTACTGTGAAAAAAACATTTTTTGGCGTATAAATGGCACAAGAAATAAAATTTGTGGTATAGATTTGCACTTTCATGAGATCGTGTTGAAAGATCCCTGTGGAATTTAATTTTCAGTTGAATTTTTTTTTTCATGACAACAATTGAACATGAGTTTGAAGTTTGTATTCCGTTTTGCTTGGAAAAAGCAGGCCTTAACCGAAGTAGCGTTTTAATTCTTCAATTAGCCTATTGAAATAATGAAATATTTAGTTTATTAACTTTTTTATGACAAAAATATTACCCTACTACATGTAGGCTTGCCTAAATAATTTCATTCCTTCATTATCAACACTTAAAATAATGCTATTGTCTAGAATAACGAGTTAAGTCTGAATTGCGACTTCTCTTTCAGAGAAGGACATGCTTCCTGCTCAGCTACTGTTCGGACGCTCTTGCTTACTGCTCCGCGCTTTGCTCTATCGCTTTTATATTTTATCTTCTATACTTTTATAATTTTAGCTCCTTTTATCACCTAATTTTAACTTCAGCAAATCAGCACAGTGCTCAAACGACAAAGTTTGGATTACTACAAAAACGCAGAATTCTTCTACCCGACCAGCTTACATTCCGGGGAAAGGAAAACACAACTGCCTACAAGGATAAGAGAGAAAATGCCTCTTCTGGAATCTACTTGCTGCACTAACTGCCACAGACTTTTACAAAGGATTGCAGTTCTTGAAACAAAGTTATTTACGGGACCACCAAACCAGACGGAACACACAACAGAGCTTCGTCATGGACGCCCTCAGCATATAGCCGGTGAGTCCCATGAAACTAGTGCTCCTCGACAGGTAGAGAAACAAGCCGATCGACTTACAAATCGATGGCACAAACAGGGAGCGAGACCCAAAGACACTCGAGACATCAGATTGTCACGAGCCCCACATATTGCCGCAGTAGCATCCTCTACCCCAGATACAGCTCTGACAAAGATTGCAAACACTGGTCTCCTACCAACACCTATACATCTTGAGAACAGATTTGAAGTACTAATGAATGTAAATGAGGAATCCCCAAACGTGATGAATGTGATCAAACACAGACTGTATCAGCCAGTAGCTAACACTGATGCTAACTGGCGCTCAAGGTCGAGCAGACAGCGGCACTCTGCTCAGAGCGCAGCCGAGCCCAGGACTCTGATAGTGGGGGACTCCATAATCAGAAACATTAGCTGCAGGGATACAACTACGTGCTGCCTTCCACAAGCAACAACTTCTGATATAAACAGGGAACTTCAGAACATTCTAATGAAACATAAGACTGCAAATCGACTCATCATTCATGTGGGGAAGAATGACATTCATAAAGAGCAGTCAGAACTCCTTAAGAAGGATTTCAATGAACTTTTTGAAACACTTAAAAAACTGAAAGTTCAGACATTCATCAGTGGACCACTCCCAGCAAGAGGGACAAACAGGTTTTCACGGTTGCTTGGGATTAATACATGGTTGCAAAAAACCTGCAATATAAAAGGAGTAAACTTCATTGACAACTTCAATCTCTTCTGGAGTCAGAGACAACTATTTCATCGGGATGGCCATCACCCAAACAAACTTGGTTCAAGAGTGTTAAAGGACAATATCTACTTCTCCCTCAATCATCCTTCTGCAGTGTGTGCCAATCCACTCAATCAGAATGGCACACACACACACCTGGACACAGTATGAATGACCACAGGACTTCACTTCAGAATGGACATGATGTTGACATATCACACAAGGACAATGATAACACCACTGAGACACAACAACCTCTGCTCACGGACACAATCTCAGCTGAGCCATGCCCACAGAGCTCACCACAGACAGACACATCAGAACTGCTCCAAGATTCAGCACCCAAGGACGACTTCCTGGAAAACAGCCAGGGAAGCCAGGACAGCATATCACAGCCTCCTATAACACCAGAGCAACAGCCCCTTTCACCAGACACGTTCTCCCTCTCGCCAGCAACTCCACTTCTGTGCTTCTCACAGAAAATGGAAGAACTGGTGCATGCTGGAACCAGACTATCACACTCTTTTGCTGCAAGCCCCCAGATATCAACCAAAAAACGTCGGGCACCGCTACCACCAAAGCCTGCAGGCCCAGCTCACCCTCCCCCTGCCTCTGTGAGAGCTCTTCGGCCTCTGCCACAACGCCAGGGCCCACACCCTCCTCCATCTGCTCGAGGTGAACCAAAAACAACTGATACCAGCTCTCAGTGATGTGTGTCGGGTCCCCGCTTTGATAACAGTAACTTTCTCAAATGTTTACAGAACAAGCGGGAACCCAGTGTGCCTGTATCTTTCTCTATTGCTGTTCTATTACAAGATAGAAAGTCTAAGGCCTTCAATAGCCGTACAGCAAACTCAACTAATCTGGTGCCTATTGCACGTCTAACTAAGATTGGTGTAGGGAAAAAAAGTAAGACTGTTAAGTTAGCAATTTTAAACATCCGCTCACTTAAAAATAAATCACTTCTAGTCAATGACTTAATAACCACAAACAACCTGGATTTTATGCTTCTAAATGAAACCTGGCTAGAAGACAGCTGCAGTGCAACAATCCTCAATGAAACATCCCCTCCTAACTTTACTTTTATGAGTGTCTGCAGAGCTGTTAAAAGAGGTGGGGGTCTAGCTGCTCTTTTTAAAGATATCTATCAATGTAAGCAAATATTTGGGAACTACACGTCTTTCGAATATCTGGGTATTGTATTAAAAGGTGCTCCACGCATTTTACTCATCATTATTTACAGGCCTCCAAAATACTCTCCAGCCTTTGCTGAGGAATTTACAGAACTGTTATCAACAATTACCTCAGAGTTTGACTGTTTTGCCATTGCTGGAGATTTTAACATTCACATAGATAATGCAGAAAACAATATGGCAAAAGAAATCAAAACTGTTTTAAAAACTTTTGATCTGACTCAGCATGTACATGGACCCACACACAATCATGGACACACTCTAGATTTACTTATCAGTAAGGGTCTAAACATCTCATCGATTGTTATTAAGGATGTAGCACTGTCTGATCATGTCTGTATTTTCTTTGATATATTGATCTCTCCTGCCACTGAAGCTAGATCTGAGTCTGTCAAGAAGAGATGCTTAAATGAGAACACTAGTGTACTATTTATGAAGGCTATATCCTTAACACCAAGCATATCTGCTGACTCTGTTGATTTTCTCCTTGATTCTTTTAACTCAAAAGTTAAAAGTGCAATTGATGATATTGCTCCTGTGAAAGTCAGGAAGAAGAGTGGCAGACAAAAAGCACCTTGGAGAAACTCAACAGCAGTGCAAAATATGAAAAGACAATGCAGAAAAGCAGAGCGCATGTGGCGGAAGACAAAGCTTGTAGTCCATTATAACATCTACAAAGACAGCCTTCATGCTTTCAATATGGAACTAGGCAAAGCTAGACAGACTTTCTTCTCAAATATTATAAACTGCAATTTAAACAACACACGCACTCTTTTTGCTACTGTAGAGAGACTGACAAACCCCCCAAGCCAGATTCCCAGTGAAATGCTCTCAAACAGCAAGTGGAGTGAGTTTGCTTCTTTCTTCTCTGACAAAATCAATAATATCAGAAAGGTGATCAGCACATCCTTGAGTTGTGCTGGGGTCAGACAGATCAGACCACCTGAAAAAGTAGTAACTTTGTCTGATTTCAAAAAAATTGATGGCAAAATTTTGGTAGAAACCGTACAGCACCTTAAAACATCAACATGCGCTCTTGACACACTTCCCACATCTTTTTCAAAAGTGTGTTAAACAGTTTAGAAGCAGATCTTGTGGCAAGTGGTAAATGCCTCACTTCTCTCTGGGAGTTTTCCAAACTCCCTGAAAACTGCAGTTGTCAAGCCCCTCCTGAAAAAGAACAATCTGGATAAGACCATATTAAGCAACTATAGACCGATCTCAAATCTTCCTTTCATAGGCAAGATCATTGAAAAAGTTATCTTCAATCAGCTGAACAAATTCTTAAGCTCGAATGGATACTTTGATAATTTTCAATCTGGTTTCCGACCGCATCACAGCACAGAGACAGCGCTCATAAAGATAATAAACGATATTCGCTTAAATACTGATTCAGGCAAATTATCAGTGCTGGTACTACTCGACCTCAGTGCTGCATTTGACACTGTCGATCATAACATACTTCTTGACAGGCTGGAAAACTGGGTGGGGCTTTCTGGGATAGTCCTAAAATGGTTCCGGTCATACTTAGATGGGAGAGGTTATTATGTGAGTATAGGAGACCATAAGTCTGAGTGGACATCCATGACATGCGGAGTCCCTCAAGGCTCAATTCTTGCGCCACTCCTGTTCAACCTGTATATGCTCCCAATGAGCCAAATAATGAGAAACAACCAAATTGCTTACCACAGCTATGCAGACGACACACAGCTGTACTTAGCCCTATCGCCTAACGATTACAGCCCCATTGACTCCCTGTGCCAATGCATTGATGAAGTCAACAGTTGGATGTGTCAAAACTTTCTTCAATTAAACAAAGACAAAACTGAAGTTATTGCGTTTGGAAACAAAGATGAAGTTCTCAAGGTGAACGCATACCTTCACTCTAGGGGTCAAACAACTAAAAATCAAGTCAGGAATCTTGGTGTGACACTAGAGTCAGACCTTAGTTTCAGTAGTCATGTCAAAGCAATAACTAAATCAGCATACTATCATCTGAAAAATATTGCAAGAATTAGATGCTTTGTTTCCAGACAAGACTTAGAGAAACTTGTGCATGCTTTCATCACCAGCAGGGTGGATTATTGTAATGGACTCCTCACTGGCCTTCCCAAAAAGACCATAAGACAGTTGCAGCTCATACAGAACGCTGCCGCCAGGATTCTGAGCAGAACCAGAAAATATGAACATATCACACCAGTCCTCAGGTCTTTACACTGGCTCCCAGTTAGATTTAGGATTGATTTCAAAGTATTATTACTGGTATATAAATCATTCAATGGCCTAGGACCTCAATACATTGCAGATATGCTCACTGAATATAAACCCAACAGATCACTCAGATCACTAGGATCATATCAGCTAGAAATACCAAGGGTTCACTCTAAGCATGGTGAGTCTGCTTTTAGCTATTATGCCAGCCGCAGCTGGAACCAGCTTCCAGAAGAGATCAGATGTGCTCCTACAGTGGTCACATTCAAATCCAGACTCAAAACACTTCTGTTTAGCTATGCATTTACTGAATGAGCACTGTGCCGCTGTTCGTCCGACTGTACTGTACTGCATTTCATTTTATTTTTCTAAACTGTTTTAATTATTCTTATTTCTTTTTATTATTTTAATTTCTTCTATGTAAAGCACTTTGAATTGCCATTGTGTATGAAATGTGCTATATAAATAAACTTGCCTTGCCTTGCCTTGTCTTGCCTCTTTGTCTCAGACGCTCCTCTCAGAGCCTGTGGGGGGTTTGGAGGGGCAGTTCAGTGGCTTTATCGTGGGGGTGCAGGACAATAGCCTATAGTCGGCAAGTCTGGCAGATTGAGTTGACTTAGCCAAAATTGTGAATGTTTACAACTCTCATGCCCCTCCCCCACTACCAGCGAGCAACCTCCCATCGAGTTCGTGCTCGTCAGTGCGTGTGCACCAGATTTTCTGTGACATATCCGTCTCTTCAGCATCGATCAACACCATGGACTCGGAGGTAGGCTGTCCTGGCTAATCTACCCATAGATAGCAATAACCGAGGAATTGGAAGCTTGTTAGTAGATTTTCTCTCCGCCATCACGCTTCGTCCAACACACCTGCGAACCTGCGGCGTGTGCATGTGATATTGTAACGTGCGCGGGAGAGGGGGGATCTGTGGCGTGTGCACGAACTGTGATTGACAGTCAGATCTCACACAGCCCTGCGCTGATTGGACCAGTAGAACCGGGAGCCGTGGATTTTTGCAAAACAAATAACAGGCTCCAAGTGGAGGTAGAAGGATCCCCCCCACCCCAATTTTACCGCTGCCGGAACGGCGGCGGTAAAAGTATTATTCTGGTTGAGTATCAACTGTAGCTGAGCAGAAATACATAATCATGGTTAGCTTCATGTTTCGGTCCCTTCAAAGTTGCTTTGGATTTTCTCCTCAGCGTAAAGGTTAAGAGGCCCATCTATCACTGTTTTTCATGTTCGTAGAGTTAGTTTGTGAGGTTATCTGTAATCTGTGTGTTTACACAGCCTTTTTAAAAATGGCGGGTGCTGGTGTTTCGTGTTCGTTCGGCCAATCAGCATACAGTGGGGAGAACAAGTATTTGATACACTGCCGATTTTGCAGGTTTTCCTACTTACAAAGCATGTAGAGGTCTGTAATTTTTATCATAGGTACACTACAACTGTGAGAGACGGAATCTAAAACAAGATTCCAGAAAATCATATTGTATGATTTTTAAATATTAAATTTGCATTTTATTGCATGACAAAAGTATTTGATCACCTACCAACCAGTAAAAATTCCGGCTCTCACAGACCTGTTAGTTTTTCTTTAAGAAGCCCTCCTGTTCTCCACTCATTACCTGTATTAACTGCACCTGTTTGAACTCGTTACCTGTATAAAAGACACCTGTCCACACACTCAATCAAACAGACTCCAACCTCTCCACAATGGCCAAGACCACAGAGCTGTGTAAGGACATCAATGATAAAATTGTAGACCTGCACAAGGCTGGGATGGGCTACAGGACAATAGGCAAGCAGCTTGGTGAGAAGGCAACAACTGCTGGCACAATTATTAGAAAATGGAAGAAGTTCAAGATGACAGTCAATCTCCCTCGGTCTGGGGCACCATGCAAGATCTCACCTCGTGAAGCATCAATGATCATGAGGAAGGTGAGGGATCAGCCCAGAACTACACAGCAGGACCTGGTCAATGACCTGAAGAGAGCTGAGACCACAGTCTCAAAGAAAACCATTAGTAACACACTACGCCGTCATGGATTAAATGACGCACGCAAGGCCCCCCTGCTCAAGCCAGCGCATGTCCAGGCCCATCTGAAGTTTGCCAATGACCATCTGGATGATCCAGAGGAGGAATGGGAGAAGGTTATGTGGTCTGATGAGACAAAAATAGAGCTTTTTGGTCTAAACTCCACTCGCCGTGTTTGGAGGAAGAAGAAGGATGAGTACAACCCCAAGAACACCATCCCAACCGTGAAGCATGGAGGTGGAAACATCATTCTTTGGGGATGCTTTTCTGCAAAGGGGACAGGACGACTGCACTGTATTGAGGGGATGATGGATGGGGACATGTATCGCGAGATCTTGGCCAACAACCTCCTTCCCTCAGTAAGAGCATTGAAGATGGGTCGTGGCTGGGTCTTCCAGCATGACAACGACCCGAAACACACAGCCAGGGCAACTAAGGAGTGGCTCCGTAAGAAGCATCTCAAGGTCCTGGAGTGGCCTAGCCAGTCTCCAGACCTGAACCCAATAGAAAATCTTTGGAGGGAGCTGAAAGTCCGTAGAGAAGGTCTGTATGGAGGAGTGGGCCAAAATCCCTGCTGCAGTGTGAGCAAACCTGGTCAAGAACTACAGGAAACGTATGATCTCTGTAATTGCAAACAAAGGTTTCTGTACCAAATATTAAGTTCTGCTTTTCTGATGTATCAAATACTTGTGTCATGCAATACAATGCAAATGAATTACTTAAAAATCATACAATGTGATTTTCTGGATTTTTGTTTTAGATTCCATCACTCACAGTTGAAGAGTACCTATGATAAAAATTACAGACTTCTACATGCTTTGTAAGTGGGAAAATATGTATCAAATGCTTGTTCTCCCCACTGTATATTATGGCTGTCACTTTTGAGAAAAATCTAATTCGAACGGATATCAAATAGCAAGCAATGTATTCGAATATATTCGAATATCTACAAAAAACAAAACAAAACAAAAAACACCGTAACGGAGATTAAATCACAAATGTATTAACAGTCTGACAGTCATAAACAAGACTGTTAATAATTTGTAATAATTGTCTGAAATTTTTTTTGACTTAATTTTTGAAACAGCAGGTTATCTACTTAATCTATATGAAATGCCACTATGCATAGCCAATCATGGGAAAATAAGGTGTCGACCGTGAGCGCGAAGATTGAATGTCGAGGATGCGTAGGTAAACCGTTTTTTGCAAATTCGGCAAACTACCTTATCTTTAACGGTTACTTCACCATCTACGGTGTAGAACCTAAATATTTCCAGACACTACTTTTTAGATGAGTTGGGGTCGTAATTGTCCGCTCAGGCTGGCCATTCTGTGCGTTATCTTCCATTTTCAAAACAGGGTGGCTGTTGGCTATTATTTGCTTGATTTGGTCATAGGCCTACTCTACAATACATTTAGAAAGCACCTGCTACTGGACGAGATGGCAAACAATAAAATAAAAACAAACGGTCTAATCATAGACTGTAAAAAATGCGCTACACATGGCACTTTAAAAACCAGATCGTTTATTTATAGTTTGATTCTGGATATTTCACGTCATGTTCGAATGTATATTCAAATATAGAATAAAAAGTGACAGCCTTAGCATATATTAACGTCACTGGTAGTTCCTATTGTGCTGGTTTAGACCCTACTCTGAAGTAGGAGCTAAATTAGTTCCTCCAAAACGAGTTCCTAGAACTAAAATCGTTACTAGTTCCTGCGGTGCGAAAGCGCCAAAATCCGGTTACTTCCGCCAATAGTTCTAGAAACTATGAAAAGGTTCCTCCGGTGCGAAAGCCCCTAGAGTAACATTCAAGCTATTTAAGGCATGAATAATTTTTTTCACAGGAAAAAAAATAATGTTAATGTAATTTTGGTTATTTTTTTAGGGATAAAATTGACTACGGGGGACTTAAATTAAATATCATGTTGATTTCCTTTCAATTAAACAAGCTTAATTGTCCTGAAAATGTCACAATGCAATACTTAATAAAGTGACTGATTTTCTGATTTGAAATCTAAATGCTTATTTTTTTCTGTGACACACAATAATATTTTTTCATTTGTTAATTTTTTATTTGTTTGAATATTTATTCTGCCAAAAAGGACATGTGCTTGAGCATGACAGCCCCTGGTTAATATAAACTATTGTTCAACAAGCTGCGTAATGATTTAATAATGTATACATTTGTATTTCGTTCCCAACCCCTCAGGAAAAAATCCAAAATCCAGCATGTAGGGTCTAAACAACATGAGGATGAGTAAATAATGGCAGAATTTTAATTTTAAGTTGAACTATTTCTTTAAATAATGCAACCAACTAAAAGACACAACCTTACCCTTAGGGAGAAACCCTTCTCATGTGAACAGTCTTTGGCAATACTGTTGCAACTCAAGTGTGAAAAATCATTCTGCTGTGTCTCGTGCCTATGGCCGGTACTCTGGAAATGAGCTTAGAGGCAGGAGAGGAATCACAATAATGAATAATGCATGACTAAATATTTTCAAGCGCACTCTTGTATCTTGGCGCTCCTCTTGGTTTGCTTGAGTCTCACCAACCTTGTAATAAGGCTAAATATTTCCATTCCAATCTGTTAGCATACAAATATCCCAGCCTCAACTCAAGACGTTCTCAGAAGCTTCCCATGTGGTGTTGTGGGTAATGCACGCCGTCATAACAACTGTAGAGTTCAGCTCTGTGTTACTATATACTAGCTTCGCTGGCTGTTTTCCAAATGAATCTTTCCCATTTGGAGTATGATGGGTGTAATGCTTTCATCATTCAAATCATTAATTCTCAAAACAGTAGGTTAAAAATGAAATAAATTAAATGGGAACAGGAATGTTTTTATCATCAGCTCCTGCCGTAGACGGCGCAGGGCCGCCCTGCTTAAGGAAGGAAGGGGCTCAACAGGGGGTTCATCACCCTAGTTAGTAAACCTTGCTCTTTTTATGCTGTCACATTTGGGTTGGCAGAACACACACTCTTTTGAGGACGTTTTCAAGCTCGACGTCCCCGGTTTCCCTGTGACATTTGCATTGCTCAGAGTGCAACCTTCATGCTTCGCCTCACAGAGATGTGCTGTATTACAAGGAGCCTTTGTGAGGAAAGGCTCCAGCTCTACTTGTTATGAAAATGTACACGAAATAGTGGCTGGCTGTTCATGTGCTGGATATCACCTCCAAAGCACCTTCTGTTTACATTAGCATAAATATCTCTTATCAAAGAGTGATATGCAGTCATCTGCCCCAAAAAGTGACAGCAAGATGCATTACATGTATTAAGAATTCAGTTTAGTAATGGTTAACTGCAGTGCAAAGTAATAAAAAAAATGTGTTACAATAATAATTAGTGCTGTAAAAATGAATGCATTAGCGCATGCAATAAATGTTTTCAGTTTAATGCGTTAAAAGTATTTAATGCTGCCGACCAGATAGGGCAAAAGTTTAATCTATCAACTAGCTCCGCTGGTGGGAAAACGCTCTGGTTGGTTGTAGCGCTATCCTATTGCGTGCAGAGGGAATTTGAAAGACAACCGTTTATCCCGCCCCTCGGATTGAGCCGTGCCAATGGTGAGTTGCCAGACCTAACATCTTGATGTAGGTCTGGCTTGCCAGGCTACAAAAACACACAAAATTATGTCAAAATTGCCTTTTTGTCGAGTATCCTCGTAAGCACAGTCTTAAATGAGTTAAAAAGTGTTAAATGAAATCAAAGAGTTAGTATGTGTCAGATCCGGGTCATGTTCGCCAGCTCTTAAAGTGACAGCAGCCTAATAAACTTATGCTGTCTGTGATTAATGTTAATCAAAGAACAAAAGACAAAGAGAAAATCCCTCACTGCTCTTGACTGAATAACGTTTGTATCTTTAATAAGGATTAATCTATATTTCATTAATAATTTATGCAGTGAAGACAAAGTAAGTAATAACAAAGCTATCAACAGCTGTTTGATAACTTTATTCAATTTCTGTATACAGTATATCCTACCTGTTAGACCTACCTGAAAATCTAAAAGCACTGTTTACAAGGTAAACAGTTTGGTCAAAATAAATATAGGTTTATGTGAAGATTGTTTTAAAGGGATAGTTCACTTTGAAATGAATTTTTGGTATGTTTTAGCTTACCTCAAGGGCATCCAAGATGTAGGTGTCTTTTTTTCCGCAGTAGTTTCAATTTTGATATTTTTAGGTCAAACCGTTCTTGTCTGTCAGTCATATAATGCAGGTCGATGGTCACTGTCTCAAAACACAAGCACAGAGTCCAAATTAAAACAATTCCCCGTTGTCCAAATTAAACAATTCCCCATTGTAAGTACACATTGATGGCCTAAGACACGAAACGAGCGGTTTGTGTGAGAAAACGAACAGTATTTATATCGTTTTTACCTCTTATACGCAGACATGTCCGAATGATCTGATCTGACGTGTACGCAGACTGGTGCATAGATATATACACACTAGATGTCGCCTTGTCTACGGCAGTTCATTGGAACGAATGTCTTTAAGGCGACATCTAGTGTATATATCTATGCACCAGTCTGCGTACACGTCAGATCAGATCACTCGGGACATGTCTGCGTATAAGAGGTAAAAACGATATAAATACTGTTCGTTTTCTCACACAAACCGCTCGTTTCGTGTCTTAGGCCATCAATGTGTACTTACGATGGGGAATTGTTTAATTTGGACGACGGGGAATTGTTTTAATTTGGACTCTGTGCTTGTGTTTTGAGACCGTGACCATAGACCTGCATTATATGACTGACAGACAAGAACGGTTTGACCTAAAAATATCAAAATTGAAACTACTGCGGAAAAAAAGACACCTACATCTTGGATGCCCTTGAGGTAAGCTAAAACATACCAAAAATTCATTTCAAAGTGAACTATCCCTTTAAGTTCACTTCATTTAAATGTTGTTTTATATTTTATATTTATATACAAATATTTTTTAAAGCCTATTAAATGTTAAATTGATAGCTTTCAGTTATACTGTAATGTTGAAATGGAGGGTGGGTAATCCATGTAATAGAGACATCAGTATTGGAATCTATGATACTGGCCTTCTTTAAAAAAAAAGATAACCTTTTAAACAAATATTTAAAATATACTGTTTTTATGTTGTTTCTACATTATTTTAGAGTTTAAAATGTGACAGTATTACATCATAAAAATATATTAAAAACTGTAATGTTAGGTGTGATTAATCGCAATTAATTACAGAAAAATGATCATTTTTGTGTATAATCGATTGACAACACTTGTAATAATAATAAATAATAATAATATAAAGGATAAATATTCAAAATTTAATTTGCTGAATAAAAAGTTTCTGCTCAAAAAAACAACTATTTTAGAATGAAATATTGGGCTTTGCTGTATTCGGTTGCTAAAGAGTTCTGTGTTTTAGCAAGCTGTTTTTGTTGGCTGCTATGATGTTTCTAGGTTGTTGCTTACTGGCTATGGATATTTGTTTACAGCCCAAATTAAATGCTGACCCCCTAGATATAGCTTAGGTTTCACTTTCTATGAAAGTTTGTTTTGTTTAGTTTTGTTTAGCCTATTTTATTTTCCATGAGGGAAAATTCTATCTTAGAAAAATAATATAACATTTCTGCTCAATAAGTCAAACAAAATGATATATCAATATTATTCATGCATCTGCCTTGGCTAACACCAGTATTAATTACTTGTGATGTTCCTTAATTGTAAGTTGCTTTAAAAAATAATTTCACCCTTGGAAATACTGACACTTATCTGGTGATGCTTAAAAATGTTGCAGACACCAAATTGCGTGATATTTTAACATCTACAGTGTCAGATGACACTTAATTTATAATAAATTTCCTGAAGTAATCATTTACCAACACAAGCATTTTTTATTAGAAAGCAACCACAACATAATTGTACGTGATCTTTATACAACAGTTTACTTGACACCCTACCAGCAGAGAGACGGGTAAAGAGAGGAGGTTTTGAAGCGGTGAGTGTTCCAGACGAGTGATGTACCAGAGTAGCGTCTTAAAAGAAAAAAATCTTATAAGAATTCTCTTCTGCTCACCAAGGCTTCATTTATTTGATCCAAAATACAGTAAAAACAGTAATATTGTGAAATATTTTTACAATTTAAAATAACTGTTTTCTATTTGAATATATTTTAAAATACAATTTATTTCTTTGTTGGTAAAGCTGAATTTTCAGCATCATTACTCCTGTCTTCAGTGTCACATGATCCTTCAGAAATCATTCTAATATGATAACATGTATTATTATTATCAATGTTGAAAACCATTGTGTACAATGATGGAAAGCTTTTGTAACATTATCACTACCACTGTGTGTGTGTGTGTGTGTGTGTGTGTGTGTGTGTGTGTGTGTGTGTGTGTGTGTGTGTGTGTGTGTGTGTGTGTGTGTGTGTGTGTGTGTGTGTGTGTGTGTGTATATGTATATATATGTATAATATATATATTTATATATGTGTGTATATGTATGTATGTGTGTATATATTCTACATATATATATACATTAGCAAGCTATATATATATATATATATATATATATATATATATATTATGTATATATATGTATATATATTATGTATATATATGTATACAAACACTTAAAATACACTTTTTATTTATTTTTATAATAATAAAGTTATATGAAATTATATAAAAATTTAAATGGTGGCTGTCATAAACTTTCCAGATTTATTCAAACATGCATTAAATATTGAAGAACATTAAAAATGATAATGAATATGTAATATGGTGCATATATTTAACAAAATGCTCCTCTCTAGAGTAAATTTTTCTAGCTGACTAACGAGTTTATGGTCACTGGATATGTTTTTTTTCTGAGGTAAATGTGACGTTACATGACATTGTTTCCACGGTTGAAACACTGATTGAGCGATTCCATGTGACATGATACGGACTTTGATAAGTTGTACTCTATCTTTTAACACACTTTCAGATGCTCATTCATGTTTATTTCGCGCTGTAACTGGTATTATTAAGGCGGAAGAGAAGGTCATGTGCTGCTGGTTCTCTAGAGCTGAGCCAGAGCGATCTCACGCCACAGCGCCAAAACGGTAATTGTTTTGGAATTTCGTAAGAAAATGGACGTAATTTGAAATCTGAGACTTTGTTTCATATCGATAATAACAAAGCACAAAGATTATTGTGATTTATTGGATGGGATGACTAATCGATTCTTGGGATTTAAGAATCGATATCGTTTCGTAAAAATGAGAATCGCTTAAAATCGAGAAATCGATTTTTTTTTTTTTACCCAGCCCTAGTAGCTTTGCAGGAAGGTTTCTTCAAGCATCTTGGAGACATTCCCGCATTTAGTTTGTCTCGGTTTTTTCTGTTTCTTCATGTAATCACATGAAGAAACGGACTCGATGATGGTGAGATCAGATCATCCTGGCTGTTGTCAGATTGGGGGGATATTAACATGCCTAAGACTTTTGCACAGTACTGTATATATATATATATATATACACAGTATATAATTCACACACACCCTCTGAATAACTTGAATTAAATGTTATTTAACTATATCCATTATTTATATAATATATTCGTAATCATTGTACAATGATATATGTCATTGATATATATATTTATATATATTCCAGTGTGTTTGTGTGTGTGTATATAAATTATATAGTTATGTTCATTATTTAATTAATAACTGTGCATTATCAGTTTATGGCAGATATTAGACTTTGGCAGTTCAATGTTCTTTCATATATATATATATATATAGTTCTTTATTTCACGATTTGGTGATGCTATTAAACTGGACAAAAACAACTCTCAGCAGCCGATGGCAGCACATTCATTGAGGAGGTGGTTACTTAAAATGCAGCACAGATATTCAGATTATTTTTCTCACTTTTAATTGTGTTAAATATTATGGATGCTCGAATGATGAAATGAGTCAGAATCAATGACGGTCGCACATTGCCTCCCTGGTCACAACAACATTCAAGAGCAGAAATGCTGCTACCAAACGACACAATTATCCTGTGCAACAGTTTTAATGAACACACTGTTCCATCAGGTCATGAATTAGGGTAATTCATCAGTCCATTGTATAGTAATGGGCAGGAGAGATTAGTTTAACCAACAATGAAGTTGTAATTGCTGCGTCCAAAATTGCTCACTTATTCACTGTTCCTTATACAGTGAATGTGCATAGTGTACTGACCACAATTACTGAGAAAATTCCAATGCTTACATAAATATCCTTAATCATAGCAATACACTAATAACAATTTCACTTTGTAATATACACTACCAGTCGGTAAGATTTTGTAATGTTTTGAAAGAAGTCTCTTATTTCCAAAGCTGCATTTATATGATCTATATTTATATCTATTATCTATTTATATGATATGCAGTAAAAACAGTAATATTGCTAAATATTATTAAAACTTAAAATAACTTTTCTATTTTAGTATATTTTAAAATGTAATTTGTTCCTGGTTAAGCTGAATTTTCTGCTTGTCTTCAGTGATCCTTCAGAAATCATTCTAAACATTCCGTTCTGGTGTTCAATAAACATTTCTTATAACATTTCTTGTTAATACTGAAAACAGTTGTGCTGGTTAATATTTCTGTGGAAACTGTGATTCATTTTCTATTTATCAAAGAATCCTAAAAAATGCAAGTCAGTTGAATGTGTCCTTCCTGAATACAAGTATTAATTTCTTTTTTTTTTAAATCTTACCCCAAACTTTTGAATGGTAGATGTATTTTTTTTTAAATTAATATTATTATATTAAAAAGAGTGCGTATAAAAGCTATAGAGATTAAGTTGTTCACTCAGAAAACAGCTCTTACTGAACATAATATATGGAATAGAGAACAATATCGAAAACAACTCTTGCCTTTTTTCTCATCTATATGCTGTCACAGTTGAACATCTATTAGGACAATTTTCAATCAATTACAGTTCTAACTGCCTTGTCAACTTGTTTTACCTTTGCAAATATACAGCAGTTACCAGAACCCTTGAACTATTCATTATATTTCGGCTAAAGAGAGTTTGGTTGCCTGTGCAGAAGTCAATAACAATCACTAGTTCCTTGAGGCCTTTTGGTTGTTTTCACTCTGAAAAACAGGTGTTCAAAAACAAGTTAATGCTCAAGTTGTGCTGAAGGAGAAGGATGCAAGCGGTTTATTCATCTAAAGCTCTAATTGCTACTTGAATCTGACTAACAAAAAGTCAAAACTCAACAGTGGCAAATTCGGTAAGCCTTGAGTGTCGGTCCTGGAGTGACGCTGTCCTGCAGAGTTTAGCCGTTTCATCCTCAAACATTCTGTCTGATGGTATGATTCAGCCGTTGGAGACTTGACTGTGATGGAAGGCATGAGTCTGCTTATCAGAATGTATTAGGAATTCTCTCTGTATTACTCTGGTCAATATTTGTCAAAATCATTTGAGCGCTGCTTAAAACAGCTGAGATCCATTCATTATTCAGAGGTAACGTTGAATGCCAGAGTCCAGGGGAAGACAAGATGTTAGTTGAAATGGATGGATGTACGAAACCTGACCTGCCTGCTTTATTATTGGATTTAAGGTGACAGGGAGAGGAAATATGAATGGACATTGGTAAAGATGAAATGTGTGTGAGGGGCCAGATATCGATACGGCAACACCTTTGCACTCGAGACCGATTCAGTGTCAGATAAGAAGCTCAGGCGCCACCGTACAGTACGCGCAAAGAAAAGGTGAACATTTTGGGAGGATGTTCATTATAAGAAGAAGAATGAATCAATGCTGATATCAATCAGAGAAGAAAAAAACAGTTGCTTCCAAGGAAAAAATGTGGTCTGAATCCAACAGCATTGGAAGAAAATAAATCATATTACAGTTGAGACTGAATATGAGGCTCCTCTCATTGCATTACGGATTAAAGCAGAGGTAGACTAGGAAAATCCATTTTCACAATTATCGTACTATTATTTATGATGTTTTGTATTGGTTTGGGTTATAAAAATGATTACAGTGCAGGTCTACTCCAGAGACTAGTGTAAAACACTTGGACGCTGCGTGTGATTGACGGCGCAGGCAATATTTTCTGCTTAGTGAAGATTATAAGAATCTTTGCACTCCCATTTTTGTAAGTTTTCATACCATAATATATACATCAGAATGTTTGCAATAACAAGCTTCGTCCATCTTTATATTCTTACTTTTATCGAGAGTAAATGAGCACCACGTCTTCAAACTTTCAAATGTCAACATCTTCAACCTTAAGGAAGCTGAAAAGCCAACTTTTGAAGTACTTTCACGAAAGTGAACTTTTGTTCCATATTCAAATATGAATCTGCAGAGCACCGGTCTTTTGAAGCAGGTGGTGACTCAGCACTATTTTCTTCAGCAGCCTTCATCTTAAGGAATATATTAGATCCTTCTCATTGGACGTTATGAGGAACTGCATGAGCAAGACAACAGATCAGCTGCCCTGTAACCACGGTCTTGTGGACCAGACATGTTGGACAAACTCTGATGTGCTCATTTGCATGCTGGTTAACAGACAGGCTCTCGTAGGCTAATGACCGGTAATGTGCTTGAGTCAGTGCCAGCCAGCTTTGAGATTGATGTAATTTTTGGGAGCTGGTCTTTTCTTGAGCGACACCGTATGGGCAAGGATTATGCAGATAAGCCAATGAATCCCTAGAGCTGAAAGCATTGGAAGAGAAAATGATGGCAGCACGGGTACGGCAAGACAGGTGGAGGAGAAACTGACAGAAAACAAAACACGATGGCATTAGGAAGGAGTGGAAGCTGTAACAGATTTTTCATTTTTCAGAAAACAGCTGACAGAGCAACCAGATGAACATGTACGTAAAAGAAGGTTGTCAAAGCTGACAAGACTGAATTTCCCCCTGGAATAGTTTGTAAGATATTCTGAAAATACACAAAGAGGGGTTCTTTATATTACAACATGAATCTTCAAATATGTAATAAAATTAAACATGTTTTAAGGCTCGTTTCAAGTGCTTAAAGGGATAGTTCACTTTGAAATTCATTTTTGGTATGTTTTAGCTTACCTCAAGGGCATCCAAGATGTAGGTGTCTTTTTTTCCGCAGTAGTTTCAATTTTGATATTTTTAGGTCAAACCGTTCTTGTCTGTCAGTCATATAATGCAGGTCTATGGTCATGATCTCAAAACACAAGCACAGAGTCCAAATTAAAACAATTCCTCGTCGTCCAAATTAAAACAATTCCTCGTCGTCCAAATTAAACAATTCCCCATCGTAAGTACACATTGATGGCCTAAGACACGAAACGAGCGGTTTGAGTGAGAAAACGAACAGTATTTATATCGTTTTTACCACTTATACGCAGCCATGTCGAAGTGATCTGATCTGACGTGTACGCAGACTGGTGCATAGATATATACACACTAGATGTCGCCTTGTCTACGGCAGTTCATTGGAACGAATGTCTTTAAGGCGACATCTAGTGTATATATCTATGCACCAGTCTGCGTACACGTCAGATCAGATCACTTCGACATGGCTGCGTATAAGTGGTAAAAACGATATAAATACTGTTCGTTTTCTCACACAAACCGCTCGTTTCGTGTCTTAGGCCATCAATGTGTACTTACGATGGGGAATTGTTTAATTTGGACGACGGGGAATTGTTTTAATTTGGACTCTGTGCTTGTGTTTTGAGATAATGACCATAGACCTGCATTATATGACTGACAGACAAGAACGGTTTGACCTAAAAATATCAAAATTGAAACTACTGCGGAAAAAAAGACACCTACATCTTGGATGCCCTTGAGGTAAGCTAAAACATACCAAAAATTAATTTCAAAGTGAACTATCCCTTTAAGTTCCTGCTGGAGTTATACTATTATATTTGCTCGACTTTAGCACCATGCATGGTGGAAATACTGCATTGTAACATAGTTAAACATACCAATGAAATTTATATTCAGTATATAAATACATTTTGTATTCGTGCATACGTAAATTTTTGGATGATTAAAAAAATAAATGAATACAATTATTTTATATTGCATAATTATTTATATTGCAATAAATGCCATTGAATATGTAATTAATGTTTTAATTACAATTAATTAGAGCCATACTGTATATACAGTTTTGTCTTGTTTTCCCCAAAAACTTTAGAGGTTTTTCAGATGCTGAGGTAACTTTTGTTTGAGATCACACAGTAAAAGAGAAAATATGCATGTCCTCTGTCCTCTAATGTAATTGAAAGCTCCATAGTGTTCAAGGATGCTCTCCGTTTTAGCAAATTAATCAACACTGCATATTTACAAACATTTATCTCAGCTCCAATTGTATAATTAATAATAATAATAAAAAATGACTCCTCCCTCTGCATGGGGCCCAGTCAGAAGTGCATGCATATGTACTGCTTTAGAGAGAATGATGATGAAATCGTTTTTTTTCTTTACTGTGCTGAATCATTGTTTCTCAATTTAATATCTGGCTTATACAGCAACATCTTATACAATGAAATAGTCTAACAAATCCCAGGGGCATATCACCTATGCCACCCATTCTGTATAATCCTGCTTTTTTTGCTTGCCTTGACAGATAATGCACCATGCAATGGGGTCCCGCGACATACGTTCCGGGGGGAATATATATTTGAAAGGTTTGCTGCGACCACTTTACATTCCCAGCCTGGAACTGGAGCTCCTTAATTCAGAGGCAACCATTGAAGCAGATGATTTTGCTGAGCAACATCAAACAGCATTAGCTGTAGTTGAGACTCTTAATGTAAACATGATAAGTTGGGTGTCAAGAAATATGGGCTCTCCCATTGATCACTGAACAAGTACAGAGATTTCGCTGGGTCTTGACATTCCCAGCACTTCATCAATTATTCAGGCTCTGCTGCAGGCGTTTGGGACACGCAGGGCTGTTTAGCATTATGCTGTAACTCTCAATCCCAGGTTCTTTGCTATGACACACGCTCCGTTGTTCCTCTGCGCCTGTTGGACAGGCTCTGACAGGCTTGCGTATCCACTGAGGACTACTTACTTATCTATCTATCTATCTATCTATCTATCTATCTATCTATCTATCTATCTATCTATCTATCTATCTATCTATCTATCTATCTATCTATCTATCTGTCTGTCTGTCTGTCTGTCTGTCTGTCTGTCTGTCTCTGTATCTATCTATCCTATCTATCTGTATAGATATATCTGTCTGTCTCTCATCTGTTTATCTATCTAACTGTCTCTCTGTGTCTATCTTTTTATCTATCTGTCAGTCTGTCTGTCTCCATCTGTATGCCTGTCTATCATCTGTCTGTCTGTATGTCTGTATGTCGTTTCATTGTTCTATCTATCATTCTATCGCACATCCCTCAGCTGAACTTTCACATCTACAGTGTAAATTTGTCCAATCAGTATCCGATTAGCATAATGATGAGCTGGCTCTGACCTCACAACTGCCATCAATCAAAACTCCTCTATCTGTTCAAAGCTTTGAACTGACCTTGAGTTTGGCTCTGAACTAGAACCTTTAAGATGTCATTTGAATGCGTTTAAACAGAAGCGATAAGAATGGATGGCATATAAATTATGACTGTTTATTGGAAATTTCAAACAGTGATTAATGATAAAGGTTTCTGTCAACAGGACATGCTTCTTTTAATCTATAGGTCATCTCATCCTTGTTAAATTGTGTTGATTTCTGTTGCTGCCGTTGAAATTTTTCTACACTGAAGCAAAATAGGTTAGCATTGCCTTTGAGTCATGGAGAGATCAGAAATGCTACAGTTTTCTGTAATCCTAAAATTTGTGCTGGAACAGTGAAAATGTGTTGTGCTTTTGCTGCTATTGAAACTTTATCTTTACTGTTATGTATATTTGTCACAGAGCTGTTGCTGTATTCTTCTGCAATCCTATGAGGCTCTTGGAATTTTACAGACCCATAAATAAGAAATGCTCTGTCTGTGCATTCATAAAAAGGTCATGTTATGCAAAAGGTCATTATTTACTTATGTTGTTCCAAACCTGTGTGACTTACTTTCTTCCATCAGCACAACAGGAGAATTTATTACTATTTTACTAGTCATTTTTTCTCATGCATTTGAAATGAAAGGGAACTTAAGCATTCAAGCTTCACCAGAACAGAAAAGCAAAGTAATGGTAGTCCATAAAACTTGTGCACTGTACTCCCAGTCTTATGAAACGATTTAGTAGTTTTGTTTGATGAACAGACAATTTAATAGAAATTTAAGTTCACTTAAAATCTTGACCCCCCCCACCCCCCCCCCCCCCCCCCCCCCGTCCCACCCCCCTCATAAATCTTCCTGTTCTTATTCATTGTTCTTTTGAGTCGAATCAATGAGTCAATTGGTCCAGTTCGCAAAACCGGTTTGAATGATTGATTGATTGATTCATTAATCAGACTGATTCAGTTATTGAGTTAAATCATGAATAACATTAAAATGAATAACACACAAGTCTGGTCCTCAAACATTCAGTATGACTATTATATGACTTTCGAAGACTTTGAATATATGATTCATATTGAGCACTTTTATGATGCTTTTACAGGGACCATTTTGTGGATTGACGTTAGGTTGAGTACATAATTATGTGGTTGAATTATTTCTTTGAAACCAACTATAAACTGCCAGGAGCATTAGCTAGTTTGAAGGGAATTGGCAAGTTTATTTACAAGGTTTATAGTAGCATGTTTAATGGAGGTCAAGGCATGAGGTTATTTATGAAACAAAATAAAAATATATATGAAATACATAAAGTATAAATACAGCTTGAACTGTGTTCTGTGATGCCTGAAAGTTAGTCACGACCAAAGACATGCCTGTGGTTTGTAAACTTCAGCAAAGTTTACAGAGAATATCAGAAAAGTTGTGATCATGCTCTGAGGAGTACCGTGGCAGCGGTCTTGTAGCGTGTCTGCTTGTTTCTATTTATATGTAGACAAGCACTTTTCATGGGTTGCCTGAGTGTGTCAAGCTGACAATTTCATCGAGGATATAAATAAAGTCTCTCCTCCTAGGGGCGAGATGGAGAAACTTTAGAATCCTAATTTGCATGGAAACATCTCAAATTTATGATGCAGTGATTTTATATTCCTTTAATGTGGTTCAAAAATTTCAAAATTGTCTGTATCTATATGTTTTTTTATTGGTTTGTTTTTGGTGTAGATCATGTTTTATTTATGTTAATTTCCAGCACACTAGATTACAACAATCATCAGATTATCTATGATTGGTTCTGTTAATAGGTGTTTGTCTAAATAAATAAATAATGCTGACAGCAGCCACGTTTTGCATTTAGATATTTAGAAAAGAGTTTGTCTTAAAATGAAAATTTAGTCATTAACTCATCCTCATGCGTTTTCAAAACCTTTATGATAAAAGTTTGGGGTTCGGTAAGATTTTAAAATGTTTTTTAACAAAGTATCTTATGCTTATCCAAGCTGCATTTATTTGATCAATATTTAAATGACCATTTAACATATATATATTTTGAATGTATTATAAAATGTACTTTATTTTACAGTATGTGCACTTACGTGTACTTACAGTGTACTTACCTAAGAAAGTACTGTGTAATATGAGGTAACTACATGGGTTAAGGATAGGTTTAGTTGTAGGTTCCGGGTTAGTACCTAGTTATTACCCAGTTATTGCCATTACTATAATAAGTACATTCATGGTAGCACTTTATTTTACAGTCCTGTTCCCCAGTGTCAACATCATTACTCCAGTGTCACACGATCCTTCAGAAATCACTCTAATATGAAGATTTCATGCTCAAGAAACATTTCTTATTATTATCAATGTTTAAAGCAGTTGTGCTGAAACTGATACTTTTTTTCAGGATTCTTTGATGAATAGAAAAAAAAAAACAGCATTGATTTGAAATAATGATTTGCAACAATAAAAATTTAATGAATCGTTGCTGTATAAAAGTATAAATGTCTTTTAAACAAATCTTACTGACCCCAAACTTTTGATCTGTAATGCATATTTAGCAGACTGTCCTTACAATAGAAGCAGAGAGTGACCAGGGACTGTCAACCTCCAAAAATCATAATAAAAGTGGTCCACAGTTTATTCTCTATATTCCAAGTCTTTGTTTAACAAACAGACTGATATATTTTGTTATTTGCTCTCAATATCACTGCACATATTAAACCCGGCTATAGATTTCTTCTTTTGTGTTCCAATAAAGAAAATAAACCGTACATGTTTAAAAAAAACATGAGGGTGAGTACATTTATTTTGGCTGTGATATTGTTTTATACAAATGTCAATCAATGTCTGCTGTTTTTCAGATTTTTCCTTCAGTCTTGACTAGTGTATGGCCCTTTAACTCTGTTGACTTGTGAATGTGCTAAAATCCCTGTGTGTGAGAGCATTCGGTGGCAGCAGAACAGAGGCAAAGTATTAAACAATAATGTGCAGTCTTTTGCCTGAGGGGCCAGTGTTGAGACTGTGCCATGAGCGAGAATTTGTGATCTAATTTAGGGGCAGTGAGGCGTTGAGACTCCTCTCTGCGGACTTTTGGCTCCCTATACCACTCCATTTGCTCTCTTTTTTTTTCTTTTTAAGGCTGACCCTCGAAACTTTTCCAGAGCAGTTGACCAGGGGCAGCAGAGCTCTTCTAAAGGATTGGACTTAGCCAGTGGCATCTCTTGGCATACTGCATATGGTGAATGTACATGAATATTCTGAACTGGGATGGCTAAGGAGATTATACTCAGAAGAAATGATTCAGTACTTTGAACTTGCTTTATGGTTGAGGACTATCTAACAAAAAAAGTATTTAAAAATGGAATTGGAAATGCGTTTGGAAATTGGAATTGGAAAATGTGTTTTTATGGAAGTTTGCTTCCGCCACAGAATAAAAAAAGTAACTGTGACTTTTTCTCTCACAATTTCGACTTTTTCTCAGAGTTATAAAGTTAGAATTCTGAGATTTAAAGTCACAATTGCATGTTATAAAGTCACAACTGCGTGATATAAAGATATAAACTGAATTGCGAGAAAAAAATGTGAGATGTTAACTCTTCTTTCACTGTAGATGTAAACTTTTTTTTTTTTTTTTACCGTAGTATTCCTAGAGGTAAATTGGAGTATAATATGACATATGAATTCCATCCATCCATCTCAAAGCAAATATTGGTTATATACCATATAGGTATATCACGAAGTACAACATGTTCCTGGAAAAACATCTTTGTTGATCCTGGAAATCAACAATCAACTAATCATATCGGAGGGACAAGTTTACAGTTTATGTCAAGTTTAGGCTTACAACAAGGGTATAATTTCCCTCTGATATTAGGGATAAGTTATGGGAAGGGTAGGGATAGAGTTAGACAAAATTTTCTGACAGGAATGTTGTCCCAGGATTAACAAAATATATTGATCCAGAAACTTGTCTTGGCAAAATTATGGTGACCACCATACCATACATTTGCTGTCAAATTATATATATATATATATATATATATATATATATATATATATATATATATATATATATATATTATAGAACAAAAGGTTGAAAATTATGAAGCTACAACTTTTTAGTTTTATTGTTCAGCCCTACTACTGACAAAAACTACTTAGTCAATTTTATTATAAAGATTTATCAAAGTAATATGAGCCAGAAGAACCAGATTTGGCATATCAGAGCAGAAATACCAAAATATTTCTTACCATGCAGAGGCGATGAAGAGAAGCACATGAAAAGAGCCTTGAGATTCCAGAGACGGGCTGAAAGATTGAAATGTCAGATATGAGTCAGAACCGCCAACCACAAAGAGATCAGGGCACTCGCACACGAATAAGAACAGAAGACAGAAAGACTATACTTGGAGAGACCCAAATTTCCTAGCCCACACAGAGTTTGAGTTAAATCCTGTTTTATTGATGGGCAAAAAGGACTTTTTGAATCAAAATATTTTCCTCAAGTTGCGTTTTTCAATGTGCAGTGCCTTTGCCCCCGAGCTCAAAGCCCTTTTGAGCACAAAGTTCTGGCTAAAAACAGTTTTGTTTTGTTCTGTTAGCCCAAAAATATGGCATAATGATGACCTTTAAAACTTCACCTCTACAGTAAATGTGACCTCAAGCACACGAGCAGCTCCTCAGAAGTGATTCTTCTGGAAAGGTGAGAAGAAGACGGGGGTCTTTAAATGTCAATAGGGTTTGCTCTTGATCAGATATATATGAGTCGCCTTGGCTTGGTGGTTTTTGTGGGATTGTGGATCACATTGCGTTTTTATGATTTCTGATTATTTTAATTGTGCGTAAAGGGTTTTATTATCTTATTATTCTTTCTGTTTTCTGTTAAACACCTACAGACCTAATGGTGCAGATGAACTGCTACAAGCTCAATGCAGTCCCTTAAACTCCATTTACCAGTTCAGTCGTGCTCAAAAAGACAAATGGTGTCATCTAGTGGTGACCTGGTGGTATAACAGCTTCAGCATACACTAATTCTTCACCGTGAGCATTATTCCACAGCTGAAGTCCATCTGCTGATGAGTTGTTGCTGGTAATTGAAATGTGACGTGGTGGTGTGTTTTTCCACAGGTCATAAGACAGAGGTACAGCCGGTTCTCATGGGTGGCAGAGCTGATCCAGATCTTCATCACCATCAGTGTAACTGTGAGCTTCCTTGTGATGGGCACAGCCATGAAGCACACGAGTGAGTTCATCATTATATGCCTATCTATTTAACAGGACCCTGTCATTTTGTGTGTGTGTGTGTGTGTGTGTGTGTGTGTGTGTGTGTGTGTGTGTGTGTGTGTGTGTGTGTGTGTGTGTGTGTGTGTGTGTGTGTGTGTGTGTGTGTGTGTGTGTGTGTGTGTGTGTGTGTGTGTGTGTGTGTGTGTGTGTGTGTGTGTGTGTGTGTGTGTGTGTGTGTAAAGATCTAATCAATTACTTCTGGGGTAAAAATGTTATAAGGAACAAATAATGAGTGCATCTTTAAAATCACAACCTGGCTGCATCCAAAAGCATATTCTTCCCTACTATACAGTAGTTGAAAAACAGTAAGTGGCAAAAGAAGTATGTCCGAATTCACAGTGCTCATAAAAGAGTAGGTAAAATGTGTTCAGATGACCTGCTACTTCCAGCGAGATTCGTAAATGTGCATACGATGGACACTTTAGTATCCCATGAAGCCACGGGAGAGGATTTATTAGCAGTGAAGCGACGTAACTGACGCTGGTAGGTCACATGATAATGACAACATGGAGAATGTTGTACAGATTAAATTCATTCTACACACACTCATACTATATAGAACATACTTTTTTTTTTTTTTTTTTGTCATTACTTATTCACAATAAGTACTATTCTAGAGAGTATTCGATTGTGGACGCAGCCTTTCTTCCTTACTTCATTGGACAAGTGAATTTCGGATTGTTTGGATTTCGAAAAATTTGTGTTTGACAAAAGTTAATTCTCAAGTAATTGCAAAGACAAACTAGACATTTTGATGAAATATTACAAAGATGATTATGTATTTAAAATAAGGAACATATATAAACAGGGATCAGAACATATTGTGAAAGCAAATAAGGGTATATTGTCTTCATACATTTTTTTAATGTCTTATTTAAATGTATATTTCATATGCAACAAATATATTGAAATGTCTGCTTCTAAAAAGTTTAAATAAAAATAAATAATCTGTGAAACAATTGATCAGTTGCCATTGAGTAGCATTATTATAGTTTATGGAGTCCTAGTCGTCAGCGTGTCCTACACATGAGCACGGCCTCCACTGGAGGTTATGTGTGTCCTGTCCTGACTCTTGGCTCTGTTACACTGTCTGCTGCATCTATCAGCCTGTTTCTGGGCCCAGTCCAGCAAAGCTCTCAGCCGAGGGTGTCAGTGTGAATTATGTCCAACCCATGGCTCACCACGGTATGAATTCAAATAGCCTCTGTAACACATTACAGTGAGTTGCATGTGACGTTTCCATCTGTTAGTGTTGAGTGAGTGTGATCTCACATCTGGAGATTAGTTGCTAGTGTGAAACCGTATTGTGTTATCAAGTAACTATGACGCTGCAGAGCAGGTTAAATCAAAAGACTAATTATTCTTAACTTGAAAAATAATATTAATGTCAGAGAGAGAAATGTAGCCATGGACTAAATATTACCTGGAATGAAATCTGATTTAAAACATCCTAGTCAGAATTCATGATGCAATATATATATAAGTAAAAAAAAAAAATATATATATATATATTATTTCTTTTTTTTTATATATATATAATATATAATGAAGAGTTCAGATGCAAAAGCCTCTAAGTGCCATCTGAAATTTTCTTCTAGAATGATCATTTTTATCAAGCTCGTATATTTAAGTTCAGTAATTTCACTTAAATGGCAATGCAAATGACCTATTAATTGTCATTTAAGTGAAATTACTGAACTTAAACATACGAGCTTGCTAAAAATGATCATTCTAGAAGAAAATTTCAGATGGCACTTAGAGGCTTTTGCATCTGAACTCTTCATATTGTAATATAATGTATTGTATATTGACAAAATGCAGCATCGGTGGCTAAAATGAGACTTATATATGAATATATATTAATGAAAAATAATACATTATAAACAAATAATACAAATGTATTATTTTATTCATATACTGTATATATATATATATATTTTTTTTTTTATAAGTCTCTTATGCTCACCAATGCTGCATTTTGTCACCAAAAAAAGAGTAATATTGTGAAATATTACAATATGAAACAAAGCTATATATATATTATTGTATATATATATATATATATATTATAGAATAAATGTTCTCTAATATAAATACACACACACACACACACACACACACACACACACACACATATACAGTGTCTCACAAAAGTGAGTACACCCCTCACATTTCAGCAAACATTTTAGTATATCTTCTCAAGGGACGATACTATAGAAATGAAACTTGGATATATTTTAGAGTAGTCAATGTGCTGCTTGTATAGCAGTATATATTTACTGTCCTCTGAAAATAACTCAACATACAGCCATTATTGTCAAAATAGCTGGCAACAAAAGTGAGTACAGCCTAAGTGATAACAGCAGTACGTCGTTTAACCATGTAGAGCCACATGTCCTATTCATCATGTTCATGTTTTTGTCTGCTTGACAGGACCATACAAATTTGTGTATTTTGTATTAGAGCAGTTAAAATTCTTGATTTGAGTACAATTCTCTTCTACTGACCACTGGATGTTCAACATGGCACCTCATGGCAAATAACTCTCTAAGAATTTGAGAATTAGAACGGTTGCTCTCCACAAAGATGGCCTAGGCTATAAGAAGATTGGTAACACCCTGAAACTGAGTTACAGGCCAGGGTCATACAGAGGTTTTCCAAGACGGGTTCCACTCGGAACAGGCCACGCAAGGGTCAATCAAAGAAGTCAAGTCCTCGTACAGAAGCTGGCTTCAAAGAACAGACGCATGATCATGCCAGCATTGCTTTAGAGGTAACAGAAGCGCCAGGTCAGCTTGTCAGTGCTCAGACCATACACCGAACACTGCAACAAGTCGGTTTGTTTTGCAGGCGTTGTCCCAGAAGGAAGCCTCTTCTGAAGCTGGCTCACAAGAAAGCCCGCAAACAGTTTGCTGAAGACAACCTGTCCAAGAGCATGAATTACTGGAACCATGTCCTGTGGTCTGATGAGACTAAGATAAACTTGTTTGGCTCAGATGGTGTCCAGCATGTGTGGCGATGCCCTGGTGAGGAGTACCAAGAAAATTGTGTCTTGCTTACAGTCAAGCATCATGAACTCCCTTCAGAAACTGGGCCGAATGGCATGATACCGACCCCAAACACACCGCCAAGATGACAACTGCCTTGCTGAGGAAGCTGAAGGTGGAGGTGATGGAGTGGCAAAGTATTTCTCCAGACCTGAACCCTATTGAGCACCTGTGGTGATCCTCAAGCGGAAGATGGAGAGGCGCCATGTGTCTTACATCCAGCAGCTCCGTGATGTCAATATGGAGGAGTGGAAGAGGATCTCAGCAACAACCTGTGCAGCTCTGGTGAACTCCATGCCTAGGAGGATCCAGTGCTAGATAACAATGGTGCTCACACAAAATATTGACACTTTGGACACAGTTTTGACATGTTCACTTAGGCTGTACTCACTTTTGTTGCCAGCTATTTTGACAATAATGGCTGTATGTTGAGTTATTTTCAGAGGACAGTAAATATATACTGCTATACAAGCAGCACATTGACTACTCTAAAATATATCCAAGTTTCATTTCTATAGTATCGTCCCTTGAGAAGATATACTAAAATGTTTGACAAAATGTGAGGGGTGTACTCACTTTTGTGAGATACTGTATGTATGTATATTAGAGGATATTTGGTCAGAGACAGGGAAAAAAAATACACATTTCCCAGGTCTGCGGCCAAATGTTATCTGCTAAAGGGAAACTAATAAAAACCTAATAAAGTATTTCATGATTGTCTCCTTGTTCCCGCAGTGCTAATTTCATGACCTAACGTCTCCTTCTGTTTCAGTCGATGGTCTCGTCGGCTCACACTGGGCGGAGAATGCAGAATGGATGGCGAGAATCAGCGCGAGGCTATTGCCCCATAGCTCACAGCGGAGGACATTAGCCCAGAGCTTACAGCACTGCAGACGGTAAACTCTGGACTCAGCCCTGGCAGATCATTTCACACACCATTTCTTTAAGCTTTTACAGCCCGTCACTGCTCACACAGCCAGCATATCCCTTTACTCTGCTAATAAAAAAGGCTTTCGGTGCATTAAAAACACTGGCTTTGATAAATCGCAATAACTCCCAGACTCCACAACCTCTCTGCTTTCCTCTCTTCCAGGTTCTTCAGCAGTTTCATGTCCTTTCTGACTTTTGGCCTCATTTTTGTAGTTTCAGCTTGTGATCCGAAGGTCGGTACTCATGTGAAGCTGATATTTGGAGTTTATACTAATAATATGTGATTATGATCCATGTGTGCTGAATAAATCTAACAAAATTGATCAAGCAGCCCCCTAATGATTACAGAGAAAGTAGATGGTAGTAATATGTTAAAATTTTAATCAGTGGCCGGTTGCATAAACTGCTTAGGCTAGTTAGTCATCTAACTTTTTTCAAGGCTGGTTATAACTTTGTAAAATCAATTACATATAAACGTAAATTGGTCTTATTTGAATCGTAAAAGTAGAACTGAATAGAACTGACTAATTGCTAGTTGGTCAGACTAGTTCTTAAGGCACAGTCTTAACTCAGCAACTGGCCTCAGTTAGCAGTATTATTTTAGTATAATTTTATACTATTAGTATTTATTAATAATTTAGTGGTGCTTGAAATTAGTGTGCTTTTATCATTTTTATTAGTATATACCGGTATATATATATATATATATATATAAATGTATATTAAATGTATCTTTTATATTTTTAGTATTTTAACTTTTTTCCCCATTTGATAGTTTTTCATTTAATATTTATATTGTACTTTATTTCAGCTTTATTTCCATCATTACCCCAACTCTAACTTATTTCAGCTAGTTGCTAGTTAACTGAAGTATTAAAAGAACTAAAACTAATTAATAAAAATAAAAATAAACTTTTTTTAAACATTTAAACAAAATAACTAAAATTAAAGTGTGGAAAAAAAATCTAACTAAAAATATTAACAAAACTTAAATGTATCTCTTTATTTGTACTTGTATACACATAATTTCTATGGTAGTAACAGTAAATTATGCATAATTAGCAGTAACTAACCCTTAAACCAAACCCTAACCCATCACTCTATAAGTATATACTGTATAGTTACTTATTACTACATGTACTTACTATAGTAATAACAGCAAATTATGCTTAATTATGTGTAACTGTCACCTTAAAATAAAGTGTTTTCCAAAACTAAAAGTTTTTTTTTTAGTTAATAATAAAGACACTGACTTCAACCTTGTACATGCCATGGACTCTAATCCTGATTAAGTAACTTTTCCATCCCATTTTCTGTTGCACAGGGATTTGTTGTGATGCTTGACAAAGTGGTTTCGTTCTCCTTAAACACAGAGGTGGGTTTGTTCATCTTCCTCATGCTGAGGTCCTCCAGATCTGAGCGCTTCAAGTGAGTAGATTTGAGCATCTGTGCTTCTGCATGTGCATCCGTTCTCCTGTTTCACCGCTTCTTCATGTTTACAGGCATCTGGCGGTTCCTCTGAAGGCCAGCGAGAGACTCTTCAGGCTCCACTGGCTGCTGCCCATCTACTTCCTGTTCGCTGTGGCTTATGACATCTTCCAGACCATCGTAGAGATCACTGAGAATGTGTCGCTCATCCTCCACACCAATTCTTCTCTTGGATGAGAGAGACTGGATATCAGGTGGGACAACAGCTGAGATCCCTCAGGAATGGACAGTTATTACCTCACACCAAACCCAACACACCGCTAATGTTTTCACTACTGTGGATGGCAGTGCGTCAGTAGCACACACTGATCACAGAACAAGCCTCTGGCGGTCATTTACAAAACTGCTATCGTGATGACGTCTCACGCAAAATATTTACTATAACCCCTCATTCACGCATGCTAAAAATATATTTCATATCCCTCCACTTCATTTTAATCCAGTAAATTGCATGCGCTCTGTGAGTTATGGAAGCATTTTTTGATTTAGTCAACAATGCCCGGTGATTAAGTCTGCAGTCGCACGATCAAACCATAGCAACGTTCCCAGAAAAGCTGCTACTATTAACAAAGAGATCTTTAAGGGAATCATGGGCTATTATTGTTGTCCAGTAGATCAATTTGTGATTTAACGAGCAAGGCTGGAGAGCTTTGACAAGGAATAAACCGCAGAATAAAATATAGTGATTTGATTCGAGAGGTCTGAGATGTTTACGCATGTATAAATCACGCCGCTTTAGTTTATTTATACATATATTTTGTCTGTTTTTAAAATTGTTATTATTGCTATAATGTAATAAATGGTTAAATATACTTTCTTGGCAAAATTAATTGCATCTAATGATAAAGCATGACTATTATTAAACTATGGCTTCTTATGGGAATAGTTCAACCAAAAACAGGAATTCTGCTATTGCTAATATTAATATATGTATGTGTGTGTATATATATATATATATATATAAAATTACACACACACAAAAGTTTGGGGTCAGTACTGACACTTTTAATAAATTGAATGACATTTTTTTTAAAGATATTTTAGAATATTATAAAAGGTTCTTATTTAATATAAATGCTGTTCATTTGAACTTTTTAATTATTTCTATTTCTATTTATCTATCAAGGTTTCCACAAAAATAATAGTAATCAATACAACTATTTCCAACACTGATATTAATATTAAGCATGATTTCTGAAGTGATGTGATTTGTTGTCACAGTGATGTGACACTGAAGACTGGAGTAATGATGCTGAAGAATCTGCTTTGCCATCACAGGAATAAATTATATTTTTGGATACATTATAATAGAATGTAATAATTGTAGCATTTCACAGCTACAACCCCATAATCTCACTGACCCCAAACTCAAGTTTAAGCAGCTTTTCTTCGACATATTACAGTGGAAAAGCGATAGCAATATCTTAAATGCCTAATTAGATGCCCTTCTTGTTAAGAAGTGAAGCAAGATTAACCAGATACAAACCAATACTGTTAGGAACTACTGAATTAACATAACATGAGGGTGCATAATGGATTTTCTCCTTTGTCTGAACTGCTCTCTTAAGTCACTGTATCCATTTGGGAACTCTGGAAGTTTATTTACAGCATCACTTCATATTAAATAGACAAATCAGGAAGAAAAGAAAAAAAACACAGGCGTAATATCAAAATATACTTTATTTTGGACTTCAGATCTGATTCAAATGACAAAACAGATCAATGCAATGCAAGGGGGAATTTTTGCAACCAAAATGTTTGACTGGGGAAACAAAGGTGTGGGGACATCTGAGAACGCGTGGGACTCAGAGTGAGCAAAACTGAGGTCTAAGCTGTACACCCTCAAACCGACCTCCAGTAGTTTGTTGGGGTTTCTTTTTTTTTTTCTCTTTTTTGCTTATTTCTTTACTCTTTTTATAGCTACAAAGAAATATGAATTACAAAAGTTTTAAAAGAGTACAAAAAGTCCAGGAGACACAGACGTAGTAAGAATAATGATTAGAAATGACACTGGGGAACTGAAGGTTGCTGTGGGCAGGCAGACGCTGGGGCGATTACAGAGAAGAGCAAACACCCTTCTGTTGTCATAGGCTGTAATAAATAGTGTTCAGATGTGTTTTTTATCAGTTTTATACAGACCAAATACCACACCCTTGTTTAAAATTCAAGGTTAAACATCATGTGATGTCCTAAAATATCTGTCTGAGGGAGGAAAAAGAGATTCAGAGTCTCTATCATGGGACAGAGACAGACTTTTGCACTCTTTGGGTCTGTGACTACTTTTTCCCCTCAATGGAAGTTTAACGTCTAAACACTGAGAAAAACCAAAAGCACATTAGTATAGACTGTCCTCATGCATGCAATTACTGTAAATGAACATCAGCATCTCACATGGTAGTGCAGAAAATCCCAAAATGTCGTTTTACCTTCAAAAGCATTTAAATAATGTCATTCAGATGTTTGTTCAATGTTCTGAGCATCAGACTTGCTTTAAGTTTTGAGTTCTCCAATAAAAAAACATGCTCAATGTTTAATGTAATGTATTTTTAACTGCCTGGAGTTGCAAGACAAAGTAAATAATCCAGTTATTAAAATGTTTGAAAATAAGCTTGATGAGTTTAATTCGAAATACTGCAAACCTAAAGCAAGTCTTTTGTTTTTAATCTGCATGCATGTCAAACGGTCCTCGGCTGCTCAAACGTCTCGACCTGAGGAACAGAATTGTTGGTGTTAATTTTAAGGGGAACTAAATATAGTACGTGTGAACAGATGTATTTCCTGAAGATGTGCGTGCCTGTTTTTTTATGTTTTGTGGTTAATGTACCTCATTTGGGGGGGAACGGGGTACGAGGGGGGATAACAATTACACCATAGCATAAAAACTAAAACCGAAGAACAAGAAAAAGATTGAAAATAGTTTTTTTTTCATGTCCCCACACTGTTGAAATCACAAAACATCCAGTACCAAAAGACTAAATAACTGTACTTGTGTCAAACGGAGGAAAACATGAGTCCTGGAATCATGCAGCTGTGACGTCAAATCAAATGTGTGAAAGAAAGAGAGGGGGAAATAAAATAAAACGCTTGATATGTCTGCGTACTGAAACGGAAACTACCAACAAAGATTAAAATCCTTTCGTTTGTTTATTTTGATGAGATTGGTTTTGAAGAACAAATAGTAAAATATCTTCCA
Organism: Leuciscus leuciscus; assembly: GCF_965113295.1. Lineage (NCBI taxonomy): Eukaryota > Metazoa > Chordata > Actinopteri > Cypriniformes > Leuciscidae > Leuciscus > Leuciscus leuciscus. The sequence continues at coordinate 17,135,495 of NC_138747.1, read as the reverse complement.
AATTTGGTACATACACCAGTCCTCTTGTCTTTCTTCTTCCTCGGCTATATTGTTTTGTTTTTTTTCCCACCTTACAAAAGTCATTTGAATGTCTCTGGTTGGAATCACATCCTCTGCGCTCGGCCCGTGGCGTCAGGGTGCTTGTGTTTGTTTGTCTGTAGTGGCTGGCCATGGTTCACTAGGGGACTGTAGCAGTTTGAGGGTCAGGGACAGTCATTTTGGCTATGTACACATTCATAGTCGGTCCATGGCTTCCAGCAAGTAGCGCTATTTCCGCAGATCTAATACACAAACCTACAATGAAAACAAAAAATATTACATAAATACAGGCATTAACACATATCCATAACCTTTGCTTGCAGCACAGAGGAAGCTTGTACTTACAGAGCCGTCCGACGCACTTGCTCCTACTTTGTCTCCTGCTGCATTCCAGCAAACTTCAAAAATGCCCCCTGTCCCTCTGTAGCTATGGACTAAAGCACCAGTCTGTGGAAATGACAGACATAAGAGTTCTGATCGTGCTACGGTGTTTGCATCTGCTCTACATCTGCTGAATCAGAAAAGGTCCAGTCTTACCTGTGTGTTCCAGATGTGGACACACTTGTCGAAAGAGCCGCTGGCTAGATGGCGTCCGTCAGGGCTGAAGGCCACGCTGTACACGGGCTCCTGGTGTTTGGTTAGTGTGTGGATGCAGATGCCTCGATCTACGTCCCAAAGCCGAACAGTGGAGTCAAAGGAAGCACTAGAGTTGTCAGAGAATAACACAATCAGCTTGTGTTCAGGTTATTTATGGCTTTATTTAACAGCACACATTTTTATTGGGGATGCAACGTAAAAAAATCTGGCAAATACCGCTAACCAATCAATGGCAACATGGAAACTTATTAAATTTAAAAATAAACTGTTAAATGCTACAAGTGAAAGATATTAATTTTGAGGTTTGCTAAAGCTTATATTTAACAGTATTCATTTTTATATGCCAGCAAAGGTAAATCAAAATATAAAAAGTAGAGGAAATGTATAGACAAAATGTATAAAATTCATATGGATTTGAACAGACTGGTCGACTTTAATGCTCTGTTATGATGCTTAAGCTTGACGTCGACTAGTCGCTGATCATGGTCTATAGACGGCACAACAGAATAAGAAGCCTTTAAAGTTCACTTTTACATGCATTTTTCAACAGTTAAAATGACAAATAAATGCATACTCTGGGAGCGCTCCACAAGATATGTTTGATTATACCATCTGGATGTTCAAAATTGATCAGGTGAATGCACGTTTTAAACAGCTTAGAGTACAAGCAAGTTGATCGGCGTTCTAAACTAATGCGCTGCTGCATTGTAACACTCACGTGCAGATTGCACGCACACAGTTACATTCAGAAGCGCAGAAATGTATTGTTAACAGTTCTGTGATTTATCAAGCTTAGCAACTGAAAAGTTTAGCATATATTTCTTAGTAACTAAAACCCAGGTGCAATTCACACGAATGCGTTCATAGAAATGTAATCTTTACTGTGCTACTTTATCTGTATCTGATTTAGAACGAGCAGAAATCTGTGAGAAATATAACGACCCAAAGACAAAAGAACTGATACAAATAAGCTGTTATGCAGGAGCAATAGCCTTGTGGGCAGCGCTGTCATATGCCATATCTGTGCGTCGGAGTCTCAGCTCGAGGTTCAAGCTTATTTGTTCATTAATAAAGTCATCAGCGACTACTCAACTTTAATGACAAAAGTTGACTTTCAAAAAAGGTTGTTTAACCCCTAACACATGCACTTGATCTGGCAACAATACATCATACATCTCTTGGGAACACATTTGGTGCAGTAAATCATTTTCACAAAACTTTCATAGATCCCAGACCCTGAGAATATCTGGGAATACAATATAACCATAAAAAGAACTATCTTCTATCGCTTGTTTCTGCTGCTTCCCTTGTTTTTTTGATCTGGAGATTCTGTACTCTTTCAGATGATGTACAACAGTGGATGGATTGCGGGAAAATTCTGTGCTATTTGTAAATGGTAGTAGTTATTATCATAGAGTAGCAGCTGGTGAATTGGATATTAAAGGATGGTGACTCTACCTGGCCAGCATTAGATTGGCATTGGGGTTGTTGGTTCCTGGACCTGTGGGGCTCCATTTTATAGTGTAGATTTCTTTGCTGTGAGCTTGCAAATCATGAACACAAGTGTCCTGTTTCATACTCCAGATCTAGGACATTGGAAGAAGCAATGATTTAGATCACAAGGACAGCATTTGCATTTTCAAAACACCTTATGAAATGTACAGTGCACCATGTACTTGCACGATATATCGATTTTTTTTGGGGGGAATGAGGCAATACCGTTTATATTGAAACAGTAGTTTGATACGAGCACATCTGAAAAATAGCGGAGGACGCAGTGTGAGCTGCTGCAGTGAAAGTGTAGTACAATTTGTCCTAAACATGACAAGCTTATATTAAGGTCTTCAAAATAACTGGTAGGATATAGTTGACAAGTTTAAAGCATCTTGCTCTGACAGATACTGTTGCTGACTGACAGATAAATACTTGCGCTGTTTAATGCGTTTGAGATGTTTCCTCAGTGCTTAACTTACATTTTTACAGGTATATTCTTCATCTGTAAATGTTAGAAAGTCAAACAAATATGTCCATTTCACTGTCAGGAGAGGACGAGCCTTCTGCAAGTGAATCTCCGCTAAAATTCAAGCGCCAAACAGACGGAGCACAATAGAATAGTAGCGCAATAATTCTGACTAAAATATACATATTGCTCAAATATTTGTTGAAGACAATAAATGTGTAATATAATTAGTTTGTGCTTTTGTTTTCATTTTTAGTTTAGCCTTGGACTAAAGGTTTTTGCCTAAAACAAAAGCATTATTTTTGTTTTTAGATTGTAATGTTACAATGTTAGAATGTAATGTGATTTTAACCACCTTTTTTGCACATAATATATTGCATAGCCTACATTACATTCACTGTATTTGTTTCCATATCCTTCAATATCAACATTGTTTGTAGATATCATTAGGCGGGTTGTGAAATATTTTTTTTCTTAAAATACAGATTTTCTTTATCCAAATAGAAAACCGTAGAAAGTACAGAGATATATATTGTATATCGCCATTTAACCAAAAAAGACAGAGATATGATTTTTTGGCCATATCGCCCAGCCCTAACTTGCAGTCATCTTGATTCCACAATATGAAAATATGATTCTGAAATTCTATATAGTGTAGCCAGTGTGGTAAGGACTTTTACCTTGAGAGTCATATCATCAGAACACGACGCCAGCAGGTTGCCAGTCGGATCCCATTTGATTGCATTAACTTCATTCTGGAGACAGAGAAAAACAGTTTGATATTCATCCCTTTGGCAGACTGAAAGTGTAGGAAACAGCAGGATGAGCAGACAGTTCTTACTGTGTGTCCTTGGAATGTCTTAATGGGTCGGTCCTGGCCCAGTTTGCACACATGGATGCACATGTCTGTGCTACAGGAGGCAAACGTGTTGTTACTCTGCCAGTCTACGTCCAGAGCGGGTGCTGAAGTGAGAGGGAGAAAAGGCCACAGCATAAGAGCATTTTACACAACATTAGTATAATATTATGAAGAATAAAGTGGAATCTCTGTGAACCTGAATGAAACGGGAACTGCTGTTTGGCTTCCCCTGTGTGAGCATCCCAAATGATTGTTGTCTGAAGAAAAGGAGGAAATATTAACTCATCTGTGAAAGGGTAGACTAATATAAACTATTAACTAGGTTAATTATTCACTAGATACTTACATTTTCTGAAAAAAAAAATGTGGGTAGTGGATCTACAGAACTACAATGCTAGTGTCCTAGGTCAGGGATTCCCAAACTTTTTGGTCAGTCGAACCCCTATAATGTTTACATGAAATAACCCCCTAAGATTAAGTTAATATTTCAATAATTTTGCATGTTCATGGTTCTCTGATTTTGGTTTATTACCACAAGACATGCAGGTAAACAAAATATTTAATCAGATATTTTAGTAACCCCAGTTTGGGAAACCCTGTTCCAGATTTACTATCGTTTTAGGTGTCAGGGTGTTGCTATGCGGTATTGCAGTAGTTTGTAGCATGTTGCTATTGTTCTGAGTGCTTTCTTACTACACTTCACAGACTGTTGTTTCTTTCTCGTACCTTATCAACACCGGCGCTGAGGATAAAGTTTCCTTTTTTGTTCCATTTTAATGCGAAAATTGGACCTTTATGTTGCCCCAGGGTACTGGCCAGATTACCTGTGAATGAACACAGTACTGTCATGACAACTCTCAGAGTGTTTGGCATTATAATGGATATGACAATGTTGATATATTTGGTCTTGGCGGAATAGATCTGCTACGCTGCTGCTGCTGCTGCTGCTGCTGCAGAGAAAGTATAGGAATTTCTACTGCCAATACATACACAACACTCTGCGGTGGGCAAGAAAGACATGCTGCTGCTGTACAATATAGCGTACATGAATTACACTTAGCATATCTATACAGGTGGAGCTGGGGAAGGTGGAGGCTTTCTGAAAGCGCGCTGCACTGCTACAGCAAATGCAGATCAAGTATTTGAAGGTTGAGCAGCAAGCTTATTAGCTACTGAAACAGAAGGAACCAATCAGCTGCGCCCTATTCATGGGTTTCATCAGGTCCCTTTCCACGGGTGTATTAATCAAGCACAATGCAGTCTGCATTCATAATCTAGGTGCTTGATTTTATACACCTGTGGAAAGGGACCTGATGAAACCCATGAATAGGGAAGGATGTGATTGTAAGCAGATTGTGTTAAGGACCTATCAGCCTGCGCCACCTAGAGTTTCATGACAGAACTCTGTATTTATCAGACTGCTGAATAGACAGAGAGAAAAGCATATTGATACAGAAGGCAAATAACTTTGCTTACCATCTTTAGTCCATATTCTTGCAAAGCCATCATAGGAGCCTGTAGCTAATAGTGTACCTTCACTCTGAAAAACACAAGGTGAAAACGTTAGTCTTTCAATATACACTGAACAGAGAGAGCGTTGTCAGAGCTGAACTCACGTTCCAGTCTAACGATGTGACGTCTTTGTTGCTGGGCACATCTTGGCCTCCTTCCCGTATGCAGTGCCTCAGGACGAGCTGTGTAGAGCTACTACTGCTGTTCTCACTCAGATTCCAGATGCGTGCCGTTGAGTCTCCAGACCTGTGGAGAGCCAGAGTATTAAATAACTCTTTGACTTCCCTTTCATCTACAGATGCACCAATCACACTCGTTCTTTCCCAATAACGGATCTGTTGACAGTTTCTAATCTTGTTGTTTATATAATGTATTCCACACTGTTTGGAATGGATTGGTATTTAAAATATAAACTATAAACTGCTACTACAAATTACAATTTATGTTACTAGAGTGCCAAAGTAAACTTTTGGATACTTGTATAGCCTTTCTGGAGCTTAAAAGTGCAGGGTAACACTATGACTAACCCAGAGTATTGACACATTTGACAGATACCGATCCATTTAAAAAGGTCAGTATTAGCACCGTTACCAATCCAGGTACTGGATCAGTGCGTTCCTGTTGTGTACTCCGTAAGGATGAATGGATGAATGGATTCAGTGATGGAAAGAGACCGTATAACTGACCCAGAGGCGAGCAGGTCACTGACGGGGTTCCAGGCGCAGATGAAGACCTCCGACTCGTGACCTCTCAGGACCATGGCTTTATTCTGAGGGATCTCCACATCCACGTCCACCTCCATCATGTCTGCATGGTTATCTGCACATGATATCACATGACGTCTATCATTAAGAGGAAGGATGCAACAGCTCTTTGATTTACAGCCACAGTTTACTGAAAGCTAGAAAATTTGCACTAATATGTAACATTTTCAAAAAACAATCATTAAGAACAATGATAAACATGTAATGTGTTCCAGAATTATTCAGTGACTCACTCGGTAAGGCGTGAGCACCGTTCTCTTCTCCGTTTGCGGTGTTCTCTCCGTTTTTGGGGTTACCCTGCATGTTGGTGCTGGTTGCAGAGGGCGCTGCGGCGGCCTGTTGCTGGGCCAGTTTGTCTCGGTACGCCTGCTGCCGGGTCTGTACCACATCGGGCATCACCGCGTCAATCAATGACAGAGATTCAATTGGCCGCCCGTCGAACAGTGTGCCGTCCTGCGGACAGAAATCAACATGTCAGCCAGGCACTCATTTCACGTTAAAGGGATTGTGTGCATCAACCAATATCATTATCTGGGTGAACCTCACAGAAACATCTGCAGGGTGGACTTCAACCCAAATAAACAAATAAGTGCTGTCAGTTAAACGCGTTATTAACACTATTAACGCAAACCTATTTTAACGGCGTACATTTTTTTATTGTGAGATTAACGTTCTTTTTGGCCTAGCAAACTTTGTAACGACAACTAGTAACGTTAGAAAAACTACAACACCACACCAAATCTAGCTAGACCGGAAACAAAACAACAGGCACGCCGCACACACTTGATTGGGCTTGCGAGCCGGCCAAAAAGTAGTAGGCTAACGTTACGTTTTGAGTGGATGGCGAGCGCGAGACGCTGAAATGGATGCCAACAAGATTCTGAATGGAAAGTTTACTTTTAAAAAGTTGTCAAATGGTTCCATTGACAAGACCAAAGTGATCTGTGTGTTTTGTCGTTGTGAACTGAGCTATCATCGCAGCACGTCCAGTTTGAAATACCACTTGATGGCCAAGCACACAGCTGATGCGAATTCTCTGATGCGATTATTTGCTCCAAGAGAGAATGTTAGTGTGAAATTGAACACTACAGTATATGCCAATGTTTTAAAAAAAAAAAAAAAAAACACTTGCACAAAGCAAGCCGATCCACTTTTCCATGTTGATACAATGAGAAAAAATAATGGGACAAAAAGAAGTCAAGGGACATTTAGAATAGATAAAAATGTGCGATTAATTGCGAGTTAACTATGAAATTAATGCGATTAATCGCGATTAAATATTTTAATCGTTTGACAGCACTAAAAGAAATAAAATAAGAAATTATAATTTTACATTATTAAACTGAAACCTATTTTTAGAACCACCGGAATATATATATATATATATATGCATTTATCAGTATACAATTTACGTCAAAGATAAGCTCTGGACAGTTTTACTCACAATGGATTAATCTAACAGCCTATCAGACAGCAGAAATAAACGTGACAACAGCCAGTCAGTGCATGTTGCTAATAAGTGATGAAAATCACAGAATTTAAGGTAACTTAAAATGTTGCTAATCTGTTAAATTAAATTATAAACAAACAAGTTTACATTCATTCTCAAGGTCTAACAAATATGTGGAAAACATTTCCTTCCCCACTTATGGTAAATGAGTATCGTGACAAATATTGATATCATATGATATGGAAAAAAATATTTGGATAATATTTTTGGCTCAGCCCTAGTGTGTGGGCCTTTTTGAAGTGTTTCCCTATATAGCCTATAACAAATGTATAATTTTTGTAAGATTCACTAATCTGCATAATAAATGTAAATCTTAAATATGCAAATGTGATTGTTAATTTTTTTAAAAGCTCCATGATTGATCTGTAATTGAAGCTGTGATATCACCTCATTGATGCTGACTTCAGCCTCCACGTACTGCAGGCCCTTCTGGATGATGGAGATCAGGGCAGCAGGGGGCACTAGGGCGCCGTTGATGTTAGACTGACTGATGTGGCTCTCAATGCCGAATGTGAAGGCCGAGTGGGAAAACCCTGCCAGAGGGAATGATAAACACTTCAGTGTGACGCTTGCTGGATTAACTTTCTCTCCAGCGGAGGGTATCATGTGCACTGCCTTAAACAACGGCCTGACTGTGAACAGTCCTAGTGTTCTACTATAATCATTGCTGATAACAGCTTGTGTCCCAAAACTCAAAAGTTATCACATTCTTATGTTTACTTGACAGATACGCAAGTGATCTGCAATAAAGAGTAAAAGGAATAGTTCACTAGCATATGAAAAATATATGAATGCTGAGGGTTTTTTCCCCACTTAATACACAAGTAGATATTATATGAAAAAAATGTTTATGCAATTAATGCCATAAATGAGCTGTCATGTGGATTTAAGAGATGGGGACTGTTTCGATTAATACTTTGTGATATTTTGGTCCTTTTTGGATCTATTAACAGTCTCCTGGTCATTATTAACTGCCATGATGGCAAGAGCTGTATGAGTTTGTATGTTTAAATACAATTTTGGGATGTTTCGTTTAAGCAGCACTTACCTGACTCCTGCAGGTATCTATACACCAGGAAGTTGACCTCATCGCTGCTAATACTCATCTTCACACCTGCTTACACCATGAGGTCAGCACACAGGACACAAGCCTGAGAGAGAAAGGACAAAAACAACATCAGAAAGCCATCTCACAGAATGACACTAAAAATGACAACAGAAGAGGTATGAAGAGGCAGCCAGGCTTTCTGCCTTCCACTCAAGAGTGTATAGAAAAACCCCTCTTTTACAGTGAAATAAGGGGGTAAAAGCTCTCTTTGTCAGCAGGAACATGAGTGTGTACTATGCTGCCAGAGGTTACCAAGGGCTCCACAGTCCTGCATGACTGAATAACAAGTTGTAGTACCTAAAGTAGCCATTACACTGTGGGGGCGCTGCTGCACTAAACCTGCAGAGCAATAAAAACATCTGCCACTGAAAATGTTTACATGAGGGCTACTACAAAATACCTTTGTTTACTTGAGTTTGACACTTGGATTCATTGTGACTGGCATTACAGAGCTGTCAAGAGGTCAGTTTACACTGACAGATGTGTTTAATTTTGTAGCACAAGAACATTTACTTGAAATTAAACCTGACCTAGATTTGACACTCTGAAAATGTTGGTCCTTACACAGTTAAATTGTTCACTTTATTGTGATTTAAAGCAAAAAAAAAAAAAAAACACCAGCACATTTGATTCTCAAGGACACTGCTAAACTTGCTAAATCATGTACAATTTTGGGTGGTTTATTCAAATAATACGCTCTACATTTAAGCCTCAATTTCAAAATGTCCGCTCAGCATTGGACCTCCTCCAGAAAAGAGCATCACTAAGCACAAACATTTTCAGTTTCACACCGAAACGCTGCGTAACCACAAGCTAATTCTGAAAAGTGACCCATTTCCTCACGACCTCTGCGTCCGTCATTCCATATCACATCCTCATTTATACAGAGAAGTGAAGTGGAAAGTGTTTCCCCGTCGCTCTCCGTTTGCAGTTATAGGATGTGGTTTGTTTGCAAGAGGGATGGTTTTCGTCTCCTCAGGGTTTTTGCTTGTGATCATTTTTGAGCAATGAGGTTTTTGTTCTATTTCTAGACGGTCCCGTCATGTGATGTAACACCTACCTGTTCTCTTCTTAACCAACTACAGCTTGTTTTGGAGACATTTGGCCTGCTGATGAACGCTTAATTAGCTGGCTGAACTTCTCAGAGTCGCCTGCCTTGCGTTCGTCTCATAAATGATGCAAAAGTATGCAAATAGGAGCATCATCAAAAGCCAGTGTGTCAAAGCCAATCAGATAACAGAGATACTGCAGCATCCAATCAAATCAGGCCAATCGGTGCCACCGAATCGATGCTTTTTATCTCACAGCATAGCCAAATTAAATCCCTGCAACAGTGCAGAGTGCTCATCTATATAATCGAGCAGCCGCGTCGATACCAAGGAGGACCGCTACCTTTCAATAAATCAGGCATTTGAACTCCAGGCATTTACAGTCCGCAACATTAGTTCAAGTAAAGAAACCACAGGTGGGGAAATTCCCTCATAGACGTGACACAGAAAGAGCTTTTATTGAAACGGGTCACAGCAAACAGGGATCTCTCCATGAGATAAACCGCCATCTGCGCCTCGTAAAGCGCCCTCAGGAATGCAAATATCATGATATGTCCTCTGCCTTGGACAACATTTTGGTGTGCTGGAGGATGCTTAGTGTGTAGAGTAATCTTCATTGTATAATCAAAGGCGGTGTGTGTTGCGTAACAGTGGAGCGCCAGCACTCAGGGTGAGGGAGTTTGTACAGTGTTATTCAAGGCTGAGGGGGAAGTCTGAGAGGAAACACTATTTAACTGGTTTGGGTGAAAGGTGTAACAGACGGCTATCGCTTTACAGACTGATAACAGGCCACTTTATAGCAATAAAGTCAAAGAAGGCCACGCACAGGGGAATTTACAAATCGAAAACGGTTATCAAGTCATTTTCCTGCTGCTCTTTAAGTGGCAAATAAGAGAATCTATAACAAAGAAATTAATAATAAAAAGTACACAGTATAAGTTTGTTTTTTTTAAATGCTGAATCTTTAAAAAGTCTATTTAATGACTGGAAATGTCATGTCAAAAATCTATCAAGTCTAAAAATGTCATGTAGTGTAGCCAAGTAAAAATATTTTCGACACATCTTTATTATTTTCTAAAAGTTTTTTAATATATTTTTCAAGATATTATGATTTATTCATTAATAGATTTAGCAACCATTTAATTAAAGTCATTTAATTAAATATAAACATTATAATTAACAATAATATTTTTAAATATATATATTTAATGACTCTTAAAACATCATGTTAGTTAAAAAAACGTAGTAAAAAAAAAAGTGCGCAACCATCTTATTTACAAAAACCATTTTTTATTTTTTATTTGTCAAGATGAAATTATTAATTCACAAATATTAACATACATAAAGTCCCCGTGAACCTGAAGTTGCAATCGACTTCAGTGTTGTGACGTATTTCCAAGTGAAACGGAATTTTGAATAGATGGAGGGGTTTTATTTTAGCGCACCTCCTCTCCATCCCCCGCTCATAGCAGACTGACGGTTAAGAACATTCCCAAGCCGTCAAACTGACGTCACGTTGTTTCTGTGTATTAACTTGCACGGACTAAATGTTCACCACAAGACTAGTAATGTAGTAAATAGTAAAGTAAATAGTTACAAAGTAAATAGTAGGGCTTCCCCCTAATAGACGTCTAACTGTAGTCCACTAGAAATGGCTTCTTAGAAGAGAAAATTGTATTAGTCAGTTAGATGCAGAAAAAAAACTCCACAGGAAGTGGCGAAATCACACAGGCTGTAACGGACAGATCATTAACGGCAGGAAATCCAAACATTCGCCCATCATTCATCGACCTCGAATATGGCTTGTCACTTGAAACATGCAAGTAGTAGCAACTTTACAAGTCCGCTCACTCTAATGCTAACCTAGATAAATGTTCTCTATTATTAGGCGCATATCTGTGTTTGTCTGGAGAGCGCGATTACTGCATTTAACTTAAAATACTGTCATTTTTGGTCATACAGATTAGAGTAATGCAAACTAAAGGGCTTTTCCTAATGTCTGCTTTTGATGAACACATAAAAAAAAAAGGAAAATAAATATTCTCAGATTATGTAATCCATATGAAATGCATATAAGCATGTCCACTATTGCACAGATGATGAGTCAGCATCGTCGACTTAATAATCTGCAGCCGAAAACACAAAAAACATTACCAATAAATTAGTAAAAGGTTTAAACAGTCTCCTCCTGTTTTTTTTTTTGTTGTTGTTTTTTTTCACAACACACTCATAATCATTATGTTTTCCTGTGCGCTGTGGCAAGCTTTATGCGTGGGTTTGGGCGCTGATTAGGCTATGAATTTTATATAGGCAATTAAAGGCTCTTTATTATGATTTATGGCTTATTAATTTAAATGCTCGATTAGTTGACTAATCGCTTAAATGAACGACTACTAGTCGACTACAAAAATCTTTAGTCGAGAGCAGTCCGGTACATAGGGTACAATTTTGGTTTCATGACGACTTTAATATGTCAGGCTAATGATGCAAACAGCAATATTTTGAAAGCAGCACAGAGCCACAGTTTTTACACTCTTCTGTAAATCAACATGCAGATGGCTTACTTACAGTCGTCTCATTGAACCAGGAGGAGAAAGTGTTTTAGCACTGAAAATCTACACACTGTAAACTACAGAAGAGGCTGATTACACCTTTCGGTGTGTGTGTGTGTATGTGTGTGTGTGTTTGGCAGTGGTACGTTGGGCTTTTCACACGACTCCCTTGACAACAGTGAACTTGATCCTCTCAAACCTCTTAGGGCCTCAGGGAACAATGCGAAGCCTGGAGAGTTGTGTTCTTGTGTAACACTGACTGCAAAGAGTGTCTTGAGGAATTTGCGTCCAATGGTCAGTGTTCATCTTCCACCAATTAAGCACAAAGGAAAATATCCCAAAAGCCTAAGCATTAAAAATCTGTCTCAAAAGTGTCATGTTTGACCTGTTTTTTAAGCAATATTACAGAGATAAAGAGCTTGGTGGAGTGTAATGTAAATCATTACTCTTAAAATTCAGTCACAATCACAGCATATTGGAAGGACCAAGAGATAGTCTTGCCCCAAACTCCTGTTAATTCTTGAGCCAATGTTGCGATGTCAAACATTGGATCTAAAAAAAATCATTCTAAAATGTCAGCATTTGATACCAAAAATATTAATATTAACCATCTCCATATGCTATATCCACCACCAATATGCTAAAATATTAACACTTTTAACTGTTACATATACACGTTGTTATTATTATTATTATTATTATTAATGTTTATATTTAATAATTAAATACATTAATATTATAGCATACTGGTTGCTAAAATTGATACTGGGTATTAATGTTATTGGTTAACAAAATATTAAAAATGATAATAAATTATATTTATTAAATGTTATGTACCATTAACGTATTGTATGTCAATAAGGTAAACATTGTTTCACATTTTATGTAATTTTCGCAAAAAATTTATTAAAATGATTGTGAAATAGTTAAACACCAATATAAATATTAAATATTATAGATGTGAACATTAAACATGTAACCAAGTATTGTAGAGGGCAAACATTGCTTCACATTTACAGAGCAATTTTCAAAATTCAAATGCACACCTAGGTTCACAATATAACCATTTACATTTTTATACAAATTTTCTAGCCTTGTTATTGTCAAAAATGGCATCTACGCTATCGACTACAGTCTTCCCCTCAAATGTGAAGGTAACAGAAGAGCTCGGAAGCAGACGTGCTACCGCCACCTCACATCCAGACAATTGTGCCATTTTTCTTCCTCTTTTCAAGGCAATTATGTCAACACCATTTTCACCAGACGCTTTTGGAGAAATCAGCATATGGCTCACATCCCTCCGTCAGCATTGAACAATCAGGTCGAGTTCAAAGGCAAAGCAACCCAATCAGTCCGGCAGGAACAATGACCGTTGCCACACGCTAGTGAATGCTGTCACAAGACATTAAGACAGATGCTGGCCTAAACTGCTTGTGATGCAACCAACTCTCTGAAGGGCGGGAAATCAAATCAACTTGGACCAGGGAGATTAACGCGTCCCCTCACCTGACCTACTTTGAGATCTGGATCCATCAGTGTCTGTGTGAACATGGTGGGGTGGGGGAAATATGACACACCATAAATGGATCTCTTCCTCTTTTGTGTGAAGTGTCTTAGAAGTAGGTCAATGGATCCCACTTGCTGTGGTCAAACAAGTACACATCCACCGCAGGCCTCATAGAGCGTTCTGTTAAGGATCTTTTAACCGCTGTCCTGCAAATGACATTGGTCTGCCATTGTGGATCCTTCAGTTACAGTTACAACGCCACAGTGTTTACACTCTTCAGCCTATGGATGGCTTGCATCTAGTTATCTCTGCACATTAAACTGGGAAAGGAGAATGTATTTTAGCTTCCAGTCCACCTCCTGTAAAGTGAATAACCACTGGCACTGTGGGATTGTTAAACTTTCTTGTTTCAGTTCCAATAAAGCTGGATCAAAGTCATTCTGCAACTTCTCTGAAAGGACTAAAGACTGCACATTTCCAACACTGTTTAAGTAGAAGCATCTGTGAAAGATGACTCTCGTTTACAAGCAACAAAAAACAAGGCAAGTGCTGATTGACAGCTGTCAACAGTCATATTTCATCCATCAAAATTGGTTTTCAGTTTTCTCATCCAATTTTCTCATCCAAAATGAAGTTTGAATAATGTAGGTATGAATAGGGAGTGTAGAATAAGGTTAAATAATGGCATTTAAATGCATACATGCAGCTTGCATCTTTACTTAAAATTGTATCTTTTTACGCCATCTATTTTATTAACAAGAATTTGAAATACTCCAAGGATTCATAGACACTGTTAAATCTAAAGCACACGCCACATGGCAACTTTTGAAAACAGTAAAGTTTGTGAGTGAAAGGACATTTCAGGGAAGGTTATCAGCACATGCTGTCACTTTTCAGTCTGAGGCGGATGTTCACAGCATTTTTGTAATGAAATGTTGACTATCATATCAATGATTTTATCTTTGGCGCACAGGTGGGAGTCGCTCGGAAAGGAGGCGACCTGCTGCTCCAAACCAGGACTTGACAGAGGGCAACAAGAATGGGTAATATGAGGACAAGACCTAAACTGCCTGGATTGCTGGAGGACCATGGGCTTTGCGTAATGTTTTTGCCCTCCTCTGAGAACTCTGTTTAGCATGTCATTTTAAAAGACAACAATGTGACTTGTGTTTATAGAAAAAAAGAAAGCATTTAAAAGGAAATGTGTTACAAATGATACCAGCTCCTTTCTAGAATTGATTAAACCTGAAAAAATTAAAGAGAGAATAATTATCTATAATAATTATCTATAATTCTGTTGCCTATTAGCATACCTACACGTACGCACACTGTGACTATCAATTATTGTAAATCTACGGTCACTGACAAGCATGTTGTTTTTGAATCTGTGTGAAAAACAATGTTCCCAACCTGTAACTGAATGATCCCGAGGGCTAATTTCATGTGCTGAAGCACAGACACACACGTGCTGAGGATGTTTAATCAACTCATTTGCCTCTGTTAATGAGTGACACTAAATATGGCCTGATTGCCTGCAGATACAGAGGTAAACTATGAGTAAGCCAGATAAAGCCTATACAGCATTCCTTTGAATCACTAAATTCAACACCATGTTGGACCAAAGGTGAGGCATTAATGTGCATGTTAAAGGACAAATGTGTAATGAGCTAAGTGAAAAGAGGAACGCAACGCAGAACCTCAAGGGAGCATCTCACAAAACCTGTCCAGAAAATGTGCTTAATACGGATATAAATGCATGTCACAAAAAGGAAAAAACTTCATTTTCTTTATGCATTACACGAATATTCAAAAGTCGGGGTCTGTAAGATGTTTTTTTTTTGTTTTTTTTCATGTTTCCCAACAAACTCTCTTATGCTCACCAAGGCTACGTTTATTTGATCAAAACACAGTAAAAACATATTACAAATAGAGATGCACCGATCGACCGGCCAGGGACCGGAATCGGACGATTTTCCACATGATCGGCCAAACCGGTAACCGGACAGTCTTTCTGATTCTGAGCCGGTACACTTTGTTGCTAGCGACACAGGCAATAATGTCAGCTGCGCGTTCTCACTCTCTGACACACACCCGTCTCCTCTCACTCACGCCTCATTCACTCCTGTTAAAAAGTGCTTTTATTATTCACAACTGATCTATATAAATGGATCACACAAGCCGCCTCTCAGTCTCAAGCAGCTTATGAGTTGCAAGCACCAAAATGAGTGTCTTGCTGCACTTAAACGGTCAATGCACACAAAATGTCAAAATGCCCATCTTGGCGAGTTAAATACAGTCAGTTTTGCAACCCAATTAGTTGAGAAACATAACGCGCAATGTGTAACAGAATACTGGATCCGTGCATAAACTCTTAAAGTGACAGAAGTCTAATATTCCTGCTGCTGTCTGTCATGTTATTCAAAGTCACTTCGTTGATATTCGATCTGTCCGTGTAAAAACAGAACTGACTGTAATGTGTACCATGACTGATTTTGAATGCAAAAGTCCCGCTGATCTCATTGATTTCGTTCAAAAATCTGTGTGAGAGCATGGGTCAGCTGTACACATGGTCATGTGGCGACTGTCGCTGTGTCCACTGCTTCTGTCGAGCAGACACTCTCAGCCCTAAAGCAAATTAAAACTTATGCCAGAAATACGACGGGACAGACTCGACTTTCAGCATTAGCCTCGACTGAAACGCACAGATAACCTGTGCAACCAAGTAATTGAAGTCTTTTTGAGGAAAGAAATTAGGATGGATTTCGTGTAAAAAATAATCAGTAGTTTTGGTGTGTATAATAGTTTTTTTTGCCCCCGTTTTTTCCGTGGTGAATATGATTTTCTTCTTAATTTTTCTTGTAAATGTATGATCAAAACTTCTCTTTTTTCAAACATTCACACTATTGTAAAGTCTGACGAGGCTCCGTTTCTGAACTTGTAATCGGAACGCAAGAACAACTGAACACTAACACACAAGCCGAACTCACTCGCTCGTTTCTCTCTGCCCGGCCTTTTCTGAACTCACCGCATAAACCTTATAACGGTGCAAAATAAAAACAGCAATTTCACAACAATTATAGAGAGTCTGTGCGCTGCTACATTATTAAAAGTAATTAATTCAGGTAGGACACCACTGAAGGCCTAGGTATGAAATGCACGGCCAGCCACTGCTATATACCCACCTGAAAAACGTAGTCAGGTTTATTTCATATCTCTCTCTTTATTCTATTGCATTTATTTGTGCTGTTGTTTGAAATTATTTTATTTTATTCGTTTTTTTTTGTTTGTTTGTTTTTTTTACTTGAAAATAAAATGTTGCATTGAAGAAAAGAAGATTTTTGTTTGCATATGCTGTCAATTATAGTTCTTTGAAAGAAAATCAGAATCTGCAAAACTGGTTATCGGCAAAACCTACAAAAAATTACTCCAGTCTTCAGTGTCACATGATCCTTCAGAAATCATTCTAATATGCTGATATGGAGCTGAAGAAACCTTTCTTTAACACTTTACAACAAGGTCCATTATTTAACATTAGTTCATGCATTAACTAACAATGAGAAATATATTTGTTACAGTATTTATTTATCTTTGTTAATGTTTATTAAAATAACTGTTCATAGTTCATGTTGTCATGTTAGCTCAGATCCATTAAATGTTATTAACAGATACAACTTTTGATTTCAAAAATATATTAGTAAATGTTGAAATGAACATTAACCAAAATTTTAAAATGCTTTAGAAGTATTTTCACAAGTATGTTTACTAATGATAACAAATTAAGCCTTATTGTAAAGTGTTACCAAAATGTCTTTTATATATATATATACATATATATATACATATATATATACATACATATATATATATATATATATATATATATATATATATATATAAACTCTCACACACTTATCCTTTTGATATTGGGGTGACTTACGAGCTGGATGTGGGTTTTTGGTGTTTTTTTGGTGTGTGTGTGTGAGAGAGAATCACATAGTTACCTACAGAGATCCAGAAAACCAGTATGTGACAAACCGCAGTGGATAGAGAGTGATAACTGACCGAGTTTAAAAAATGACTGTCATCAACACTGGAGCTCAGAGAAAGCCAATAATCAATACCAGATTCGTTTAACCACCCCTGGTCAGATGCAAGAGTTATTCATCTGCATGTGAACCGAGTGCACTGACAGTGTTTCCAGGAACTCTATACCGCAACTCAGACAGCAGAAATGAATAATGAGTAACATATTCAAGGTCTGTGGAGACCTGGTTAACAGGGAGGGGGTTGTTATCTACAATGTTAGGGGAACTATAGAGGAATCTCCCCTTTGACCGGATTCTGCTGTTGGTGTGTGTTTATACACATGTAGAATCTTCGCATGGGCTGTTTCTGGTGAATGTGGGACAGGCACTGCCTAAAGGTCTGCTGGAACATGATCTGGCTGGAACAGTTCCGAAGGGTTACATCATATCACCACCTGCCAAAATCACTTACTATAGCCAGAGTGCCAGTACACACAGACTCATTCATTATTCTGATTTGAGTGCATTAGCATTAGTGATTACGATAAGAAGCTTTTGTTAGTTCTCAAATCGCAACAAAGGCAACTTGGGATAAAATTGTCACCTTTGGCCCATTATAAAAAGCAGATTGTTTCATTTATAAATTAAATCCAAGGAACCATCTAAGTTTATGATCTACTGACAGTCTTGCGCATAAGACAATAGTTGCCTTCACATAAACGCTACTACAATGTGTAGTTATTAGTGGGAAACGTGGCTTTCTGGATCTGTGGTGTATCGGTCAATGAGTCATGATAGGAACCAACTGGTATCGGTTATAATTAAGTTTTTTATAGAGTAATTTTTTATAATTAAGACTATGACAACACATAACTCATACAAATTGATGAAGAATAGCAGTATGTGAAAATAAAATAAAAAATGTATTTGGCATTCAAAGAGTGCTGATAATTAGTAAGATAGCATCTGAGTGCTTTGCTACAAGCAATACTTGATCCTGCTTCCGATTTTTTTAGAACCATTTTTGATGATGAAAGGGGAAAAATTCAACTTCTAATCCTTTTCTAAGCAAAGTGAGGAACACTTTGTCAGGAAATTAAGAAGAGAATAAAGAATATTAAATTGCTTAATACATTTTTGATTGATTGATTGACTGGAGAAATGAATAGGCTACTTTTATTTAGGAAGGAAGCATTCAATTGTTCACAAGTGACAATAAGAACTTACAAAAGATTTCCATTTCAAATAGTAGCTGTTCTTTTAAGGGTGCGACTCGAGATTCACGAATAAAACGTTTTCGATTTGTTTCAATAATGATTTTTGGAAATTCGGATCAATTAAATTTGAGACTGTTCAGAGTATGATTCAATTTGATTGATTTGATACTGCATTTTTAAAGTGCATTCATAGGATTATTCAAATGGATTTGTAATCGATGCATCAAGAAAACTAGTGAATCATTACACCCCTATGTTCTTTTAAACTTTCTATTTAATCAAAGATTGCTAAAACAAACTGATGAACAGTAGTGTATATAGTGTTTGTTAAATCTGAAGTCTAGTTTGACTGTCCATCCATTTGCTAGTATAACGCTTTGATTTGAATTTTACATTCACACAGAGCCAGGATTCTCACTAAACTGCGTTGATCATTGTTGAGGAAGTTACAAGGTGCAAAAAAACCTAGAATAGTAGTAGAGAACAGTTTGTTCTGAATGTTCCTGCTCAAAAACAGTCTCTGAAACACCTGTAACTTTTTCCATGTCCTTTTAAAAAACAGAGTGCAGCTAAAAAAGTTTTTCCATTTTCCTTAAGGAGAAAAAAAGCCATCTTAGCACCAATATGCATTTATACTCACCACACTATCAGCTCTATTTCAGCAAGGCAAACGCTTTTTAAGGATCCAACCCAAGTGTTTCAGCACCTGCAATAACATTACAGAAAAGGTTGAATGAAGCAGAATTTGTCAAGCATCTGGACTTCACCTGCAATGTACGCTTCAATTAAACCAACCTGTCTGAGGTCAATGAAAGCATGTTTGTGGACTTTGCAGCAACTGCTAGTTTAGATGGATCTTTCCCAATTTTTCTGCTGGGAGACTCTCTGTCTCTCTATTGTTTTCTCATCTCTCCAGGGTAAGGTAACAGCCTGAATGAGTGTGTCTATTGACTTTCTTAAAATGTCCAATAAATCTCAATGTCTCCCTGTAATTTTCTTTTGTGATGAAAAACGTACATTTTTCAAGACAAAAATACCAGAAGGAATGTCTTCCTTGGAAATGAACCGTCCACACTCTGCCTTTGATATTTAGACAACAGGCTAAAAGCTCATGTCGACTGACTTTAAAACAGGTGTATATCACAAATTAGGGCTGGGCGATATGGCCCAAAAAAAAAAAAATCACGATTTTTTTTTTTATATCAGTCGATATCGATAATTATCACGATAAAAGTCAAATCTTTATTTCTTTCAAGTTTAAAGGCAGATTTTTGCTCCTAAGTGAAAGTTGTAGAAACCAGAGCGTTAACTGTGGTTTTAAACTACTCTTTATTGTAAGAACATATCATGACAAACACTTGCCAAACAGGAGAACATTTCACAAATCTGAGGTAGAACATTCAAACATTTGTCATTTTTCCTTAACAAAATTAATATATTTATTGGATAATTTCTTAGTTTCTGCATGTGCAAATTTTTTTTTGGGTAAAAAAAAATTTCTGACTGTTTGAGTTTTATTAATCTTAACCATTGGTCATCCAGTTTCATGCATTTAGATCATGACAACCACAGATGAAACCAGGCATACCCTGTAGCACCTCACTATCATGGCAAAATGTAATTTTATGGTTTCTATGGTATTTGTATGAAAAACAGTAGCCTAAATACATTATTAAATACTGTAAAATATATTATTAATAATATAATACAATTCAATATGTATATCCCACATTTCATGGTGCAGTTAATATTACTAGGCTAACATAACTAGCAACTTATTTCACAAATTAGTATTTTTCCGTAAATCCATGGTAAATGATGGGAATTTGTAGACGGAAAAGCCTTCTGACTGTATCGTTGCGCACAGTGTTTCTCCTGTTTGTCAGCTCTGTTTCATCTGCTTTTAAACTGGTTTAAATCACGGAGACATCGAGTTCTTCGCTGAATTCAAGCGCTTCTCACTGGATTTCGTGACCGAAACCGATCAGAGTAAATGCATCTGCTCTAGTGAGCTCGCGCTGCGCTGCCGTTTGGACTTTGAGCCGAGCGGATAAATGGTCCGTGTGGCGCGCGGTTCAAATGAGTTTAGTTCCGCTTTTGGCGCATAAACATTATCGAACATTTATCGACTTCTTGATATCGTTTTATCAAGAAAAATTATATCGCGATAATTATCGTTATCGTTTTATCGCCTATCACAAATGTATGTGTAACTGTCAGCATTACTATGTAGATGAATATTTTTGCAGCCACCAAAATGAATGTTTGTGCCTTTAATTGAGCTTTTTAGCCAATTGAGTGTGTGAACACAATGTCCAATCTGATTTAAGTTAGTCCGAATCTGCTCAAAACGGCAGAGTTTTTGTTCAGTGCGAGTTCTTCGTGCTCACAAATCCTTTCATTATAACCAACAAAGTACAAACACAATGTCAATAAGAGATGAATTGCACAGTAAAGCAGCTTCATTGATTATAACAGAAGTTTATGCAAGAGTGCAGCTTTGTGTACCTCACATTGTAACTGACAGCTCCAGTAATTATAAGGGCAGCGATCTTTGCTCGCTTTCTGTTTGTAATATATATATTTCATGCTGCTAACTGCACATTGCAAAGTTTCTGAATTGACAACCGTATTTAAATGCGCAACTGAATCCAACTGACTGTGATAACAATAGCAATGGACAGAAAACAAAACAATTTCATACTGTATGTAAAACGATCTGTGAATTAAGTCTTGGAGTGTAAATGCAAAATAATATACCTGTCACTTTTTTATGTCAATTTACTTTGTTGTTCAGTTTAATACGAACTCTTCAAATCAGTCACTCAGTGTTAAGTGATTTATTAAAAAAAAATTTGCCAATTAATAGTATTAGTTTATATTACAATGTTTATTTATTGTAACATATTACAATGTTTATTTGCATTTATTTTGGATTTATTGTCAGTACTGGGCTCGCAGTTCACATGAGTAGGGAACTGTGTGTGTGTGAATGACTGTGTTCATCCGCCACCACTAAAGAACATTTTTGACCCAGAAAAAACCCTGATATACATTTTAAACTTTTAAGGTAAGTGCCTACCTAAGCCTACAACAAAGAGGTGAAACAGGTTCCACCACTGTCGGGTTGAAATAAAAAACCATTGTTTTGCCCTACATTGCTTTTGACTTTCAACCTACATTCATCATTGTTTAGACTGACACACACACACACATACATATATATATATATATTACTAATTTGCATCAGAAGAAAAAAAATCACATTCCCAATTATAAAAGGACTAAGATATAAACCTTAAGGTAAACTGAAATTGTTTATTGCCTTGTCAAATGGTTTTGCCAAGAGAATAAACAAATTATAAGCATGCACTTTTTAGCACTTTGAGCATTTATACAAAGGTCCATTTCATCATCAAGAAAACTCGCCGACACCTCACCAAAACATGGTGTCTGAAATATGACTGAAAACTTGCCCTGCCACATACCCACAGCTAAATCAGGCCTAAAAGTAAAAAAAAAAAAAAAATCCAGGGCAGTTTTCCCAGGTGCAGATTATGCCTGTGTCTGGAATTAATTTCTGCATTCATGAATCACCATCTTGGGCTCACCCTGAGTGTGCTGTAACTTTTCAAGGGCACATGTGTTAGTTTCCACAGCCAAGCAATGAAACGCATGTATTGACATGGCTGTTAAGTTACAGCTATTGGCGGGTTTCAGTGGTCTCTTGTCTACGAAGTTTAAGCTTGAACAGAGATGGGTGGAAACTACTTCCTTCGGGCAGCCTGCTCCCAGTCCATGTCTCGTGGGTTTGTGAGACTTCTTTGTGCTGTTGCACCTGCTGCGTCTATCTGTTTTCCAGAGCAGCCTACATTCCAATTAGCTCAGATTATTGGCATGCGCTTGCTAAGCAAAGTAGCAGGTGTCGTTACAGTGTTAGGCCAAAGAACGCCTGATCTGAGAGAAAAGGGACGGCCAAAATGTGTTAAAAACCAACTCGGGAATTAATTCAGTTAGTAATCGGTTCGATTACATTGCCAATTCAAATAAAATGTGAAAATGTTTGTGGAAAATCCAATTCATTGGAAACATTTACATAACTCATTCTGAGCAATCGATACATTAACTACCACATAATACTTACACAGTTTTAAAATGTATACAGCCTGTTGCATTAGGACCGAAACATGCACTACAGCAAGCTCAATTTACCACGTTGTTATTAAATGTGTCAGACTGCAATTAATAACAGAACTCAAGCATGTTGCATTCTCAGAGTCGCTATAAGTGCTATAGCAGACATTAGTGTAATTAGGGTTGTACAGAGTAGTATCGCAATGCCCAAGCCTCAATATACTGCATTAAGTCCAATGCAGAGATGAAGTGCAACAGAATGAAACAAGGTGGGAATTCAAATAACTCCTTTTCATTTTACAGCATCTTAAATAGGGCTGCACGATTAATCGCAATTAATCGCAAAGTAACTACTAAAAATATCCATCTGATGCATCTCTATTCAAAAATAGTAATAGTGCTTGTGGAAAATAAAAGTGAAAGAACTTCCCGTGATGAGTGTGATGGGCTTCAGAGAGGTTTGAGATCATTTGTAATTGTAAAACTCACACTCATTATTGAAAATTTGCTATTGAAGTAAACTTTATATTTTAGCTTTACAAAGCAATGCTGTGTAATTATGGAAGCTTGTTTCCGCCACGGAATAAAAACATTTAAAAAATAATTACGACCTTTTATCTCACAGTTCTGACTTTTTTCCCCTCACAAGTGCAGCTTACATCTTGCAATTCAGACTTTTATCTCACAAAGTCAGAATTGCAGGATATAAACACAATTCTGAGAGAAAAAAGTCAGAATTATGAGATATAAACTCGCAATTACCTTATAATTATTATTATTCAGAGAAATTATTTTTTTTCACTTAATTATTCCCAAAATTCATATTATATTCCAATTCTAAAGACATTATTCAAAATACTAGCAAACACCAGATTTTTTAAATCAATAGTCCACAAGAGTTCCTAATTATTTAATTACAAAACAAATTAAAACACAAAACACGCATGAAATGCATTCAGAACTACACTATATCTGTAAAATAATAATTCAGTGTAGTTGTAGTAATAATAAATATTTGTGCAAACTATAAATAATGAATACAACAGGAAAGTAATATGCATGATACATTCACACAATTAATTCAGGTTTTGTGATACTTTAGCTGTTATAGTACCGTGAGACACCAAAAAGGAATCGTGACAACGCTACTACTCACACTACAGTCAGTTTTCTCTTTCAGGTCAACTATTGTCAGAGCAGATAATGCCAATAGCATTATTGAAAACAACAGGTTACTATCAATGACAGTTAGAGAGAAGATTATAATAGGTTATCATGCAAACTGTGGGATTAACTTGGTAACATTATGTCGTGGTGTTGAATCACCTTTTAGTGGAACAAATCACCGTGGCAACTTGTATTCTCGGGTTTAGCTCAGGTGAACAATTATTCTCTCATTCTAAGCCTTTAAGCCGAGACCTTTGTTTAAACCAACAATACCGCGTCCAATACTTTACCGAACACACCAGAGTGCAATCTTCAACCGACAGACCCTTAATATCAACATCTGCTTTCTACTGATAACTTTAATCAATACACACTAGTAGCCTTTTCGTTTGTTTTTATCTAGTGAACGGAAACAGGTTGTTGTTTGCGGTACAGTGGTAAGCAGGGGACCTAGATTCACACTGAGAATGTGCGAAAAGAAAACACCCTTTCTTCAGAAAGTCTGCCAACGAAATTGAAACTTCATATACTTGAGCACACGAAACATTTTGGCCAATCTTCACAATACTACCTAGCTAAAAGGAAACAGATGTCACGGTTTCCTTTCAGAGAGCAGTTAGTTAGTTTACTCCTACACACAGTGACAGTTCAGTGGAGTATGGAAGGCTGTTTCCTAAAGAAAGATGGAGGCTCCGACAGACTCTTCCCCTCCCCCATCAGTCACAATAAGGTAATGAGGGGGGTGTTCGTTAACAACTGTTGATGCACCTGCTAGATAAGCCAAACACCTTCTCTATTGTTTGGAGGATCTTACATCAGACAGGAAGCAGGCGGATAAAAAAGGCAGTAATCAAGTGTGATTTAGATCGAGCCGCAACAGCTCAGGCACAAAGGTTAAGGTTTGCATATGCATCACTAAATGGCGGTTGCCTTGACAGTAATGCTAAATAATCTGGGGAGGTGATAGCATCTATGAATCAGGGACTGTGCTTAAAAGCCAGACATAAGAAGAATAAACTAGGGATGGTCCAGATGGTTGACTAATGAGAATGCTGTTTTTTCTTCT
Source organism: Leuciscus leuciscus (assembly GCF_965113295.1). Taxonomy (NCBI): domain Eukaryota; kingdom Metazoa; phylum Chordata; class Actinopteri; order Cypriniformes; family Leuciscidae; genus Leuciscus; species Leuciscus leuciscus. The sequence goes on along the minus strand of NC_138747.1, from coordinate 17,110,429 downwards.
TTCTTTTTTTTAGCTAGTCCACATTTTGTAATTCTTCTGTCCTTTACATTGTTGCTTGTCAGTTTCTACAATACAATCACGATGAGTAGGGATGCACCGAAATTACAATTCTGGGATGAAACCGAAAAATCCCTTTTAAAAATTATTTAAATTAATAATGTTATATTATTAATAATAATTAATCATTTAAATGATCTAATTTATTATTTTAAATGAGCTTTTTTTGTATAGCTGTATTAATATTACAGACCTGCCAACCTTGCAAATTATTTTTGCGTATCGACGACGGGGGGGGGGGTATTGTATGGGCGGTTTGGACGACGACACACATGCGTTATATAATTGCATTTATATAATGTGTGCTGGTCAACTAGTCTAAAATTAAGAAACCCCTAGAACACAGTAAAAAAAAAAAAAAAAAAAATTTACAAGATAAAACATAGGAACATTGTGTACAATTAAGATAGGCTAATTAATTTATTTTCCAAAATCCAAATATGACACTAAATACCACAGGGAAAGGGGCTTCTATTTGTGACATACTGTCTTTGCATTTAAACATTGCACATTTTAAACAGGACACGCATTAGCTGAATAAATGTTAGCCAATACAAACATATTTATAGAAAACAGTTGACAATGAATAGACAGGAGTCCAATAATAGCATAACCAATCACTTATTCTAAAAATAATATAAAGTAACGTTATAAGTTCCGAATCCGACATATAATGAGGGCTGTGTTAACAGTAAACGTCCGTCATTTAACAAATTTTAAAAGCAGGGATGGATATTACAAAATGCTTTTTGACAGAAAAAAAAACAAGCAAGAACAAAATTTAAATTTAGCCCGTCAATTTTTATTTTACAATGATCTTCTCTCTGTGTGCGCGCGTCCGTGTTTGTGAGAGAGCTCGCGCAGCACTGATACAACGGTACTTTTTAATCCATAAGTAACTAACGCGCTAGTTTTCATACAAAATAAATGTGTAACATAATTAGGTAGGCCACTTTAGATATAATTAAGACAATAACGTAACACATACGTTTCTCAACACTGAGAATGAATGAATAAATAAACGCCTGTTTCTCCAGACTCACGCTTATCAGTAGGCTAACGTTAATCCACAAATCACAGCACTTTCATAATCACTAAGCCATAGCGATTTCAAGATTTATAGTTCAGCATTACTTGAGCATTTTATTATTTGCATGACTGAATAATGTCTTCCTCTTTTCTGAGTGACCATGAATAACTTAACGGAGTATTTTAAGATAATCCATGCGATCTGTGTGATCATCGAATCCATAAGATTAAGTTAACTCAACAATCAACTTTCCACATCGACCCCAGGCCGTTTACCTTCAGGAGTCAGAAGTACCGTACTGTACTGTCCTCGCTTATGACATCAGTCAGACGGCGGCCGCGGGAGTGGAAGGGGGATCGAGCGGGAATCTTTATTGGTGTCGATTTTCAGTCTCTTTTTAATGATAGGCCTTACGCATCTGTCAATCATCCCCGCTTGTTATTTGGGGAATGAACCCAGCGCTATGATTGGTCAAACTTTTCTTCTTTTGCTGTAGCTTGATTTGAGGACAGCGCGTGCACAGAGGCGTTACCAGGTTTTTGCGTAGTTTAGAGTGACAAATCGTACCAGCGTACTTTGAAGTCAAAATGTGTATCCGCTACGCAAAATGCGTACAGGTTGGCAGGTCTGATATTATACTTTTTAATGAAATTCAAACATTTTAATGATACTGAATTTAAAAAATACAAGCCAATAACTTAAAAAAACAACAACAACACTTATTGAAAATGACACTAAAATTGGACAGAAAATATATTAATATTAAATATCAATATATTATTCTTTATAATATATTATTCTTTATTCAGTTATATGCAACAGATTTATTTTTTGACCAACCATCCAAATAATGTATAGTCCAACAAAGCTATTATCAGAGCATGTGAGCAGAGCGTAGCGTGGAGCCGACCAGTAAACGAGAGGGTAGCATCATTTTACCAGCATTGCCCAGCAACGGCTATATCACACCATGTCACAGCACAGTAGGGCTATTGCAAACAGAATGGACTTTGCTTTTCCGATGAGCATGAGCGATACATGAGTGGAGCGTTCACATGGTCCGTGAGCAACTGAGCTGAGCGCACATGCATAGAGTGGAATATTGAGCAGAGCGTCACATGGCGCAGTAATAACGGCCAGAGCGAGAGTGAAACCTGAGCGCTGAACACTGAGGGGCAGCATATATTTTCGGTTCATATTTCCAGCCAAAAAACGAAAATGCCATTTTCTAGGACTTCGGTTCATTTATGAGACGAGCTCCAGTTCACGCGCCGGCGCCTCCGTGTCCTGATTATATTGCCTAGATTTAGATTTAAGCATTTTGCTCCTATAGTGTGTGGTATGCCATGATGTGACAAAGACAGCACACCACACACGATTTCGGTTTCATATCGCATATCGTTACAGCCCTACCATTTTCTGCCGATAATTTTTGGTGGCCGTGATGCGCCGCAGACATGTGCAGTTTAAATAGGGTAAGTTTCCCAACCCCCATAGATGTAAAAGCTGTGGAAAAGATCAAAAGTGTGGCTACATTTCACCAGCTTCGATGCCAACAGCACGCTATGCAACATTTGCGACAAGATAATTGCTGCCAAGACCAGCAACACGACAAATCTGATGAAGCACTTGACAGCGCACAAAATAAACTTAAGAGCATAAAGTTGCTCCGTCTTTGACAGCAAAAAGAACAGCAGTGCGTCACATAAATAAACCGAAACTCAGCATATAGGCTACTAGCCTCACAGACATGAGAAATAGTCCTATGGAAAGCTTGAAATGTTCTAAATCACATTGCAAGGTGCATTTCAACATCGTCAACTTCATCTTTGCAGCCGACACTGTTTATTAATAAACAATTAAAATGTCTTGTTATTTTTACATTTATAATCATTAGGCTACTTTTGCAAGTGCTTTGCGACAAGCTTTATGCGTGTGCTTGAGCGCAAGGCATATATTCCGCCCCCCAAGTACCATATGAGTCTTTGAGTCTGTAAAAAGTCAACAAACAAACAAAAATATCGAAATAACGAAGTTATTTTATTTTTTTTTATTTTTTTTTAGGTAATGTTAAAACAGATTTCATAAAATTGGTATTGAAAAAAGTATCGTTCAGAGACTGGTATCGAAGTCAAGGTATCGATATAAAATAAAAATAAAACGATACCCAGCCCTACGCATGCAAGACTATGAAATACGCTACCAACCAAAAGTTTAAGGGTTGGTCAAATGTTTCTTATGTTCACCAAGGCTGCAATTATTTTGATCAAAAATATAGAAATTTCAGCAGTTTTTACTCCTTTAAAAATCATTCTAATATGCTGATTTGGTGTTTGGAAACAATTCTTATTATTTTAAAACCAGTTGTGCCACTTAATATTTTTATTGTTTGATATATATATATATATATATATATATATATATATATATAGGATCTTTTAGGATTATTTGATGAATATAAATTTCAAAAGAACAGCATTTATTTAAAAAAAAATGTTACATTATAAATCTTTTATTATAAAATAATATAATTTGTTACATTATAAAACTTTTGATTTCAAGTTCCGATCTCTCTAACATGCCAAATATAAACTGTATCACACAAACCAAAGCAAGCTCTTTTGTTAATTTTGCAGAAGCTACCTAGAAAAGAAAAGAAAAAACTATTTGGAGTTGCTTAGTTTGTGGAATCTGAACATGAAAGAAATAGCACTTTTAAAGTTTTGCCTTAGGCTAAAATTCATTGTAAAGGCTAATTAATTAGTCGTTGGAATGTTAAACTAAGCAATCAAATCCCTATGACACATTTGCACAGACAGAGATCGGAGATCGACTGGACCTACACTTCTTTGGAATCCAACTGCTCCCATTAGTAGTCGCTACTCATTTGCATGAAGTTGACCTCTACTCAATGCTGCTACTTGTTCCCCCTGGAAATTGCCAGCTCTCATTGAAAATGAATGACATCCGCTTGCATTGGCAAGGCGAATCGCTGTTAGTGTGAACCTCTCTTTTGGCAGATGTGTGGCATCTTGTGCTGTTTTTTTACTGTCATGCCATGAGCGCTATGTTAAGACTGCATGTCAAATCTAAAAACTGTTCAAACGCGTCCCGATCGGTCACGTTGGTCAACAGAACCCAAAACCAGCCAAATTATAGTTAAGATCAATTTATGACCTATTTGAAGTGTCAAAGTGGTAGCTGCATGGACATAAATATCTTCATTTGTGTTTTGAAGATGAACGAAAGTCTTACGGGTTTGGAACAACATGAGGGTGAGTAAATGATGAATGAATTATACATTTCACTTTTTAACCATTTAGTTCCATAATAAACACATCAGACTTTGTACAATAAAAAAATAAAAATACATTAATATGTATTATAGGCCTATTTCATTACATTTTTGCTATCCCTACATGGAACATGTTCATTTGGTAAACGTTTTGGTATCCCTTTGTTTTTATAAAGGCAGTGAGTCTTAAAGCATCGACTAGGTGCCCTTTTCATGGTCAAACCTCTAAAAGATTAAACGGTTAAAACATCCCAGACACAGATAAGCCTAACTTTGTTTTCTAAAGCTGGTGCAGTAACCATGCAGGGTACTTTTTTGCCCAAAGCCAAAACATGGAAATTGAATATTGTTGAACAGCCCAAGTCCTGAAATTGTGGACATCGATTACATGATGGATGCAGGCTACACTAAAGCAAACTCCTCTGGCTCCAATCCTACACTGCACCTTCACAACTCGAAACAGATGCATATCTTTGCTTTGAAAGCACAATAGCTTGGCTTTCATTACATTTCAGATATTTTCAGATAAACTTCTGAGAACCACATGACAAATATGTCCAAAAATGGGTATGATAATACGCAAAAGCCTTGCAATTCATCCACACTGCCAGTGCAAAAGTAGTTTTTCTTAGCCCATCATGTTGTAAAAGGCCTGAAACAAATACAGAAGTTAAGAGGCTTATTAGAGGCCTCTATTTTCTTCCTTTCTCCAACAGCTTAGAGACAAACCAATCTCCGCCTCAAGACTAGCCACTCTATACTCAGTGTTTCTGTGGCAACACTCAAGACAGCCTGACAAAAGCGGTTTGGGCTAAAAATAGCATTTATTGCGGTTCAACATTATAGAATTTAGGGATTTCATAATGAACCATAATAAAACCAAAAGAAAAAAAACTATTCCACATCCAAAATTGCTTTAGCATAAATTAGTTTAACTTATTCGAGTCCATCCTGCTTCAGTTCTGAATGCAGCTTGGTTTTGAAAGTGCTCAAACTCACGCACCTTGATCCCTGAAACAATACACCCTGTTGGAGAGGAATTACCCAGAGAATAGTCAACAGACAAACTTATCTGCAACTCTTGTGAAGGGTTTGGGGGGGGGGATTTGTGAAGTGGTCCTGACTTGACAGGTTGGACTGACACTGCCAGACTAAATTACAGGTAATTTCAGCTTCAAAAAAAGGCAGTCAAAACTGCTGTCCCTTAAAGCACTCAGTTAGCTCAAGAACTCACATTAATAAGCATACATAATTATTTCTCAAACTATGCACGGCAAGCTCCAAAATCATGGTTAAATGAAAAATGACAAATAAAAAATTAACACTGAAATCATTCATTTTAAATGCTAAATTAAATTAAAACTAAAGTTTGACTGAATAGCTTTTGTAACTTTAATAATTATTCATCTTTATTTAATTTATACAGTGAAGATTATATGCAATGTTGTTTTACATTTGATTACTGTATTAGCACTGTTTATTTTATTACTTTAGATTTAAAATAAATACTGAAAACTGAAACTGGTCGTTTTAAATGTTACTCAAATAAGTCAATTATTTTAAATGCTACTTTAAATTAAAAATAAAATATAAAGTAAATTTAGAAAATGTATTTTTTTTTTTAATTTTGAGATTTGCAAATGATTACATTTAACAGTCTTTAAAAACAATAATAATTTAATAATACTGAGTTTAAATGAGTGTTAAATGATGGCAAAGAGCATCTAAATGTTAGAAAGTGGAAATATCAACTGATACAATTGATAAATTAAACAACAAAGTACATGGTACCGTATATACAGTGTTATAACTGCTTTTTGAAGCTGCTGTATAGTATTTGGTACAATATCGCTGTGCTTTACAAAATGTATTTTGCACAAATAGTGCAGACATTTCGGTTATTTTAGACATGAAAAATAGGCGAATCACTGCCAGAGTTAACCTTCAGCCATCCCATGATTCAATTACAGCTCGTCAATTATCCCGAGACCACGTGTGTGCGGGACTCAAGGTGCCTTGATGTTGACAAAAAAGGAAAGAACAAGAGAGCTATTTCTTGGCTTACCATGTGATCAGTTCTTGCTCCGATGTGAACCTTGCAGCGGAGGAGTCTCTACAGTCTGGACATAAAGAAAACACAGAACACAACTGTTACTTAGTGCCTTGTAGAAATGAGAGGTCAATAAATAAATCATGTTTTGATTTTAACCAATAAATTTGTTTCTCTTCTTTTTTCTTTTTTTTTAATGCAGAAGATGAGACACTGTTTTGAATTTCATGTGAAGATCATAATGATGAGTTAATGTGACATTAAGGTTTTTCTAAATAAAAACAAGGCTATTTCAATATTTGTGGGTACATTATCCCATCAACAACAATGCTGTCAAAAAAATAAATCAATAAAAAGATCACAGATCATAAATGCCCCATGCATGTGTAAGCAGGAAAAAAGCACATGGATTTCAGGCCTCATTCATATGTGGAAATAAATTGGATATGAATCGGATACATGCATTTGCGTCTTCCATGTAAGCCGACAGATTGGATATTCTTCTGTCAATGCGAGTTGTACGTCATTGAAAAGGCGACGGTGGCGAATGACGTCAACTCAGGTGGACACAAACCGGGATCACATAACTCTTTTCAATGGCGCAATGGAGGACAAAGGCTCAACGCAATGTTTTGCTGACCTTTAAAGATGGTACGAAAAGCAAAAGCTTGTATTATTTTGTCTATCTCTGTTGCAGATCGCACTGTTCTTCCTTTTCGACCAAAGCTTTTCCAGTATGCCTACCTTGGATTGTTTCGCCAAATGTATAGTGTGCAGATATTGGATATGGGTCACTTTTGAAAAAAGATGTAAGCTGGTCGTTAAAAAAACAAAAACAAATCTGATATAGTCAACAAATCTGAATTGGACATAAAGACCCGCAGTGTGAATGCGGCCTTAGATGGCTGTGACGAACAAAAATGTGTCTGCATGCTAGAAGTGCATTGGTAATTTTCACATGCTGCAATTTGTCTTCGATCTGGGAGTTGTTAGAAAATTGAAGGCAGTGCAAATCATTGCAAAAACAACCTCTATTCCTAATTCCTTGCTATTTGTCGACATGCTGTGCACAATTTTTGTGAGACTTCAGGACTTTAGCTTCAGAAAAACAACCCTGAATTTAATACAGAACCTATGATTAGTTGGTAAAAATGTGCAACAGCACAACAAGAAATGAAGGCTCTTTTCCCCTCAGGGTTTTTTCTGTACTGAAAATATTGGTAACACTTTATTTTAAATGGTCCCTTTTGAACATTCTGTGTACTATAAAGTAACGTTGCACCTATGTGTTAACTAACTCTCATTAGAGTATTAGTAGACTGTCTGCTTAATATCTGCTAACTCTTTATTGTGATGGTCCTCCAACAGACATTCTACTGACTATAAGTAACTTTGGAACTACATGTCAACCCTACCAGTCTACTAATACTCTACTAACACTCTAATGAGAGTTAGTAGACATGTAGGTGCAACGTTACTTCAACAGAATGAGTTAAAGGGACCATAAAAAAAAAAGTGAAACCAAAATATTTTGTCAAATGAACCATTAAGTCTTCGTGTACATGCAAAATAATAGACCTGACACTTTTGCAATGTGTAATGTTACTTTGTTGTTCATCTTATTACTAACTTTTCAAATCAGTCACTCAGTGACATTTTACATATACATTTGCAGATTTTTAAATGTAAAATAGTTATAAACACTTTGTTTTATGATCTGTCCTGGCAGTGATTATTTTTTATTTCACGAATAAACAGCATAAGGTAATATAACAAACTGTTTATTTGCATTTAATTTGGATTGATTCGAATGAACTGCTGAAAATGTTTTGCCGGCCGCGAAAACTAATTTTGTCCTGCCAAAGCCTTATTTGATCAGTTATTGTGATTTATGAGTGATGTAGATGACTGCTGCACTTGTGACAGGCCACATGTTAACTGAGAGAGAGAGAGAACGAGCAAAGAGCCCCTACCTAGTCTTTGCCCTCTCTCCCTCGCACATATTAATCAAAATCAGCAATGGTAAAAGGTCGGAAATCCGAATCCATGTTGCACGTGGCGCATTCAGAGGATTTTTTTCTGAATTACTGCTGGGTGTGAATTGTCCACTTCACGACCAAATGACTCCATTTACCATTCATTAAAATGAATCGGTTCAAACAACTGATCTGTCCAACACTGAACTCACAGAGACGTCACAGTCTGAATCAGTGTATAACAAATCATTTACTCAGAACACCTCTGAAATGAGGAGAAGTATGCTTACCCCATTTAACAAAGATTTAGCCTTAATAATCCACAGTATTTTCAGGTTATTTTTATATTGACAATGTGTAGTAAATTACCCATAAAATCATTTAGTTTAGAGACTGAAGTGAGGTGAAAACAGAACAAAGCACAAAGCAAGTTGTTGTTAGCTAGCTGCTAATTCTATTCTATTGTATAAGGTAGAAAATTAGACTATTAGTTAAAATAAACTTTTTAATGCTACTTTTTAATATTGATATGATAATATACCAAATTAATTATCAGGTCTAGCAAAGAAGGATCTTATCGTACAAAGCTATGAAAACCATTGGGGAAATCACAGCTTTATTTTTTGCATAGAGGGCAAGAAAGGATGACAGTGATGATGAAAAAAAATTAATAAATTGAATGAGCGACCATGAGTAAACAATGAGGAACAAAAGAAACCAACATCAAGCTAAGAGACAGAATTAAGAGATCATACATAATTTGAGATATCAAAATAAGATAAACAAAATCACAAACTGTTTTATTGCATTTAAATGTATTGTCAACATTGGGCTCGCAGATCACTCGGGTAGGCTACTTTTTACTGTGTGTGTGTGTGTGTGTGTGTGTGTGTGTGTGTGTGTGTGTGTGAGTGTGTGTCTGTCAGCCACCACAAAGACCATTTTTGACCCAGGAAAAACCCTGCCTTTGCCAAATCGCGTGCATTTTATTTTGTGCATTTATTAATCGTGCAGCACTACTGTAAAATAAAATAATAATAATAATGAAAATCCAACTATAAGCAACAGCAGAAATAAATAGGCCTACAATTGAGCAAAAATAGAAATAAAATAAGTAGTGCTTTTCAGGTTATTTAGGTATCTAACAGTAATTTTCAGGTACAGAAATGAAATACAGCAATCAAATGTAAAACAACATTGCATATAATCCTCACTGTATAAATTAAATAAAGATTAATCATTATTAAAGTTACAAAAGCTATTCAGTCAAGAGCAGTGAGTTATTTCCATGTCTTCTGTTAGACATGGAAACACATACAGACAAGCAGGAATATTAGGCTGCTGTCACTTTAAGACATAATGCACAGATCCAGTACTGAACACAAGCGTAATCTTTCTCGACTGTTTACGTTCACTTAAAACATAACCTACTGTTTGCTAGGATATTCGACAAGACGGGCATGTTGACAATTTTTTGGTGAATTTGACCGTTCAAGCACAATAATAGAAAGAGAAATCAATATTTGCACGTTGGTGGACACCGGTACGGTTCGATTTTTTTACGAGAACCCCTGGGCAAAAAAGAAAGAATAAATGTGCAAACCCCAAAATGGCAAAAAACTAAGCTTTTAATTGTCTTAACCACAAATTATTGGTCAGGAAATTAGCTAAATTTAAGCAAATGCACTACTTAAAAAACCATTGCTGTCTCAAAAAACATCAGAGACAGAATTAAGTTTTTGGCAGAATATAGGAAGTTGTCTGTGATGAATCACAATGAAACACAAGATGCATGGTGTTGCTCCAGAGTGCCGTCTCTGAAAATCTGCTGAGAAATATAATAATAAATGCCGCTCTACCACAGTGAAGCATGGAGGAAGAGGTGTCATGTGTGCGGAGTATTTTTCTGCTGGTATTGGTGAGCTACTTCACTGTGAAAAGTCATTTAATGCTTTGTAAACATTTGAACATTACAGAATGGCTTGCTTCCCACAAATGAAAAGTTGTTATCTATCAGATGATATTTTTCAACAAGACAATGCTCCAGGCCAAACTGCAAAGACAACCAAGAAGTGGCTTGAGAACAAGTCCATCAGTCTCATGTTTTGAGTCCAGATTTGAACCCTATAGTGAATATTTGGTCTCACATTAAACTCAAACAAACTGGGAGACATTTTTCAACTATCATGAACTGTTTGAAGCCATTAACATTGAGTGAAACAACATTGACACTTCTTCCAGTAAAAAGCTGCCTGCAAGTTTTACCTAAACGGAAAGGGGAAGGCTATTCCGTGCCAAGTTACTTTATCTGCAGTATTTTCTGTTTAAGACCATTAAAAATGTTGGCCCAATACTGTAGGCCTATATATATCTTATCAGCCATTTGCGGGTACTTGGAATGGAAAAGTTAGTGCTGACCTGCAAGTCCAAAACCGAAAAGTTTTTTAGCAGAGCATGATGTGAATATATAACCTTGAGATCATCTACGGCTCTTTAAAATGACTTCATGGCTTCACAGGAATGACATCAGCAATTTCATCTGATTGATAATGGGGTTTTATTAAACTTTCAAAAACATCCATTCAAGCCTAAACTACCAAACACGTGCAGTGCTACAAATGGAATATAAAACTGTATTTATCCACTGGGTGAATTCTCAAATTAATCATTGAGAAACTTACATTTTAAACACATTTTCTCTGAGACAAACACAAGTGTCTTGGCAACATTAGAGAACGTAATCCTCACCCTGTGGGATCTGGGATTGATTAGACTTTGATAGAGGAATCCTATTAGACGTGTTTCTGTTACTACCACCCATTTACAACGGACAGGCCGATGCGTATGACGGTGTCTCCATTTACTTTCTGGCTAGACTATCATTACAGCATATTTTTCTCGTACAACAGCATTTCACCATGGAGATGCCCTTTCCTGAACCTTGACTCTAACCCTTTTAGCGGTCCGGACTTGAGTCCGGTGAGAGCGGCGGTGCAGAATGAGAGAAAGAGTTTAATTGGGTCATCTGAGACCGGCAGAAGAGACGTGTGGGACTGATGAAGGTCAACAGAGGCAAAACACGATAAGGTTGCATGCGCTAAAAACTGCTTGTCGGAGGGAAAAAGAGTTGAGGAGGCACAATGGTCGAGAGGCCAGAGAGAAGTGAACAAAGGCCACAAAAGAGAGCCGAGGACATAATTATTGCAACTAATTGGACACAAAGTGTGAAATTATATCAAAGCGTGTTCGCTGCAACAAGAAACTGCAAATGACACCTTGAAAGTTTGGCTTGTATTTAAGAGTGAAAATGGCGGCGCCCAAGTGTTTTTATATATTAAAATTAGGTGTACATGTGAGTGAATTATGATACCTGATCGAACTAATGAACTATGTATAGCGACATCAGAATAAAGTTGCACAACTGCACTCTTAAATAAAAACATTAGTATAAAAGCTTTAGGAGTTGATTTGACTTTCAGAATCAGAATCTGGCATCTTACTGACTAAAGATGATTGATTTTCTGTGTTATACCAACACATGAACACTTGATTGAAAATATGTGACCGGTGTTCACACTCCATTTCATGCACATGCTAATGCTTGCAATGATTTTGCACTGGGGAAATACCAAACTCTCAATCAGTAAACATACTGGGGAACTGAGCCATTTGGAATAGCCTGAGGGAGATACTGGATCTTGGAGAGAGATAAGTCAAATCACTATTATGTTTAAGGAAGCCGCTCACAGAATATATTGTTTTTCCAGACCATGTGTTGGTATTGGGTGCAGGAAAGCAGGATTTCAAGATAGAGAGATGCCATTGACATGTGTTATTCCACCTACAGGCTAAACAAAAGAAACATTCATGTCAGAGTAATGGCTGTTAGCCTGTGAATGAGCTGTGATGGTGCAGTGGCACTAGTGATACTCCACAATGGAGCAGGGTTTATTATTTTCTTAAATAGACATCATGTCCAAAAAAAAACAAAAAAAACAAGAGTCTCACTTTCTGGCACATGCTGTACTGCAATGAAAAATCATGGTAAAACTGAACAGCAGATTTTCTGTACTATAATTTATTGCAAACTTAGGTTATAATTACAGAGGTTATAGATTAATTGAGCAAAACTAGATGCACCAACTATTTTCTCATTGATAAACTAAACCTGCGCTGGAGGAACACCTTCCTGCAGAGTTTAGCTTAACCTTGCTCCAACACACAAGTCTGACAGTTTCTAGTAATACTGAAGACCTTGATTAGCCAGTTCAAGTGCATTTAATTAGGGTTGGAATAAAACTTTGTTGGATGGCGTCCTTCCAAGAGCAGAATTTTACACCATTGATTCGACTTTAAACCTATTTTTGCTTTAGCTGTAGAATTTTTATGTGGTTAAAACTTAAGGTGATACATAAAAGACAACTTCTTGCAGAGACTTTTCAGCTTAGCATCTCTCCAATAAGTTGCATCTTTAAATCCATACCCTTTAAAGTATCATCACAGCAGCCATTAAAGCACCACTAGGTATGTGATCAGCTTAAGACAAAAAAAGAAGGAAAACCCCTATGATCCCTGGCTAGCATGCTATGGATGTCCCGCAGATGGCGCTGCGCTCAGTGCGCTGACAGAGGTAATCAGTCTATGAAAAAAAAATAATATTCCAAAATGTAACATTTTGCAGTTTTAGTAATTGTTTAAGACCATTTCATAATACAGTATTTCAATCATAATACAGTAACGGAAAAATCACATTTTGTGAAATATTCACCAACTTTCAACAATAATTGTAAAACAATAACTGTCAGACTGACCGTAAATTGCCAGAAAAGCTAATCATTCAGGGAAACGACGACTAGCCGATTAGGAAAATATGTTGATTACCAAAATCCTTAAAGGCCCACTGAAGTGCCTTGAAACACGCAGCATTATTCAGTATGCTGATAATTTCCACTGAAACAGGAAGACAGAGTGGGACATATTGAGCAGCTCCTCCCCTTTTTTTAAAATAGCCAATAGCGTTTCATTTATATCTCAGCTCGGTCAGAGCCGTTGAGCTTTGGCAAAGCTGCATTTGACAGCTTATGACAGCCAGATTCCCCTTTTAGATTTAATATGAAACTGTTACTAAAGCAAAACAGCTAACGTAATCATGCTGAGAAAGTGTAGTTTGAAAAGTGTGTCATTTATATTGGCACAAGGCTGTTATCTCTTCTACTCATCAGTGCTGTTTCTAATGATGGGTCTGTCTAACCGTTTCTCCTCCTAATCTCCTCCATCGCTTTAAAATATGCCATTCCGTGCAGAATTCAAACGGGTCCGAGTGCGATATGTTTTGTCTGGTCTGTGCCAACTAGCGCATATGATTCGGTCTGTGCTGTCGCGTCTCTGGAGCGGAGCAGACTGTGTGCGCCCTTGTGTGACACTAACGTGAAACCAGACTTCATTCGCCCCAATGGAAAGCATATTTACACTGTCTGGAACATTCACTATCCCCTATATAGTGCATTGTGTGCCATTCACCATTTAGAAAATAGTCAATTGTGTGAACAAGTGACCGATATCAGCCGCAGCTTCATCGTCTATTTATAATGTAGGGGGCGGGACACTTCACATTCTAGAGATCATTTGATTGGACAGAAAATCTGATGAGAAAGCTGAAGTAATGCGTGATGTCATCAAAATCATTGATCGAATTTCTTCATTTTTTTGGAGCAAACTAGCTTATAGATAACCTTAAGGCTAACATTTTCATACTAAAAGTCAAAACCCTTTTTTTCCATGGGCGGGATAAAGTCATTCCAATCATGTGATCAGAAACTTCACATTCCTGATCGAAATATTCCTAGATTTCGCAATGGGTCCTACATGGATTCGGCATGATGAACGAAAAATGCAGCTTGGTTTAAAAGTGACGTCTGCGTGAACTGTGCTTCATACATAGCTACTCTATTGACAATAGACAGTGGACATTTTTTGCCTGTGAAATGTCATCAAAATGTTGCTAACGTGACCACACCTTCACTACAAAACCACAATAACAATTTCACAAATGTCAAAAATTTTAATCATGCTGATCATTGAAAGATCTGACGCCATGCTCTCTTGCCTTCAGCAAAATATATAATTCCTCCGTCCTGATGCCACGTGACTGATGTGCTTGGCCCTTTTACTCTCAGAGAACAGATACTGTGATCTCAACTTAGTAAGACGAGGTTTCCCGTTCCCTATACTGAGTGCAAGTACCCTAATTATATAGCCTGTCTATCCAAGCATTGGTCTAATGGACAAAAGTAATTATGCTAAGTGACAGTGGTCCTTCTTCACAATTGTTAAATGCATATTTGGTCTAGACAACATGGCTATCTGACAGATAATGGTCTAGTCAAAATGAGCGATCAACTGAAAGAAACATCTTGACAGTGAAAAAAAAAAAATCATAAATAGAAAAAACTCTCTTCAAACAAGAAGCAGACAGATAATGTGCCATCTCTGTCTGTCTACACTGTGTGTGCCAGAGAATAATCTCTCTCTCTAAACTTACTGATAAAAACTAGCATAATAAAAACACATGCAGATACCGCATTACTGGAGTTGTATCAGATGAAATCTCTGAAGAAAAAGGGTGGGTTGCACATTAAGGGATTTCGACAAATGACAAAGCCGTTTAAGTTATGTCTAAGCTTATATGATCACAATATCGATTTCATGATTCCGTCATTTTTGTTTTAAATATGATTTTTATATCAACAATTCTCATCACCACAATATCACACAGAACTTAATACTAGCCTAACTAACATAAGTAAAAAAAAATATTCAAAAAAATAAAAACAAGCTCAGCGATAAAATGGGAACAAAGAAACTAATTACAAGCATTTGGACCAAAACTACAACAGAACAAATGAAATATTCCTAGAGCTAGAAGTTTTTCAGGTAGGTCTAAGAAATACAACAAATTGTGTAAAGCAGTGGTTCTCAAACTTTTTAGTGTCGTACCCCCCTAACATCCTTCTCTCTCGCTGCAGTCACACCTTTTTCATTAAGGGACAAAAATTTCCCCCTTAAATCTATTTTTTACCTTTATGATCACAATATCGATTTCATATTGTGAAATACACAGATTCGTTCACACAGCGGTGAACGAATCTGTGGCTTTGAACATTTTTGTTTAACATTTATTTTAATAAATGTTAAACAAAAATGTTCAAAGCCACAGATTCGTTCACCGCTGTGTGTTGCTCTTTCATTGGAACTATTATTTTGTTGCAAAATAGAGCAAAAAACAACAATGAAAAAAAATAGTTCATCAAATGAAAGGGTAATATTAAGCGTTTCATTTTAAACAATATTGTATAAAATCATTGTTACATTTGCAATCATGTGGATATTCGGGAAACATTGCATTCTTGCTCGTATAATATACGATCAACATTAAAAACAAGAACTCACACAGGGTATGTTCTTTTATCGAAGAGGGTTTGAATCTTAAATCGATCTCTATGCACAGTCTGTGTCTATATTTGTTCTTTATGCTAGTAAGTGATAAATCCCCACTTTTACAAAATGTACATCCGATTCAAATTGTTTCTTTGAGGTCATGATTCGATTAAAAATCGATTCTTGATTTTGAATTAAAGTTCAATTCAATATATGTAACGGATGCCAGCTAGTAAGAACTGTGCAGGTAAAACATCACTTCCCTGATCTCAAGAGGCGTTTTAGCGACTAAAGCTAGAGCTAGCGGTCTTTAGCCTCCTTGTTAGAGCGCCCGCCTCCCACGCCAGAGACCAGGGTTCGAGGCCCGCACAAACCGTGGCAAGTAAAGACCTGAGGGATCACATGCCCCACCAGATTAGATTGTAGTTTACCGTTTTGTGTCACTTTTCTTGACTGCGGTAGACAGTTTAATAGGTCTAGAAGAAAAATTAGGTATCGGTTCTGTATGGATTCCGCAGCACGGACGCAGCAGTTCTTCGTGTTTAAAATAGATTGGAAATGTGCTGAAATGAATGAATAATATAACATATAGGCTAGACCAAATTTTAATCTGGCCTGCAGAGGAACACAACTGCGGTTGCCTGATATCAAGACACGTAACCCCTCAGTCAGAGCTCCACACTTGCGCAAAACAGAAATATCTGATAAGTGTTTTACTTATTTTTCTCAACCTGGCAAACCTGGCAACCACATGCACACGCTCTGTCTCCTCTGTGGATAAAAGTGCTGGCTTTCTGAAAACATCAGTAAGCTTGCAGTTTAGCGATCTGCAGTTCGATATTCTATTCACAGAAAAGTGAAATACATCAAGTCTGTGTTCATTTACGGGCCTGAGAGAGAGATTGTGCATGTATGAATTACCTCAGTCTGCAGCATTTCTCTATTAACAGTGAAGTGGAGAGTTTAATTGCTTGAAAAAAAATTGATGTCACGAACTCCTTGCAGAGAAAGATAATTTAGCTCTTCAGTGGTGAAGCTATTTTATTGATAAAAATCGCAGGGCAGTGTTGAGAAGTTTCTGTGTTGATGATTTTTTCTGTGTGCGTGCAGCGCGATCTGTGTGAGTGACTGTGTGAGTGTGTGTGCGTGAGCTACAGTGAAGAAAGCACATTACTTTACAACACTTCTAATTTTTGAACAATTTTACTTAAATGTAGATAGTCTGTTAATTTGTGCAATGATAACCTACAAGCAATTATTTTAATTAATATATTAGAATGAGTAAATTATTATTTATGTACTAAACAAGAAGAAAACAATCAGAATATCGTACCTGGTGGGAGTGCCAAATGTTAACATGAAACCTATATTGTTACAGCAGTGTTTCCCCTACAATGTAGATTTTCAGCGCCGCTGCAAAATCTTCACATGATCAGTAATATCACGAGACATTCACGCCTAAAAACACTGAAACATCATGGCGACCGGCGGCACTGCTAATGTGATGGCTCTGAATCCATTTGTGCCATCCACTGAATCCACTGAATCCAAAGGAGGAAAGAGCAAATGGAAATATTTTTGATTAGGCTAATGTCACGTTGCCATAAGGGGCCGTTCACTTCACGTTCACGTGCAAATATTTCAAATGTGGGCGCGCGGCAAGCGCACTCATATAGAAGCGACGCGGCGCGCTCGCTTTCTCAGGCGCGCCTCTCTTCATGGTTGCATAGCAATGACAGACACCACGGGAGAGCGAGTAAGCGCTTGTGGAAAGGAGAATGCGGTACGAACTTTTCTCCGTTGAAGTCTATGGGGTCGCTGTGTCCATTTTTTTTACTGTCTATGGAAAATATGCCGTCCCGCCCCTCCGTGTTCGGCGATCAGGTTTCATTCTCGCGCAGCTTGTTTAGTAACTTCACGTGCGGGTCTTCCGCTCCATGTTTGCGCCGCGCTCTCCGTTCCGTGCGTGTGTCCGCGCACTGCGCTCTCTGCTCAATGTTCCGCTCCGTCTTTGCGCTGCGCGTTCTGCTCTGTCTTAACGGCCCAAACGCTCCAATCATGTTGGCTACCGATCACGCACTGGAAAAGCAAAGTCCGCTCAAATAACGTGAAATTTCTCAGTAATAGACTTCTGTTTGCTGAGCTGGTATAGCCATGCTGGGCAAGAATGGTAAAATGACCTGCTCTGATCACATGCTCTGGCAATAATAGCTTTGTATGACTATACTTTTATTTTGATAATTAGTCAACAAATAAATCTGTTAAAGTTGCATAGAACTGAATGAAGAATAACATATTGTTTTATATTTTAATATAGGGCTATTTTCTGTCCAATTTGTGTGGACATTTTTCTTTCCCCCCCCTTTTTTGTGTGTTGTTTAATTTAATTAGTGATTCTACATTTAAATATGAATGATTACAAGTTTGGGGGAAATGCGATTAATTGCGATTAATCATAGCAAATTGTGCGATTAAGTTATTTTTTATCGATTCCCAGCCGTAATATACTTCTTTTTTTATTTTATTTTTTTTTATTTATTTTTACTTATTGCCCCTTTCTTACATTTGAGCCCCTGCCCCTGATGAACTCTTTGCACTTCCCTGGAAGTTAGTGAAGTAAAATAGGCTATGCAAGCTAGTCACCTTTTAAACTAATGAAAAGTTTCATTTGGATTTTAATGTTCAAAATGTCTACAGGATAAAATAAATGAAAGTACAGGTTACATGATGATGTATCTAAGTGCTAAAGTGTGTTACAAAAAAGATCAGTAGTGCAGGTGAGGGAGGAAAGAGTTTCATTTTTCCACTATCAATTTCTACCTTACATCTGAAAATTAACACAAAAGAAAAACAAATAACAATAATCCTGTCCTAATCCTGTTTGTGACCAGTTCAAGGTACGTGCTGCAATAATCATGTCTCAAAATATCCATTTCTATCCACAAAACTTGCCAGAAATCATGGTTTAAGGGGTAATAAAAAAAATAAAACAATCTTACGGGGATACATGCCCCCGGACCCCCCGCGAGCGGCTTGGTAACAACCTCCGGCATGTAACAGCACCGCTGCTGAAAAAATGTATAGGGGAAACACTGTACAGTGTTACAGAGGCCCTTCATAATGCAGAGGGGAACTATAGTTAGCAACGCTACTATAGCATGCAGTTTTTAAAGGAGCTGTATGTAAGAAATGTATTTCAATTAATCATAAAATGGCCCTGATATGTCACTAGACATTAAGAAATCATGTTCATTTCAAATACTTATATCACTGACAACAGTAGTCCGGCCAGGATATTATCATTTAAAAAGTGAAGTTGCAGCCCTCAGCTGATGTTGATGTTGTCATCTTGTGTTTTGGCCTGAAGCGCCACCCTCCACCTATCTACCAATCACAAAGTCAGTAGTGTTTCAGCATCCGGGTTGCCAGCTCTGCTCTAGTTACCACAGCTGCAGCTACAAACGTTCCTGCTGGATCCTGCAGCCTATCTGGCAACCTCGAGTCAGGGGGGAGGGGGAGGGGATACACCGCTCTACAGTAATTTGAAAGTGATTGCAGTACCAGTTTTGGCCACAATCTTACATACGGCTCCTTTAATAAACAGCTGTTATACTAAATTCTGTTGAGGTGAAATTTAGTGCAGACCCATATCATGATATATATTGTATCATGGCCTCTGTATCAGGATACGCATCATATTGTGACTTTGTTGCGGATACACAGCCCTAGAATCGAGTAATCAGTCGATTATTTTGATGATTAATCAAGTGATCAGATGATTTTTTGTGGTAATAAAATAGACTGGTAATGAAATACATATATAATGGCAATGAGGCAATAATTATTAGTTCAAATAAAGTATCAAAAGCAAGTAATCATTATGGTTTTGTTGAATAACACTGGAAAATACATAATGTAATATACATAAAATACACGTATCTTACTGTACATAATGTATTATAGCAAATGCCTGCAGAGGGCGCAAACGGCCTGGTGACTGTTGTTGTTACACTTTACTGCCAATCAAATCCTTGTTTAATATTGAGCAATCAACATTTAGGCTAATTCAAATGTCCACTTAATCTTAACGATAGAAATGAAACAGCCACTCTAATTTCTTGAACAAAAACATCAAAACGAGGGTTTAAACTTTTATTTTGAAATCGCGTTCACATATTAAGAAACATACTGATGTATTCTCCTGTGTTGATGTAGGTTTATATGATTTACGTTACAAATCTGGTGAGCAGAGATGGAGTTTGTTAACCAAGCTGCTTGTATGCACTCCACGCATATAAACGCATTACTTTGCTATGGAACACAAAACGCATCAGACTGTATATGCGTTCCCAAATGCACGCTATTGGAATCCCCGACAAACAGCACATAGAGACTTAGTATGTGTGGAGCAGCATTTACTGTGAATGGAGCCACTATGGGACGCTGCAGAAACACGTAACCTGCACGCATGGAAATAATTAAAGAGTTACGCTTCACCCATTTTGATTTCACAATAGCACTATGCTATATTATAATTAGGGATGGGGCCGATCCGA
Organism: Leuciscus leuciscus; assembly: GCF_965113295.1. Lineage (NCBI taxonomy): Eukaryota > Metazoa > Chordata > Actinopteri > Cypriniformes > Leuciscidae > Leuciscus > Leuciscus leuciscus. The sequence goes on along the minus strand of NC_138747.1, from coordinate 17,090,028 downwards.
TCCAGTATCGGTATCGGGACCGATACCAACGTAATTCACGTATCGGATTTTCCCGATCCAACCTGCGGAGATATCCGATATCCTTGAGTCATGTCTGCGCTTTAACGTTGTCTGCTGAAATGACTCCAAAAGTGATTCCCGCCGGCTAGTCTGCTAGCTGGCTGCAAACTGCGGAATGGATTTCCTGAACGGAGGCGCGGCTCAATGAGACACAGAGTTATGAGACACGCCACGGCTCAGGAAATCCATTCCGCAGTTTGCGGCCGCTGTGTGGAAATTCTTCACACTGGAAACACCGCAGAGCAAGACAGCAAAATGCAATGTTTGCAAAGCCGTAATTCAGAGCTCGTTGAAGCTCCCACGCGTCGTACAACACAACGAATGCAATCAAACATTTAAAAAAGCACCACGTTACTGTGCGTTCACACCAAACGCGAATAGCGCGTCAAATTCGCGTCTGCCGCGTCTAGTTGGACGCTTGAATATTTTGAATCCATTCGCGCGCCCAGAGCGAAATTGACGCTCGTAAAAAGCAAAAGTTTGAAGCGAAATTGACGCGCGTCTGAGGCGAAATCCGCTTGTCTGTTTGCACATGGCTGATGTTGATCGAGCATTCATCGAGAGAGTTACAGCATCGGAGCGAGGATCACCCTTTAGATAGTGTGTGTGTGTGTAAGATGTTTACACTTGCACTTTTCTTATATTTCAAGACTCAAGTATTTGACATTTTGGGAATGTAATAAATATTGACATGACCTACAGTTGCATATTTGTTTTCAGAATGGGATTTTTCCTGTTAACAGGATTTACTGTTTTTCTGACTTCCTTTTCTGACCTTATACTTACCATACATGCATAAATATGTAGGCCTACATATCATACTTGCCTGTTGAGAGGAGTTTATTTCAGCATCATATAAAATAAACAATAATGATAATAATAATATTAAAGCAAACACAGCTCTGGTATCGGAATAGTATCGGTATCGGCCGATATCCAAATTCAGGTATCGGGATCGGATCGGAAGTGAAAAAATGTGGATCGGTGCATCCCTAATTATAATGTTTAAATGGGTTTAATATTTCGTGCAGCCTAGGGGTAGGCGATCTGACAAGTTTATATTGTGACTGATCCTAAAGATGTCCAAAATCTACTTTTCAAGCGAATCATAGAGATTGTGATCTTTCACGTCCTCTTTTATGATTGTCGTCCGTGGAATGTGCCACTTCTGGTATTTTGTCAGTTAATCGACACAGGTAAATAGCACAAAAGAAAATTCTAATTTAATCAAGGAATCAAGACAGCCCTACAGAAATGAGATGCTCTTTTGCTGCTTATAGCGCATGAATGGTCTGAAATAAATTGTTTTGAATCATCAAGGCTTAAAAACACATTCAAATGATAAGCTTTCGTGACTGCGCAGCACGGCAATGTCACGTGAGGATAACCACGATAAGAGACAATAATGCAAGATCTCTACTGGTTGAAAAAGTTCTACCGGTTTATCATGTCTACTGGTATATCGGATATATAATTTTGGATATAGCATCAAACCCTTACAAGTTGCTCGACAGTCCCCCCCCCCTTTTTGGCCACAATGCAATGTATCCATAATAAAGCAGCAGCACGGTACAATAGATCATTTAACTTTAATGGTCATTCACGGTCAACAGAAATGCATAGAGATATTGAAGGAAAAAAAAAATATTTACTTCAATCAAAAAAAATTATCTCCCAGGATTCATGTTCATTTCATTTTTTCCCCCTAAAAACAACCAAAGCTCATTAACTGATCATTAACCGTTAACCGACAAGATTGTTAAATTAGAATTAAATTAAATTAGAATAGATAAGTGTCTGTGTCCCATTTGTTTTCCAGGGATTTAGTTTTACATGCGCAAATAGCAGCATTAACAACAGAACATGAGGATTCCCACACTGTCACATCACGCACATGCAGCGCTTCTGTTAATGGACAAAAGCAGAGTAAAATAATATATAAAAGGAGTAAATAGGCCTGCACACAAAATACATTTCACTTAAATAATTAACAGATTAACAAAGCGAAAAACTGTGCAACAAGTAATATAGCCTATGCACTCTTGCATTCCATGTAAAAAGTCTGGCAAGTAAAACAAAAACAAAAAATACTAATGGCGACTGGAGCTCCAGTGTGGTTGTATGAGCATCCCTACTCAAGCTAGCTGAAAAAAGCACACTCATTGATTGCTTTTCACTGTCTTTTATACTCTAATCCATGCTGCTCATGAGATTTGAGAAATGCATCAATAACTCAAAACCTGAGCCAGAGAGATGAATTAACCACCTTGATCCAATTCTTTTCTGACATTAGAAATGCATTAGAAAATCCTGTGTGCACTGCAAAGAACCCATGAGGTGAATGTATTCAGAAGTAAGAGATAAGAGTAACCAATGATCCTCCACCATCCAGACCGGCCAACAAATCAAGATGCATCGAGTCATACTACGATTTGTCTCAGGCTCATGGGAGTGTGTCAATGCACAGGAAGACACTTCCAGGGATCTCCTCCCCCACCTCTGGTAACAATGCAGTGCTTCTTTCAGGGAATTACACTGTTCTGTTAGCCGTGCTGGGTTTGCCATCCAATTTAACAAGAAAGCCACTTTTGATTTGCAGTTTGCTGGCAGAATTTCAAACTTGAACTTTATAGCATATTCATTCCCTGGATGGCATCCTTGAAGTTTTAAAGCAAATGTCGCTTTGCAGCATCAGCAAAATATTTATTCTTGCAGAGAACAGCAATCGAGACAAGAAAGAAATTACATGGGGGGAAAAAAACGCTGTAGCAACTAGGCTCAAAAACTTTCACAGGTCTCCCAGACCTAATCCAAGTACCATCTCAGACCGCATCAGAGGAGACCCCAGGCACTTCTGTATTATTATTTGAATACATGCATGAACACACATAGTCCTATCCCAGACACTCTAAAAATAGAAATGTGTGTCAACTGCTGAACTTCCACATTCTTCATTTGATAAAACCATGTATGGGTCTGGTTCATGAATGCATTAAAGCAAAACTAGGTTTACAAGAGTCTGATGGATGTTAAAAGGAAAGCTACACACGCCAATGGTTTGTCTGTAAAACTCAAAAAGGATAAGATTAACATATTAGTAGGGATGCAAAGGATGCACTGATCCAATATTCAGAATTTTTGCTGGTTTAGGTATCGATCAGAATGATGAGTGCCAATCCAAATCCGATACTGTGCATACTTGGGGTGCGATGCAGTCAATGATAATATCATAATTGTTGTTTTAACGATATGCGATCTGACATTAGAGAATATCTCACTTTACAAAAACACATCCAGAGAGCGCACGCATGCTCTACGTGATGTATTCTAGTAGGTTAGAGTAGTGCGTGTGAGCATAGAGTGCACGCTTTCACTGTGTGATTTAGTCTATCAAAATGCATCTATAATGCCCCCAAGATTCAAGATAAGGGGCAAAAATGCCCCTGTATGACTTTTATATTTATAGAATTTAATATAGTTAATATCACATGAAGAGTGCTCTTTTTTTCTCTCCAAATATCAGCACAATTACAAATGTGATATTGATTTTAGACAACAGTTCAATAAACAAGTTGTTAATATTAAGTGACTTACATTTTAGACACAATATTGCCTTTTTTTTAATCCATTTTGCCAACGTACATAGTTCAAAACAAAGCCACAGGACTGTTTTGCCTCTGAGCAACACACGGCGGTGAATGACCGAATCGTCTGAATGAATGATTCAATGACTCACTCATTAAGACAGTCAAATGCTTTGTTCCTGAATGAATCAGCTGTTTGAATGAGTCAGTTGAATCTCAATGAGCACGTTTATATGCACACCAGTATGCTGATAACTCACAAAAATCAGCTTATTGAAATAACCTGTTATCCGGGTTTACATACAAACCAAGAACCCGACAACGCAAGGAAACCGCGTTTACAAGACTTTATTAATAAATCAGGTTTTTCCCAGTAGTGAGACGTCAAAACCTAACATTTTGCGTATCTGACTCAGAGTATTTCATTTGTTTAAATAAAGCATTAAAAACAGAAGAAGAATATTGCAATATGTCAGCGGAAAACTTACGGCCAGTGCCGGCCTGAGCCTTTTGGGGGCCCTAAGCAGAATTTGATTTGGGGGCCCCCTCCCACCACGCAGAGTCACCTGTGCTTGACGATTATTGACACAATGTCACGCTATAATGTTACATTATAAATTGAATACAATGAGGTTATGTATTAATAAAGAATAAATACTTAATAAAAAATAGATACTTAAAAAAGTTTTAAGTTTTTCTTTACTCTTTTACTAACTCTTGGAAACTTCTGAAAACAAACTGTCACAAAACATATAAAAAAAATTATTTGCAAAATATCCTCCAACGTTTTGCAACACTTTGCAGTTTGAATGATGTCTTGTATGAACATGACGGAGTATGTTTTTATGTTTCCACTGTCCGATCGCGCCCGCGACTCACACACACACACACACACACACACACAACATATTCCAGCTTTGTAATCTTCCACTGTGATGTTTCCAAGCACATTTTTGCGCGTGTGAAGAGGATGATTTTTTTCCGTCGATATTGGAACATGAGTGAAGTACAAAGCCTAAGAATAGTTTACCATCCAAATCCATCACGAATGTTGAAACATTTTTATTCTAATGAGAGCGATACGTGAGCCCAACGCTACTTACTTTCACTTTCGCTTTAAATTATTTCGTTTTGGCTTGTTTATAGTTATTTTTTTATTCTTGTTCTGTTCTGAATATCATTACATTTAAAGGACAAATCATTGATCAAATCAAATATTTGTGACATGGCTTAACATTACTGTGACTTTGCGCACAAATTGTCTATGCACGCGAGGTTATGCACATGACTCAAACACTGGCAGACACAGCAGCAGTTGTAGGCAGGTATATTGATCATGAAATCAGAATTTTCTTGTCTTGAATTATTAATCCTTTCATTCATTTATGTCACTTTATGACAGTTAATTAATATGTAAAAAAAATTTTTTTTAAAACTCGATTGGGGGCCCCCTGGTGTCTCACTCATTAACAGTGACTTGCTGCCAACTACTGGTGGTTTTAATTTCATATTTAAAGTATATTTTCATTTTTACAATAATTTCAAATATCAATATTCAACGTTTTATGTTTAGAACATCAAAACATTATTTATGCATTTGAACCTGCAGGTTAGGCTAAATGCATTCATGTCGCCTCTGAGCGGCAGTAAACAGTGTAAAAACAGTGTGCAGCTTCTGTGTTTCCTCTGCATTGCAAAGATGAATTTTGTTGATAGGGATTTCATTTGATTTGTAATAGCCCTATTGTGTCTTATTACTCTAATTGAATTTATTGATTAAATGTAAGAATTTTGATACAAAAGATGATGCATACATTTAATTAGGTTATAAAAAATGGCTTTATAAAAGGTAAAATGCTCATAAAAGGTAAAATTCTATTTTAACGTATTGGAAAAGATCATTTCACCACCGCACAGAATATGAAGAATATCAAAAACTTTAGGAGTCAGCTGTCCACGGCAGGCCTAAACCTGCCAAGGTACCAGCACAATAACATACTCAGCAAATTATTGTCTAAATATTGTATTATAAATAAAACCCCAGAAAATAGAGATATCATTTTTTGTTAATATTGCACACCCCTAGTGCATAATCATGTTTTTCGCTGTCAAAGCTCCACAAAGGCAAACAAAAACATTATAAAGCACCACAAAAGTGTTTGTGAACAATATTCCAAGTCTTTCAAAGGCTAGACTTGGTCTAGATACTCTAATGTAAAAGACAGATTAATATTTTAGTTGTTAAATTAAAGTGGATGGAAACTCTTCCCTCTGCTGCGGCTGTCAGTCATTTTCCATTCAGCATTCAAACAGTGTGTCGCGTTCGGTTACGACAGTCAGCATTGTAAAACTCTCCCCAAAATGATTCAGTGTTTCCATTATTATTCTTGATTTGTAGATAAAGGTCTGTAGATTTGTATACAATGACGTCTTATCTTGCCTGGAGTTTATTGCCATTTCTAAATGATGTGGCACACGCTACTACTACTACTATGATCACATCACTGACGTAGAGGACTTTGAACTGAATACCAATTTCTTGATTTTCGATTCTCATTTTGATGAATCAATAGCGTGCCTCCCATCCAATAAATCTCAACATGTTTTGTGCTTTGTTACTTTTGATATGAAATAAAGTCTCAGCTTTCAAATTATGTCAGTTTTATTATGAAATTCAAACAATGATTACCATTTTGGCTCTCTTTAATGTGGCGTGACAAATCTCTGCAGCAGAGGCATGATACAGAATCGTATCGGTTGTGAAAAAGGGTATCGGTGCATCCCTACCTTAGCCCATTTAAAAGCAAAGCGTGATGACAAACACTAGGCTGAGCAATACAGCTAAAAAAAATAATAATTATATTTTAAGGGTGCTCCAATCAGGATGTAGCCTAATGTTTAAGTCCAATGATGAAGTAGTTACAAATAACGAACATCAGCCAACAACTCGAAACAGTGTGCCATGCACAAACAAACACCAACAATACCGGACCAAGAATGAGAGAAGCCGAGGAACCTAAATACATATGGTGATGAATTAAATAATGAACAGCTGTGATGATTCAATGAATATCCATGGAAACTGATTATGGCCGGGAAAAGGAGAACAGAGGAACACAGGAAAACAGGTGACTGAAAAACAAAAACAAAACTGAGCATAACTGTATCACAGGATTTGTGGGGCCGATCCCTGGAAACAGTATTGGCCAATACCAATCACAGATACCGATCACCAAAATAAATAATCGGCCAACTATTCTTAACAACATTGTATTTTAAGTATAAAAAAATTAAGATGAGAAAGTATCATGAATTGACAACCCTTTATGTATTGGCAAGCAACATGTGCAACATTTTCCATTCACTCTCTTAGAGGTGATTAGAGAACAGCTTAGAGCCTAACAAACATAGCATTCCTGTGAAAAAATAAATAAATAAAATACAATAAAAAAAGAACACTCTTTATCAACATAAAGTAATTAAACGTAAAACAACACTGCATAGTCTTAACTGTATAAATTAGATTAATCCTACTAAATCTACTAATGATTTAGAAGTTATTTTCTTTGTCTTGTTTGATTAACAGTAAATGACAGTGGGCAGGAATATTAGGCTGCTGTCACTTTAAGATCTGCAAGGGTCCAATATACTGTTATGCATTCACTTAAAACATAACTGAATGTGTTTACGAGGATATTTAGCCATATTTTTGTGTGTATTTGTCCGTTCAAGTGCAAAAAGATGCGAAAAAAAAAAAATCAGTTTAGTCTTGCGCATTATTCAGAATGAGAGGTGGCTTTCTGTGTGCATGTTTTGGATGTGTGTGCAAAGCACGGAAAAGGTGCGCTGATCTTCTTGCGCTTGAATGGTTTAAAGTAATATTAAAATGCATACAAAGGAATCGATAAGAGGAATCGAAATTATAATTTTATAACAAGTATCCAATTCCAGAACTGGAATTGATTTTCGATTCCCAACCCTAGTTATGGTAAAGGGGTGTAACATTTGTAGGGTTGGGTACCGAAACCCGGTTCCAATAGGGAACCGGTTCCGACGTAAACGGTAGTAACCAGACCGAATAAGAACGAAACTTTCGGTGCCTGATTTCGGTGCCTGACTTTTTTCACCGCCCCCTATAAAACATCTCGCGGCACGAATGATCCAGTAACAAAACATCTCCAGTTAACCAGCAGAGCATTCATTTCGTTCGTTTGTTAAATAAGAGACGATCTAGCCTGAAAATTCTTTTCTCTTGTGGCTCACGCACACCGCACTCGTCTCGGACGCGCGCTTCAATACGTTGCAGAGATCGATCTATTTATGAGGCGCCGTCTATATGAGTAACGTTATGTGCTTGGAGAGTTTGTGTGTGCGTGCTCGCGTCTCAGATGAGTATGTGCGCGAGTTTGTTTGTGTGTGTGTGTGTGTGTGTGTGTGTGTGTTGCGTCTCAGATGAGCATGTGCGCGAGTTTGTGTGTGTGTGTTCAGATGAGTATGTGCGCGAGTTTGTGTGTGTGTGTGTGTGTGTGTGTGTGTGTGTGCTCGCGTCTCAGATGAGTATGTGCGCGGTTTGTGTGTGTGTGTGTGTGCGTGAGCGACTTTAGATGTGACGTTGTGCATTTCATATAGTTGGAGCATTCAGCAGTATACAATGTGTGACTACTTAGTATATATACGTGTATGCAAGCGTTTTATGTGTGCGTGAATGAAGTTCGATTAAAGCCCTAGACGGCGCCTCATATCTATTCGTTCTGGTGAAATCACAACATATAATGCACACAAAGTGTCCCTGCTTGATATACAACCACTGATGAGCATTATCGGTTTAAAAAAACTACGCATGCGGATTAGAACCCAAGACCTCTGACATTCTTGACTAAAGTTCAAGTTCAGCTGCAGTGTTCCTCTTCGGGTAAGTCTAGTATTTTAATACCAACTGCAAATCTTGCATATCAAGTATGAAGTAGCCTATATCAAGTATATTTATATGAGGCTATACTTTGTGTGTTAAATATTTCTGCTCAGTGTCAGATATTTCTCTGTTTTGTAAAAGTCTATAATATATAATATGTAATATAATTGATATATAATATATATATATAATATATATAAATAATATTAGAAGACAAAATTTTTATCTTAACTTAAGTGTTTTCGGCTACATCAGCACAATTTTTAATTTAAACAGAAATCAGAAAATCTTTTTCAGAAAACACACAGATATAATTTTTTTTGATAAAGTGTGTGCAGTTTCGTTTTCTTAAGTACCGGTTTAAGAACCGTTTAAGCACCGGAACCGTTTGAAAAATACCGAGTAGGTACTGGTATCAGATAAAACCCAACCAATACCCAACCCTAAACATTTGTGAAGCACATTCAAATCGTTTGACCAATCACAACAGACTGGACCAGCTGACCAATCAGAGCACATTGCGCTTTTTGGATGGAGGGGCTTCCTAGAGACAGGAACTAAACAGCGTTATAGACAGACTGCGAAGAAAGTTGCTGCAATGTAAAATAAGTATAAAAATAAATAAAAATTAAACAAGCATGAAAATCTATTCTAGTAGACCACAAAAACTAAATCAAGACTTTGAAAAAGGGCATAATATGATGTACGCAGTTTCTGCAACACTAGGGGCATCTAGAGGAATTCCAAAAAAGCATATTTTCAAACAAACTTGCAAATGCCCCTTACACTCATTATTCACTCCGGCATTTAAATACTGTTGTCAATCCAGAAACTTTGCAGTGTACTTAGCAACATGGAAAACAAAACTTGTTTATTTTCAGTAAAAATTCAGATTGTGAATGGGTAATGAACAATCACGAAGGCTGTCAATCTCTAAAGCGCAAGCTAACTGAATTCTGCATTCTTGCGAAAACTCCAGTTATAATAAAAAAGCTGTCTTAATGGTACAGTGGATCTCTTATTTATATATTATACATGGTTATAATGGAAGGATTCACAAGTTTGCGTCTCGTGTTGAACAAAACAAAACCTTGTGTGTTTTTTCAGTGGTGTCAAGCAGATTCTGATGCCAACTTACTTACTAGCACCTCTGATCGTCCATTGTGTTCACGCACCAAAAAAAAATGTTGACGTTCACTGCATCAATGACTACATTTACATGTGCACCAATAATGTGATTATTTCTAATAATCAGAGTAAGGTCTTAATTGCAGTAAGATGTTTACATGACACGAGCAGAACTCTTCACTCCAGGCAGTTTACAAGCAATTTTCATTATTCTGATCAAGTATAGTTATACCACACTCAGATAGACATACTATCTAGACATTGTTACCGACCATTGTTGTTGTAATCTACTCATACTAGGGCTTTTTTTGAGAAAAATCTAATTCGAACGGATATCAAATATCAAGCAATATATTCGAATATCAAAAAAAAACAAAAAAAAAAACACTGTAACGGAGATTAAATCACAAATTTATTAACAGTCTGACAGTCATAAACAAGACTCAGGCCACAGCCTGTCTGAAAAAACTTTTTGACTTAATTTTTGAAACAGCAGGTTATCTACTTAATCTATATGAAATGCCACTATGCATAGCCAATCATGGGAAAATAAGGTGCCGACCGTGAGCGCGAAGATTGGATGTCGAGGATGCGTAGGTAAACCGTTTTTTGCAAATTCGGCAAACTACCTTATCTTTAACGGTTACTTCACCATCTACGGTGTAGAACCTAAATATTTCCAGACACTACTTTTTAGATGAGTTGGGGTCGTAACTGTCCGCTCAGGCTGGCCATTCTGTGCGTTATCTTCCATTTTCAAAACTGAAAATTGACTGGCTGTTGGCTATTATTCGCTTGATTTGGTCATAAGGCCTACTCTACAATACGTTTAGAGCACCTGCTACTGGACGAGATGGCAAACAATAAAATAAAAACAAACAGTCTAATCATAGACTGTAAAAAATGCGCTTCACATGGCACTTTAAAAACCGGATAGGCTAGTTTATTTATAGTTCGATTACGTATATTCCACGTCATGTTCGAATGCATATTCGAATATCGAATAAAAAGTGACAGCCCTAACTCATACCAAATTAAAAATAAATTTCGAAATTATTTGGCGCCGTGATGCCGGGTTTGTCTACGCTGCCGTTGTGTTCTTCGTGCCGTCTGGATGAAGATACAGAGCAAAGACTGTGCAGCGAGTTGTGTTGACAGAGTTCAGCGATTTGGAGAAGAGAAAACTTCAGAATAATGTCACACAGTTAATTCATGAAGTTGTTTGAACAACACACGGCATCCATGTAGAACCGAGCACACACGCTCAGAGGAGCGTTTCCCGTACAACGACGTAACCGCTTCACTACCATAGTATGATGCATCGTTGAAGAAATCAACTAACTAGTCATGACTGTTTCCCAAAACCGTATTGTAGCAAATTGGTCGATCAACCACGTTGGTTAATGATGTCACGCACGTGGTGGAGTAATAACAACAACTTTTAATGAATATGTTTGAGATCGAAATTAATGCTATATGTTTTGCTATAAATTACAGACATGTCATCTGAGAACTAATTTAGCTTTATTTCCAGAATCAATCATAGGCTCTTGCTTACGTACTAGAGCACATACGCACATGCGCACTCTTCAAAAACGAGACTTTAAATCTCGTCAAACTAAAAGACATAAATAACATTTGTATATTCTTTAAAATAAAAAAGATATAGATTGTACTATGTCAGCTTGCTTTTTTTGCTCAAGATAAGGATGTATTGAGTCCACATGTCATGCAAACCATAAACTAGGCTATGCTTCTAACCACAGTATGTGATTATGGGTAACACCCCAGAGCGGTAATAATACGATTAAGGTGTTACATCAGGGATGGAAATTAGCACCCGCCACCAGCCAAATGCGGGTGATTTTGTGTTGTGGCGGGTAAACTCGCTTCACCTACCGGCCACCGTGGCGGGTAAATAAAAATATACTATTTCACACAGACGGCGGACACTTTTAGAGGACATAAGTGTACGCTGAAATAAAGTCTTTCACCTCAGAAAAACGGACTTTCTTGTCCTGTCACGTCAGCCGTTATCCTGTGCTCGGAGCGCACACTCTTCAATTGCACGCGCAAATGCGGCGGCGCGCGCTGTGTATCGCCTCACTGTATATAAAGTGCACAAGAAACTACGAGCATGCAACGCCGTTACGTTGTAAATTACACAAAATAAAAGTAATGCAGGTATGATTTTCATTCTGTTCACCAGGAGCAGTTTCCATGGTTCATTAACAGTTATTGTTAATATTGTGTATTCACCATGGCAACTGTCGTTTCCATATTAACCCCAAAAATGCCACTTTATTTTTCTTTGTGTTATTTTTAATATTTTTAAATGACTCTAGTGGCTCATACCAACATTGTATTAACAAAAACTAGTTTGGGACTGCTATTTAATAGCTTTAGCATAGGCCTAATGTTTATTTATTAGTACTAGTCTTTACTATTAGTCATATTCTTACAATTTATGTTAAGTAAAGGGGGACAGTACTTGTGTGTGTGGAAATAGCCGGTTTCAATAAAACTACTTGTGACATGTCATATTTGGCTTTGACTGAACATTTGCTCACACTTTGCGGAAAAAATATCGGGATATATATCGTATATCGATATTCAGCCTAAATAATCGGGATATGACTTTTGGTCCATATCGCCCAGCCCTAGTTTCATTGTTGGGACTAAAAACCTAAAACTGGAAGCCATAAAAGACCACGAATCATTCAAATGCCACATCCAGGTAAAAAAGAGAAATATATATAAGAGAGAAAGAGAAAATGTCAGTATTTCATTGAGACTTGAGATTAAATAAACTGCTTAAGTATTGTAGATCTTGTAGTATTAATTTTCACATGCAGTTACACATTGTCGGTTAAAAACAAGAAAGTGGCTGGTAAAAACATTGAGTGGCTGGTAGATTTTGAAATCCACCAGCCACAGTGGCCGGTGGACAAAAAAGTTAATTTCCATCCCTGTGTTACATGCCTGTTTATTGCGATTAAAATTGGCATACGTCACACTGTTTAATGTGAGTATGGTTACTACGATTACGATCGAATTATTGCATTTATATGAGGTAAAGTTTAATCGCAATATTGTCAAAATCCCATTATAATCGTGCATGTAAACACACTCAATGTCACAAAGTGAACTGAAAAAGTTTCCTGACAAACTGTCATGCCTTTGAATGTTTCCATAATTCTCAAAAAACATGTGCCCTTTATACTAGGAAGAGCAAATTTACATATTGAACTGCAAATTTACATGTTGAACTTGACCTTCAGGTCACACACAACAAAAGTATGTGGCCGTGTGGGTGGGGGGAGGGGAGCTACAGAGGTTTTATTAGTCTGAAAGAGAGCAGGAAGAGACAAATGAACAGCTAAAGCACGGGTCAGGAGTACGCCCATCCCCCAAACAAGAGCAAGTTTCAGCTCTCGCTCAAGTAACCTTTAATCTGGGAAACAAAACCAACATGATCTGATATATGACTGCCCCCAAGGACCTCTCTGAGGAACGCTGCCCTAACACAACATATTTGCATATCACCCATAAGCTGTTGCATAACAGTTATCTGGCCAGAAATGTTATATTAGGTCATCCCTAATAGACATCTTAAAAAGCTAGCACATGGCTGAAAGAAAATGGGTAAGGAGATCATTCTACTGCCGATTTATCATGAAATAATCTGAGAAACAGAGAGATGTTATGAGAAAACAAGTGAATCGTGTTACTCGTTGGCAAAGAAAAGGGGAAGTTACTTTCTGAAATTTTACTTCCACTTACGATCACATCTGTGTTTCACAGAACCTGAGGCAACATAGACAAAGGTAAACAGCCAGAGGTCAGACAGCATAATAAAAACAAGATTCATTACTGTGGATCATATTATAGTTGAGTAAAACCACTCTGAAAGCCTTTACTTCCTCATATTCGTGCTAGTTAGTAAACGAGTCATCATTTTAGAGTCCCTAAATGGTTTACAGGATTAACTAATGTTTACGATTTATTTAAAAACATATATTGCATGCATTGAACAGATAGTCCCACCCAAACCTTACACAATGCTTTCGTTATTTTTATCTTTTGTAAAGCGTCTTTGAGTACCTTACAGTTTTCTATAAATAAAATGTATTAACATTATTATAGACACTATGTAATTTATTCAATATGCATCCCTGCATGTCATTAACTTATCCTTCAGACTGTATTCCTCCTTAGCCTGAATTATGAAAGTGCTGTGCTATTTTTTATGCTTTCACAACACTGCAAAACTATGTATAACAGCACATTTGAACTCGCTGTAACTGATATCTAAATTTAGTCAGCAAGCAGTTTCTGGGAATCATTCACAGAGGGAAGCTGACCATGGTGAAGTCAATCACACCAGGGACCGTCCTGCACGTCTACAGCGGGACGCCTCTTCCCCCCCCCCCAAACACACACGCAGAACCACAAAATGAGCCATGATAACCCAGATAGACGAGGTGCTGAAAAAGGCTTCATCAGATCAGGAGTCAAATACAACCATAAACTGCACTTACTTTAAATGTAATGCCATTTTTTATACTTCCATCTATATAAAATTCATATTCAGAGACAACAATAAGTAAGCCATTCGATGGCCGATTCCCCTGAAAAGTGTCGGCCTATCCAAACAATGAGAGATAACCTTATGATCAGATAACCTGTTTTAAAACAGGCATGTATACTATGTACTATTGTATTATTGTACTATGTATCATATTTTTTTAGGGGTCAGGGGTCCTAACTTAAAAACACAACAAACACCCATGGTTGATGCTCAAAAACATTATGAGACCTGATGCAACAGCAAATTACGTCAGTCTGAACGCATTTGGACGCAAGTATGGTGTTTGAAAGGGGATGAACGTAAAAACACTTTTTGGTCAACCATTTAGGGCTTTTCACACATGAAATAGTTAACCCTGGGTAAACAGAATCCTGAGTTATCTTACTTTATGTTTCACACTGCTCATATTTTCTGAATGGACTTTTCAGACTATAAAGGTAAGAATGAAACTGTCTCTTCTTCACTTCCATTGACGCATTTTCCATCACTGTTTGACATTTTCCCCTCAAACGAAAACAACGCTGTTTACCAAGAGCAGTATTTCCGTGATTGTCCAAAGCACGTGAATATGAGGCACACGTGAATATGAGGCGCACGTGAATATGAGGCACACGTGAATATGAGGCACACGTGAATATGAGGCACACGTGAATATGAGGCACATGTGACACGATTTGGTTGTCGGTTGTTAGTCGTAACATTGTAACCACATCGATTCAACTGTACACGACTGGCACTGCAATGTGGGGTTAACAGCACAAAAGCGGTGCTAACACAAGTGTGAAATGCTAGCCAGGGTTAAAAATAGGGTTTAGAGCGACGATAACCCGGGGTTAAGTGCAGTGTGAAAAGCCCTATTGTGTCTTTAAAACCTTCATTTTAATATAGAATTTTGAAGTCGGAAAGTATTAGCTAGCTTTATCGAAAATGTAATATATTAACACAACAGACAAAACAGGCTTTTGTTTTACTTGATATTTTTACTAAAATCCCCAGTCAGTTTTTAAAAGGATAGTTCACCGAAAAATGTCTGTCATTAATTATTCACACAGTTCCAAACACGCAAGACCTTCGTTCCTCTTCGGAACACAAATCAAGATATTTTTGATGAAATCCGAGAGCTTTCCGAGACAGCAACGTCATAACCACTTTCAAGGCCCAGAAAGGTAGTAAAGATATCATTAAAATAGTCATTATGTGACTACAGTGGTTCAACCTTAATGTTATGAAGCGATGAGAATAACATAACGACTTATTAAACTATTTTAATCAGTCACATACGCTGTTCACATTGTAAACGCAGTGCAGCGCTTCCGGGTTCTACGTCAGAACGCCGGCTCAGTATTGGCCGACACTGTTCACGTGAGCAACCACGACGCATGCGTGCCATGAGTCGGCCAATAGGCTGATTTCACGCAGCCGCCATTTTGAAATCGAAAGTGAGGCTCCAGTGGTAAGAACCCCGGAAACAACAATGCCTTGGACTACCAACCTGAAGCTGCTGCCGCGATTTACACTATTGGATGTTAATATCCAATATAGGATATGTATATATCTCATTCCTGCTTCTTTTTTTACTTTCTGAATTATATATAAAAAAAAAATTTATTTATAAATTAATTTCACTGTATATAGTCTAAAGAATGAAAGAAATGTATGTACAGTTTTAGAATTGACACAACATCATTAAACACAACAATACGCCATCGCATTCACGACTCTCCTGTGATTAAAGGCGACACTTCCGGTTTTCTTCCCACCGGAGCCTCGCTTTCGATTTCAAAATAACGGCTGCGTGAAATCAGCGTATACGGTGTCACATTTCAAAACTAATTTGTATTCTACAGTATCCACCTAATTTTTAACATAAGAGCAGACATGGCCATTTTTACCTTGAATGTGCAAGGCTTCAGTCGCTTCCAGTTATTTTAGCTGAACAAACAACACTATGATGTTCAGCTGCTTGATATTGCAAACTGCTTTTTGTTATCATATTATATTAATTTGTTATCAGGACCATAAACGTCCTGGTTTGTAGGGCAAATAGTACTATCATTTACTGCGCTTTGTTATTCTTCTAGTTATTTACTTACAGCGGCTAATGAATCAGTCTCGCACATTCACAGGAAATAGCATACTTCCGCATCAAAAAATAAGGTGGAAATATTGATGCAGAAGTCTGCAGTACAGTGTTATTTCAAACATAGCATGTGATTGACAGATCTGATAGCAGGCCACCAACCATATAATTCACAAATCGATCAAGAAACAGACCCGAATCATTTTAACTTGACTCATACTCCACGTTAAACAAACAAAGCGGTAACACTACGGCGTCTCCTAGGACAAATGTTCATAGAAACCAAAGAGATAATGCCAAATTGAGTTTGTTTACTAGTTGCCCTCCATGTTTGATGCAATCACTGTGTGCGAAGTGCGAACAACTGCTAAAAAAATCGAGACGCAGACTTTCCCCATTTAAAAATCCACTTTAGATATTACCAGTCAGTTTATGATCAATTACAGTATTAATACTGGATTGAATTGCATAACTACACAACAGTTACAGCAACTGTGTGCTTCAATGACCTTGCAGAAAATAACACAGGCCTTGTTCAAGAAAGCAGACCACGGCAGGCATTTTCAAGCTCACACCACCATCTGCCCATCTCATCTCAACCTTGAGGCTCAAGAGAAACAGGGTCAACGGCATCGCAACAGAGCACAGACGCAAACGTCACGTTTCAACACGCCGGCTGGCCCACTGCGATTCTGCTCCATGAGGGAAGGAAAGAGGGGGGAAGGGAAGAGGGGGGGGGGAGCGCAATAGATCAGATCTGTCTGTCCCATCCCCCACATCTTGCTTCAATCCACTCTCAGTCAGGCACAAGTTACATAACCGTGCCACTCTTCCACTTAGAGAGAGAGATGCAGATTTCAAACAAAGACTCACTCTAAGAGAATCTAAGACAGAATGTACTTATAATTTAAAAAGCTTTATTTGTATTTTTACTGCATTATTATTTTTCATAGGCCTAATTTCGGAGGAGGTTGTGTAAAAACTAGCTAGGTTAACCTAACACACAATACTAAATGACTTTAGGGGTTGGTGATCTAAATACGTTGCATGTGAGCCATTACAATGGGAGTTTCCAGACACACATGGCCTTCAGATTACACACACACACACACATTACAAAGCTCCCCACCCCCACAGTAGACTTAACACTATGATCCAAATACCACAAGCACACACATTGTTCTAATATAGACCAGCATTTTACACTCAAAATACAACTGTCCTCTTTAAATGACTGCAATGTAAAAAAAAAAACAAAAAAAAAACAACAACATAAAAAACTAAACCACAAGTCATATCTTATCTTGGTGCCATATGCATTGCATGATTTGACAATGACAGTGTATATAATCAGTGTGCATACTAAGAAATATCACTTTACATGTAAACAATTCTAAATGTATGGTCCTGTCATTCAACACACACACTCTTGTTTATCCAAACACTGAATGTGAGTTGAGCTCCCCTCCCCCACTCTCATAGAGTTAGTGCATTGCCCACAACACTGTCATGTGCTCGTACTGATCTTCATGTAGTCTTATTATAAACATGGATTATAATATACATTATGTTCAAATGCTTTGTCTTTAAATAAAGAACAAAAGACTGTAACTCACAAATCATCACAAGTGTTTTTAAGAGGTGCATCACTTTAACAGAATAATAGAAGTGTATTTCAGCTTAGTAGATTTTATGATGCACATCAGAATAGACGTTAAAAAATAAACTTATATTAAATTATATTAAAATACACCAATAATGAACATAACATTAGATGCAAATAATTAAATGTAATGCATAATTTACTTAAAATAATGTCAGAATTACATAGTAATGTCTTATGAAATTGTTTTGCACACATCTAAACTACCAAACAATCTGAAGTGGTGCTGCATTTACGCGCGCGCGCACACACACACACACACACACACACACACACACACAGCTGCCCATCCCCCACCCAGTCAGATCCTCCAAAGAAATGTCCTTGCCAATTATAAATCACTATGTATTATTATTAAAAACACACCGAGGTACATTAACGCACATATGCTTCTATACTATCGATATAACGAGTAAAAATAAAGAAAACACTCACTTTAATACCCGGATGAGCGCGAGGACTGCCTTTCAATGCTTGTGTGGAATTTCCTCCTCCTCGACTATTTTGTCAAATATTGCTCAAACAAAGCGTTATAAAGCTGCTTTGAGGCGCCAGATCGTCAGATAAATTCCCAAAAAAGCGTCCGGTCCCGTTCGCATCGGCGTGGAGCGGAATAAAATCGTTTAAAAATAGATTTAAGAGCGATTGAGGTACATTGTGGGGCTGTTTGCTAGTGGAGAAAGAGCCAAACGGTTCAGGAGCAGCCAACGGCTTCAGACACTCAAACACTGGAGAGGTGACTTTCCAAGCGAAAATGGGGGAGGCCTGGGCGGTTGTCTCTGCAGCTTTGTTGAGAGAAACTGAAGGAGGAATATCGCAATAACATGCCTGTTCGTTCCATCTCGATCGGGATTTTACCCTAAACTGCGACACAGGTGTATAATTTAAGCGAGGATTATCCCTCCCATAATCTACGGGACTGTTTCTGACACATAAATGGCGATGTTTGTATATTGTAATAAGACAATAAAAATGATTATACTATATTGTGGTGTTGATATATATTGGTATTTTTTGTTATTTAAATGGTTTTTCATACAGTATTTTTGTTAAATGTTTTATGTTGTCTTAATGTGCCATTTTTGTAGTCATTGTTACAATGACGATTCATGTTGTTTTGTTTGTTTTCATGTACATGCTAACTTACTTATACTGCGATAGCTGTAATGATTTGTTTGCACAACTTAGGTCGGTAACTTGAATTTATGATAATTAACATGTAAATGCAGCTTTTTGGTAGGTTCAAGTCATGTTCTTAAAATGTCAATAAATAAAGTTTACGTTGTCGTCAAACTTATAATTAATAATTAACTTGACCATTGTGACATGTAAAATAGCGACAAAATGGCAGCAATCTTAACAGTTAAAGGGACAGTTCACCCAAAAATGAACTGCTGTCATCATTTACTCAAGCTCAAGTTGTTTCAAAACCTGTATGGACGTCTTTATTCTTAACAGAAAATAAGATATGTTGAAGAATGTCGGTAACCAAACACTTTGACTTCCCCATTGACTTCCATAGTATTTTTTTCTTCTTCTCCATACTATGGAAGTCAGTCCCTACCGTCAACTGTTTGGTTACCCATATTCTTTAAAATATCTTCTTTTGTGTTCAGCAGAAATGTTTACTGGTTT
Organism: Leuciscus leuciscus; assembly: GCF_965113295.1. Lineage (NCBI taxonomy): Eukaryota > Metazoa > Chordata > Actinopteri > Cypriniformes > Leuciscidae > Leuciscus > Leuciscus leuciscus. The sequence goes on along the minus strand of NC_138747.1, from coordinate 17,070,375 downwards.
GGAACCACTTGAGGGTGAGTAAAGGATAACAGAATTAAACATTTTGGGTGACCCTTTAAAGGTTGTTTTGTACACATATTTCTGTTTGATATACTATTTTATTATAGCCACTATTACCTGGTGTGCTTTTTTGTTCTTAAACATGTTGCACAAACATTTAAAGGGGAACTAACAAAAATGTAGTGATTAAATATTTTGCTGTCAACAACAACACATGGACCCATTTTGGCCCTGTGAGTGTTGCCATAGTAACAAGTCATTCTTAAAAGGAGAATGTGAACAGCTCTGAGTAGAATATCATGATTACAGAATTCAAGAATTGAATAATAATAATAATTCATTACATTTATATAGCGCTTTTCTCGTCACGCAAAGCGCTTTTACATAGGGGGGGATCTCCTCAACCACCACCAATGTGCAGCTACCACCTGGATGATGCGACGGCAGCCATATTGTGCCAGAACGCCCACCACACACCAGCTTATTGGTGGAGAGACAGAGTGATGAAGCCAATTAGTATGTATGGGGATGATTAGGAGGCCATGATGGACATAGGTCACTGGGATCCCAATGGGATTTTTTGTGACCACAGAGAGTCAGGACCTCGGTTTTACGTCTCATCCGAAGGACGGTGCTCTTTGACAGTATAGTGTCCCATTCACTAAACTAGGGCGTTAGGACCCACACAGACCACAGGGTGAGCACCCCATGCTGGCCTCACTAACACCTCTTCCAGCAGCAACCTGGTTTTCCCAGGAGGTTTCCCATCCAGGTACTAACCAGGCTCAGCCCTGCTTAGCTTGGGCAACCAGTCTTGGGCTACAGGGTGATATGGCTGCTGGTTGAACAGCATTAATCCACCTGCGTGAAGTTGGCCCCCCACCCAACGCAAAACGTCGTCAAACTATGCTCAATCGTTTGTGCTCCGTTTGTGCTGGTTTGTGCTGTAAAAATTTTCGTTTGTGCTGTTTCAGTTTTGTAGATATTAAAAATATATTTTTAGGTCATTCTGAGGTCACTCAGCCCCCCCACATGCTCCAAATTCACCCAAAATAGTCTTGTTCGTTTGTGCTTCGTTTGTGCTGGTTTGTGCCGGTGAAATTTTCGTTTGTGCTGCGTCGGGTTTTAAAATATCAGAAATTGAAGTATAGACGATGACGTCACCAGCCCCCCCACATGCTCCAAATTCACCCAAAATAGTCTCGTTCGTTTGTGCTTCGTTTGTGCTGGTTTGTGCTGTAAAAAGTTTTGTTTGTGCTGCTCCGGTTTTTTAGATATTAAAATAATATTATGTGGTCATTCTGAGGTCACTCAGCCCCCCACATGCTCCAAATTCACCCAAAATAGTCTCGTTCGTTTGTGCTTCGTTTGTGCTGGTTTGTGCCGGTAAAATTTTCGTTTGTGCTGCGTTGGGTTTTAAAATATTATACATTCAATTATTGTTGATGATGTCACCAGCCCCCCCACATGCTTCAAATTCACCCAAACTATGCTCAATCGTTTGTGCTTCGTTTGTGCTGGTTTGTGCTGTAAAAAGTTTCGTTTGTGCTGCTTCGGTTTTTTAGATATAAAAATAATATTTTTAGGTCATTCTGAGGTCACTCAGCCCCCCCACATGCTCCAAATTCACCCAAAATAGTCTCGTTCGTTTGTGCTTCGTTTGTGCTGGTTTGTGCCGGTAAAATTTTCGTTTGTGCTGCGTTGGGTTTTAAAATATCAGAAATTTAATTATAGACGATGATGTCACCAGCCCCCCCACATGCTCCAAATTCACCCAAAATAGTCTCGTTCGTTTGTGCTTCGTTTGTGCTGGTTTGTGCCGGTACAATTTTCGTTTGTGCTGCATCGGCCTTTAAAATATTAGACACTGAATGAAAAGCGAATTATAGACGGTGACTTCACCAGCCCATTAAATGACGGTGACTTCAACCAGCCTGCATCTTCGTGAACGCACTACAGAGAAATGCACATTTCATACATACGCAGAGAGCAGTCTGTTTTCTTTCGTTTTGAATTGTTCTGTTTAAAAGTAGACATGTCTGTGATGCAAGTAGGCCTAGGCGCTGAGTTTCGGTTCATTTATGAGACCAACTGCAGTTTAGGCGCCGGCGCCTCTATGTCCTGATTATCTATTGTCTGATATAGGCCTATTTACTTCTTATTTTGCCTATTAAATCCTGTCATTTGGTAGATGAAACAATGATTAAAATTAAGATACAATTAATACAAAACGAATTTCACCTTAAAGAAAGGCTTTGTGCTTTCTATTTGAGGTCTCTGTGAAAGTTTTAAAGCAGTCTTTTAGTGCCGTTTTTAGAGCGGTGAGTCCGTAACGCAGTTCTCCGTCCGTTACATTGTTTTTTCCTCATAAATGCAATCATCCGGTAGGTAGGCTAGTATTACTTTTGGTTTGCGCAGTGTAATTCATAGAATTACAACAAAAAAAATTACGCACATGCTATTTCCCTCATAAATATAAAACGCATGAGTAGACTGATATTTTTCTAATGTCTGGACTCCTTTATTAAGGGAGAAGCCTATGGATATATAACAGACGTTTCAATATATTGGTATTAAGTGCATTTTCTGATAATTTATACTTCAAGTTTTGACTTGCAAATATCACGTCCATAACGCTGGAATTGACCAATTTTAAAGAATTTATCCTCAGCTATTTTTGTGGTGTAAGTCTATGTATTTTATAATGTTAACTTCAAATAATAGTGATATGAAGATGTAATAGCATTGGATCTGGACTCTGGAGTTGGAAGGGGTGTGTCGCGATTCTGCCTTCTCACACCGCAACACAGGTTCGTGGATGGAGCGTCGGGATTTCGGTTTCATATTGCATATTGTCGTTTTAGAAATGTTAAGTTCTACTTCTGTAGTTATTTTGGTGAAAGTAACTGGAGTAGCTAATGCATTACAATTCTGAGACAGCCTTTTTTGTAAGGTAAATAATTACCTTTAAATAAAAGTAATAAAGTAATCTGTAGGCCTAATGTATTACAGTTTGGGAGTGCTGCTGATATTGTGAAAAATGATTAGCCTATAAATAGATATTTTCATATAATTAATATTTTAATGTTTTAATATAATTCAAATGTAATTTATTCCTGTAATGTCAAAGCTGAATTTTCTGCATCATTACTCCAGTTTTCAATGTCACATTATTCTTTAGAAATCATAAGATGTTGATTTTGTGCTCAATTATTATTGGTGCTCACTGCTCAGTTAAGAAAGGCTCTTATTTTGAATTGTATTTTGTATTATTTTAATAAATATTGCGTGTTTTATTTGTGTGTTTTTTTATGTTTAATATTTTTTGTGGAAAATTAAATTTTTGATAATTTTTTCACTTTGGATTAATTTAATCCGTTTCGGTCTTACCTTGTTACTTCAACTAGCTACTGTAAAAAAAAAAAAAAAATTATATATATACACGTTTTGCAGCACACACGAAGACAAACGATTGAGCATGTTTGGAGTGAATTTGGAGCAGGTGGGGGGCTGGTGAAGTCACCGTCTATAATTCGCTTTCATTCAGTGTCTAATATTTTAAAGGCCAATGCAGCACAAACGAAAATTGTACCGGCACAAACCAGCACAAACGAAGCACAAACGAACGAGACTATTTTGGGTTAATTTGGAGCATGTGGGGGGGCTGGTGACGTCATCATCTATAATTCAATTTCTGATATTTTAAAACCCAACGCAGCACAAACGAAAATTTTACCGGCACAAACCAGCACAAACGAAGCACAAACGAATGAGACTAATTTGGGTGAATTTGGAGCATGTGGGGGGGCTGAGTGACCTCAGAATGACCTAAAAATATAATTTTAATATCTAAAAAATCGAAGCAGCACAAACAAAACTTTTTACAGCACAAACCAGCACAAACGAAGCACAAACGATTGAGCATAGTTTGGGTGAATTTGAAGCATGTGGGGGGGCTGGTGACGTCATCAACAATAATTGAATGTATAATATTTTAAAACCCAACGCAGCACAAACGAAAATTTTACCGGCACAAACCAGCACAAACGAAGCACAAACGAACAAGACTATTTTGGGTGAATTTGGAGCATGTGGGGGGATGAGTGACCTCAGAATGACCACATAATATTATTTTAATATCTAAAAAACCGGAGCAGCACAAACAAAACTTTTTACAGCACAAACCAGCACAAACGAAGCACAAACGAACAAGACTATTTTGGGTGAATTTGGAGCATGTGGGGGGGCTGGTGACGTCATCGTCTATAATTCAATTTCTGATATTTTAAAACCCGACGCAGCACAAACGAAAATTTCACCGGCACAAACCAGCACAAACGAAGCACAAACGAACGAGACTATTTTGGGTGAATTTGGAGCACGTGGGGGGGCTGAGTGACCTCAGAATGACCTAAAAATATTTTTTTAATATCTAAAAAACTGAATCAGCACAAACGAAAATTTTTACAGCACAAACCAGCACAAACGAAGCACAAACGATTGAGCATAGTTTGACGACATTTTGCGTTGGGTGGGGGGCCAACTTCACGCAGGTCATTAACCTTTGTTATGTGTTATATGGGATGGGGGAGGGGTGCGGTTGCCTCCAAAATAAATGCTAAATGTCATGATTATAAGATTATTCAATTAATCACATGACCAGATGTAAAAATAATTTGGTTGCCATAGCAATCATGTTGGCCGTGTATGAAAAATGCTGTCAGTACACAGAGCAAAGCTTCAAGTTGCCTTTATCTTGTTGGTTTTTAAAGGCAGCACAGACCGTTTCTGCGGTTAGTGTAAAAAATAACTATCCATATCAGTTTTTTAAACCGTAAACATAACTTGTAGTCATTGAATATTCAACTGGTTATTGCTAAAGCTGATTTGAATTTGTTGTAAATCACTATTGATGTTATGGCGCCTTGGAGGTTTTATACAAAAACGCTGTCTGTTAAGTCATTGAGCGACTGGCCAGAAAGGCTGGTTTTAAATACAGCCGTTGTGTTCTTTGGCTCTGTTGACACTCACTTCTTACTCTCGTTCTGTGTCCTAACACAATCACAGTGTTTAGGGTGGAGGGTTTGTGTCTGTTTGGTTGTAATCTTATCAAACCTCGAAGTGTGTAAAAGCCTTGAGCAGAAGGACTCTCCTCCTATCTTCTCTTGTCCTTTCGCCTTTTCTCCTTTCCTTTCGAACATCTGTTTATCACAAAAATCACTTTACACTAGATGAGGAAATTTGGTGGTTTAACTGAATCCTCAGCTAAAAATATGAAATGCGTCAGAAACCGCACACTGTCTGACTAGGTACTATATTTGGTTTGAAACTTGCTCCATGTCTGTAAAAAAAATAAAAATATATATATATATATATATATATAAATATAAATATAAATATAAATATAAATATAAATATATATATATATATATATATATATATATATATATATATATAGTATGATTTTGTGTAGTTAGTATGAATGAAATTTCTGAACATGTGGTCACTGTCATGTGACCTACAGTGTCAGTTGCATCGCTTCACTTCCATTTACAAATCCACTCATGGGATAGTATAATGTCCAGTGGATGCACACTTCAGAATCTCACCAGAAGTAGTTTGCTCTTAAAAATAAATAGCTTTTTTCGGCTCTCTGATTGGTGTAATTTTCTGCACAGCATCATGGGTAATGTAGTTTTTAACCAGGAATTTCACTGTTAAACATGATTATTTTTTAAAAATAAGCCGAAATAATGCGGGTTGATGGCTTCAGCAGACCTACCATGGATTAACAACCTCATAGCTCACAGTAGGTCTGTCTTTAAAGGTTTATAAGTTATCGTTCAAAATCAATTTCCTTATGGAGCAAATGAATAGAGTTTTTACTTATGGAAGCCGACTGTTGCACACTATAATGGTTCCGTGAAGAACCTTTATAATCCATGAAACCTTTTTCATTACACAAAATGTTCATTATAGTGGAAAAGGGTTCTTTAGATTATTAAAATGTTCTTCACACTAGAAAAAAGAGGTTCTTTTAAGAACTGTTCGCTGAAGGGTTCTTTGGGAAACCCAAAATGGTTCCTTAATGGCATTGATGTGAAAACACCCATTTTGAACCTTTATTTTTAAGAGTGTATAGTCATTGGGGTATTTTGTCAACTGTTTATAAATATTTTAATTTGGACACTTAAATATCACTTGTCTCCTATACTGTTTTTCTCCGACTATATAGTGTGGAAGCAGGCATATTTGGACCCAGGGATTGATTCTTATCAAGAGAATATTAATACAGCAGCATGAGGTAAAAAAATAAATTTCATATTGATTCCCCCACCCCCACCCCTATTGAATACCAAACACATTTTTCCTTTTAAAGGGTCAGAGTCACTTCATCCATCCATCCATCCATCCATCCATCCATCCACAGTATCTCTCCATCCATCCATCCACAGTATCATCCATCCATCCTTCCATTCATCCACAGTATCCATCCATCCATCCTTCCATCCACCCACCCAACCATCCATCCATCCATCCATCCATCCATCCATCCATCCATCCTTCCATCCTTCCATCCATCCATCCATCCATCCATCCATCCATCCATCCATCCACCCACCCAACCATCCATCCATCCATCCACCCAACCATCTATCCATTGTGCTTGAACTCAATTTAGTTGGTTTTTAAATTGAATATTCATTCTCCTACCCAAACTTTTTATCAGTAAACACTGATGATATATAAACTAAATAAAATAATAACGAATATTTCTGCTGTGGAGCTGCATACAACAAGATGGAGACTGGGACTCTCTCCCATGGCTGAGGTTTCAATGGCTGCACTAACAAACAAAGCTGCATCCGAAGCCTTGAAAACAAGAGCAGGGCAGCCATCTGGTCCTCACAAGGGACACTGATAAATTTCACCGGATTCAGGAGGAGAGAAAGACAGGGAGGCCGGATCAAGAGCGATTGTTCGAAGCGTGGCACAAAAGAAACTCCTCTGTGAGCTGCTGGAAACAAAGCAGGGAGAGGATGGGTGTCAGTGTTTAGTGTAGGGCTCTGGCTCAGGGACTGCAGGCTTCAGTGGCCATTAGTGTATACAACGTGGGAGGCAAAGGCAGGAGAGATTAGTGAATATTAAACAAATCTGTGTGTGTGGGTTTGCTGCCCAGGAGCATCTATAATTAAAATGCATGTTTGGACCAGAAAGGCTGTTTTGGTTAAAGGTGTTTGCGTGGTATATTCTTTCCCCGGCAAACTAGTTGTTGCCCAGTGGAAATGTGAAAGCAATGAAAGCTTGTCACCGTGGGACAAAAAGGCTCCCCGTAAAAGCCTGATTAGAGGTTTAGAAGGTGCCAAAAGTCAGCATTTGACAATAGTTGTAGTCTGTCCGGGCCTCAAAAGCACATTGACAGGTTTATTAAAGGTTTTATAAAAAGCCTACAATAGAAATACTTTATATGGCTCAAATCCACCTGCTGAAAGAAAAAAAAACAAAAAAAACATTGTCGATTTTAAAATACTAAATTAAATCCCTGGCAGGTAAAAACTACAAATTTGAACATTTTACAAAAGACATAGCATAAGCACATTAAAACAAAAGAACATGCTGGGAATTGGTATCGTAGAATTGTGGTTCATTATCATGGAGTCAAAACACTAACAGAGAAAAGATTAAAATGGTACTTTGACACAAGAACTACTCTCTAGTAGTTCTCTAGTACACTCACTGAACCCCTCTGTTTGCTTTAAAAGACAATTATATCTCAATGAAACTAATGCACCGGAATTTTATACAATCAAGTGTTAATATATACACCTTAATTTAGTGATCTTTGGAGGACTAATGGTGATACAACAAACTACTGATTTATTGCAAATAAGCCAACAAAAATATAATATTACTATTAACATTATTACTATAAAACCACATAAGATTTGACATGGAGTTTTGTTTCTAGATTTTGGTTGTATGATCTCTGCCGCCTATAATTCACCAAACAAAACACATTGTGGCCATCATCACAAACAACATTTATTCTCATTGAAAACCTGTATTTACTTTAGTCTAGGTAGTATTTGTAAATGGTTTTCAAGGTCTTCCTGTCTAATTTAGCTAGTTTCTACCTAACTACCAAATTTGTGCCAAAATATAGTTTGATTAGATGTGTGTGTGTGTGTGTGTGTGTGTGTGTGTGTATATATATATATATGTGTGTGTGTGTGTGTGTGTGTGTGTGTGTGTGTGTGTGTGTGTGTGTGTGTGTGTGTGTGTGTGTGTGTGTGTGTGTGTGTATGTGGGTTTGTATACAGTATATATATGCACAGACATGAAAACATACACGCACACACACACTCTCTCTCTCTCTCGCTCTCTCTCTCCTTCTCCCTCTCTCTCTCTCTCTCTCCTTCTCTCTCTCTCGCTCTCCTTCTCTCTCTCTCTCTCTCTCTCTATATATATATGACACATATATTATAAAAACAACAAGGTTATATGTTAGACGCGATTAATCGTGATTAATCAATTTGATAGCAATAATAGGCTATATATATAAAAAAACTAAATATATTTAAGAAATATTAGGTATACACACACAAAACGTATCTGCATTTTTCCTCTTCTCTAGCTAGCTTCCTAATCTAGCTGTCAAATAAACCTGGCATTGTATATTACAAATATTTTTATTTATTTATTTTTTATTAATTGCTTTGTTCCTCTCTTGTAAAAGAATAATCCTCTATATAAATAAATTTTTATTTATACCGACCATAAAATTTCATATTTACTTTATATATTCCCTATAATTGATATTTTCAATGTTTTAGAACATGCTTTTACTGCAGTAGTCGCTGCAGTCATTTCCCCTCAAAATGGCAGTAACACAAATACAGCGTCATAAAAAAAAAAAATCCACTCAAACACTCACATGTACCATTTCCGAGATATATCGCATTAATATTACAGAAAGAATTACACCCCCATCAGCCATAAGTTACTCATAATGGCTGGTGTGTGTAATATTTTAAAGAGCACCATTAGCGTATGTGTGTGGCGTGGTGGGGGCTGGGCACAAATGTAAAATCTTCCCCACCCCTTCCCTCCTGTTATTTATACTGTCTCAGGCAGGCCTGCGGTTTTGGCAGACACAGAATATTTCCTGTTGAAAAACCTTGCATAATTCTGCACTTTTTTAAATCCAGATTTTGCCTCTTTACCCCCTACTTTCATTAAGATCCCCTTCAGAATTCAAACAATGCATATTCTGGAAGTCAAAACGTATTTCCGTCATTGAAAATGCAAATGTATTCCTCTGCCGACTGCAATGGCGGCCCCTCCTTGCTGTCCTAATTCGGTTTACATCAGAAAAATGGGGCGAGCGCGCCGTAAACTAGAGAAAGCAGCGCAGCTACAGTTAGAGATGATGTCTGGGGCTGTGAGACTCTGCAGAATCCCACCCATCCCCCACACTGGCTTGTCAACTCATTTTTGCCTGGCTGGGCATTGCCTGCAATAGATTCCACCCCACCCCCACTCCTTTGCTCAGTCATTCAGACTTGGAAAGTCAATAACAAGCTGACATCATCATTGGTTTTATATTACTCTGGTGCTCTCAGACCAGCTATCTACTAAAAGAATAACACCTTTGTTTAAGGAACAGGTATGGATTAAAATAAATAAATAATAATTAGATGAAACAGGAAAAGCATGAAGCTTTTGTTTCAGCAAGCTGACTTACTTCCTGACCTTCACATTTTACATGTGGTATCATTTTGACTGGTCCAATAATCTAGTAGCGGGTGAATTGCCTCAGGGTGCAAGATCAGTTACTTTATAGTGACCATAATTTGCAGATAAAACAGGCGGGACATTTTCTCAAACCCTATGTGACAGTTCAAATATTCATCTCAGCCCAATATTATGGGTACAAATGCCTGCGATTCTAGCATCGACCTTGAAGTTTCACAAAAGTGCATTGCATCATTTTGAAATACGACGGGACGCTACCAAATAAAGGAACTGTACGCATCAATAAACAATGTTTCTGTGATATATTCTTGGCTTCAACTAGCGTTATCATGGCCACAGGAAATATGTAGTGACATAACAGCACGAGATTATCACTGACCTACTTTTATGATCGTGGCCAGAATTGAACTGGGAAGCTTGTTTATGTAACGTTACCTAAATGCAAAGGCTGCTGGTACAAGACTGACAGGGAACAAAGGCTACACCTTTGAATAGTAAATTATTTTCCCATGACAACTTAAAAAAAAAATCACGGTCTGTAACCGCAGACAGGATGGGGGAGGGGAGTGTGAGTATATTTTGCTGTGAGACAGAGACATGTCGATGAAACAGCAGATTTCTCATTTCTGTTTAGCTTATATTGTCTGTACAGAGCAATTGATATCAATCGTAATGTTTAATTAATGTTATTTTTGCTTTTGTTTTTTTCACAGACCCAGATACATGATTTTATTATACAGTTAATTCCGGTTCTCAAATTTGATTAGCAGAGCAAACAGCACATTTGGTAAACATGGTGTGGTAAACTGAATTACATAGGTGATTTTCTTTTCACAAAAAGATTTTGATTCTAAACAAATATGATTTGGTAAACAGAACTAGATTTTGCTAAATAGAACTATTTAGAATGTGACTTTTCTTATTAGATTAAATAGATTGGTGACATGTTGTCATTTTAATGAGACCTACCAGAGTCAGTTGTGTCGCTTCACTTTCATTCACAAATCCTCTCCAGTGGCCTCATGGGAAACTAAAGTGTCCATAGTTTGCACACTTCAGATTCTCGCCAGAAGAGGTAGGCCATCCGGGTACTTTTTACCTCCGGTACTCTTTTATGAATACTGTCAATTTGGACATACGTTTTTGTCACATACTGTTTTTATTTTTATAAATTATTTGGACTTCAACCCAGCAGGAATTATTTATTTAAAGAAATTAATCCTTTTACTCAGCAAGGACGCTTTCAATTGATCAAAAGTGATAATAAAGACATTTATAATGCTACAAAACATTGCTATTGCAAATACATTATTTTTCATTATGTATCTTTCTATTCATCAAAGAATCCTGAAAAAATCTATCATGGCTAAATGTGCACATTTGAAATACTGATGCCATGACCTCTTCACTTCAAATGTTTCATATTTGATAGTGATGCTCAATTTCAAATGGGCATCATGCATACTGTATTTATTGGATTAGATGTGAATATACAATTTATTATTACAGAAGACCTATTGACTATCACAAACAACTTCCATCCCCTCTACAACATGTTTGTTGGAATAAAGAACACGTTTAGCTTTAGGCTGATCTAACCAAGGTGCAACTGTAAGATTTTACAACACATCTACAATATGCTTGAGCAGAGTCGTTGTGGAAGATGTATTGATATTAAATATCTATCTATCCATCCATCCATCCATCCCTCCATCCATCAAATTCAATGTGATTGTTGATTACATTTTTAAATCTTTAAATCTTAAAGCTATATTTTACTATACTATTTATACATTTTACTAAAGACTTATTATACAACTGAATACAAAGAGGAATGGATTGAGTCTGTATCTCCCAAAAATAACAAATCTTTTCAGTTTTGTCAATGACAAAATTTCCAGTGGGTTTTTCAAACAAAAACATGTTGACACTCTCGACATGAGCAGCCTATTACCCTGGCAACATGAATAGTTCACCGGTAGTCTTGTGTTCTTTGACATCACCGATTCAGCTGAGGCAATCCACCTTTACGCCAGCCGAATCTTTTAAACGGAGTCTCATCTCGAGCATTGGGAATGCTCGTTTCCAGATGCTATAGCCTGTACAAAGCCTAGGGCTGACACAGCCCCTGGAATGTGATTTAACACGGCTTATTTCAGCCGGCCCAGTGTAGACACACATGGTCAACAGAATTCCAATCAATTAGGCACAGTGGGGCTCAACATTCCAGTCTTTTGGGGTTGTTTTCTCACTCGAGCAGCAAGCAGGGGAGTCTTATCCTCTCAACCCCGCCAGAGCCAGAGACGCCAATACATCAAGAGGCCCCAGTCTCGGGAACACCTGTTTAGGGCTATATTTAATCCTTTGAAAACCAGACCTTTTATTTCATTTAAAAAAAAAAAAAATTCTGAGGCTGAAATGCTGTGACACTCTCCCCCCTATTTGATCTAATTGCTAATTGCTCTTCAAAGATCACCTCAAAGTCCGTCATAGGCCGATCTGGACGAGGTGGTGCGATGCTGCCCATTGAAAAGCATGAGAAATGGCTGTGAAATGAAAGGTGTTGCATGCATTTGTAGATGTAAAAAGAAAGAAAGCTATCTTTACTTTTTTTCTCTTACCTCATTGTTTAAAATACTTTACAGTAAGCTCCAATTTTTATTTAGTTATTTAGCAGATGATTTAGTCGTAAGAAATGATGCATAACATTGTACAGTAGGGAAACACACTATTGAATCACACTAGGTCACAGTAGCCAATCAATAGTTAAGAGATCTCTTAGCTAAAGGCCTTTTGTCCCACCTCCTCCATTACATCCACATGTCTCTTCACAATATGCAGTAAAAATATTGCATACTAATTGGAGAGTGTTGGAAATGTCAATATTGTTTGTCTATTTGATAATTGCCCGTTTTATCTCAACATGGATCACAAACAGAAAGGGGAGGGTTGCTTTCAAATGTATTCCGGTAAAATTACTAAGTACTTACTAAGGAGGTAATCAGTAACCTGAATTAAATATCACAAAATATCTGACTATTATAAAGTCATCACCTAGATGTATTTTCTTGATGTCTTCTTCTCTAAGCCAGTAGAACTGGCAAGAGAAAACAATGGAGAAATTTTCACCCAATGAAAGCTATTTTTTTCCTGTAGTTGGCAGCTGTAATGGTTTGAGCAATGAGCATGTTCTGCTAATATTTTCCAGAATGTTTGTAAAATCAAGGACATTTTTTGGAATATTTTGAACATTTAAAGAATGCTTGGAAAACAACCTTTCCATACCTTAATAGAAAATAATTCATAGAAACAGTATAATAGTCTAGGTTTCTTTACAAAGTGACATCGCCACCTACTGGCCTGGCATGCGTAATGCAGCTTGTGACCAGGGATTGTTTTCACCATTTCCGTTTTTAGTACATTGACATTTTAATCATAGATGATTCATTAACTGTGGAAAGGTCAAACTGTTAAAGAACATTACTCTAACAAAATATGATTATTTTCATGCTAACATTTTGAGAATGTTTATCAACCATAGTAACGTTAAAAGAATGTTCTATGAACGTTCTAAATGTAAGCGTCTATTTTTGGCCATATACTGCATTTAAATGAATGTGTGTGGTGGTATACAAGACTATCATGAGATAATGCTTTTGGCTAAATTGTTTTTTTTTTCTTCCTTTGAGACATTTGTTTATTTCCAAAATACACATACCAGTTTTTCAAACATTATAAAAAAAAATATTCTCTGACCCTAAAACATTTGGTCCTATTTGAGGACAGCTATCCCACCCTGAGGAAACCGGCCTCTTAAACAAGCAAATGTTGCACACTCCCAGAATTAATGATATGAAAATACAAACACAGGCAGACATTTGTGTGACAGGCCATTTGGCAGGACGAAGCCCATTTTGCAAGTTTAAACAGGGCAACCCAGAGGGGACTATTGGTGGGATGGGGATGTCGTTGACTTGGATCAGATTTCATGGATCCCTGTCGAAAGCACCAAGCGTGGCTACACGGACCCATCAAATCAAAGGGCTTCTTGCGATTATGCAGAATGGGGCCTTGCTGGGGAAGCGTGATGCATGAGCTGTGGAGGGGGAGGGGAACACTTCTCCCAGATCCCATCATCCTCCAAAGTGGGGCAGGGGGGTCAGCAACCCTCCTTGTCTATCACGAAGGAGATGGAGGATGAAGATTGAAAAGCAGCACTCTGCTGGCAGGCTTCCAGCTCTGGCCATAATGGGGTGATGCTATCTCTTGTGTGGGTCAGTGTGTGCATGTACAGTATATCGTATTGGCATATAGTGTACTGTGCATTCTGATAAACCTCTGATTTAAACTGAGCAAGAAATTAAAATAGAATACAGGAAGCAGAATTAATTAATTAATTAATTTGGATTTGATAATGACATACATGATATATAAACAATAAACAGCCTTCAAAATATTTAGACCAACAGCATAAATGAGAGTGTGATATTGTTTTTAACCGGTTCCGTTTTTTTTTAAGTTGCCAGCCAGCCAGTTAAGTCTGCTTATCTTTTATTATTTTTATTATGCATGGCCCCTAAAATATTTTGACTCATGAACATCTGAACATACAATATATCCAAAGAAAGACCAGAACAGAGCCAAGAAAATCGAACTTCATGCATTCTTAACACACTTGAATGTGGGCAAGTTTCATAAAAAAAGCAACATTTTGAACAAAAAGCTGAGAAAATCGCATTTCTGTGAAAGGCTTTGTCCGGATCAGATTCAGAATGATGACCAAAACAAAAGATGAGAAGACTGAGTCCATCAACAAAGTGTCGTTTCCGTTTACTAAATGGATTGTATTTTTGAATCAGTTGAGTGAATGATTCAGTGGCTTTGTGACCGTTAAAAAGGTAGTAGGTCATCCAGGTATTTTTATGAATCCACTGTTTTATGAATACTGCCAATTCGAACATAGTACTCTTTTCACACACTGTATAGAAGGGAAATGTGTATATTCGGATAACTTAATTCATTCCAGTGTTTAAACAAATCAGTTGAATGAATGAATAGTTCAATGACTCACTCATAAAGTCACCTGTCACTTGCCACCAAACTACTGCCGTAACGATATAACCTGTACCATTTTTGATGGTACAAACTGTTTTGACAGTACAGAAGTCAAAATTAACAATGTAATTTTTTTGTTTTAACATAAAATTTGTCTCAGACTAATGCAATTTATTTGCTGTGTGAATTTTTTAATTCCCCTTCTAGTCATTCGTATTTAAATTCCATTTCAACATCCTGTGAAGATCCAATTCAAATTCAAACTTATGATTTGAAAGTGATTCCATTCTTAAATTGTTTGTTTCTGTATTATAGTGCTTTCTGAGCAAAGCTGCTTTGAAAGTTTCAACCGCGTCTTGCTCTATATTAATAATGATACAGTTTGAGGCCATGTTATTCGATCATACTGTCATTCATTTTTCATTAAGCCTGGCTGGCAGCTCACACAATATCTATCGCAACAGTGACCACGGCAGCCTGGCTTTAAAATGAAGCATTTATATTACAGCGCCCACTTTTCAGTTAGCTGCTGAGTAAGCTACATGAGGAAGGCTGGTAATTTCATGGCTGACGGATTCAGACTACTTGCTGTTTGCATACTTAGGTTTGGAGGCCACAAAAATAAGCCCAGATAAACACTGACTGCTGCAACAGCTCCGGCGGGGATTTGCGAAGACGTCGTGACGACGGCACGGCACGCTCCAAATGCGGAGGAAACCTCAGACAGCAATATGAATAATATGAATTCTGCCTTGTAAATTCACTGGACCACAATCATTTTCTGCTTAACAGGTCATAGCCTGCGCAGTTACGTAAAGCTCCGTATACTTCGTGACAGCAGAACTGTGATGGGACACGACTCGTCTATATGCAAACTGAAATCTCCACAGATGGCATTTCTGCGCTGACCTAGTTAAACAGGATCTGAGAGTGTGTGAGTTCCCATGTGGCTCCTCAATTAAAAACCATCCTCCGACTACTTTTCTTTCCAAGGCTACAACTTTTTATGCATGTGTGTGTGAGCTTATGGAAAGACTGGAGAGTGAATGAGACAACTACGTTTCAGTTATGAATGTAATGACAAAAATCTTGCAATGAAAGAGAGTTTGAATGGTTATCATCCTTAAACTTTTCGGCATTATATGAGATATATAATGATGCAAATGTATTACAACAACTTTGTTTATATAACAATACAAACGCTTTGAGTTATTGCATTGTTTGCACTTATTATTATTTTTTATCTTAGAATAAATTGTACCTCTAGGGCAGGGGTCAGAATCCTTAGAGTGTTTGTATTGTCGAAAATACATAAAATGAAATATATATTTTTTATTATAAAGGCATTCTTTAAAAAAGTTCATCCACCCCAAACTTGTTGTATAATTTACACACTGTCTGCATTCTAAACAGCAAACACATTTAAGCTCTCTTACAGCTTTCAAATCGAATAAAAATACAATGTATTCAACATTTCCTATTGTAGCAGTACCAATTGTCAGGAGGAAGTCTCATCTAAAGAGTGAGCACCACGTCCAGCTCCCAGAGTGCTTTCTTCAAGTTGATTTATGTCACCCTGAGAGGAACTGGGCGTCATTTATCTTGAGAGTGTGAAGGAGATGAGAATGTGAAGATAGACAGAACCCCTGCTGAGTTGTGAGACAGGAGCATCAAATATATACTGACGTTCTTTCACATGTCTTCAGTGTCTCCAAACTTTATCTGCACCAATGCCGCAAAGCCACAGACTAAAGCAAAGTATTCAGGTGGAAACAAAACAAGCAAGCCAAACACAAACGAACAATCGACATTGGCCAGAACGGAACTGGACCTCAAACTGTCCCTGGTATATAGTCAGTCGGGGTCTTGATTTCTCCTCGGCAACAATACGCATGGAGGAACATTGTGTGACCTCAAAAATAGGGATGATTCTGTTTCATCTGCAGGCTGTGTATGAATTATAAATGGAGCCTCATCTGCTCCAGAGGAAAGATCCAAAGCTGGATAAAAATACCCTACTTGTCTCGTGTTGCGTGCAGGAAAAAACAAAAGGGAAGGCGTGTGCCACCGTGTCAGACCTTTCAGTCTGAATAATTGACTCTATAAGCAAAGCCTGGCAGATTGAGACTCGTATGTGTGTTTATTTGCTGCCTTTTAAGGGGCAGAGGGTGGAGCAGAACTCATAGATGTGTCCAATGTCAAGGTAATGTACAAAAAAATAAAATAAAAATATAAAAAAATATTAAGTACTGGACATGAGACAAGAAAAGCCTTAAATTTAGTTACTATTTCAAATAACAGAAGTGTTACTTTTATATTTATCTCATTTATTTACTGACAAACACAAGTGAAAACCTCTCTTTTCATAATGTTGGTAGAAAGCGGAGTATATTCAAGGTGCAGAAGCACTGTAGGAGGTGTTGTAGTATGTGTGATGGGTAATACTAGACGAGTGTGTGGTATGCTTATCAGTTACTTACAGACTGCAAAAACCGCAAACTTTGTTTTTGCTTCAGAAACTTCAAAATACTGCTGATAAACGAGAATAAATCTTAGTGGAATCCAGTCAAGTCAAGTATAGCGTTTTATACAATAGACATTGTTTCAAAGCAGCTTTACATGGATAAACAGGAAAATAATGATTCAATGATGCAAACAGAGTTCAATTCTGCTGTAAAGCAGCTCTAAAAAGACAATAAACAATCATTATTCAGATGAAATCAGTTCAGTGTTGATTCAGTTCCCTTCAATAACTGTGTAAAATTTATCAATTATGGAATGAGTTCAATTCGGCTATAAGCAGCAATTATTATTTGTATTAATCGCATGCGTTAACACATTAACATGGACAGTCCTTATGTACTATCATAATATATTTATATAAATACTGTTTTCAATGATAGTGTGATGTTGCCTTAAAATAGTAGGTATACTCTCAGCCTTTCTGAAATACAGCCTAATTTTTTTTGACATAGCATAATTCACTCTTTCACATTTTACATTATGAAATAATTGCCACATATTTGGTTTTCATTGATGCAAGACGTGAAAAAGCAGAAGCGGTTTGTTGCATTTTCTTGGCCTTGTCTGAACGCTGGGACAACACAGTGAGCGCATTGAATTCTTTGTGTTGAGGAGATATAGCGAGGCTTTAGTTTAGCCTACAGCATGTTCTATTTCTGAGTCTGCATTCAATTAGCTGCGAAATAAACCAGGGTTAATGGAAAATAATTAAAGCCATATTTTTCTCAATCTCTCCATGATATCTCAGCGTTATTGCTGCCTTGGGTAACAACATAACCTCATATTTTTCACTCTTGGGAAAGTACAAAAACCCAATGCAGATGCAAGGCTTTATACCACATAGGTAAGAAAAACCAATATTGAACACATGTAGTTCTTCATGAAAGAATAGGCCAATTCTAATTCCCATCTCTGCTATCATAAACTCTATGAAACAAGCCATGTTTCATGTAATCATGCCTCCATTTGCTGTTACGCAACTGTCATAAACATTTGTAAACAATGCATAAGGGATGATATTTACACACTGTAAACAGTGTAATGTGTGTGGGCTGATAGATTGATTGGCAACCATTACACACAGTAACAAAAAATACAACCCCCAAAAACCTGAGAAACTGAGTGAAGCCAAGACTAAGAATATTTATGATGCTAAAAGATGCAGTTGGATTTATCCACAAAAAAACAAGACTTCTTTCAGGTGTCATTTTAGTATCAAAAGCAAAAGCTTAATAATAATTTAAGAAAAAATCCACTGACCTCTAACCAACATAAAATAGTCCATATATATATATTTTATTTTTTATTTTTATTAGGGCTGTTAATTTAACATGGTAAGTTAGTTTAATTAATGATCAAAATTAACCAAAAAAAACCTATTAACCTCATAAAAACATGAAATTATACTTTTTTTTTTATGGCTGTCAATTTGAGATAAAAAAAAATCCACTGACCTCATTACATCATATTTTATATATTGTTTTTACTGTATATATACAACTTTTTATTATGCTAATTTAGTGCAAATAATTAAAAAATAACATTAAAGAAGTTAAAGATTAAAGATGTTAAAGAGAATTCTGCCTTACCAACTAACAAAAATATGTTCTAAGAATGTTTTACTAACGTTCCCATTATGTTTTAAAATGTCATTACTAAATGTTCTCTGAGTTATTATTAATGAATAATTCAGAACATTCAAAAGTAACATTCCCATGAAGCAAGAAAATAAATATTTGCAATTTTTTTTTTTTTTAAATGGAACATTACAATTTTTTTTTGCAAATATTTATTTTCTTGCTTTATGGGAATGTTACTTTTGAATGTTCTCTGAACACTCTGAAACAAGAAGTAACATTTAAATAACCTTAAATAAACGTCCAAAAATACTTTTTCATGAACAATGTATGAATAACGTTTTTGTTAACATTTTGAAAACATAATTAAAAACCACTTTCAACAAACATTTATTTAATGTTACTGGAAAAACATTAGTTCATAACTCTGAGAGGACCTTGCCAGAATGTTAGTCAAAGTTCTCAGAACGCTCTCTGTTAGCTGAGTTAGAGTTTGGTCAAACTGGGCTGTCTTAAAACCTCAGCATAACTTAGCATCAGAAATGCACATATGATGCCTTAAAATGCCACCTAGGCAGCAGGTTTTATAACAAAGATAATAAGCTCCACAGAAGTATCAGACTCAGACAAAAGAACACACTGTTTACATTGAAAAAAAAAAAAATCACATCTAGGTCAGAGGGGAAAAAAAGTCCTTCGGTAGATTAACCCTCCACCTTCACAATCAAGGCGGTGACACTGAACTGTGAAAGAATCTGGGGTTGAGACGCAGTCACAGGCAGACATGTTGAGTGCACTCCCGGGGCAAATGGAGAGATGAGACAGGCGAGATGTTTTCCTGCTAAAAGCAGAGCACACAGGACCCCAGGGGGAGAGAAAATGGGGTACGTGTACGGCCCTCTTCCTCCATTGCCAACCCTCAGGTCACTGAATTTCCACTTAATTACATTCCAGCGCAACACGGCGACGCATGTTCTTACAGTGTCCTCGCTTCAGTATTTCTGGCTGCTGTGTGATGGAAGAGATGAGTAGAGTGTTCCACAACCATGTTTTACTGAAGACATTTTTGTCTTGGATGGGCTGGAATGGAGAAAGAGTTCTTGGCAGAACAGCAATCAAACAATTTTTTCCAGGTTCGCTTGCCCACATTTTTGTCTTCCAGATTTTGAAAGGCTTAAAAAACTGAAATCAAGCACAGATATATGCTTTTATTTTTGGGACAAAAGCAATGACTTTAATTTAGCTGCATGTTAGTCACGCAACATAACATTTTCCCCTTGTTTGAAAAATCAAGAGGCATTTCTTCTTTTTTTCGACATCAGCAAGAGGGTTTTTTTTTTGTCAGAGATGGGTGGAACTAAGAGAGATGTGCCAAGTTTCCTGTGGCCTGATGCAAGATTAAATAAAAAAAAGGAAAACGTGGGAGTGCCGCAAGATAGCACAGAGAAAACGTTTGCTTAGAACAAGGGCGGAGGGTTAAAGTCCTGAAGAATCATAAAGCTGATACAGCTACAAAGAACCTCTGGATTTTTTCACCAAATCTGATTTGAGCATGTATTTTACAGTTTTTCCTCAAACGCTTTGGCACATTTTTCCAAACAGTCTTAACATTCTCTGAACTGTAAGTGCAAATGCCACAACTGTTTGCTGGAACATCAGAACTCTAGTGCATGTCTGAAAAACTCAAAACATTGAATTCAAAACCTAGTTAATGTGTCAGTAAATTGGCCAATGCCTGCAAAATAAAAAGGGTTTTTGTCATCATGTGACCCACACTGGTCAAAATGTTTTCTACTTCTAAATTGACATTTTCTTCTACACAATAACACTGTAATTTTGTCTAGCTGAATGCTCTTGTGTATCAGTAAGCTTTTTAGATACAGATTTCAGCAGTAGGTAAAAACAAAACTAGGAAAAGTCAATACTGTAATACACAAAAAGAAAATGGACATTTGGTCACACTTTATAGGTGTCCTTAACTACTATGTACTTACATCGAAAAATAAGTACAGTGTACTTATTGTGTTTATATTGTACTGCAAAACACTTTTGCTGCTATTGAGGAGGGATACGGGTAAGGTTAGGATATGGTTTAGTGGTATGGGAAGGTTTATGGGTGGTTTAAGGGGTAAGGGAAGGGTCAACAGATTTAATTACAGCTGAAACTACATACAGGTATTTTTTTAAACAGAAGTACAATGTGAAAATATGTATGTACACAATAAGTGCATTGTATCAAATGATTATTTTAAATGTGAGTACATAGAAGTACATAGAAGACACCTTATATAAAGTGCGACTGAACACTTTTATTTATACAGCACATTTATTTTTGTAGAAATGTGTTACATGTACTAAAAAAATCATTTTTACATACTCTTATATCTTCCCCTAACATCAAACATTCTTACATATCTTCTTATTGCTCTTCCACAACAAGCAACAGTGAATTTTCAATTTACATGTAACACATTTCTATAAAAATAAACTGCTGCTATTGTTTAGGGTGAGTAAACTCCATATAGCCTATACTGTATGCTTCCAGACTTGACTGGTTGATTGGTACGATCATGATTCCTATTTCATTACAATGTCAGACATTCCAAACATTCCATGCCATAGGTATTTATGGAATATACATGCATGTCTGACAGATTTTAATAACTGAATGGATTTTGCCTTGTGAAGGCTCGCGCGATGTTTAGAAGTTGTGAAGAGATTGACATTTTCACTGAAAATCAACTCATCAGTTTCTCATCACTCATCGACTCATCACTCAACAAGCCATTTGCATTTATTTATTGTGCAAATTGTTCTTTTTTTCACACGTGCCAAAACAATCAATAAGAAAAAAATCAATAAGACATTCAAATCGGATGTGAATAAGAAACTAACTGTTCAGAGATTTTGAACATTGTTTCGAGAAAAAAAAAAAAATCATTCGAGAACTGAGCCAAAGTGATTGAGAAAAACTGTAAGACAAAACCAGAGAAGCAGTGGCAGGGTGGTAAAATTAGATTACAACAAACAAATGAAAGGAAATTATGAAGCAGAGAGCACTTTTATGGTGATTTAGGATTCATAGAACTTCAAAGAGATTTATATTTAATCACAAAAATAGGAATTCAACACATTACAAGCTTTTTAGATTGTTATGCCTGGCTTTGAGCAGGAATGTAGGTCAAATGCTACAAACATGTAGGTGTTTTAGAAAATAAAATTAACATATACATGCTTATTATCTCGGCATTATGCTGTGTTCAATACAGCTTGGAATATTCAAGATGAAAAACAACAACAACAACAAAATCCTTGCAAATATGCATGCAATGCTGCCTTAGAATTTGGTCACACAGAGGTTCTTGTAAGGCAGAATAACTTCCACTATATGGGACAGATTGTGTGTCAGAAACACACCAATGTTGGCTTAAAATTTCAAAAAGTGCAACTCGTCACCTAGCAAATGACCAGCTTGGACCACTTAATGCCCAACCAGAAAACCAACCAAAAAACATTTCTAGAAACTATATGTCAAAACTAGCTTAAGCATGTTGTTTATCCTCCACAATCATGCTCTTTTGTTGACAACTGAACCACTATATTCTACTAATGGATGCCATTTTTTTTTCTTATAGAAAAACATCAGCATCAGGCAATGGAATATGGAGAACAATGAGGCGAGCCCCACCTAAAAATAAGAACCAATTATCAATTGGATTGAATTAAAAATGTGTAAACTTTTGGTACCAATATGTACCTTTAAAATATTAATATGGACTTTTTAGGTACAAAGGTGTACATTTAGAAAGGGTACCGCCTCAGTGACAGCTTTTGCACCTTTTTTTTCTGAGAGCGTACCATATTTTTAAATGTATATTCATTTAAAAATATAAATTGATAAATCACTTCTCAAAATGACAAATAAATAGACATAAAACTGTTTATTTAAATCGTACTGTGTTTCCAAAATCACAAATAAATAGATGTATCTTAAGCTGTTTATTTATAATTATTGTTTAAAACAAAACAAAATATTAATAACTAATTAAAATAGCATTTTCTTTTTTTTCCCACATCAATTTATTATTTATTAATGTTTTAAATGTGTTTATTTATTTGTCAATTTGGAAAGTAATTAGATTGATAATTTGTTCCTTTAAATGGAATGCGATGTTACTCCATGCTGTATGTGTCATATTTTGTATTAATTGTGGCTAGTACTGTATGGCCATTTGTGTTTCTCAGTATTACCATTTCAATGATTAGCAAGGTGGCCTTAGAGAATTGCTGGTGAACTTGAATGAAACAGCAGTGTATTAATGCTCCATAGGTGTCTTCTTCTCTTTCTCCTCAAAACATATACCTATCATCTAATGGATCTTCATTACTGTCTTTAGAAACATTGCACTGGTCTGCTACTGCTATTGTGAGATACATAAATTGACTGTAATGGAGAGAGACCTCTGGGGAGAGCGTTGTGATTAGATGCTCTTAGCAGGTCAATTTTTCATTATTGCAAGGAGAGAGCTGTAGACTGGATGAGAAGCAGAGCGAGGGGATGGGGTGGGATCTGTGTCCCAGAAGGGGTATGGAGAAAAGCTGAGGAAACCTGATGTGGGTTTTCCAGTCATTGAGTCTCTGATGTCTCCCTAAATTCAATACTAAACACACACACACACACACACACACACACACACACACACACGCACACACACACACGCACACACACACACACACACACACACACACACGCACACGCACACAGAAGAGTAAGTGCACTGTTTTTAATTAATATATTGCTGGTAATGGTGTAGGTCTGGTGGGGGAGGTTGAAGGGGACTAAACATCTGCTCCTCTTTAACTTTAAAATGTCAGACATCCAAGCTTAGGCAGCTGTTTTTTAAATAAATAAAGAAGAACAACAGTATAAGAAGAAACAAGGGAAAAGATCCTGATCATGTGGTTAGGTGCTAATTCAC
This sequence comes from Leuciscus leuciscus, assembly GCF_965113295.1. Lineage (NCBI taxonomy): Eukaryota > Metazoa > Chordata > Actinopteri > Cypriniformes > Leuciscidae > Leuciscus > Leuciscus leuciscus. The sequence goes on along the minus strand of NC_138747.1, from coordinate 17,046,485 downwards.
TGTAGCAGAGAGATGGCCTCATCAAGAACTTCTCAGCTAGTTTTTCCAGTTGTTTTGACTTGATGCGAAATCAGGAAAACTCAATCAAAAGCACATTATATTCTAAACTAAGTCTTTCCCGACAGCATAAAATGGTCTACTCTTTTACCAATGGTACAATATCTGTTGCCATTAGATTGCATCAGTGGAGGAGAAGCTACCAGGAGGAAGCAAATAGAAACCAGGGTGATGGAAATATTTGTGATTTAAGTGGTATATGTGTTCCTGGACCAATATCTACCATAAATTATTAACCCTAGACACCATCCAAGTTAATCTCGTCAATCAAATTTCTGATGAAAATGTCCAAACAAAGCAAGTCGAAAAAGAGACATTATGATGATAATGGATTAATAATGGATAATGTATTTCCATAAGCTTCCAGTTTAGAGTTCTCCAATGGACCCTTTTCAGACTTCCACGATTTTCAGAAGCAGGAGTCGTCATAGATGGGTAATTTCTATAGGGGTGAACAGAAACTACAACAAATATAATTTTACATTCTTATTTGCCCCAATAGCAAAAGAAAAAAAGAAAAAAAAATCCACATTAGCTTTTCTACGACTTTAGAAACGCAGGTCAGAAGAGAGAAGAATGTCAAATTTTCCATCACTCCCTCAGCCGTTGTGTTAGGCACACTCACGCAGCAGAGTTAAGCAATTTTCGGTAATTTAATCCCAAGTTTAGCACAAAGTACCGTGGTATTACATTTTTTAAATAAAAATGTAAAAAAATAAATTAAAAAAAAATGGCTAGATTTACTAGGTTAATAGGAAACACGTCATCACAGTCTGTGAAAGGGTCCATAGCAAACTGTGGGAGTAGCAAACTATAGTCCTATTTGTTGATCATAACAAATGATAATATTTATATAATTATAATTTATATTATACTATAAAAGAAACAGAGTTCCAGAAGCTTTAAATACCTTTAGCATAAAAAAGTGGATTGTTTTAATATTGCTTTGTCCTGTTGTGTGACACTTCCTCAAGATTTAACTTTGTGCTTAATTTTCTCACAATTTTCCACACACTCCACTGCACTGGAAGCTGTGGTGGCCACTACAAGTCTAAATGCGGAAGTAATCACGCAGAGATTTTGATGAAAACATACTGTTTATAATTAGGAAATTTCACACCCGCATTAATATTCAGAACATCAGCTTGATTGCAATGATTCGCAAGAGTGATATTTTATATAGCAACTCAATAAACAAAAGGTTAATAGTGACTGAGCAACTTACATTTTTGACAATATTATCAGCCCTCCTTTGTTTTCTTTCTGAATGAATCGCTTGAGTGAGTGATTCAGGCCCCGTTTACACGATGGGAAAACGCAGATATTTCCCTGCGTTTTGGCCTGTCATTTACACGAAAACGCCGTTTTTATCCCAGAAAACGATTATTTCTAAAAACTCCGGCCAAAGTGGAGATTTCTGAAAACGCCGGTTATGTGTTGCCGTGTCAACTGGGAGAAACGGGGTTTTAGGTTCTCAAACGTCACATTATGCGCCAGAAAATGCTTACGTCATGTGAGCGCCCTATGTTTAGAGTTTGTTCCATACTGTCTATGAGTTTGTTTGGCTACTATTTGATCATGGATGCTGTTAAAGTGGTACTCATTTTTACTTTTGTGAAAACGCTTTTGGCCTGTTTGCATTTGCTTCGCTGTCTGTCCACACGAACGAACCTCGCGCCATGTATATTGTTTTGAAAGGAACAGGAAGTCGCTCGTGCTATTCGTCGTTGTCGATTTTGAGGATTCTGATTGGCTTGCATGGCTTTATCCTTCTCCTTACACTGCCGCCCCTTTGTATTTATGCGGGTTGATGTAAACGACAACTTTTTTTGAAAACGATATTGTGTGCACGATGTTATTTTTGAAAACGGAGGGGGAGAAATATTCGTTTCTCTAAATACCCGGCTATGTGTAAATGTGGCCTCAATGACTCACTCATAAAGACTTGTTTCTTTCTGGAATGAATTAGTCTTTTGAACGCATTGCTTGAGTCAATGATTTATTCAGAGACTTTTTTCTTTCCTAAATGAATCATTGTTTTGAATGAATTGCTTGAGTGAGTGATTCAATGAATGGTTTAAAAGCACTTGAATGAACGATTGGCTAATAGGCCTACATGAATTTGATTTGAAACCATCCTTGATCGGCTGCTCTCTTGCTTCGCAGAGCTGGGGAGCGAAACCCAGGTAGTGTGACCATGTACATTTTACAGTAACATAAATATTAAAATGGGGTTGGGGTGGGGGGTCCTTCAGAGTACCGGCAACAAGTGAGAAGTGCAAGAAAAAGTGAGGGTACGCTACAATCTAGAGGTGCCGATATCAGTGCGTAGCGGCCCACTTTGAGCGCTGTATATATATTGTGTTTTCCCCCATCCAGCAGGGTTCTGACTCAGTGACCAAAGCTAGAATGATGACCACAGGCAAGGCCACATAAAACCTCTGTCCCAGCGGCCCAAAGCAGCTGTGACTCACTTCTGTTGACCAGCACACTTACTCCCATCCTGAACACCCAGCATACTAATTCACACAAGTGCTAAAAGGCCCAAATGGACGGGTTAGGGATGTTGGGACGCATAAGGCTCACAGCAGGTGGCATGACACATCGCACCAATCATTTCGCTGAATCAGTGTGGGCGTCCCACGGCTCTCTCCGAGCTGTCATCGCTCTCCCCACATGGGTGCTTTTTTGTTTATGAAATGTGAAATTATCTGAATTCTGGTAAGTGGAGCAGAGTGTGGCTTTAACAGATAATGCCTGCTTCCTGAAAGACAGAAACTCATTAGAGGAACGATGACAAGCCGTATGATGCTGCAGTGGGACAGTGACTCTAATTTCAGTGGTTGTCTTCCTACCCTAATCCATCCCAATGCTTTTGACAGAAAAATATATGTGGTACGGCGCAGAGCTAAAGGTCTGGAATTGAAAGCACCAGGATTCTAGAAAGAGAAAGTGTGTACTAAGTACACATCTCAGCGGTTTACTCTAACTATAGTGATTAGTGGGAAAAATCCCTCATGACATGAGTCTGATAAAGCCTCTCATGGAGGATGAGGAAAAACGGTCATGGGGTCTGGCCTGCTGTCGGTTGAGCAGTTTGAGAACTGTTAGACTAGCGGCTGTAATCAGTAGAAAAACGACACAATCTGCTATTTTGTCTCGGCTTAAAAAGTGATGTAGAAATATGGAGCATTTTATCATCGACATAAAATTTTTCAATGGGATAAACTCAAATAACGTAATACAGATTAAATTTCACTGGGTGCCGAGACCCAATTTGAGATTCAACTGAGATTTTTCCTCCCATTTGTGTTCAGCAAACACAGCAGCTTAAGGTTTCAAGCCTGGGATCTCTGCCCTGACAAATGGAAATGTATGGGGGGGGAAAAAAGTTGATGTCACTAGATTCATCACAAGGATAGTTTTTAATCCATTAATCTGTGAAATGTGCAGCCTGATCTCATCCCAGACAGCAACATAGTGTCGGCCCAGATCCGGCCCACATCTGGTAAGCGTAGAATCCACATGTACCAGATGTGGCTCGGATCTGGGTCGCCACTATGTTGCTGTCTGGGATTATTATTCATAGTATATACTGAAAAGTGAAGTATAGATCGACTGACGACATCTAAAACGTAAAAAAAAGTATTTACCTATGCACAGTTTTGGCCACATAAAAATCTTTCTGAATTATTTATATTACAAATTTGTTTGTATAGTTAAATATTACTGTTATATATTTAAATATAATAAATATTTAATACTTTGAGGTCCTGTGTTTTCTGTTTCTCTGCCAATTATGATTAAGGGTGAGTTATCTGTCTTCAGGACATGAATAAAGTCACATCATTGGCTCAGAATGGAGGAAAGAAGTCGTTTATCCGCAGGACTATTCCTACATCTCCGTCCTTCTGTTTCTGTCTCGTTCTGTTTCGATGGCTTTCTTTTTAGGGCACAATTCCTCTGTGGGCCATAAAACTGTCTGTTGGAGTTTAGTTGACAATGTACTGGAAAAATGTATATTATTTAAGAACAATCAATCATCTGGTAAAAAGGGCTAAGCCATGATTTTACACACTTGTGATCAAATAATGCTAAAAAAAGATTTACTTTATTATTGTTGTTTTTTAGTTCGCTCAGTATTGCAAAGTTCTAACAGTTCACAACGGTATAGCATCTCCATGCTGTGTTTACTTCACTCAAACCAACAACACAGCAGGTGAGCTGGATTGATTTTTTTTTTTAATTTTTTTTTTTTAAATAAGCCTCAACTGAAAAACTTCCATTCCATCTCTTCTCCCATAATATCCTGTTTCTCTGTACACATTTCTTTAGGCACATAAGTCAAAACAATCATGCTTTTGTAAATCGTAATTATGACACTGACATTTACACTAAATCATATGACATAAAACGTCAAAAATATGATGTAGGCAACAACAACAAAAAGACAAAAATGACTATTTCTTAATATCTTATGGTTTTGACATTTCATGTTATAATTAAGTAGCCTGGCTCCGCCCTCCTACGTACTTCCGCTCAATTTTCATTCTCCTTCAGTACTCGGTCTGGGTTTGTGGTATATTCGTGGGTTTTCTCCGGCCAAATTTTTACCGGTCCAATCAGCGAACAGAGGGAGTGGCTGAGAACGATGACGTTGAGGTCGTGCGCTAGTTTGAGTTGTAGGGTTACGTCACGACCAAACGTTAGCGATTGGTTATGGCAGATCCAGAGTGGCTCTGGGAAGATCCAATAGTTTTAAACTTCAACAGAGTACCCGCCTTCAAGGAGTAGTACTCTGTACAAATAAAATGTACGAGAGTCTGGTAGGACCAGGCTAATAATTAAGGCCTTTTTATATCCTAATTTCACATTTTGTCAATTTCATATTTTTATAATTTTGACTTTTTATCTCACAATAATGATTTACCAAAGCATGATTTTTTATTTTTTTTATTTTATGTCATGGAAATTGACTTCCATACCATCACAGAAAACATTAACCACTTAAAACCATGTAAATAAAGTATACAATTTACTGAAAACTGTTTTAAGTCATTCCCTACAGGAAATGGTTAGTCTTTCCTTCAGAGCATTCTGGAAGAAAATGCAATATTTGGATCCAGCTCTTTAATGTGGTTCCATCTCCTGGGTTCAACAGGAAAACAAGAGCATTGAATCAGCTATTGACTGTTTCCTGAGACCAAATCACAGTGTGTAAAGTTCTTTGTAATTATATATTAATCACAAGGTGAGAGTTTAACCATGTGATAACCCATTGATTACACATTTGTTTCCATAACATCATTCATTAAACCACAATGTAATTACAAGAGATGCTTTGAGCAGGTTGTGCTCCCTGTGCAGTTTCAAAAGAAGCATGATCACTGATTAAGTTTTTGATAAATATGCACAATACAGAGACACTTCCGCATAGAAATTAGGGTCCAAAATGTAAGCCAAAATAAAATAATACAACTTTTTGTATGTAAATTCATTTTAGACCTACCTTCTTTTTAACAATCCTAACAATAACAAAAGGTTACCTTAAAAGGCTAATCATATGCAAGATAAGAGAAACGATGTTGGTGGGTGTTGCATATTTGGACCTTGTTTACACCACCGACATTGAGATTATTCTGTAAAAAATGAAGAGCCTCATTGACAGGATATTAAATGTGTGTGAATTTATTTAGGAGGGCCAAAAGAAAAGAGTGAGTAAAGGAAGAAACCTGGGCTGAGAGAGAAAGAAAAGGAGGCTTAGAAATCTGTATCATTTGCATTCATCTGATGATTTATCTCAAGAGCTTTCAATATTCCGCAATCTCACATAAGTATTTACAAAGTGACTAAATCCAACATCACTTATTTCAGCGCTGCAATTAAAGGATCAATGTTATCTAAACATTTATCCATATTGCCATAGCTGATTTACCTCTCCTCTATGAAATCTGTGCATCTTTTAGCTGGAACCAGTGACGGCTGGATCTTTTCAAAAGAGAGGAAGTTATCTACTTACTTCATTTTTATTTGGCTGTCTGCAGTGTTGCTCCCAAAGCAGCTAAACCACTATAAACACCTAGTAAACAACTCTGAAACCAAACGTTCCAAACAAAAATAAATGAATAAACTAACATTTATTTTTTTAATTATCTGAATATGACCACTGTCCCCTAAATCTGGTATACTTCTATGACAGTTTTTCCCCCTTTAAGCCTTAGTTTAAGATCATAGTGTAAGAACTAATGTGCAACAATGCAAAAAACTAAATTAAAATAATAATATACACAAGTGTAAGAACTAATGTGCAACAATGCAAAAAACTAAATTAAAATAATAATATACACAATGTTTATTGTTGTTATCAATGTTGAAAACTGTTAAAAAGATCAAAGTTAAGTCAAGTCAAGTTTATTTGTATAGCGCTTTTCACAATACAGATTGTATCAAAGCAGCTTCACAGTATTAAATTAAAATAATACAACAAAGTTTGTTACAAGAGGAATTTATTGATTGATAAAATTAAATTAAATATCCCCAAAATATCCCCAACTGAGCAAGCCAAAGGCAACAGTGGCAAGGAACCGAAAAGAGGAAGAAGAGGCTGCTTCATGTAATTTATGCATGAAAGACTTTTCACTGAAAGACCATTTTCACTCAGAAATTGGCAGTAATACATTGAATTAAAAATTACATTTAAAGTATAAAGATGGAAATATTTTTTGTTTGAAAAACATACTCCAATAATCTGTTTTATTTACAACCTTGAAAAAAAAATTAAGTACAATTTATTGATTTTAGTCTGATCAGTGGTGTTTGTTTTAAGATGAGATTTTGTCAGTGGTGTTATCGTTAATTTAAAAGTTAATTTAAAATGTATTTTTGTTTTCCACCCAAATAGCACTTATAACACTTTTAAGATAACATTTTGTCTTGTGCAATACTGTGTTCAGATCCTGTTTCCTTGGTTGCCATAGTTACACATTGTTTCATTGATTAGTGTCACCTGTTTCTCATCATTCGGTGTCAGTTATCTTCTGTTCTTTGTCTTGTTCTAACATTTGTGCTGGTGTCACTATGCATTTTTCCTGATGTTTATTAAATGTGATTTCATTGTTTTTCTGCATCAAGAATCTTTGTTGAGGATTGACAATAGGAAAGCATTTGTATTCTCCAATTATTGCTTCAATACAATCAATGAACGGCTTTCATTCCTATGCACATTCATGTAGATTAAACAAGATTATTAACTAAGAATGCAGAAAATCCTTTTTATTTGCTAAAATGCAGCTGTCATGTAAGATTTATTGATATAAATATATTTGAATTGAAATTATACGGGGAGTGCTGTGTCTCATGTAGTCTTAAATAAAGTGGAACAAAAATATAGATAATTTCAGCGATATCTTGCATCAAATGGCTCCGGAAAATGTCTTTGAGCCCTAACAGTCAGCAGCGGTTCAGAGGAAGTGCTTTCTTGCAAAAAATATGCACAGCCTTTAGAGGGGTGTTCTGCTCTGGCATCTCAAAGATAAATCCAGCATGGGGCTTAACGTCTCTGGGCTCACCACGCTGTCTTTGATCTTCCCTTGCAATTATCTCCGCCCTCATCTGTGCCACTTTCAAATGCCTAATCAACAAATCCATTTGACTCGCCATTTTGATTTCGGCAAGGTGACGGCTCTTCAGGTCTTCTCGAGTCTTTTCGGAGATCGGGTTTTGTGCGAGACCCGAGAGCCTCAGATGTTGTGTACAGACACATGAAAAGCACGCCATTCTTTTTGAACTTGAAAGTTTGTACGCCACAGGAACTCTGATGCTGCACAAGGATTTCGGAGAAAGGACTAAACACAGGACACTTTATTGAAGAGAGTTCATGTGCTCATTTTATTTCTTTATACTATAACGATGAAATTATTATTTACAAAAAACAACAACACTGTGGCGACACTTGTGGGTTCTTCAGGCCCTTTAGAGATATTTTTTATTCGCTTTTCATTTAATTTGAGCTAAAAGTGACCAAAAGCATTTGGACTTAATATAAATTTACATAATTTCTCTGCAGATCAGGATAGACTGATGCAAATTAGGATAGACTGATTTTAACTAAAGCACAACCACGGTACCAGTATGACGAGCACCACAGGCTTTTTTGAAAGAATATGAAAATAAAGTGATATAATACTGATGTAAAAATGTCTTTGAATTTCTTTTGAATGTAATAAGTAATGTGTACAATCAAAACCAATAGTTTTATTGAGCTTGATTCATGGTGAAATGTGTATTAAAGATACATCGCATATCTGCTGGTGTTTTTTTTTTTTTACCTTTAATGTTACGTCATATCTTTGAGGGTGCATATATTCAACAACTTGATAAATGTCTGACAAGTTTCAAAAACTAAAGTTGAAACTGATCAAACAGGAACCTTTTTTTATAATAATAAATAATTATATTATAACACAATTAATCGCATCTAACATAAAAATATATAATACGTGTGTCTATATGTGCGTGTATGCATATAAATATATAAATAATATATAAATATATGTGTGTGTGTATATATATAAAAATAAATATTAATCACAATTAACAGATTTGACAGCACATATTATATTATTATATATTATTATATTATATACACATTAAATACGCATTATTTGAGGTTCTAAGGAGCAAGTTAACTAGACATCTGTTGCTTCTGGTTATAATTTCATGTTTGGTTGCTAGATGAGGGGGTGTATCGTGTTCCTCTTCTTCTCCCGATGGCCTCCTGGCTTTCAGTGGAGCTCTTACCACTTTCAAATCATCAAAGGCAATCGATGTGTGATGTTTGTGTTGCCTTGACAAGCCTGAGTTCCTGAAAGAGCTTTGAGCTTCACTGGCTGAAATCCTAAAGACTGTTTCATAGGGGTGGAGTGGAAGAGGATGGAGGAAGACAAAACATTACTTCACCGAATGGGGATTTCACTAAGATTCACATTTATATGGACACGCTGTCTGCATTGTTTTAGCATCTGATTCACTAAATGAAGTGCAAAAGTCACGTACATGCCCACAAAACACAATGTTAACAGAATTTCACAACATTTTACTTTACTGTAGCGCAACACTCCAACACTGCGACCTGGACACCTGAATTCAAAATGTATAGAATTTTTTTTTTATTATTAAATGTATATAAATGTAATTATACAAATACATATAATATTTACAAAAATATAATTATTATATAAATTATGAAGTATATAAATACAATATATAAAGTACACAAAAAAATATTTAAGATTTATGTATTTGGGTACCATTTTATATTGTGGAATCTACTACCAGTGTACTGACATTTAAATTAATCATTTGATACAATGTACATACATGTTTTTACATTGTACTTCTGTTTAAAAAAATACCTGCGTGTAATTACATCTGTAATTAATCTCTGTAATTAGATCCTAACCTTGCCCGTATCCCATTTCAATAGCAGCAAAAATGTTTTGCAATACAACATGAACACAATAAGACATTATTTTTTGATGCAAGTAATTAAAGACACCTAATATAAAGTGTGACCCATATTTGAATTGCATATAGCCTACAATTTCTACCACAAGCTTTTACTTGATGCATATTTGTTAGTCATAGATAAATGAAACGGGTAGTATAATTTCTGTAATACAACTGAATGTGTTTTAAGTACATAATAACCAGGTTCAAATATTTATCACCAGATAGTTCAATTTGTTTCAGTCATACATTTTAACTAATTTTATATTGCTTGTTCCACATCTAACCATATTTAACCATGTTCATACTTTTTAACGTAATAAATGTAATTGTTTTTAAAATTAACAGATTATTGCTGATTATAAGCAATTTGAATAAATGGATTTTAAAATTATTTAAATAAAATCAAATAGATACATATAGTTAATAAAGCTTTTTTGAGTGCAGAAATCTTTCTGTTTCTTACCGGTTTCATTTACTAATGACTGACAAATATAATATAATTAAATTTTTCGTTTATTTTGTTAAAACTGTGCAATTCAAAAAGATGGAAATTTTATTCAATTCAAAAACACAAATCTTAAATGTAGTCCTAAGTATTTTTGAGTGATACATAATGGGCCTTATTTTAATGATCTAAGTGCATGGTCTAAAGCACAAGGCGCAAATGCACTTAGGGCGAGTCCAAATTCACTTTTGCTAATTTAACAATGGGAAAAATGGTCGGCGCACCCGGCGCCTGGTCTAAAAGGGTTATTTCTATTATCTTAGTAATGGGTTTGTTTTGGGCGTAACGTCCAATAAACCAATCAGAGTCTCATCTCCCATTCCCTTTAAAAGCCAGTTGCGCTCGCGCCATGGCGGATTCGCTATTTACATGGCGGAATTTCCAAGCGGAAAGACTGAACGCTTCTCCAGAGAGGAAACGGATCAGCTTGTGCACGAGGTTAAAACGTGCATCAGACCATCTACAGGACAAGCCAGATTCCACCATATCTTTATATACTCAATATTAATCTTTTAGTTTTACATTATAATCCTTTTATTTTTAATATTTGGCATGTTGCGGTGGCAGGTGTATGATAGGGCCCAATATGTTTGTAATAGTGCCATGCTAATTACACTAGGAAAATACAAATTTATTTTGTGAATATCTAACCATGTAGGGCTATTTGACTGGTTTAACTGGATTTTGGGTGGTTAGTGAATAAGACACAGGTATGAAATAACACTTGTGAAAATAGAGCAACTGTTTAGTGAAATTAATGTGCACAAGTGTGTGTGTGTATGTTTGTTTCAGTGGTGTACACAGCTTGTTGGATAATGATCATGGCATGTTGGAGCCAAACTCCTGAAAATGTGTGTGTGTGCGCGTGGAAACACGGCATCGTGTTCTCTGCCTGTGCAGGCATGTTGTGAGGTACTTGGCATCAACCCTCCACCAACATATGCCAAGTTCATGGGTTGGTGGAAACACACACCCGCAGACACATGCTTGCACACAAAAGCTAAAGGCTGTGTAAATGGGTTCACACCATCGGCTGGTAAATATAGAATTAATATTACTAATTCTGTCTCATGATAAGAAGGCTAGAGTTCGCAGTTTGTTTGTTTTTATCTTTGTCAGCTTCCTCACACACTGTGGCTCATTTATTTTTAAAACTTGCGAGGAGAGGAAATGTCACATAAGATGGAGTTTTAGCAGTGCAGTGATGTGTTGATGCCCTGGGAGAGAAGGAAAGAAAGTCCAAATGAAGGCAGAGGAAAAGAAGCAAAAAATACTGCAGCGTGACACACACACACACACACGCAATCATCTCCCAAAACTACCCACGCATACAGCGCATGCAAGATACAGCACTAGATTACTCATTCAGTCAAATAGCACATCTGAGCGCGCTCAAAGCTCTTCAACACCCACAAATGAACTAATTACCTATACAAAAAAAAAAAAAAAAAAAAAAAACTGTGAATGTATGACCATAAATTAACATTGAAATTACATAAAACCTGCAAACTACTACAATGATATGGAGAGAAGAGCTCATGAACATTCAAACATTATACGCTCTCTGTGACAGATGACAGTGGGTGCCAAATAAAGTGACTTTAGAATATATATTATCAGGAATATTTGTTATTTATTTGTATGCCGTTTATGCCAGGGGTTTTCAGGGGTTGTAGGGGATCTGTGGAAAAATATATAAAATTTGCTAATTTATATATATATAAATGTAGTATTTCTAGTTTCTAGTAGTACTCACACAGTATAAATGGGGTTTTATACATGAGAAACATATAGCTCTATATTTGCATGTACATATATGCGTACGTGTAGGTGTGAGTGTGTTTATGGCATGTATATATTCAAGTAGGGCCTAAATCTGATTAAAGAATAATGTTTATCTAAGAAAAAGTAAATAAAAAAAGAGAAATATAAAGCTGCCTTTATATCTTTAAATATCACTACATTTCATTTCTCCATAGACAATTTATCCAATCTCTGGAATTTGCACCCGCATACTGAGAAAGACACACTGAATCACCGGCAGGCCTTTTATAGCGATACCAAGAGCACTTAGGACTTAAAGGCTTACTCTTTCTCTTTTTCCAATTAAGGACATAATCTAATGACTCTATGAAGAACATTCTTGATCAGTGACTTATAAAAGCAAAACCTGTATTGTGTTACGACTAAGTGAGCTGATGTGGGAAATGATGCCCACAGATGGTTAACTCATGAGGATCAAGTGCCGAGTTCTCGTCAGAAAAGGAAACAGACTTTTGTGCGTAATTTATGTCTTGCTCTATCTGTTGTGAGCAACAAAGCCATCCAGAAGGTTTTATTTGGACTTTTTTCCATTCACAATGGAAATGTCGCTGTCATAACCTGGCAATGCTCCGTGAATGACCTCCCTGATCTGTCTCCACTCAGAGCACAATTCACAAGGATAAGCAGGCTTTGTTTCCTAGAACAAAATCCCAGAGTCAGTTTGACATTTAAAGATATCAGAGTATTTCCATTCAGCCGTAGTGTGTTGCCACAAACACTGTGTGGTATCAGATTCAATGTGCATAAACAGTAGATTTTACTCAAATGGTTTACAAAAACCAGTTACATAGATTATTTGACCAAAAATTTAGTTAACAGCAATATTGTGAAATATTATTGAAACTTAATACACATTTTCTATTTTTATATACATTTAAAAATTTATTTGTATTCCTGTGGTGGTAAAGCTGAATTTTCAGCATCATTGATCCTGTCTTCAGTGTCACATGATCCTTCAGAAATCATTCTAATATGCAGATTTGGAGCTGAAGAATCGTTTCTCTGTATTATGTTGAAAATGTTGGGATCCTTCTGAAGTCTGTACAGAGACACAAGCAAGCTGATTAAACTGGACGCATTAAAGATAGCATTTTTTCACTCTTCCATTTGTCCTGTTGTCAACACTCAAGCGTGTGGAGTACTGTACGTCAAACTGAACGTGCATCTGTACTTACTGTACACAGTTTAGACATTGTCAGTGATTATAATGGCTTTCATTTGCTTTTGACGTGATGTGACGCTCACATCCAGTGTACGCAAATGTCAGTTTAAGCGACTGAATGTCAGTGGGAGGGGCCTATGGTGTGATGATGTATAACTATTTATTTGACGATGTCTTGCTCTGGAGGCAGTCATATACAAGTGTATTTGCCCGTGTGATGTTTTAAGCTATGGCACTTGCAGAATGTTTTAATGGAACAAAGACATCTTACATGCCAAAAGATCAAGACAAATTTGATTTCTCATGTCATGACCCCTTTAAGGATTCTTTGATGAATAGAAAGTTCAAAAGAAGAGCATTTATTTGAAAAATAAATATTTTTTTCACATGATAAATGTATTTTTATCCATGTAATGTGTCGTTTGAGAGTAAATGTATTATTTAAAAAAAGAAAAAAATGACAGTGAAATGTTTTGAATGGTAGTTTAGTATATTTATACGTGTATGTAGAGACGACTATAAATAAAGGTGTAAAGGTGTAAATGCTAAATGCTGTGAAAAGGACTATACCATGTTAAATTTGTCATGAATTGCAAAATCAAATTTTCCTTGAGATTTTGACATAGGCTATAAGAGGTCATCATACTATAAGAATATCCTATACGTTTCAGAACCGAAAAATTCCTTGTTAGTCCAAAAACAGCTTTTATTGTTGCCAACGACTCGTTGTGAGATGGGCTTATCTGTCATCTAGATCGATGAAAGACTGTGAAGTCAATTTTGATTTCATTGTGACTTTAAACTATGCCTTAAATGGAGTACTTAACATTATTTTTTTACTACATTAAAGCAGACATATCAGGAAATTACATTTCAGGCGTACCTGATATGTTGCCACTAGCACATTTAGCCTCCCCTCTCTTATATAGGGAAAGCTGGTATTATTACTGCTCATGGGGAATGCAGGAACCATTTTGAACCACATAAGAAACTAGTTTGAAAACAGTCATTATTTTTTATTTGGTTTGCAGAAATCACACATTTGACCTATAAAAAGCTATATTGTCCTAAATTGGACGATTCCACCAAGTAAGCCATATAAGAAAAGCAAGACAAGCAGTCATCTAATCACAATTTTACAGTGTACACCAGTAGCTGATAAGCTCAACAAATTTACTTTAATAAGCAAATTAATATCACCCCGTGTCCTTGCTTGATTCTCAATCCACCCTGATGTTTTTACGGCAATAAAGCAGCTGGTTCACACACAACATCCATATCACAGACCCCAAGGGCTTTACTCCATTTAGTGATCATATTTGTACCATCTCATCTGGCAGTATATTACTGAGATGAACAGTGAATACACAGAACTAAGCTTCAAAGCACAAGTTTTTTTTTTTTTTTTCTCCCCTCCCCCATGCTAGTGCTAGTCTTGGCAGCCTCCGGGAGCTCGCAGCGGTAATACATCATCTATATTTTAAAGCTACCGGTAGAGAGAAGGCGGGGGAACCTCCATCTTATGGTACAGCAGACTTCTCGCTGACCCAAATTCTTCTCATAGTTCCCAAAAGCTGAAAAGAGCGAAGATGAAACAGTGCGTCTGCTAGGATCCAACCCGGCAAAACAAAGGTTTTTGATATGTTGACGTTTATGCTAACCTCCTTAGCGGGTTTTAGCCCCATCCGTCTCTACAGAGAGAGAGCTCAGGTTTCATCCTGGAAATAAATCAGTGTGAGTGACTGATAGCTAGCTCAGGCAATTTAATCTGTTAATGCAGAGGCTTTGAGTTAGCAAACACTAAGCTTACTGGAAATGTTAATTAGCGAAGTCCTTTATGCTGTAAATACAAACAAAGCATATTGTTTCTCAAAATAATCCAATTAAAATTCCCTAAAACAGACACTTTTGGCTTTCATAAACAAAACAAAATAAATGTAAAAAAAAGTCAGTAATATCAGTTTTGATTGGGTCATTTGAACATTGCGATTCTAAACCATTACCAGTAAACTAGCTACATCCATTATGAAAAGGTACTTGTATTTCATGCTTAAAAAATACAAAATTATTCAAGTGTGCTATTAGTATCAAGCTAAACATAAGATAGTATACTTTCAGTCTACTTTTCACATACTTATCAGAGATATACTTTTACATGAGTACACTTGGCTTATACTGGCAAGTATACAGAAAATTCTAAGTATATTTGGGCTATACTTGTACTCGAGATATACTTGAGAAATATATGATTAAGGGGTACGAAACAATTGTTTTTATTGTTTTACAATGGGTACGTTTGCTGCGGTCCGAGTCCGAGTGTGATTGTTCACGGTGCCATTGGTCTGGTTTCACTCAACTTGATTCTTTCGAACCCCGGTGCATTTGCGTTCATCTTACGACATCACAAACGTGTACGCGTATGATACTACATCCGCCATGTTGTTTCTGTCATGTGTCTTGTTACAGTTACATCACTTCATTGCCATTCAAAAATCCTCTCCCGTGGCGTCACAAGATAGTAAAGTGTCCATCGAATACGCACTTCAGAATCTCACTGGAAGTAGTAGGTCATTTGGGGACTTTTCACCTACTGTTTTTCGAATACTATGCATTCGGACATACTACAGTATGTTGGCATACTGTTTTTCACATACTACAAGTACTTGATTTTTGATCTTTGGTTCGGTACCCAGGTGCACTCCCGGGTTTGCATGACAGCTTTCAAATTACCAATTTTTCATGCGAACTGTGCCTCTTTCCAACTAAACTGCCAGTGTGAAAGCACCCTAAGTGATACTTAAATTGCAAAAATAATATATAAATAGTAAGCTAAGTAAGATGTTTAGTTCACTTCACTTTACACAATAAAAGTATATTTTCAGTGTAAATACTGTTAAATACTAGTAGTACATTGAGAGAGTAGCTACTTCAAAGTGTAATTTCATAAACTAAACTAGAAGTAGGCCTATCTTGCTAGTGAACTAACCGTATATCTATAAGTTAATTTGTAGTAAAGCAATTCACAGAATAGTTGCAATACAAAATAAAACCTTAAGATGTAAACTAGTTGTGTACTCAGTTTACTATTGTTACATTTAAAGTACACTTAGAATTAAACTTTTAAAATGTAAGCTAATTTAGTCCTACGAAGAATTAAAATAGTACACATGAATACATTGATATTAGTATATTTAATAAAATGAATTTAAAGTACACTTATTTTTGTAAGGGTGCTAATTAATTGAATTGCTTTGACTTTTTGATTGTCTTTCTTCAATAATTTTGTTAGCATGTATATTTATATTTTTAGCACCCGATTCACAAATAAATCACTAATAAACGTAGTCATCCATTATCAATCAGAGCTGCACCTGATAGCTCACACATTTTTTTTTACCACTTGATTCACAAATAGGAACCAGTGTGATCCAGACACTAGAATCGACTCCTAATCAACACCTAACCTGTCGAAATTTGGTTCACTACACCTCACAGTCAGATATGATAGCCAGATGTGATGCTTTTCCACATTATTTGATACATTTCTGCTGCTTTGATCGATAGGAAACATTCACATCTTGGATATCGGGCGGTTAGCAAATAAGTTGCAGGTTTTTGCGCTCCCTAATGTTATACATCCACCGCACTAACCACCTCCACCTCTTCCTAAGCCATTTCCTTCAGCAATATCACGCTCTGTTTTCTGAGTAACCATGTACGATATGGATCTTCACTGGCAGGCTTCAATGGGAGTATTGTCTTAAAGGAGGAAAAAAGAAAAAAGACTTATCAGCACATTTTCCTGCAACAGAACACAAAGTCTATCAAGTCAGACAGTAAAAGCAGCCCACATTCCCCAGTTATGCTGTTGGAAAAACAAGTCTACGATATCTTTCCGGACCGCTGGAAGGTGGAAACACAGAACCGTGGTTAATCAGATGAGGGTAGGCGCTCAGAATCAAAATATTTTGGGGTGAAATCTAATGAAGATCAGCGAGCGCTGCTTATTTTTGGTCTCACAATGAGGCTTCTTGTGGAAATACAGGACAAAATGTCTGGGTGTGAAGTGACGGTGAAAGTGTAAATGAGATTCAAAGCAAATGGAAAAGAAGATGTGACGGAAATGTTAAAATGGTGATAAAAATTAGTCGGATTTGTGGTGCTATGCTGAGACAGGCAGAATTGCCTCAGCGCACATCTTGTGTTTTTCAGTGCACTTAGACACAAGCGTTTGGCCAGGCAGGCTCATCACACTAAGTGCTCTGGCGAAGCGACACACGCTGCTGTCACCCTGCTGGAAGTGTGTGCGTGTGCGTGTGTGTGTAATGGAGGCTGACTAACCAGTGGGGGAAGGAAACACACGCCTCTCATCCTTGACCTTGAGATTGTGAACAAGTCTGACACACACACACACACACACACACACACACACACACACACACACACACACACACACACACACACACACACACACTTTTGAAGGTGGCAGATTTCCATAGGGACTTCACCTTCTTTTACTACCTGCTAAGGGCTGCCAGGCGGCCTGCTGACAGCCTTCATCTTATTACATTTGTTGAATTAGTTTTGGAGATTAAACCATCAAAAAGTGCAGCGTTCTCTCTTTTCATATTAATTATGTGGTAAGTAGGCACTATGCATAGTAGGATTATAGCTTTGTTCATGTAGTCATAATGAAAAATAAACTTTGACAGGGTGATCAGGACCCTGATGTACCGCCCTTCCAGCTGACAAATATATGTTTTAAGAACGTTTTGCTACTGTTCTCATTAAGTTATGAAAACGTTATTTCTGGATGTTCTCTGAACATTCAAAACGTCCAGTTTTTTAAATGTTTTAAAAACGTTATTTTCTTGGTTATACAAACGTTAAGAGAACATTCCATTTGATCATTCTTCAAACATTATGAGAATGTTACTTTTGAATGATCTCTCAACGTTCTGAAACAAGTAGTAACATAAAAAAAAAAATATTAAAAAAATGTCGCTAATGTTTTGACAACATTATTAAAGACCTGATACTGGAAGAAGGTCTGTTCATAACTTTGAGAGAACCTTGCCAGAACATTAGCCAAAGTTCTGAGAACATTCCCTGTTATCTGGACTGAAGGCTGTTATTTTACGACAATAATTTGCTGACTTTATATTTTCTCACTTATCAAATGGCTATTTATCAATAAATAAAATCAATAAATGGACAAATCAAAAAGAAGGTTATTTCTCAAGAGTAAAAAATAAATAAAAAGGTAATTGTGGCTTTATTTCTTATTATTGGGAGTTTACTATTTTAGACCTATTATTTTTCACTGAGGCAGAAAGTAATATTTAAAAAAGTGACAAGGTTATTATCTAAAATAATAAATAAACTCACAAAAGTATTCCCGAGATCTATGGTTGCTACTCTCCTGGCATTCATCAATATTTGAACATTTATTTTAATGACAAAACAATTAGAATGGAAGAAGATTTCTTGATTAGTAGAACCTAAAGAGATAGTCAACGCAAACATTTGAATTATGTCATCATTTACTCGCCATCATTTCATTCCAAACCTGTATGACTGACTTTCTTCTGTGCAACACAATAGAAGATATTTTGAGAAAGTTTATTTATTTTTTTGGTCCATACAATGAAAGTCAATGGTCACCAAAACTTCCTCAAAATATTTTTTTTTAATGTTCCGCAGAAGAAGAAAATAAATAAATAAATAAAGTCATACAGGTTTAGAACATAATTTGCATTTTGGGGTAAACTTTGAGGCATCAGATTGAACACAAATATTGAAATATTACAAAGTACTGTGTTCTTTTTTACAACAAGAGTAAAGACTAATCGTGTGGGCTACCGTGCTACATTTATATTCTTTCACCCCTTCTCGTGACTCATGATCGCTTCTCAGGCATTACTGGAACATAAATATGCACGCAGACAGCCCACAGAAAGCGTGGGTGTACTGCCAGACCTGGAAGGAGGACGGGTTAGAACATCTCTTAAAAAAAAAAAAAAAAAAAAAATTTGCCTGAATCTGAGATGAGACCCTGAGCAGAACATGAGGTAACTCAGAGTGGGAGTGTTGTTTCCTCTGCAACTTTACTCACTAACTCATATTCATTGAGACACAGCTGGACAAGAGGGCTCTCCTCATTTAGAGAATCTGAGTGGAATTAAAGGCATAGTTCAGTCAAAAATGAAAATTCTGTCATCTACTCAATCTCATTTTGTTCCAAACCTGTATGACTTTCTGCCTGCTGTGAAAACACACACACACACACACACACACACACACACACACACACACACACACACACACACACACACACACACAAAAAGATCATATAAGAAAGATATCTGTTTTTGTTGTCCATACAATGAAAGTCATTGGACAAAAACAGTTCAAACATCCTTCCACAGAAGAAAGACAGTCATACTGGTTTGACACGACATGAGGGCGAGTAAATAATGACATTAAGCTAGTATTCCTCCATGTACAGACTCTGTGTGAGGTTCTGTCCATAAGTAGACATTGACATGAGAGGCCTTCTCAGTTCCTCTTAGATCTTGTCTATGAATCACGACGCCTTGAGCGAGGACTTGGAATCTTTCTACAGAGCAAAAATAATATGTCAATGCTAGACTGCTTGGATGCTTTGTTTGGACAGAGATACGAAAGCCTGGAGGTGTTGTGAGGTGAAGGCTGTCCTGAAAATCCCCTGATCTGTACCCTAAAAAAATCTTGGTTTAAACCACAAATCCATGTAATCTGTTCTTGGCTGTGCTGTAAATATAGAAAAGGGTCCATCTCGATCGAGAGGTGATTGTTTACGCTGTATTTGCATCAGTCGTTCTCACTGACCCAAAAATGTATCTTAGGTCCATTCTAGATAAATATATTTGAATAAATGTAATTTATGAAGTAATTATTAAATAAATAGGTGTAAATTTAGGGTGGTGGTGGCGCAATGGATAAGACACATGCCTTTGGTGTGAGAGACCCGGGTTCGAATCCACTGTGAGACACCAATGTGTCCCTGAGCAAGACACTTAACCCCTAGTTGCTCCAGAGGCGTGCGACCTCTGACATATATAGCAATTGTAAGTCGCTTTGGATAAGAGCGTCAGCTAAATGAATAAATGTAAATTTACTTTTAAAAAGGCAGAACACTACTCTTCCTCTTTTTGTTTTCTTTGTCTAAACCAGGGGTGCCCAATCCTGCTCCTGCCGATCGACTGTCCTGCACATTTCATCTCCAACCCTAATCAAGCACACCTGCCTTTAATTTTCAAGTGATCCTGAAGACCTTAATTGGTTGTTTCAGGTGTGTTTGATTAGGGTTGGAGATGAACTGTGCAGGACAGTCGATCGCCAGGAGCAGGATTGGGCACCCCTGGTCTAAACCAACACAGTAAATCATACTTTCAATGGACCATTTGCAGGGTTTAATTAATTAATTAATGCATATGTGCACTATTATGCATTAATTCATTAATTCACCACCGCAAATGGTCCATTGAAAGTGTGATTTACTGTGTTGGTTTAGACAGAGAAAAATGCTCTCCTGGCATTTAAGTCAAGTCAAGTCAAGTTTATTTGTATAGCGCTTTTCACAATACAGATTGCATCAAAGCAGCTTCACAGTATTAAATTAAAATAATACAACAAAGTTTGTTTCAATAGGAATTTATTGATTGATAAAATTAAATTAAATATCCCCAAAATATCCCCAACTGAGCAAGCCAAAGGCAACAGTGGCAAGGAACCGAAAAACTCCATCAAGTGACCTAATGGTGTCCTAAAACTCCATCAGGTGCCTTAATGGAGAAAAAAAAACCTTGGGAGAACCCAGGCTCAGTCGGGGGCCAGTTCTCCTCTGGCATTGGATAGAGGCCGGATTGTAGTTTGAACTGTAGGATTATATGAATGCCTGGCTGAAGAGATGCGACTTTAATCTAGTTTTAAACTGAGAGAGCGAGTCTGAGCAACGAACAGTATCAGGAAGACTATTCCAGAGTTTTGGAGCCAAATGTGAAAATGCTCTCCCTCCTTTGGTGGTTCTGGATATCCTAGGTATGACCAAAAGCCTTGAATTTAGTGATCTCAAAGAGCGCGATGGATTATAGGGCGATAGAAGATCCGTTAAATAGACTGGAGCTAAGCCGTTTAGGGCTTTATAAGTCAGTAGCAATACCTTGTAATTAATACGGAACTTTATAGGTAACCAATGCAGTGATGATAAAATCGGTGTTATATGATCATATTTTCTTGATCTCGTAAGAACTCTAGCGGCGGCATTTTGGACTAACTGTAGCTTGTTTATTGAGGATGCAGGACAACCAGCTAATAAAGCATTACAGTAATCCAGTCTCGAGGTCATGAATGCATGAACTAACTTTTCTGCATCAGAAACTGATAGCATATTACGTAGCTTAGCAATGTTTCTAAGGTGGAAAAAGGCTGTTTTTGTAACATAAGAAATATGATTTTCAAAAGACAGGTTGCAATCGAGTATAACACCCAGGTCTTTTACTGTAGAGGATAAAGTAACAGGACATCCTATGATGTTAAAGTTGTATTGTGCGAGGTTTTGTGGGCGGTTTTTTGAACCGATAAGTATTACCTCTGTCTTGTCTGGATTTAATAAAAGAAAATTACGCGTCATCCAATCTTTTATATCTTTAACACACTCTGTCAATTTGGAAAATGTAGCGTTTTCATCCGGCCGTGATGAAATATATATTTGAGTGTCATCAGCATAACAATGGAAACTAATTCCATGTTTCCTTATAATATTTCCAAGTGGCATCATATATATTGAAAATAACAGAGGGCCTAATACAGATCCCTGCGGCACTCCATAGTTTACTGGAGTTATGATCGATTTTTCTCCATTTAAATAGACAAAATGGTAGCGGTCAGATAGGTATGATTTAAACCAGCTTAGTGCTTGTCCTTGAACACCAGTATAATTTTGTAGTCGATCTAAGAGTATTGTGTGATCTATAGTATCGAACGCAGCACTAAGATCAAGTAAAACTAGTATTGAGATACAGCCTTGGTCAGAAGCTAAAAGTAAATCATTTGTGATTTTAACGAGCGCAGTTTCAGTGCTATGATGCGGTCTGAATCCAGACTGAAACTTTTCATAGATATCATTTTGTTGCAAGAAAGAGCCCAGTTGAGCGGACACCACTTTTTCTAATATTTTAGACATAAATGGAAGATTTGAAATGGGTCTATAATTTGCTAGATTATTATGATCTAATTGTGGTTTCTTAATGAGAGGTTTTATAACTGCCAGTTTAAATGTTCTTGGAACATGACCTAAAGATAAAGACGAGTTAATAATATTGAGGAGAGGCTCTTCCACTACAGATAACACTTCTTTCAGTAGTTTAGTTGGTATAGGATCTAATAAACATGTTGTTGTTTTAGATGAAGTGATAAGTTTATTTAACTCTTTTTGTTCTATAGTTGTAAAGCACTGTAATTGTTCTTTCGGGGTGATAATTGAAGCTGAATTGTAAGGCGCGATTGAAGATTGAACGTTTATAATTGTGGTTCTGATGCTTTCTATTTTCTCAGTGAAGAAGTTCATGAAATCATTACTACTGAACTGTAACGGGATATTTTGTTCGGGTGACGTCTGTTTATTTGTTAGTCTAGCCACGGTGTTAAATAGAAACCTTGGATTGTTTTGGTTGTTTTCTATTAGTTTGCGGAGGTGCTCAGCCCTGGCAGCTTTTAGGGCCTTTTTATAACGTGACATACTGTCTTTCCACGCGATTCTAAAGACCTCTAAATTAGTTTGTTTCCATTTACGCTCTAAAATACGGGTTTCTCTCTTTAAAACATGCGTAGTATTGTTATACCATGGTGCTTTATTTTTCTCTCTGACCTTTTTTAATTTAATAGGTGCAACCACATCCAATGTTCTAGAGAGAATGGTGCTCATAGTGCTAGTTAGTTCTTCTAGTTCATCTGTTTGTTTGGGTTCAGGCAGAAGCTGAGACAGATTAGATAAGCAATTTGAGAAATTATCTATGGTGGATGGGAGGATTGTTCTGCCTGGTTGATAACGCGACGCCGCATGACATATTACAGCAGTACGTAATATGCAAGTTACCATGTAGTGATCAGTGACTTCATCACTTTGTGGAATGATATCTATATCGGTTGGATCGGTTCCGTGTGATATAATTAAATCGAGTGTATGATTAAGACGATGAGTTGGTCCGGTGACGTTTTGCTTGACCCCAAATGAATTTAATAAATCTGTAAACGCAGCTCCTAACGCATCATTTGGATTATCTACGTGTATGTTAAAATCTCCAACAATTAATGCTTTATCGACATTGACTAATAGGTCTGAGAGAAAATCTGCAAACTCTTTTAGGAAATCAGCGTAAGGCCCTGGCGGTCTATATACGGTAGCCAAGGCTAGAGATAATAGGGATGTTTTTCTAACATCTAAGAGCGTAACATTTAGTACAAGTACTTCAAATGAAATAAACTTATAACCCGTTTTCTGAGTAACATTTAGAATATCTTTATAAATGGTTGCAACACCTCCGCCACGGCCAATCAGACGGGGCTCATGCTTATAACAGTATCCAGGAGGAGTAGACTCATTAATACCGAAATAATCATTTGGTTTAAGCCAGGTTTCAGTAAGGCAAAGTACATCGAAGCTATTATCTGTGACTATTTCATTTACAATAACTGCCTTAGGTGTGAGTGATCTAATGTTTAGAAGACCTAGCTTTAGAAATAGTTTTTGTTTACTAATAGCAACATTTTCTGTTTTAATAACAATTAGATTTTTCCTAGATCCTGCATTAGATTTATTATTTGATCTCACTAAACGAGGAATAGACACGGTTTCTATGCAATGTTCTACACTAGTATTTATATCAGTTGAATTGGTGCAGCAGAGACTATGATTTGGACTTTTGGTTACTAGTCAAAGGGTATTTAACATTTTGGAGATGTTATCTGACAGAAGATCCGCTCCGAATCTGCTTGGGTGTAAGCCATCAGCACGGAAAAGCCTAGGACGCTCCCAAAACAGATTCCAATTATTTACAAAGAGCAGTTTCTGCTCATTGCACCATGACATTAACCATTCATTTAGCGCAAATAATCTGCTGAACTTTTCATGCCCTAGTCGGTACGTGGGAAGCGGTCCTGACACAATGATCGTTGTTTCAGGCGATGTGCTGCGTACCGTATCGAATAGATTCCTGAAGTCTTTCTTCAGAATCTCCGTCTGGCGCAGCCTGATGTCGTTCACTCCCGCGTGCAGGACCACAGTTCCGACGCGCTCGTCACCGTTCAGGATCTCGGGAACGCGAGCAGCGATTTCAGAAACACGAGCACCAGGGAAGCAGTGACTTTGCACCTTACTTGTACCTAACGTAGCGTGTACGTGCCGAACGATGGAATCGCCGATGATCACAGCATCGCGTTCTGTTTCGCGTAGAGGGGAGAAGCGGTTTTGTGTCGATAACTCGAAAACCGGGAGGGTCGGAGAAAGTCTTGGTCTAAACGATCACAACATACTTCTTGACAGGCTGGAAAACTGGGTGGGGCTTTCTGGGATAGTCCTAAAATGGTTCAGGTCATACTTAGATGGGAGAGGTTATTATGTGAGTATAGGAGACCATAAGTCTGAGTGGACATCCATGACATGCGGAGTCCCTCAAGGCTCAATTCTTGCGCCACTCCTGTTCAACCTGTATATGCTCCCAATGAGCCAAATAATGAGAAATAACCAAATTGCTTACCACAGCTATGCAGACGACACACAGCTCTACTTAGCCCTATCGCCTAACGATTACAGCCCCATTGACTCCCTGTGCCGATGCATTGACGAAGTCAACAGTTGGATGTGTCAAAACTTTCTTCAATTAAACAAAGACAAAACTGAAGTTATTGCGTTTGGAAACAAAGATGAAGTTCTCAAAGTGAACACATACCTTCACTCTAGGGGTAAAACAACTAAACATCAAGTCAGGAATCTTGGTGTGACACTAGAGTCAGACCTTAGTTTCAGTAGTCATGTCAAAGCAATAACTAAATCAGCATACTATCATCTGAAAAATATTGCAAGAATTAGATGCTTTGTTTCCAGACAAGACTTAGAGAAACTTGTGCATGCTTTCATCACCAGCAGGGTGGATTATTGTAATGGACTCCTCACTGGCCTTCCCAAAAAGACCATAAGACAGTTGCAGCTCATACAGAACGCTGCCGCTAGGATTCTGAGCAGAACCAGAAAATATGAACATATCACACCAGTCCTCAGGTCTTTACACTGGCTCCCAGTTAGATTTAGGATTGATTTCAAAGTATTATTACTGGTATATAAATCATTCAATGGCCTAGGACCTCAATACATTGCAGATATGCTCACTGAATATAAACCCAACAGATCACTCAGATCATTAGGATCATATCAGCTAGAAATACCAAGGGTTCACTCTAAACATGGTGAGTCTGCTTTTAGCTATTATGCCAGCCACAGCTGGAACCAGCTTCCAGAAGAGATCAGATGTGCTCCTACAGTGGTCACATTCAAATCCAGACTCAAAACACTTCTGTTTAGCTGTGCATTTACTGAATGAGCACTGTGCCGCTGTTCGTCCGACTGTTTGTACTGTACTGTATTTTACTCTATTTTTCTAAACTGTTTTAATTATTCTTATTTCTTTTAATTATTTTAATTTCTCCTATGTCAGCAGGGCATTTAGCCCGAAACTGTAAATGCCCACTCAGAAGGTGATAATGTGAAAGTGATTAATGTGGGTTTGAAAGTAGAACAGTATTTAAATGACGATATTAAAGTTTTCGTCTGAGAAAGAATGTGAACGCAGTGCTAAAGTGCTAAAGAAAGTGAAAAGAACGTGTGAGTAAATGAGGGAGAAAAGAAAGTTAAAGGAAAGTTGATAGATGGAAGTCGTAAGAAGATTGAAGGTTAAAAGAAGGTTGAAAGATTTAAGTCTTAAGGGAATCCTTTGAAAGAAAGATCTATAATAAATATTCTTTTTTATTTTTTAAAAGTACTGTATTTTATTTTATTTTTCTAAACTGTTTTAATTATTCTTATTTCTTTTCATTATTTTAATTTCTTCTATGTAAAGCACTTTGAATTGCCATTGTGTATGAAATGTGCTATATAAATAAACTTGCCTTGCCTTGCCTAAACCTGACTCGCGTCTTCCGCTGCGGAACCACCCAGGCTTCGTGGTGGCGTGTTGGAGCCGGAGTGAACGAGACCATGGCTGATTGCGACCGATGCTGAGGAACGCACGGAGTAGACGCGGTCGGAGTCAGCGGGTTAGTAACGTTAAACACTGATTTGTGTGCGTCGGCGCGTGATGTTTCAAGAGCCAAACACCGGTCTCTCAGCTCGGCCTGTCTCAATAAAAGGTTGTGGATCTGTTTCTCAACAGCTTCCAGCTCAGACAGCAGTGCGTGAAGCTCAAATGTGTCCTCACCTGCACCAAGCGGTAGACTACTTACATCTTACTACTTACTACTTACTTACTTACTACTTACTTACTACTTACAATATTTACCAATATTTGAACATTTATTTTAAATGACAAAACAGTTGGAATGGAACAAGATATCTTGATTATTAGAACTTAAAGGGATAGTCATCATCTGTCATCGTTTGCTCACCCTTATATCATTCCAAACCTGTATGACTTTCTGTCTTCTGTGGAACACAACAGAAGATATTTTGAGAAATGTCTCTGTTTTTTTTTGTTATTGTTGTTGTTGTTGGTCTGTACAATGAAAGTCAATGGTCACCAAAGTATATTTTATGTGGAATATATATTTTTTATATTCCACAGAAGAAAGAAAGTAGGACACTACTCTTCCATTTTTCTTCCATTGTCTAAACCAAGACAGTAAATCCCATTTTCAATGGACCCTTTTCACATTCGCAGGGTCCACAGAAGCAGAAGTCATCATAGTTGGGTAAATTCTATAGTGGTGAATGGAAGCCAATATATAGTTTTGTGTTCCCATTTTCTCTAATAAAAAAAAAATAAATAAAAAAAAATCCATGATAGTGCTTCTATGCTTTTCCAAATGAGGAAAAAAATATTGAGAGATTGATTATAGTGGTCAGAAGAGGGCAATTCAAATGTCAAAAAAAATGTCTAATTTACCGCCACTCCCTCAGCTGTTGGCTAAGAAACACTTACCCAGCAGGGTTAACTAGTTTTCTGAAATTGAATGGCAGGTAAAAAAATTACACAGAGTATAGTGTTACAATGTAGTGTTTTTCTAGATTTACAATGTTATTAACTGTGCGAAACGGCAGAAACTGATTTCACCAAGTGCAACATGTTCCTGGATCAGCATCTTTGTTAATCCTGGAACAATATTCCAATAATTCAATCATATCTGAGGGACAAGTTTACAGTTTATGTCAAGATTTGGCTTACAACCAGCATTAGATTCTTCTACATCAGTGTTATTCATCCATAATTTCCCTCTGATTTTGAAGTCTACTAATCAATATCAATTTAATCATATTAATCAATATCCATTTCTGAGTTTAAGAACAATTTTGTTTGCTTTTGTTTGATAAAAAATGTGTTCTGTGTTGGCTCACCACTTGATGTCCAATTGTAAAATAAAGGCCCTGAAGTAAAACCAGTTGAGAACCACTGTAATAAAGTGCCCATATTATGCTATTTTAAAGGTTCCTAATTTTGTTTTGGAGGTCTCCTACAACAGGTTTACATGCATCAAAGGTAAAAAAAAAAAAAAAAAAAAACGCTTTAATTTTATATCAATAATTATTCATACTTACAGGTTGTGATTCTGAGGAGCAAGCTGGTCCAAATAAACTGGGTACTGACTCATCTTTCAAGAGCAAGCGTTTTGCGAATCCCACGTTGAAGGGCGGGTCAAGTTGTTCGCGACGCGAGCAGACAACATAGAACATAGAACGGGCATTATGCAAATGTGTTAGCTAGTGACGTGTAGCCGTAACTAATTGGGATTCAAATTCCTAATGACTCGTTTAGGCGGTTCAGAGTCGATTCTTTCTTTTGGGAGACAATAACTTCATATATCATACACTTTCGACTTTAGAACTTCGCAGACCGTTTACATTCACAAACATCTATATTACACACTGCATGAAAGGAAATATTCGAAAAACCATAATAGGGGCACTTTAAGTCATACTCCACTCTTACATAACTGTACCATATATGATAAAAGGTTAGCAAATAGTAACATCAAAACATTTCAAATGAAAACATCAAAGGAGTTTGGTTCTCTGTGCTGCTCTTCGCTCATTGCGTGATGTTGTAAAGAGCAGCGATGATGTGAACTGTCTCACTGCCTAGATACAACTCAACCAATCAAAACCAGAGCCATGGTTTCCTTAGCAACAGTGTCAGAGCTCACTCTAAATGAAATGAGTCATTCTCATGAAAATCAGGAGCACAGGAAAGTTCTACGAAAAAGAAACCATTCAATGTTCATTTCCAAATGTCACTCAAATCTGGAAAACTAAATCCAAACACATTAATTAACTCCCAGCATGCAACAAGTTGGACCAGCAAATGAACAAAAGCATTTTTTTTTAATGTTTTTTTTTTTTTTTTTACCTCACATCTGGTAGTGAGGACAAGACACCCATTAAATGAAAAGCTGTTAACTGGCTCCGTGTATTGAAGTAAATGACAAGCCAGGTATGTTTGTGCTTTATCAAACTGCTTCTTGTTGAAACATGCTGTCAGTAAAAGGCAATAATGAATGACTGAAGTGAAAGATGGAGCCAAACTGATTTTAGCTCCACTGAGCAAATGGCAGTGAGACTGTGTAAGCACAGTCCATTTTTTTTTTACTGCACACATATGTTGCAGTACATACTGCACTAATTGGTGGTTCCTATAGGTGGCAAATCTAACAGCCGAACCATTGATTTCAACAACTAGTTGAAAAAGGAGCTGAAAAGTGGCCATAAAACAGCAGATCAGTGTTTACAATTTTAAATGTAGTAAATATTTCATCATCATTCATTTTAGTTTGTTTCACACAAACATTTTCTAGCCAGTTTTACGGCACATTCAGAATGATAACGATAAAGATAACTATAACGATAAGTATATTAGCAACGACACTAACGCACAATGACGTCCTGTTTAATATAAGTGCACTGTGCCATTAGGTCATCTACCTCATTAAATGCTTGAGCTCTTTAAAGACAAATCGCTTTGGATTGCCTGTCAATTTTTTATAATCCATCAGCTTGAAAACAAATCGTTCTGAAAGGGATTCCAACGATATCGCTCTTCCGTGTCTTTATCATTATAGTTGGTGTGTACTTTGCAATTCTCATTGAAATAGCGCATTATATTAGCGCATATTGTTATACAACAGTTATTGTTAAAGTTATTGTTGTAGATAATGGGCCTTTTCTCAATTTTATATATTATACAATTTATATATACAGTATATTAATAACAATGCCTAACAATGTTTAGTTATTGCACATTATCATACATTTTTCATTGTTGTCACAACCAAACAAAATTTTATCTGTAATTTCGTTGACGAGTATAAAACTGCAGCTGATATAGTTGGAACTAACGACAATGGATGTGTGAGTTCAGAAAATACCAGAAATTGTACAACTCGAGTTTAAATAATGTACAAAGATGACAACTCTCTGTTGTCCTCTATAGGACAGGTAGAATATCACAAGGCATCAAAAGCATCCATACAGCTCAATAAAAGATACTTTGAAATACTTCCCCAACAGCGTCCCAAACGCATCTTTTCACGCACACGGCAAAATAAGTATACTTTGCAAGGCTTGCGCGCTCAACTGTGCACGAGACGGAAAATGAAAATTAAGTCTACTCTGCCCTTTAGACTTTTGGGAAAATCCCTGATACATGACAATCGTGTTATGACGTCAAAGAGCAGATTCTGCTTAATAACCACACTCATTCTTCATGGAAGAGGGTGCAAAAATACTGCAGTGCTCCAGGACAGTGTAGACAGTCATTAATCATGAGGAATGTTTGCATTATGACGAACACAGATAAACATCCTTGATTGTGGTGTCACGATCTGTTACAGACAACGCATACGTTTGATCGATTACATTGCTATTGAAGCCAAAGGCAATCCTGGATTCATTCTGTTTACGCAACCCAAGGGTGGGTTTTAATCGGCAAGTTTTGGATGACTCAAAATCTTCTTCCTTGTTCTGTCGGGGCTTGTTCCTCAAATAAAAAGTAGTTTGACATTAACAATGTTACATTTCTCTTTGCAGTTTTTTGTGTGGGGATTCCTGAAAGAATGATTTCCTTTGTTGGAGTACACTCGGGCCATGTGCCATGAATCACCTTGTGCAGACAAACCTGTCAAGTTGCCTTCAGTAAGAACTAAAATCACCATGATCTTTCCTTCATGTTTTTCATCAGAATACCACACATTCCCCTCCCCCTCTCTTTCCTTCCTCTGCTCGTGAAGCGCGCGAGAGAGAAAGCCCTTTCACCTACATTCAGCTGAGCCTGCTTAATGTGGCTGTGCAGCACGGGGCGGTGCAGGGCCTTGATCGCTGTGATGTTTGAGTGCTTCCTAAAGCGCATAACGCTCCTCCATCTGTGCGGGCCGTTTATTCAAAACATGCACACATGCGTGCCCATTCAATCAAAGTGACCGAAACGGTTTGAAACATTGTAATCGCCATTTCCCTGTTCATAACGGTCTGAATTTTGTCTTGTGTTGTTAACATTAGGCTCAAACTATTTATATCTAATGTTTGATTCATAGGTATCTCATATGTTGTAATAGCGTAGTAGCAGCCCTTCCAAATATTATGCATTAGCTAGTCTTCAAAGACACAATTTATGGAGCAAAATAAACAGTCTCCATGGAAACCATAACCAATTCTCATTACATGAGAGATAAGTCGATGCAGCAGCCAGTTCCCTCCATTAGTATATACACTCACCGCCACTTTATTTGGTACGCATTGCTATTAATGGGTTTATGCCGCTTTTGCCTACAAAACTGCCTTAATTCTTCATTGAATTCAACAAGGTGTTGAAACATTCCTTAGAGATTTGTCCATATTGACATGATAGCACCACACAGTTGCTGTAGATTTGTTGGCTGCAATCCACGATGCGAATCTCCTGTTCCACCACGTCCTAAAGGTGCTCTATTGGGCTGAGATCTGTTGACCAGGGAGGCCATTTGAGTATTGTGAACTCATTGTCATGTTCCAGAAACCAGTTTGAGATGATTTGAGCTTTGTGACATGGTGTGTTATCCTGCTGGAAGTAGCCATCAGAAGATGCACTGTGGTCATAAAGGAATGCACATGGTCAGCAGCAATACTCAGGTAGGCTGTTGCGTTTAAATGATGCTCAATTGGTACTAAAGGGCCCAAAGTGTGTCAAGAAAATATCCCTCACACCATTACACCACCACCAGCCTGAACCGTTGATACAGTGCAGGATGGATCCATGCTTTCATGTTGTTTACGCCAAATCCCGACCCTACCATCTGAATGTTGCAGCAGAAATCGAGACTCATTAGACCAGGCAACGTTTTCCAATCTTCTATTGTCCAAATTTGGAGAGCCTGTGCATTGTAGCTGGTGTGTCTTCTGCTTCTGTAACCCATGTGCTTCAAAGTTTGACGTGTTGTGCGTTCCGAGATTATCATCTGCAGACCATCTTTCTTCTCCATTCTGATGCTCAGTTTGAACTTCAACTTTAACCCGGATAAGGACATTTTGTTTGATTTCTTTGTTTTTATTTCTGCATCATCATGCTGAGTTGCCCCGCCCACTAATCTTATTGGTCCAAAATCCTGCTCCACATGAAACATCAAATATTCCAATTGGTTGTGTTGCATCACACAACAGTTTGTTCATAAATTGAAACGGGTAATTGTTTAAGCCTGTCATTGATCACGTTTACTTTTATCAACATCTTACAACGCCTCGACATGACATTATTTTGAGATCGTGATGCATATTGACATTAGTTGCATTCACATACACCAATAAAGACAGACAGTATTCTGAGAGGGGTTTCCCCAGTTAATGTGATTTAAATACTGCAAGCATCAGGTAACCAGTGACTGCAGATTTCATCATCAACCTTGAGTTGGTCCACAAGCACCATAATAACCTGTGAAAAATGGACTCGATGATGGATCACGGCAAAGCATGTTATTTCTGGCCATCTGTGTGGAGGAACTGGCATGTAAACCTTGGCTCCACAGCCCTTACCGAGGCGGTAAAGCAGGTCATTATGGACTCACAGAGCGGGTGATGGATGGAGAGATTAGGGCACTGCCTGTGTCCCTACACGCTAACAAGGATGGTGTGAGTCAGCATTTATTTCCCCTCGGGGGCTCATTCCATTGTCTAGACCCGACCAAATAGCCGCAAAACAACCAGCAGCAAGCTGGGTCCGCAGAGATCACCGCACACGTCACAATGGTTCTGCTGTAGTGTGATTCAAAGTCATTTCCAACAAAACACATCGGAGACTCACCTCTGTAATTTCCTGAGCTACATCAGCATTAGGTCATTAAACATCTTATATTCAATGAAGCCCGTGTAATGAGGCATACTGTGATTCTAAACCATCCAGACTCTTGATTTGTTTTCCTGGGAAGGTGTTGGTGAATTCTCACCTCTCTCGAAATTCATACTTCTAGACCCCAATTAACACCAATGGTCAGTGACATGGGAAACCATAAACCAAAGCCAGAGCCTATAAATGGTTTGTTTGCATTTTTATTATATGCAAACTGTTGTTATGGCTGGAGAAAGGCTATGACTTATCTAAAGGTATCATCTTGCGAGACAAACACATGTGGTCTAAATGAAAACAATCTGACATATAACAGACTGTGCCTTTAAGAAGGATTTTACTCCTCCGTTGAGCTAGAACAGCTGCAGTGACAAAGTAGAGGCATGTGTCCAAACCACACTCCGCTTTTTCCTGGCAGACATTTTTTTTCCGTACACCTGCAGAATCTCTCTCTCCCTCCACTGCTCCACTGTTGCACTCAGTATCTTTTAGTTAGATTTTTTTTTTTTAACACTTGATATTGTTGATATAAGATATTTTACAGTGTTACTGTCAATTGCCACCCTATTAAATTACTGTTATTTTATTATCATTGAGATACTATAGCTTTTCATTTCATTTTGAATGAATTGTTGTTTTTATATTTTGTTTTAATTTTAAAGTTTTGAAGTTCTTGCTAAAAATTTAGCAGTTTTGTTGTGTTTTTGTCATTTTTAATAATTTTTATTTATTTAATATGACTATATCATTTTTATGAATTTTTATTTCAGCTTTAGTTTTAGTTAGTTTAGTACATCAAGTTAAGTTAAATTAAATAAAAATTTGAAATGTTGCCTTGGCAACTAGTTAAAAAATGTTTCTTTAAATATTTTATTTTATTTCAGTTAACGTTTATGTAACGTGTTTTAACTAACTAAAATAACTAATTTATACCAACAATGGAAAAAAGCGTGGTTAGAACCAAATTACTAACAATTATGTTTTTTTTTTAAATCGCTAGTTGTAATGCTAACACCAACATGTATTAGCTAACCTTGGTTAATACATTAACTGACATGAACTAACAACTGTTCATTGATATGTCATGTTAGCTCAGGTCCATTAGATAATATATCAATTTTTGATTTTAATAATGTATGAGTAAATGTTGAAATGAACATTAACTAAGATTAATAAATGCTTTAGAAGTATTTTTCATTGTTAGTTTATGTTAACTAATGTAGCTCACTAATATTAACAAATGGAACCTTATTGTAAAATGTTATGGTTGCAACTATTTCTTTAACTCAGCATTAACAAAATATTATAAAAACAAAAGAACAAAAAACAAATGGCATGTATCTCTACATAAAATACAGAAAGGAGGTTTTATCAACAGGACTGTTTTAAAAGGTCACATATTTGAAATAGTTGCAAATCACATGACAACGTCAAAAATTTGATGTATGAATCACTCATGAAACCAGTTTACATATGAAATACTACCTGAGGGAGAGAACTGAATATAGATCAAGGGAGAAATGTAGCTTGAAAACAAAAACAGACATGCCTCAGAATACAGAAAGAGAGACACAACTGAGCTCAGGTGAAGAGCAGCAGAAACAAAATGATGAGATGAGCATAATTTACAGTCCTCTTTTATCCTTTCATTGAAGAATGCGACTCAGCAAAACCTGAGACGTTTGAACTGACCAATCAGAACATTTGAATTAACCACTCCTGCCCCAGAGTTGTGATGGTGGACTATGTATAACTCCAATGTATAAACATCTAAACAGACTTTGAAACAGAAATGTATACCTTATTTATTTATGTATTTCCTTACATTGTATATTGCTGCAATTATGTGAGCAAAATATATTCAATATTATATATTTTCAATATACATTTTATTCAATAGAGCCAATAATCCTGGAAATATCTAGATCAGTCATGAACTCACTTTAGAGGGCACAGGCTGATAGATCCTTTACATACAACCTGCAAGCAATCACATCATTACTGTTTATTATATTACATGTATTAGCTGATCCTGCAGCCAGTGAGACTGCTTGCTCAACATTCAATAGTCTGGTTCAGTGTTTGCTGATTCCAGTTTAAATGTGCATTTTTTGTATTTAATTTTTTCCCACAAAAATGAAAAACATTTCAGCGGACATTTATGGCTTGATTTAAATCTGTTTCGATGGCAGTGTTGATCATTTTGACAGTAATGAACTTGGGTTAGAAAAAAATGCAAAACATTTCAGCAAAATGATGTTGCTTTTTGCATGTTTAACGACACATTGTTAAATAAATTGTCCAGTGAGTGGTGTTTAAATCGTGTTAAATTTTCTCTGAAACAAATTACCATGAAGATGGCAACATTTTATGATGTGGTTTGAAAACAACTTAGCACCTATACTAAATGCTACTACCGAACCGATTGTGTTAATAAAAGCAAATGTGAAGATAAAAATACATTTGCTGAAACAACCATGCAACTTTAGCTTGCTTCTACAAGTCTTTGAGTTCTTTTATTGTGACTTGTTTGACAAAACTTGTACCAGAGCGCTCCAGATCGAAATTCTGTACCAGGTGAGCTTACAAGTAAGTTTATCAGAAAAGCCATATATTTGGGGCTAATTGTGTGATAAACATGAACGTGTATTAGTTTACAAATCATTTGCTATAGTAAACGTGTTTAGAGGTCATTACATGGTATTGTGCAAAGAACCACACGAAAATAAGTTTTTATTGATCAATAATCCACCCCGTAATCATAATTCAGATTGAAACTGCTGTGAAGTTTTAGGGGTGATGTAAAAAGTAGGTATGGGCACGTCTTTCCAATGAGCCAGAACGTGACTAATGAAATTCCTCAGCTGAGTGACTTTCCTAAATGTCTTTGAATTGCAATACAGTACATTCTTCTTCCTGTCATACCAATTCAAATTCCATTTCAACTTCCTGTGAGGTGTGAGCAATTCAATTCAGATTCAAACTTATGAACTGAAAGGGAGCCAGTTCTTATACGTTCTGAATTTCCGCACTGCTATATGGAGATTTACTGTATACGAAAACTCACTGTTGACATTTTGGCTTGATTCCTGTATTTTACGCAACACTAAAGTTTAAGCCTCTGGCGATGGATATTAATTGGCAGAGAAAGACCACTTAGAATGATTATGCCCAACACAGCAGGAAGAGACAGAGCTCACAAATACACAAGGTAGCAACTGTTACTAAGGAGGGAGGAGGGATAAACAGCAAACAACAGAGCAAGACAGAGTAAAGGAAGAGAAAGAGCACAACAGAGAAGAGAGAGAGAGAGAGAGAGAGAGAGAGAGAGAGAGCGGGGGGAGGGGAGAAAGAATGAGCTCTTTGTGCTCAGTGAGGGTGAATAATGAAATGTGACTATGTGGAGGTTATCTGAGGGCACTCTGCCTCTATAGACAGGGACCTTGGCTTGCCAGTATTGTGCATGCAGCATGGCCGTCCATTGGATGCTTATATAAATAAGTCAGATAGTTCTGTTAAGTCCCTTCTTCCTTTCTGAGTGCTGTTGATAGGCTTTTTGTGTAAAGGCACAGGCAATGACTCAGTACGAAGAGCTTGCAATTCAGGTCACCGTGAGACGTGGTTAAAATGGGAGGTGGATTTCAGGGAGGAATTGGCTTTTTATTTGTTTTGGCTGCATATTAGAGGAATTACAATTGTGGCATTTTCAATCCAAGACTGTTTATTCTCTCTCTTTGTGTTAAAGAAATATTCAGAATTCAACCGATCAGTCGGCAGCATTTGTGGCATATTGTTGATTACCAGTAGCCTGGGAAAACCCAACTTCCGGCAAATTTAGATTTGCTCTGCAAGTAGTCTGGCAAATAGCTCATTCAAGCCCATTTCTAATCCCTCGAAATCGCGGCACCAATCAGAAACGTTGGGGCGGGCTTTACACGATGACGATCGCTCTGATTGGTTTTAGGCCTATCCAATTCCGCCCAGAGGCATTTGAGCGACGTCCGTTGGTGAGGCGCAGCAACTTTTAAATGCATATAAAAATTGCAAACACATGAGGACAGTCTCCATGAAAGACCCACTGGCAGATGAACGTGCTACTACATTTCTCTCCGAAACGGTAGGAAATGAAATTAGATTTAATAGAGGATTTTAACTGTGACAAGATGATTGACAGGGCAGTTTAAGTGACAGGACGCACGCGACAGATCCGTCCGATAAAGATGACGAAGTAGTATGTCCCAAAGCTTGCCTACTTTTTTGCTACACATTCAAAAGTAAATACCTTTTCTTCACAAAAAGAGTACATACTTTTATGGCGTAGTAGTGTAATTTAGGCGAATTGGGACGCAGCATATGGCTTTACACGATGGCGATCGCTCTGATTGGTTTTAGGTCTATCCAATTGTGCCCAGAGGCATTTGAGCGACGTCCGTTGGTGACGCCCCTATGGAAATGAGTTATTAATGAAGCTTTGCCAGACCATAACTCAGTTACTACTGAGAATGGTCTGGTTTTAACCAGGCTAGATTACCACAAAAATAAATGTCCATCCTTTTCTTAAAAAAAAAGAAAAAAAGAAGAAGCAGCAGCAAAAATCTGGGTTATAGTGAGGCACTTACAATGGAAGCAAATGGTAATTCAATAGCACATTATTTGGTAACACTTTAGTTTAGGGTCCAATTCTCACTATTAACTAGTAGTTGCTTATTAGCATGTATATTACAATGATATTTGCTGTTTATTAGTACTTATAACGCACAAATTAATACCTTATTCTCATGAACTTATTCTACATCCCTTAATCCTACCCAATACCTTAACAACTACATTACTAAATATTAATATGCAGTAATTAGGAGTTTATTGAGGCAAAAGTCATCGTTAATAGTGAGAATTGGACACTTTTGAGCTTCAAATTTTTGCATTTGAACCCTACAA
The DNA here is from genome assembly GCF_965113295.1 of Leuciscus leuciscus. Classification (NCBI taxonomy): domain Eukaryota; kingdom Metazoa; phylum Chordata; class Actinopteri; order Cypriniformes; family Leuciscidae; genus Leuciscus; species Leuciscus leuciscus. Next base: position 17,008,876 of record NC_138747.1, on the reverse strand, counting down.
AAATTGGCACAATTTACTTCCATTGTAAGTGCCTAACTGTAACCTTGATTGTCACTTAAATTAAAAGATGACGAGGGACGAGTTGGAACTTTTTTTGTGGTAATCAGCATTATTCAACGAATGCTGTCAATTGAGCTGAACTTGTATTGAATCCAAAACATTCCTTTAATAGCCATGTGTCTATGAATATCCAATGGTAAAACGTTTACAGCATTAGGCATGTGATTGCAAACTCTAACATGCCTTTATCAAACAAAGTTTTTAAAGTGCACTATGGTGGAGTGAGGGAAATGTGACTCCATTAAAAGAAGATTGGATTGGGATTTCCTCCAAGCACTTGTTAAAATGAATACTGCAGCAAATACCATGTTGCCAGGGAGTTTGCCCTTCAGCTCAGCAGTGCTAGAGGACAGGGCCATGACAGGGGAAAACCCAAGACAGATTTGGTTTATTTGACCTCATTTGATACTTCGGTACTCAGAGGGCCCTTAATGACCACCCATGCAGAGGAAGCAGATTACTAGGGTTAGTTATTATACGTTTTTTTTTTTTTTTTTTTTTTTTTATGAGACAGGTAAAATCACTTAATTTGGTGATATCACTTACTTTTTATATTGTATATTTTGGGATAAAAAATAAATAAAATATGAAAATCAGTATTTCTCATTTTTTAAAATTATATAAAGTTTCCAATTCAATCAGCCTTTGAGTTGTTTAGAGGAAAATTGGTGTAGAATGAATTTTCACACTGAAATTGCTATTCAATTTCTCAATTAATTACAAAGAAATGGCAACTAACATATTAAAGTAAAAAGTATTCCAGTAATATTGCATTTCTGTACAAATATCAATAAGACGACCATCAGATGGCAAAAACGTCTTACACATGCAAGCATGCAGTGTCTTTAAGGCAAGGCAAGGCAAGGCAAGTGTATTTATATAGCACATTTCATACGCTATGGCAATTCAAAGTGCTTTACATAGAAAGGAATAAAAATAATCACAAAATAAAAGCAAGGAAAATTAAAACAGTTATTCAAAATGCTTTACATAGAAAGGAATTAAAAATATCACAATATGGCAATTCAAAGTGCTTTGCATAGAAAATAACCACAAAATAAAAGCAACGGAAATTAAAACAGTTATAAAAGGAATTAAGAGATAAATGATACAGTAATAAAATGAATTAGAGTAAAATGAATCAGAGTAGTTAAAAGATGATACCTAGAATAAACTTCTCATCTGGCAAAACACTGGTGTATCTTATTTTGCATATAGTTTTACTCTTACACGGTGTCTGTGGTGTTTATTCGGCGCACCTAAGAATTCCATTGGACGTCTCCGATGGACCCGATTTTTCCCTAAATCGGACAGGAGGAGCTCTAGGACATCAATAAGATGACTTTATGCACTTATATTCCACTATGCGTGTCATACTAATGACTTTACAAACCCAACAATTGCACATTCTTTTTTTCAACTCAGTGCATTAGCATGAGAACTGAAGTTATGAGATAAACGGAAATCATTGAAATTCAATTACTGAAACTATTGACAGCTGTAGTCTCATTTCGTGAGTGCACTAATGCTGTTTATTTGTTGACTAAGGTATTGATGTATGGTACTATCAATATTGAGTTACAAGAGAGGCTGCTATCTACCAAAACCAAAATGTTGGTCTCAACAACACTACCATTTGGCAAAGGCTTCTGCCTCTTCTTAAAGTCATCATTTTATCCACCTTATTCCTGACGACCTTACTGCGTTTTGAATTATGGGTGGCACTTCCGGTTTGGGGAACTTCCATTCAAAAAGGCTGAAACGAATAATTTTAAATCATAAGATTGCCCTACAAATAAAGCTGATCTGTCACTGGATGAGCTGTCAATTTTCCTTCTTGATTCATTTTTAAGACATCATGAGATTGAGAATAACGTTATACTTGGTATTTTAACGTGACATGTTATAACAAGAACATCTATGGCAAGAGCTCTTTTCAGTCGCTGCTTTCTTTTCCTCGTGATTATTTTCTTTTTTCCCTTTGCAATCCGCTGTAAAAGTATGAAAAAGGTCAACATATACTGCACATTTGTGGTTTGTTCTCCCGAATTTAATTTACGATATATTCCATTAATAATTCACTAGAATGCACACAGAATCTCTAGTTATTCTCCTCAAATCCTCACGTCTCTTTCCAGTTTTGTTTTCACAGGTATATGCAATTTATAATCTGTCAAAATGACGGACATCACTTTGAAATAGTATCACGTAATGCTGAAGTTAATGAACATTTTTGATTAAAGCAACATAAGTTACATAATACAGATAACGATATATATTACTACAGTGATATTTAACCAAAGACTCGTGCTTTTGGGGTTATTTGATCTGTTGAAAGTACCTTGTTGATGCTTTTACACTTTTAAATTTCCTTTTAATGTTCGATGGTTGAAGGGTGAGTAGATTAATGTCATCTCATTGTGTCATTTTTTAACGTATTGCGTTCACAGAGCGAGCCTTTCACTGATCATTCACAGCTTAACGGAAGTTACACCCATAATTCGCGCAAAGCGTCATGGGGCGTAGGAATAAGGTGGATACTACCAACTACAGTGTTTTTGCCTTTGCACGATATAGTTATAATGGTTTATTTGCCCTTAACCATATAAAGCCTACAGTAACATATTTGATATGCATATAAGGCCTCTAATTTATGATCAAACATTTGATGAAAAACCTGCTGTAAACAATCGACTGCATGCCTTCTGTCATTAGATTGATAGTTTAGACTTCAAGCAAGTAAAAGGCCTTTTAGTGTAATTCTCCAAATGTCCAAAATGTAAAACAAAAGGTTGTGGTAAATGTGTCTTTTTGCTTTGAAACCGATTTTTATAAAGTAAACATAATAACTTTTTTATTTTTAGTAATATTTCAAGATGAACACTTAACTAAAGCAACTTAGGTTCACAGAATTTTCCATACATAATTGATAAAATTCATGTTAAAAAGTCGTCATGCTAATATGATACTGTGATGATTAAGAGGAAATTAAGTGATTGAAGCACACGCTTGGTCTGAACGAATGAATGGATGTGTAATTAAATCAATGCGTAGGGGAGAGTGGGGTGAGTTGTGCCAGTTTTTACTCAAAGTGACTTTAAAGTGAGGCCATGGCAGTAATGCCTTCAACTTAAGGATGTACATATATTTCAGGATGTGGAGCATTCCTGTGTGCATCTATTGGATGCGAGCCCGTCTACGTGGACCTGTCGAAACTGAGGATTTCCGGTAATCCGCCCCTCCTCATCGGACGGGAGCTGGACTGTTTCACGGGACATTGTAATCAACAACCAAAGGGGGCTAACATGTTTGTTTAAGAGCCTATCATGTTTTAAGATTAATAAAGAACTTTGTACGTTTCACATACCATCCGAGTGTGTTTGATCTCTGCCTCCCTAGCATTTTGTTCGGTTGTTACAATACTGTACATCAGGCTTTTGGTGCTTGTGGATTTGATCATAAAACTAAGCATTTAAATATAATGTAACAAAGCATATTTTTGGGGATACAGAGTGGCAACTGATATTTGAATGGATTTATGTAGCCTGCTATGCTGTTATAAAGATATCATTGATTTACATAAGCTATCAGAATTTCATCTTACTTAAAGCAACTGCACCATATAGCATGCTTTTGCTCACTCTAGGCTCCTGAATAAAACTGAGATGTGTTTCCCTTCTATTCTCCTTTATCATAGTATATTATCCATACCAAAAATGAAACTCATCAAAAAATATATGCAAACTTATTTTTTCAATAAATTGTTCCATTTCAAAAAATTATATTTGTCTGACTATTATTTAATATGTCAGGATTTAAAGGCTAAAAATGCCAAGAATGAGTATATCAGCATATTTTATATCACATTTCAGGTAAAGAAGTTAAAGAAAAGGCTTTTGCTACTCTTCAGACAAACCCAAGTAAAACATGAAATTTGGAGAGATTATTTTAACCAGATTGATTTGTACCCGAGAGAGTGAGAGTAATTCAGACGTATGGCACAGAGATGGATGAGAGAAGATATTGAACTGTCCACTGTCCACCACAGGAGAGAGAGAGAACTGAATTAAAACTGTGTTGAGCATGAATACTTCATGAGCTCCTCATGTACGAAAGAGAACAAAGGTTTGGGGAAGACACACACACACACACACACACACACACACACAAAACATTACTTACACTTTTAGCAGGCCAAAGGTTGATCATGTTACCTGGAAGCAGATAATTGGCTTACGTCGAATAGTAAAGTGCTAGATGTTTGAGTATGTGGTGGATGAGCATTAGAGATGAGATGATTAACCTTTGAAAAGACAAATATAAATCTGTCCTTTCTTATTTTCAGAGAATGGATGGTAAAAATGAAAACAGCTGAATTAAAAACTCTAGACTTAAAGGTGCCCTAGAATGGATTATTTTATTATTTTAGAATGTTTCCTGGGGTGCCCTTATAATGTTAGTATGTTTTTTAGATCAAAAGTTGTTATAATTTAGAAATAAAAGGCATATTTCCTAGCCTGATTTCATCCCCTGATTTGAACACTCTGTTTGAAGGGGCGTGTCTGCTGTGAGACTTCAATGTAAACGGCCACTGCTGTGATTGGCTGACATGCTTGCATATGAAATCTGGCATTCGAGCTATCTGGAAACCTTTTACTATTACAGCTTTTATACGTTTTTACTATTACAGCTATCGGGATTAACGAATCATGAGAAGTTTTTTAAGTATTTAGATCTATTCCCATCACATAAAAGGTTGCAGTGATGACCATTGAGCAGATGACAGCCTGTTGATCGCGTGAATGAAGATCTTATCACTGCAACGCGATTTACTGATGCATAAACAGTGTTGAACGACTTTGAGAGAAAGATTATCTGTCTGAACTTGAACAATTACACATCAGAAATTCACATAACCCACTGGTTCTCCAGAGGCACGGATGAAGGAGCTAAACAAATATTTTTGTGTTCATTTGTACATCCAAACACTGAGCAACTGCCATGCTTCGTTCGCTCGTTTGCAAGCCACGATGTCTCTCGAGGAAAAAACAATATCGCGCTGGATCTAGATAACACAGTGTAAATTATCGTTAATAAAATCACTACTTACCGCTTGCGGGAATATAACGTTAGTTGAAATTGCCCCCTTCGTCCGTTTGAGACGCCGAGAGAAGCCTGGCTGCTTGATATTGTTCCAGGTTAGAAAAACAGTCCGTGGTGAAATGGGCAGAGCAAACTAACAACTTCGAATTAAACTGTAGCGGTATCCGATTATAGATAGATAGATTAGAGATAGATCTGCCATTTTCCCTATGATCCTTCACCTGCAGAACTTCTGATGATTCGGCTGCGCAGTTTCGCCTGGCCTTGAACATGGGCTGGCATATGCACATTTTTGGAGGCGTACATATTAATGATCCCGACTGTTGCGTCACAGTTGGTGTTATGTGGAGATTCGCCTGTTTTTCAGGGGTGTTTTTCAAAAACGAGATTTAAATAAGAAAGAGAAAACTATGGTGTTTGAGACTTACTTTATGTCATGTCCATGTACTGAACTCTTGTTATTTAACTATGCCAAGATAAATTCAATTTCACATTCTAGGGCACCTTTAATGTCTAAACTACTGTATAACAGCCCGGGTTTTCATGCACCACCAAAATAAAACAAACACCCCCATTAATATAAACTATTCAGGGATTTGTTCATGGTCTAAATACACTGCATAATGTCTGAGAGCAGATTAGCATTGAAACCACAGAAGAGCCGAGCAGCTTTGAATGGAAACTGAAGCCCTGCTGCTCTAAAAAGCTACAAAAATGTGTCAGGCGCGGCCTTAAATAAATTTCAGCTTAAAGTAATTCGCTTGTCTTTCTGTTTGCCGTGAGCGAAGGAGACCACTCTGAATGCAAAACAGTTTGAGCCAGTAGAAAATGTCATCTTATATTGCAATGCTTTCATGCAAAACAGATTTTCATATTTGGACCAAATTTACTTTTTTTAAAACTCCTGAAAGTCCTTAGATTCAATATTCTCTTTGTATAATAATGGTTAGCGAGGCATACTATTCTTAAATCGGTATTCATAAAACGCTGCTGTTTTCAAAGAACCCTTTAATCTAAAAGGTATTACCAAATAAAAAGGTTGTTTTTGTTTGAAAAAGAAAAAGTAAAAAAAAAAAAAGTTTTCCAATTATCATTCATCATTTGTCATAAATAAGCTTTTGTACAGGGGGAAAAATGGAATCATAGCAAATGGTGTTCGCAACCCATTTTACTTCAATAATGTGACATATTTCTGAGTGAATATACACAAGTATCTTTCCACAAAATATATTTTTTACAGCTATATTAAGACAAGTTATATGAAGATAAGAATAACACGATTTAGATGCACACAAGTATTTCCATTTTGGAGAAGAGTCAGTTGAAGACAAAATGGATTTATCTTTGCCAGACCTATTCTTACCTTCCCCATTTACTGCCTTATCCTGATAGCTTTGCTCTGTACTTTGGGGCCGCACTCCAAAAATATCCTAGAACATACATTTTGTGGTGATGTGGAAGTGGTTTGATATTTAGCTGTTGGAGGAGACCTGCAATTTAGAAGCCAAAATGGCCTGTCGTCGACCGAAAAAAGTGCACGTTGACAAATGTCTTCATAGACAAAATAATTCATTCTCAAAATGGCTGGAATTAGCTGGCAGAGATTTCTTTTTTTGTGTGTCTTCTTATTAAAAGCTCAAATTAAAGATATACTTAAACGTCAATGAATCAATAACAGACAATATGACAAATATTTCCTACCATTCAAACATCTTCAGTCAAAGCATCAGTTACATTGTAAGAATGTAAGAAATGTATTGTAAGAAAACAACTAGTAGATAGTATAATATAATATTAACATGGTGGCTATAAAATAATTAAATTGTTAAGTACAATCAACTTGGATGTTTAAATTATTTCAACTTAAATTACATTAAACTGATTTTTTTTTTTAAAGAGTTGAGTCTTGAATAACTTATGAGTTGAAAATTGCTTAACTTATTTTGATGAGTTAAAGCAATGTAAAACATATGTTGTCATTATTTACTGATCATACAGTATATCAATTTATATATTATTTTTACAGCATTTTTCTATGAAAAAAATTACATACATGGTCCCTTTATAACCCAATTCTAATTTATTGTTAGAATTAGAATTAGATTATAAAGGTTTTTAGTTTAATAATAAATTCATCACTCCGAACTTCTTTATAGTGTGTTTGTAATGCTGAAGATAAAAATTACATAGTGATCGGAAGTGACCTTGGCATTGAGGTCACTGCAGTCTCAAGCTAACTGAACGCTGAGAGCAGAAAATCGATCGCAATGGCACGAGAGGGATCGATATTTGTAACACAACACTGAAGCCCAGAGAGCATAAGAGGGAGAGAGAGAGAGAGAGAGAGAGAGAAACAGAGATGAGAAAAATAAGGGGGACACGTCACACATGTCTGCAATCTACAACAATTATGTCATTCAGTAGACCCTCGACACACCACTGTCAAGCGGCAACAGGAGATTACGGTGTGATGATTTAAAGTGCCCCTATTATGCTTTTTCGAATATCACCTTTCATGTAGTGTGTAATATAGCTGTTTGTGAATGTAAAAGGTCAGCAAAGTTTCAAAGATCAAAGTGCACGATTAATGGAGTTATTGTCTCCCAAAGTAAAGAACGGATTCTGAACTGCCTGAAACGAGTCATCAGTAATTCTAGTCTTACTTCCTGCATGAAACTACATACTGTAGGTTTCTAACAAATTTGCATAATGCCAGTCTATGGTCTTTATTGGCTGTCCACGAACAACATCTACTTTGACCCATCCTCAAACACTGTAGTTGTAGCTGAGGCCTGGAAGAGTTTGGTTTGTGTAGTCAACATGTCAATAATATACTGTTTTCGGTGCTGTGAAAGCAAATCCACTTTGCATGCACTTCCAAAGTATGAGGACTCGAGGTCAAATTGATACCGTAAAACCGATGCCATTGTTTGTATACAAGTGCAGAGGATAACTTCGGAGCTGAAATTCAGATATGGCAATGGGTGTTTTGTTTTTCTCAAAGCACTGTAAGCTGTAGACCAATCACAACAGACTGGGCCATCTGACCAATCAGAGCAGAGTAGGCTCTCGAAAAGGAGGGGTTTAGAGAGACCGAATCGTTTCAGACACAATGTGTTTTTGACATTGGACGCATGTAAACCTATTGTAGAAGACCTCCAAAACAAAATTAGGAACCTTTAAAATAGCACAACAGATCAACAAAAAATTGACTACTAAAATTATACAGACTAACAAATGTCAACCCCATTGAAACTGGGAGCTACAGCAGATCTAAGACTGTCGATTTGGCCCTATGATGACAGGAATCATTTATTCATTCGTCTCAGATGGCAAAATTGTAGGGCTGCTCAATTATGGAAAAAAATTATTTTGATTATTACGATTATTTTGGTCAGTATTGAAATTGCGATTATGTAACACGATTATTTCACATGACTTTGGGAACATGTTGCATTTATTAAAAGTACACCTTTCAACAAATCTTAATTTTTTTAAATTTGAACATTTATTGTAATTTTTTAACTATTAAAATAAATAATATAACAGATAATACTTCAACAAGTATTTTAATTTTCCCGCAGGTCTACCACTTATAATGCGGGAAATTCCCCCACAAACATTGATTCACTTTAGCATGTAGATTGTATGAGTATCCTAAATTAATCCACACAGATTATAAAATCAAATCTATCATTTTAAAACTTCGCAAAGACACAATTTCACAAACCGCGTGAGTTTTCAGCGGCGCTGCGTCTTCTCTCTCTCCGTCTCTCAAAATGGGTTGGACAAAGCAAGCGTCGACTACACTCTCGCGTTTAGGAGTCGGGACATTACGGAATTGTCACTTGCACAATAAGGCCAGTATTGCATCGTAACCAAAGTTGATCATTTTCACTTCTTTAAGTCTAATTAGTTTAAAAATTCAAGCTGAGAGAGTTTACGGCTTCGGGAGGGGCAGAAGTGCGTGTGCGCGTGTCATTCAGAACACAAGACAAAATAAGAGTGTTCTTGCAAAACAGAACATGGCAAAATAATCGTTTTTACTCGATTGTACTATTTTGGTGATCGTTGGGAGCCGAAATTCAAAATGCGAAATTCAATTAATTGCACAGCCCTACAAAATTGTGGCAAAAATATTTTCCCATCAGTGTGATGTCACCTCTTGTCTTCCAGTATACTGTTAGAGAGTAAAAGAAGAGCTATTTAACAAGAGCTTTTAAATGAGAGCTCTAGATTTACTGTAACTGTTCACATTACTGGAAATGAATTTAAAATGGGGACAGATTGTGTTGATTTACCTCTCTGTAACTTGGAGAGGAGTCAGCATGAAATGTGGTCCTTCTCCAGATGTCTGTTGAAATGACAACAGGAAGAGGCCCCTGAGAGCTCAAACACGCATTGTCTGGAGTCCACTAAAGTCTCAAGTACATCAGAGGTCTGCACACGCAAATGCTTGCAGCAACTCTTAAGGCTCCGATATACTCACGGCAAAGGTCTTTTTTGTTCTTTGCTTAGGGGTAAAAAGAATTTCGAAATACGTTTGCAGCTGTTTACTGTTAGCAAACATCCCGACGCCACCCACGCTACTGAGAGCGGCAAGATGAATATGTAAATATGCATGTTTTTTCTCTCAATAATAAAATAAACAACAAAAATCACAGCGGTGACAAAACATCAGTTAAGAAAGCATCTGATCACAGCGATGTGCCTTTGTTTGCACCAGCTCTGCAATTCGCCACTCCACTCCAGTCAAGTCACGTCACGTTTATCATTATATGTTTTACAATCTATTCCTTTAAAGCAAGTAGTTTTACGCTATTAAACGTGAAAAAAGCCACTTTTAAATAGAAGTACAACTTCAATTTCCAGTGCTGTCCAGTGTATTTGTTTTAACTCGATGAACTGAACAGAAGAAATGAACCAGAGAAGATTTCCATGTCAAAGAAGGCGGAGCCCGTCAGAGCCACACTCACCTATTATGCAATCGCCTGAAGCGAACTTGGTTTTGGTCTGATTTTGTTTGAAATTACGTCACACCAGTACACTCTTCGATTTTGCTTGAAGTATATCGGGACCTTTACACAATAATATGAATGAAGTGACACTTTTCCGATGTACATTATACAGTACATGCATTAAGAGGATGCTTTTATCAAAAGCAACTTACATTGCATTCAGGTTACATATTTTACTAGTTCATGCATTGCCTGGCATTCGAACCCATTATCTTTGTGTTGTTCGTCCTATGCTCTACTGCTCTACAGAAATGCCGGCAAACTTTGTTCAGTTAAAAGGTTGTCATTGTGTTGGAGATAAATGTAAAAAAAAATATATTTAAAAAGCAGGAAATGGATCCATATTTCTATAGGGGGTGGCATCTAAAAATTGTGTGGTTAATCATAGCTGACCTTGACCTTCAAATATGCAATGATCAGAATAGAGGTGAAATATAAAGACTCTTTCAGTGTTGTACAAAAAAAAGAATATCTCATGATGAGAATGATCCATTCATTGGCTCTGACAAAGGCAGAGTCAGAGTAGAGAGGAAAGGAGGGCTCTTATTAAAGCACATTACAATCTGATTCTTATTCATATTCATAACCAGGGTAGAGCTGAACAAAATAGAAGAGCAGACTGCAGTGTGATGGATACATTAGTGCTTGAATGAGACAGTCTATTCTCTGTCTATTCATTTATCTCCATCCATCCATCCATCCCTCCATCTATAATTATACTAATTTATGAATATATTATTTTTATATCTATAAACTTTGATGAAATTTGCTAAACTTTGCTAAGCTGCAGTGTGACACACAAGCCCAGCTTTCTCTTTAGACAAGGTGACTGTAAATGATTTGAAAAGTGGGGACCAACTGAGTTATTTTTCTTAATGGATAGTCTGCGCAAAAATCAACTCACCCTCATGTCATTCCAAACCTGTATGACTTTCTTCAGCCAAACTAAATTAACATATTTTGAAAAAAATTAAGTAACTACAGCTTTCCTGTAGCTCAGTGGTAAGAGAATTGCGTTAACAACGCAAGGTTGTGGGTTCGATCCCAGGGGATTGCACATACCTATGTATAAATGTATAGGATAACGCAATGTAAATCGCTTTGGATAAAAGCGTCTGCCAAATGCATAAATGTAAATGTAAATGTAACTAAATGGTTTTGGTGACCATTGACTTTCATTGTATGGATAAAAAAATACAATGAGACATATCTCAAAATATATTATTTTATGTTTGTCGTAGATTTTTCCCTGAACCTAACTACGTCCTATAATATTTATACTCTAGCGCGTCTACAATTGACATCGGACGAGTCTAACCCTATACCCTAGCGCATCTACAGTCGACGTCGGCCGAGTCTAATCCCATACCCTAGCGCGTCTACACATCGACGTCGGCTGGGTGCTAATACCTGTTCCCCTAACTAGCTTACTTCCTGCGCAGGAATAATCGACAAACAGACTTCAGCAAATGTCCTCTAAATGCTTTAATCACGGCCGGAGGATCTCTCGAGCAGTTCTCAGAGAATCTCCCCCAAGAAGAACCAAGGCCGGACGATCTTAGACAAATTCCATTGAGAATCCCACCAGCTAACACGAATACAACAGTTTTTTTTATAGAATAGGGAGGTATGGCAAAATTATATTTGATATTATAATTTGATTGGTTCTTCATATGCAAACCTTTCTGTTACTAGGTAAAGCAAACTTTGTTTTAATGATTACTTCATTATTGATCACAAGGTTCAAACTTCGTCATCTGTTTCATTTATCATATTTGTTATTTTTACACTCACACAACCAAAATCAAAGGGGTATGGCAACACAACATTCAAAAACACAGGACAGAACGTTTTAGTACATTGTGTTTCAAAGTGTTAGTTTTGTTAGGCCTAAAAAGAGAAATAAGGTTAGATGTTAGAAACATGGTTAGTTTAATATACAGTTTACTATTTTATCTATTAAAAATCCACCACATGTTCCACAGAAAGACAGGTTGGGACAACAAGAGGGTGAGTAATGATGACAGAATTGTCATTCCTCTTTAAGGATGTAATTTGACAGTTGAGATCCTTGCCAGTGAGAACCTACAAAAAATGTTTATGGGCCCCTGGTGTATGAGATTATGTCATGAGGGTGGGGGGCGGCTTGAAAGAGAAGGAAAAGAATGGAGAGAGAGAGACCGAGAGAAAGAGAGACCTCCAGCATACTCACCGGCAGATTTGAAGTGTGTGCTCAGCAGGGCTATTTTTAGTGTGAGGAAATGGGCAAAAGTCACGCAGGAACACTGCAGAAAACAGAAAAAAATGATACGCTCTAATCTGCCATTACAAAGTGTCTGATTGCCTTCTAAATGGAGATGACTCTATCTGTCCTTCTTTCTCTCTCTCATTTCTCTTCCCCCCCATTCTGTTTAGGATGCAAATAAAAGACAATTATGTTTAATGCTACATTTGTTGTGCCAGTGTTCCTGGCTGAACGCTGCATTGCATATGCCTTGTGGATGGCAATATATGAGTATGAATAACAGATGCTACAACATCCAGCAGCCGTCTGGACTGCAGTAATATGAGATCACCATTGCATAAGCATCTAATGGGAAAATGGGTCTCAGAATTCTCTCTCTAAAATAGGATTGAGCCATTTCACGGTGTTAAAATTCATATTGCCCAATAACTATGGAATTCATTTTATTGCTCTGCTCTATGCAAAATCAAACATGAAACTCAATCATGTAAAAACAAAAACAAAAAAGAGTCCAGAGATGTGCAGGATTGCCAGTAGAAATGCTACTCATTCATCTAGCATAGACACAACATAAAGCTTAACTGTAACCATAACTCTATCTAAACGTAATCATGTGGTATTAAAAGCTTCTGGAAGGCATGCGACAAAATAAAACAGAAAGCGTGAGTAAGCATAAAAATTCAATCATTTCTTCCCACCGCAGAACAGATTGATCTGTGTTTGCTGGACACTTAAGAACAGATCTATCAATATTATTATTTGTATTATATACAGAAGAGTTTTATTTATGAACCTACATTTATAAATAATAAATCACTTTCAGACTACAAACAACAACAAAAACAACATGGATAAGTACTTGTCAGCACTGTGGCTTTAGAGAACTGCATGACGAAGGAGTAGCAAAACAGTCTTTAAAGGGGTCATATAATGGTACATGCACTTTCACAAGCTGATTGTACTGAAATGTGTGTTGGCAGTGCCTGTACACAACCATCATAAAATGATAAAAAATCCATCCAGTGTTTTTTTTTTTAAATCTTCTTATATGTTTCCTCCCATCACAAATCAAGCTGTTCGATTTTGTGACGTCACAATATCGACGCCCCTCCCACGATGGTTGATTGACAGGAGCGTTTCAACACAGACCCGCCCTCGCGCCCTCGTGAGCGAGCTGTCAATCATAGCCCGCGCAGACCAGCGCGTTCAGTGTTGTTGATAGCTGGAGCACTGAGTAGAATGGCGTCTAAGTTATTGTGGTGTTCTGTTCTTCGGTGCAATAACGAACACAGCAGTCATGTTGATGTTCCTAAATCCGTACAGCTGAAGACGAAGTGGCTGAGTTTTTTTCGAAGGGAATATTACTCACGATCAACGTCAATGCTTTCATGTTTGCGCGAATCATTTCACACACCAGACTGCTTTACAAACGAGGATCAGTAAAAAGCTGGTTATTTGCTAAGAAGCTGCTCCTGAAAAAGGATCAGTACCAACTATTCGTGTTCCTGCTGCACCTCCAGAAGAACTGAAGTGAGTGTAACGTTTTATTGACCTTTATATTAATCTTTATATTAATCTTTATATTAATCTTTGCAAATTGCTTGCACGCTTCACAATGAATGCTTCACTATTTTTACACTCAGGGTACATTACAGCATGTTTTCTATGTATGACGTTCTCAATATAATTCATAATCCCATGTTTATAATGAACAACGCGTTATGGTTATTGTGTTATTGTGTTACAAACAGTGTACGCACAGAACAGAGGGGCGGGGTGAGCAAAGCTCATTATCATTTAAAGACACATGCACTTAAACGGCGTGCTGAAAACAGAGCTGTTTTTGACCAGGTAAAATTAGTGTTTTCTTACAATACTACCGTATTTTCCGGACTATAAGTCACACTTTTTTTCATAGTTTGGCTGGTCCTGCGACTTATATTCAGGTGCGACTTATATATCAAAATTAATTCAGACTGAGATGAACCAAGAGAAAACATTACCGTCTACAGCCGCGAGAGGGCGCTCTAGTTGGCGGAGTTGTTCAAAAGCGACACCAAGGATGAAGAAAATGATTTGGAATGAGATTGCGGGAGCTTGGTGAACTTGTTTACTGGTAACTTGCTTGTTGGACTCGCTGGCTTATGTTAATTTAGCCTATTCAGCCTCCCAGGTATATGTTCTTTATGCTATTGTGTAGCTGAATAACTGTTAGTGTTGCGTTAACATACCGGACACCTATTCAGCCTGTTGTTCTGTGTAGTTGAATAACTTGCCTTTCCAGATTAAATGTCTGTTCTTGGTCTTGGATTTTGTGAAATAAATTTCTAAATAAATGCGACTTATAGTCCAGTGCGACTTATATATGTTTTTTTCCTCTTCATGACGCATTTTTTGACTGATGCGACTTATACTCCGAAGCGACTTATAGTCCGGAAAATACGGTAATGAGAATTTTTTATTAAAGTATATAACAAACTTTTAATTTAGACCCTAAAGAATCATATTAGCTTGTACAAAAATGACATTATATGACCCCTTTAATGAACAAAATCCAAAAAGGAACACACAGGATATAATCCAGGAAATAACTCACAACCACTTAAAATGAAGACAACACTGAAGAAAGAACAGAGGAACTAAGGGCTAAAATACACAAGGGAGGCTAATCAACAGAAACTGAAACGGGTGCATAACTTAATCAGTAACCAAGGAAAATGAGAACAAAGGGAACAGGAACAAACTAAACCAAACTAAAATACATGTGGCAGTATTTCTACTACGTAGGGATGGGATGATTACCGTTTTCACTATAAACCACGATAAAATGTACTGACAGTTAGTATTATCGTTTAAAATTGAATTATCATTAAAACCGTGTTTGATTATCGCGATTTTAATAACTCACTGTAAATCCTGTCCAGCCAGCAACAGTCTGGCGCCGGCGCAGCGTGCAATGGTGTTGTTTTTTTTGAGGGAATGGCGGAAGGTAGTGACCGTGCTTGGGAGATTTTTCAGCCTTTTAAGAGGACCAAATCTGAGGTGTGGTCACATTTTAGCTTTTACAAAAGTCCTGAGTGAAACTTAATCGAGGATGTTCACTACAATAGGGGGGAAACACTTCAGATCTGCCGAGTCGTCTTGTGTGACCATTACCCACTGTTTATAGCGAACGCAAGGCAAGTTAACTTTGACCTCAATACCAAAACTGGTCTGGGAAATAATTGGGCACAAAATGTTGTTTTGAGTTGAATTATTTTATCTCACTCACTTGAAATAAACGTGAAGCTTCCGCAAAGAAAAGTTCGCAGCAAGTGGCTTTGAGCCAAAGACGAACCAACAAGTTCAAACAAGATAATAATGTATATCATTGTGCACTTATTACACTTTTTTTTTTTTTACCACATAATTACGGGAACATATTGAATTGAGATTAATGTTTTAAATGTTACCTGTTAATAAATCCATTTTGTACAGCGTACAAAACAATCATCCAGACAAGATGATCACAACAATATTATCAAACTCTGTAAACAATAAATCAACTCTGATTTCATTTTAAATGCAATCAAAAACGGAGACGCAAGACGGCAAGTTGTATTGGAATGAAACGAGAGGGCGCGTCCGCTGTCACACATGGATGTGCGCTGTGTTATAATGCGTTGCTATTGACCACGGTCATTATAAGGAAGGAAATGCCACACAATAGAATCTTGCTTAAAAAAGTGCATAGAGCTGCTTGTTTTAGTTGTTGTTTGTTGATTTTCAAATATAAAACTGTCTTCAGTGTGAGCATCAGTTCTTTTTGAACACTTTCATCTCGTTTGAACAAAACCGTGATAATATTGATCATCACGTTAATTTTGGTCACTATAATCGTGATATGAAATTTTCATACCGTCCCATCCCTTCTACCAGTAGTAGTAATAATAATAATAATGACTAAGACTTATCTGCTTTTTATCATTTATTATTATTTCTGCTTTTTGACGAATACCCTTTAAACTACTATAATAAAAAACACATTAAGATTGTGATTATTATGATAATAATAATAGGGACAATTATCAACAGGTTTTGGTATTAGCAGGTTTTCATTATATTTGGGCATGTGTGCATCACTGCTCCAGGCTTTTCTTCAGTGCCAAACATTATAACAAGCATTGACTGGGACCGGCTAACACAGGCATCTTATTCCTTTCTGCCTCTCTTAGACCTCCAGCCTTTCACAAGGATACAAGTCTTAATTACTCTAAAAATAACTAAGTAGAAGAGCCCTGCCAGGGTGACAAATACAACATGCTGACCCAGTTCATCCATGAATACTCCCAGAAAAATGGGGGAAAATAATATTTTCTGAAATCGTTTTAAGAAAATATTTCAAATCAGAACTAAAATCTGATAACAATGGTATAATACTTTTTGCTTCCATTCCTACAGCTGCCATATTGAGTGTTTCTATTTCTCCAATACATTTTCTACAAATGGTCTGTCTCCTTCCCTTATTAAAGTCAAAGTTTTATTGTCTATAGAGGATTACAATATATGATCCAAAACATTATCTCCAAACAAGTCACATATTAAGGTCTGGGTAGATTAAATGGCAAGCAAACAATCCGTTCTCGTAATCAACATGTTGGATGCAGGAGAAGAGGGCAGGAATAAAGATCTGAGCAACTTTGACAAGGGCCAAATTGTTATGGCAAGGCGACTGATTCAGAGTATCTCTGAAACGGAAAGGCTTGTTGCGTGTTGCTCCAGGTCAGCAGTGGTGAGAATTTACCAACAGTGGTTCGAGGAGGGACAAACCACAAACCGACGACAGAGTGTTGGGTGCCCAAGGCTTATCAATGCACAAGGGCAACCTGGTCCGAGCCAACAGAAGATCTACTGTGGCACAGCAAATTTGAATGGTTATGGGAGGAATGTGTCACAACACACAGCGCACTCTGCTGCGTATGAGGCTCATGTGGAAGACCAATTATAGTGCTTATGATGACCCCTATTCACCGTCAAAAGCACCTGAATTGGGCACACGAATGAACTCGTTCAAGTGTTTTCGCAATGAATGGTAGGAGAGAGACAGGTCGGTAATTCTCTACCAGTGATGTGTTTAATGTTGGTTTTTGTTGGTTGGTTGCATTAAGACAACATAGACACACGTCCACTTCCTGGCAGATTCGTAACATCTTTTGTTGATTGGAACTACTTAATTATTGCCCTGATGGTCAAAATGGGGATTTTCAATTCTTTAGCTATTTTCTTACAGCCACTTTCTATTTTGTGATGCTCAACAATCTGTTGATGCACATCAGAACTATATTCTTTGGTTTTACTCATTGTGATGGATGATTAAGGGAATTTGGCCTTTGTGTTTCCTCATATTTAAACTCCTGAGAAACGAAGTCATAGCTGGACAATTTCATGTTCCTAGTCACCCTGGTGTGCTAAAAAAAAAGGTAAATATGAATGGGAATATACTTCAGAGATATTTTACACGAAAAAAATTCTAGGGGTGCCAATAATTGTGGCCAACGTGTTTTGGAGAAAAAAAAGCTTATTTCATAGTGTGATTTCCTTTTTACTTCAATGAAAGGTTAGATTTGTGCATTTAAAAAAATATTTTTTTATTTTTATGAAAGATCAAAATCATATTTACCAGGGGTGCCATTCATTCTGATCACATCTGTACCTGTAGACTCCATCTTGTGAATCCTATTCCTTCCTTTTTGTATTCACTCCAGAAATGTTTCCTGAGGCCAAATCATCTTCATGCTACAAGGGAAAGCCACACAGGGACTTGTATATTCATTTTCTTTATTCCTTTCTGACTTTACTTGGTATGCTGGTTTAAAGGCAGAGGGAGCAGAGCCAGTTAATTTCCCAATGAATCTGAGCTCACTGACAACTCACAGAACACAAGCGCTCATAATAGAACCAAACACTTAGCAAGTGTGAAAACCCTCTCCGACTTCAAGTTCTCGCCTTTTTTGCTCCCTCTTGACACCATAATGTTAGAAAGGTTTCCTAAGGTCCCACTAAAGAGCTGTTTCACATGCTATCTGCTCTATTCTCAAACCCTTCCTGCAGCTGGGGAATATGGAGCGTGTGTTTGACTTGGCCAACAATACTCCACTATGGGCCTGCTGAGCCAAAGGGGCTCTTCAGTTCAGTTGCCACACAAGTGTATGCACTGTAATTCTAAGCACGCTGGGGCTCAAAACACCAAAAGTATAGTTCTTGGACCAAACATGGATATATTTCATCTTTATTTAATGCTACCAAGAAGTTAAACTTTATTTCAAGTGGCCCAAGGAGGTGCTTTATTGATCAAGACCAAGAATAGCAAGCTGAACTCTTTCTGTGTTATATGTTTGATACGATATACACAACCGTTCAAAAGTTTGGGTTCAATAATAAAAAAAACTAATATATATGCGTCTGAAATTATCAGTTTTTAAGGGGCGGGTCTTTTAAGGCTTGTCAGTAAACGGCCACTGTTATGATTGGATAAAGTCATTGCGTTGGAAAAAGTCTCAATGCCCACCCGCAATTATCGATTACATATGGAAAACATTATCCATATAAAATCATCATAGTTTGTGATGCAGCTGCTGTCAGATCCAATACAATTGGCCACTTCATTATTCAACAAACATTTCTCTGTAAAATCTCCATTGCCATGTCTCGCTTAAACAAAATGCTCAGAACAAACATATAATAACATATAAACCATCCAACTTGTTTCCGACACCGGGATCCTTCTGTACAGAGACACAAACGTGCGGTTTAAACTGGACGTGTCAAAGCGAACGTTCTTTCACTCATCCATTTGCCCTGTTGTCGACAGACTCAAGTGTGTGGAGTAAGTCAGAAACTGAACACACATATAAAATGTATACTGTATAAATTTTAGTCATTGTCAGTGATTATAATGGCTTCTATTTGCTTTTGACGTGATGTGACGCTCACATCCTGTGTAGGCAAATGTACAAGAGTATTTGCCCGTGTGACGTCACAGATCACGCAATATCAAAACGAACCATTTTTGGAGCTTGGTTAAATAAATGCTTTGTTTATAATGAGGAGGACGTTTTGATGATGTTTTAATGGTACAAAGACCTATTAAATGTCAAAAGATCATGGCAAATTAGATTTGTTTAATGCCACGACCCCTTTAAATTGATCAAAAGGAAACTTATGTAATGTTATAAAGAAATATATATTTTCCTATCTATCAAATAATCCTGAAATGTATGAACTGTTTCCACAACTGTTTTCAAAATTGATAACAAGAAATGTTTCTTGAGCACCAAATCAGCATTTTAGAATGATTTCCTAAGGATCATGTGACACTGAAGACTGGAGTAATGCCATCACAGGAATACATTACATTTTAAAATATATTAAAATAGAGGCGGAAAAAAACTATTTTAAATTGTAATAATATTTCACAGTTTTATTGCTCTTTTTTATATTTTTGATCAAATGTATTGCATAGTGAGCAAAAGAGATGCAAAAGAGACATCAAAAAATCTTACTGACCCCATGGTATTGTATAATGGATGTTTACATCAAATCATTGACACTGACTGGGGAAACAATTCAATAAGCTGTGCTTATGTGCTCAGTGTAAAAGAAATACCAATTGTGCGGTCATTCAGTTTTGTTGCAATCATTTTAGCCTTTTATGTGACAATGAATGACTCTGACAGATCTAAAGGTCAAAGTAAAAGTGTTACCCGAGATGATGTCATATCTGAGCTGATTGATGAGACTTTTAGGCACTGGGATGACAGGTCCCACATTGATTCTCACACCTCTGTCCTAGAACACATTTGTAAAAGAAGTTCAATAACATATCATGTGCATCATACACAGTGCGATTCAGTGGTGTTCTGGAGTGGGTGTTCGGATATAAGGTGGGAAACTTAAATCAATATGAGAAGAAGTAAAATTAAAATAAAATGTTACCAGGAAAAATTATTAAGCCATTTTAATTGTACAAAACACTACTATTACAAAGCAAATTGTTCACTTGAACAATTGAACAAAATCGGTCAAAATCGCATTACAGCAAAATATGCTGTAATGATGCTATATGCTAAAATGTGTAAAACCACCACTTAATTCAGCTAAAACATTCAACAAAAACGGGTATGCAAATTATATTGGTAAGATGACACCTCTTCTGCTTGTGACAGTAAAAGTTAAATGTTTTCCTGCCGTAATAGTTTCTGAATTTCTCCAAGTACCAACAATCCTGTATTTTATTCCATGAATTGTAAGCACAACCAACACATTTTTTGCAACAAATGAGCTAAGTTGCATTCTGATGATCATGTGTGGCGCTCATGTTGTGAGACCCAGAAGAAAGAAAAAACAGTTACACTCAACAGTCAAAGATCTAGCCTAGGGCTTATTTACATAAACCAACAATTTAGAAATACCACAGATGGAATACAATAACAAGTACATCCTATGCAGGAATACATCCTATGCAAACGTTATATTAGTATAACTCAGACTGACAAACTTGAATTGCTGGGGACTGTAAATAAATATGGATATTAACTAAACAACATGCAGACTTCTATAGACTTCTTTTTGTAATGTCTATTCAGTGATTTACCTGTCTGACACAATAACGCAATGTCTCTATTTGGGGCTTCTTTTTTTTTTTTTTAACAAACATTAATATATTTGATAAACCATGATTTAATTGATTGACAGCCCAAGCAGAAACATGTTAAAACACTCAGATGGACCAAAGGGGAACGCTTAGTACCAAGGAATATGCAGACAGGGAACTAATTATTCTGACTTTGCATTCAATAGCTATGTGCTTTGAAACCCAAATATGCAAGCTGGAAAATCTGAATAGACATGTTCTGGAAAGAGAGCCAAACCCTGTTCTTTCTGCTGACAGAAATACATGCACATTCTTGTATGTCACTTTGGTAAGGAAACGTCTGGATAAAGAATATGTGTAAACACAGAGCTCGTTGTTCGATCCAGATTTTTTTTCTTTGGTTAGTTCATAATGTTTGTGTTTATGTGAATTTAGTTAGTGATTGTGTGTATGTCGATGGGTGGGTACAGTGTTTATGTAATGACAGTTTCAAAGACGGATCTCAAAACAAATAGAAGCATGAAAAACTCAGTTAATGAATCTGCTCCAAATATGTCATGGAAAAAAAGTTGTAATGATGGGGGATTTACATTGTGCAGGAAAGCTTTGTAGCTGATGTGGCACCATTTATCTCAGAAACAGATGGCTCAAGTATGACAAACACAGGCTCTACAGTATTCTACAGTATTAAAGTATTCACCCCATTGGAAGTTTATACCTTTACACTTGTTTTAGAACGATGAACCACCAAATTCCTTGTTTGCAGAACTGCATGGTTTTCAATTAGCCTTTTTTTTTAAGTTCAATAAATTCCCAATTAGTTACTATCTGGACTCTTTCATAGCCACTCAATGACATTAAAGTACCCCAATAATGGTTTTCCGGATATCACCTTTCATGTAGTGTGTAATAGCTGTTTGTGAATGTAAAAGGTCACAAGATTAAAGTGCACAATAAATGATTATTGTCTCCCAAAGTAAAGAACTGATTCTGAACTGCCTGAAACGAGTCATCAGTAATTCTAGTCTTACTTCCTGCACAAACCTATATAGGTTTGTAACAAATTTGCATAATGCCAGTCTATGGTCTTTCATTGGCTGTCTGCGAACAACATTTACTTTGATTTGCCCTCAAACACTGTAGTTGTAGCTGAGGCTTAGAAAAGTTTGGTTGTGTTGTCGACATGTAGAGAAGATGCTGTTTTCTGCGCTGCGAAAGCAAATCCACTTTGCATGCACTTTCAAAGGATGAGAACTAAGCTTGAATTGATATAGTAAAACAGACGCCAACGTCACAATTTCTATTACTGCATAAGTGCTGAGGAAGTCACCGGAGCTAAAATTCAGATATGAATTTCAGGATGTTTAGTTTCCAACATGCGCTGTAAGCGGTAGACCAGGCACAACAGATTGGGCCATATGACCAACCAGAGCAGATTAAGATCTCATAAAGGAGGGGTTTAAAGAGACCGGATCCTTTATTGAACCGTTTCAGACACTGTGAGAAAAGAGGTGATGATGCAATGTATATTACGAGAAAAATAAAATGTTTATGCCCTTGGATGCATGTAAACAATTGTAGGAGACCTCCAAAACAAAATGATGAACCTTTAAAATAGCATAACAGGGGCACTTTGACATTGTTGCACTAACTTAAGCTTTTGTTTTGGGTCATTGTCATGCTAGAAAAGAAATTGTCTTTAAAGTCACTGTTGCATCGTAGATTCCATCAGGATTTCCACCAGGATTTTGCTGAATTAATTTTGCTCTCTGCTTTCAAAAGCCTTTCAGGGCCGCTGTGGAGAAGCATCATGCTGCCACCACCATGCTTCGCTGTGGGGATGGTGTGTTTCTGATGACACACAGCCTTTGGTTTATGCCAAACATGCTGTTTACTCTGATGACAAAACGCTCAATTTTGGTCTCATCAGATCATATAACGTTCTTCCAGCTGGCTTGAGAGTCTTCTGCTTGCAGACTCTACCGGAAGTGTTTTTTCTTTGTTGCTTTTTTTCTGACAGTGGCTATTCTTTGCCACTGTATCATAAAGCTGTCACTGGTGAAGCAAGCAGGTAACAGATGTTGAATGCAGAGTCTCTCCACTCTCAGTCACTGAAGCTTGTACTGTAGAGTTGGCATTGTTCTCTTGTGGACTCGCTCACCAGTGCTGATTTAGGTGTGTCATATTACGATGAGCTCTCATTAGTAATCATGTATTTATGTGTAAAGTGTGGATTTAGCACAGATATTTTTTTTTTTTTACATTCCTGAAACATACTTTAAAGGGGTCATATAATGCCATTTTTGTACAAGCTAATATGATTCTTTAGGGTCTAAATTAAAAGTTTGTAATATACTTTAATTAAAAATTCTCATTAGTATTGTAAGAAAACACTAATTTTACCTGCTCAAAAACAGCTCTGTTTTCAGCACGCCGTTTGAGTGCAAGTGTCTTTAAATGATAATGAGCTTTGCTCACCCCGCCCCTCTGTTCTGTGCGGACACCGTTTGTAATAATAACACAATAACCATAACGCGTTGTTCATTAGAAACGTGGGATTATGAATTATATTGAGAACGTCGTACATAGAAAACATGCCGTAATGTACCCTGAGTGTAAAAATAGCCGCATTCGTGAAGCGTGCAAGCGATTTGCAAAGATTAATATTAATATAAAGGTTAATAAAACATTACACTCACTTCAGTTCTTCTGGAGGTGCAGCAGGAACACGAATAGTTGGTAACTTGGTATTTATTTAAATCAATGCCATTTATTTAACTTGCACCAAATTTGGCATTAATAGCGTAATTTCTAGTGCCATATTCTACTTGTTTAGATAGATTCCATTACTATTATTACATAACTTCATGGTATGTTTAGAAAAAACAATCTAGGATTGTGCTTAAATTTAGTCCAGCTGAGAGAACATCTTTGGACATCTTCCTAACTTATGTTATCCATCAGTCAAGAAAGATAATTTTTTCCAGGTGCAGTAATTTTGCTCTTAATATACGTGGTGCGTTTGACTAAATCCAGGTAATTCCAGACTGCACATGGCCTTTAGACATCAGCAATCCTGATTAACGCTCCCAACAGGTCCTTGGTGCCTGAGAGATCTCCAGCCGGTTTTATTCTGAGCCCCAGGCACCGACAATGATAAGCATCTACGGGAATCATTGAGCACTTATGTGCTTTAAAATGGTAGGTGGCTAATGACTGTTTTAAGACATTGATGCACAGGGTGCTTTCAGCATCTGCAAGGTAAAGAAAGAACATTACCATATTAAACATGTAAAATATGACTCCTGCTAACCGTCAGGGAAAATGAAAGGTGCAGTCAGTGGAATGAATAAGAAGTCTGCCCAAACCAGCCAACGCTCAATTATTTATTACCTCTTAAACTATTCAGTGCAGTTGCCCTCCTTTTTATGGACTAAATGTGTTTTCAGGGAAGAGATCTTACCGAAACATCTATGTATCATTACTCAAAACCATGAATAGCAATGCAGAGCTGAGACAAAGCATGTTATGATGTCATATACTCTTAAAAATAAGAACGGTTATATAAATGAAAACTTTTAGGATTGAAAAGGTAGGTTAATAATAATAATAATAATAATATATCCAGAAGGATAAGAGAAGAAGTGACGACAGTGGAAAACGAGACTACCAGCCCTGGACTGTGAGGGGCTGCCACTTTACTTTCATTTTGTTGTTTGTTTATTTTTGGATTAGAGTTGTGGTGCTGGAGCGATTTAGCAACAGGTGGGACGGAGAGCTCGCTGCCGTGCTCCTGGGTCAAGGAGGATTGGCTGCCGTCCGTGCCGTCCCTCTCTAATCGAATGGGACGCAAGCCAAACGCAAAATGTGTTGCGTCGTGCACGTTTCACAACAGTTTCAAAGTGAAATGTCCAGTGAGTGGCGCTAAAAGTGTGTTTAGTTTATTCCAGAACAGAGTTTGTATGCATCACCGCAAAGTTCAAATGACCGGTGTGTGGTGCTATTAGGTCAATGCTCCATTTTAAAATAACGTACACCTACACTGAACCCTAAACCTACCCGATTGTGTTAATAAAAGCAAATGTGACATAAAAACACAATCATAACCATGGCATTTTAGCTTGTTTTTGAACTATTGTCTTTGAGCTCTTTCATCATGACTCGTCTTTCACGGGATTCATACCCGAGCTCTCTTCATCACAAGTACAATTCTGTTCCAGTTGAGCTACCGAGCAAGCTTAAAACATCAGTAAAACCGAACATATGGAGCTGGTTAAGTGATGCAAACTCCAAAATATATTAGTTTACAAATCATGCACTATGTTAAAAAGTGTTTTGAAGTCATAACATAATTGTACAAAGAGCCACATGAAAACAAGTCTTTATTGATCCATTACAGCCTCTGTAATCATAATTGTGTGTGAAAAGTTATTGCTGTTTTACTGCCTCTAGTGTTCATTTATGTTGGAAACTCTAGTGATATGTATGTATTGGTACATATTTGCGTTTTGCAAAAATGTTCCCACAGGTACGTTTTTCCAATGAGCCTGTGTTGGACTCGGGCTCCAAATAACATAATCGCCACACGATATCAATGGCCATTTATGTGATATTTTGGCTTCAATTTTCTACAATGGAATGAAGTCTATGGTTGGAACTGGGTTGGAACTAAACTCTGCAGGACTGTGGCCCTTCCAGGAACTGAGTTATGCTCCCCTAGCTTATAGGCTTGCTCTGGTAGTCGGAGAGTGTAAGACGGTGTTCGGCCATACACCAACTTGTCCACTGCAGCACATCCCCCATTGTCATTTAGTTTTTTGTTTAGAAATAAAAACCATTTAGTTCAGTTGGACAACGGATGCTACAGTTATAAACCGAAAGTGTCTGCTCTGCTCCATATACACGAGCTGCAGAGTTGCAGCACAGTGTAGCAGGAGTCAGATTTCTCTTATCACTTGACGAGACTAAGGAGAGATGACTGACAGGACAATGGCAGAGGATTTGGTGCGCAACAGATCCTGAGTGTCAAATAACCTTACCTATCTTGTGCAGTCAGTACCGCTGCTCCCAATACACAGAGTAGCCTACATGTGATCGCGAATTCAAAAGCAAAAGTAAAAAGCGAGCTAGCATTTAAAAGCAATTTCAATACCAAATTACAGCAAATTATAGTCCTATATACAAAGAGTACACATGATCACATGACAAATTTAAAACTGAAAGATATTGATAATAAAGCCATCAAGGTTTCCCCAGTGTCACGTATTCTGTCCCTGAAGAGCATTCTGTGGACACCACAAGGTTATTCAATTTTCTTTTTTTCTCTCGCTCCCAATTAAAATCCAGCCCAAGGCTCTGCTAAAACAATCAAGCCAAGGATGAGGCTTTTGCCAAACATTGAGTGTAGCTACTTTCCCACTGTTTTGCACTAATAGTGATTCAGTGAAAGCTGAATACCTTCTCCAGTCTGCATTATTGCAGCACACGCTTCATTGAAAGCCACTGTGGTTTGGCTGACTGTGGCCTTTTTCCATCCTAGTTAAATCTTTTATAAAAAAAAAAAAAATCAGCCTCCTTGTTTTTGCCAAATATGAAGAATTATTTAGTGGAGCCAGACTCTTAAAACAAAATTTTAAAACCCAGAATTGAGAAAGATTGCCTTTTGGACAGTAATATGTGCTGAGTGTCATTCCCACAAATATTAATTTTGGTAGTAAGTGTGTGAAATGTGAGGGACAGAGGACTCCGCTGGGGCCTGTTACTCCGAGATATACTCTTATTCAGGCTCCAAAAACAACCAGAAAGGGCCAGCAGATGTTATTACACATCACATTAGACCCTCTTAACATTTTAAAGTGTTCATGAGGAATTATGTGATATTATACAGTATAATCGGCAAGTTCTTACTTGGATGCACATACAGAGATAATACAATTGCATTCTGTTTAAGGCTTTAAACTTCAAAATTAAAGAAATAGTTATTTACTCATCCTCATGTCAGCCCAAACACAAATGCTATTACGTTTTTCAATGGAACACAAATATGGTATAATTTAAAATAATCTTTTCAGGTCAGTTTTCAGTGAATAACGACCACAACTTCAGTCAGTTTTTTATATCTGCTGTTATGTTGTCCTTTTTTGACCTGTATAGACATGATTATTATGGACTGTCATTAGGAAATGATCTCAATGAGTTAAAAAAACTAAAACAAAACACATGGGTTTCGGAGCAACATGAGAGTGAACAAAACCAAAACAATTTAAATGTTTAGGTAAACTACCTCAGTTAAATCCACTAATCAGTAGCTGGATTTCTATCCATGTATGTTATGAACTGGATTGTGCGACCTGATACCAGATATTGGAGAGGAAATGAATGCATGCTTTTGTGTCTGAGCATTTCAGATATGAACCACTGCTGGTCATAGTGGCCAAAGCTTCTTCTTTTTTGCACAATTTAAATAAGAAGGATGCAAAAATAATAAGAAAAGCAAAAACAGATTCTGTTATTTAAAAAATGTTTTACTCATTTTACTCAGATTTGAACTTTAAAGGAACACGCCGACTTTTTGGGACTTTAGCTTATTCCCCGTATCCACCAGAGTTATACAAGTCCATACATACCCTTTTTCATCTCCGTGCGTGCCGTAACGCATATCACATCCTTATGAGAATATAGTTCCCAGTATGTATACGGATAGAAGATGGCTGTGTCTCATGTGACCTTGTTATTTGTACACGCTGTGACTATACAAATCACAACATGTAAATAGGAAAATGTTGGCGTTATTTTGTCACTTATTGGGAGAAGTATGCTAGCTGGAGCCGTTTACCTCCAGTCTTTGTGCTAAGCTAGGCTAGCGGTGGGTGCGTCAGACAGAGTTATGGCACGCACGGAGATGAAAAGGGTATGTATGGACTAGGGGTGACCCCGAATAGTCGAAGATTCGATGCTTCGATTGGAGGAGCCTGATTCGACTACCGATCTCACGGTCGAATCTTCGCAGGGGTGTTATGAAACGAGGATCATGCCACTTTGGCTATATGAGGGCGCTCAATGTCTGATTTCACATAGAACTACCGGTTTTCTGTCAATACATTAATATGCAGCCTATTATGATAATGTTGTATATAAAAATGTGCAAAGAAAGAAGCTTTTAATAAATATTTTTTAACGTGCGTGCATAATATCCAAACACCCCGTGACAGATTTAAGTTTCACTTTCAATCCGTGACCGACAGAGGAGCGTCTTAGCGGCAAGGATTTAAATCTTTAACAATGTCTGGGATAAGAAAATCTCAAACGACTTAATCTCCTAAAATAGTTAAATTAAAAATGTCAAATTATGTAAAGAAGTCCTCCTTTACTATAGGCCACATTAAGCCACGTTAAAGTGCCTTTTAAGCGTTTTAAAAGCTTTTTTCACGTTAAGCATTTTAGAATGTCCCGTGGAAAATCAACGTGTTAACGCTGGCTGGCAGAAGTGCGATCATGGTTTTCCTTAATTTAGCTATTTTAGGAGATTGAGTCGTTAAACGTTTTTCACGTTAAGTGTTTTAGAATGTATTTTATCCGCGCGCACAAAAGACTCCAACGGATACAGACAGAGTGAAAGACTGGATTTGTTCTCTCGATCAGGTAGGGTACAAGTGATTTCAAAACTTTTCAGCCGGTTCTAATTAGATTTTTGGATGCTGTGAAAATTTTTAGCTAAAAAGACTGCGACTCCAGTTTAGCATTTATTGTTGTTTCTGCAGTTAAAAAGACAAAGTTGAAAATTCTGGCTACTATCGTTATTTTAATCATTTCTTTATTATAATTGTATTTATTGATCTGTCAGGGTTATCTAATCTAACTATTTGTGGCTTGTGTTTTGAATATATGTTCCCCTGCACTTTAGGCATTTTGCACACATTTGCTCATCTTGTGACTAGACATGTGCCGGTATTCGGTAATGCGATAAATCGCGGTAATGAATATGCACGATATTGTTATCGCGGGCACTTCAAAATACCGTGAAAAATAATAGATCAGAATTTATATTTATAGAACGCGCATTAGCTTATTTTCCATCAACCGCTTAAACAAACATATGCTGCGCGAAACACGTGCGCACTCTGATGTAAACAATCCCCACATGTAGAAGCACTAGGTGTTTCTCAATGTCAAGGATACTTCCTTGGCAGGACTGGTCCTTCCAAGTCACTTCCTTCAGAGGCTAGGCGAGGCTCCTCTTTAGCATTCGGAGAACACGTTTTTCAACGGCTCTGGAACAGGCTAGCAAGTGCACGTCATTACGTCAGTGAAAATGAAAAACAGAGCGTTGCTATGGACGCAGTTCTGTTCACTCAGGAATATAATCGTTTTTAAATCAATAAACTCCTTTTTAATCATATTGATTCTTTGACTGTCAAGTGTGTTTAAACAGTGCGGGTATATTTGACCCATAACATAATGGATGTAATTATTTTTTTAAACAAATGTTTGGTAACGTAAATATACTTACATCTGAAAGCATATTGCCCCGTTAACGCTCCGACTCCGTTAACGTCCGACATTTAGAATTTTTTGAAAAAGATAGCAAAGCTGCACGCATAGGATTGTGGGTGATTTGAGAGCGCGAAGGCTACACATATGCATCCTTTCCCTTATATGGGATATTTTTCGAACGAAGGACTCAGTCCTTGGTTGAAATTCCGGGGATCCTCGACATTGGAACAGTCCTTCGACGGATGTCGATGACGTAGCATCCTCGAAGTTCTGGCTTCCGAGGATCCTTCCTTGACATTGAGAAACGGCTACTGTGTGCATGCCGCCGTGCGCACTCTAGTCTAATGTATTGAATCCTCACATGGAGAAGAAGCATGGCGGAAAGAGGAACGCTGCCGTCGATTTATCCCCCTTCTAAAAGCAGGGCTGCCAACTCTACGCATTCAGCGTGAGACTCACGCAATTTACACTTTTCACACGCTCTCGCGCCACACATCCATTTTCTCACACAGAGAAAAATCACGGAGTAAAGAGGACACTGACTCCGACAGACTAGACAGAGCAGGTTACTTTTGATATGAAAAAAATTCTCAGCTCTCAGGTTCTGTCCATTTTATTACAAAATTCAGACAATAAATACCGTTTTGGTGCTTGTAAATGTGACGTGACAGATCGCTGTAGCGCCTCAGTTCAAGTAAACCGATCATCTGTTACTTTTTATTTAAAGATACAGTACAATTTACCGAAAGGTATTTATGCCTCATACATAATATCGATCAGTTGGTGTTTTTCAACCACGGAAAGAGGTCAATAAAGCTGCATGAGAAAAATTATGTCACAGAACGTTACATTTACCTCAGGAAAGCCATTTAATGACCAGCACGTTAGTTGACTAGAAAAAATAGCTATAGAGAGGAGTATTTTGCTAAATATGTGCACTATATTACATTTGTATTATATTTTTACTTGTGTCATAATTTTATATTATGATGAAAACCACATTATATTTTATTTAATTTGTTTAATTTAATTTAATTAAAAATATCGTGATAATACCGTATACCGTGATAAAAGCTCAATCAATTAATCGCAGCATGAAAATGTGATACCGGCACATGCCTACTTGTGACTTGATTCTGATTTATTTTGTTTTGTATTTTTATTTATTAGAAAGGTATATTCTGCTCATATTTAATTAATTGTTTATTTTTTTCGGTGCATCGATGTTGTGCTGTACTTAGAGCCTGCTCGCACAGGTAATTTAGCCGATTAATTTTTTTTTTTTTGCATGTGAAATGCAAATCCTGTCTGCAGTGTGGCCTTTCTGGAGTTATTAATGTTATTTCTTAGTGTTATTGATCCAAAATGTTTTTATACATTTTCTTCTATATCTTTGTGTGATTTTCTGTACATCGCGGCTTTGAAATGTTAAAGCCCCGCCCCCATACACATGATTCGACTATTAGTCGACTATAGGCAAGACTTGACGATTCTGATTCGACTATGAAAATCTATAGTCGGGGACAGCCCTAGTATGGACTTATCTAACTCTGGGGGATACGGTGAATAAGCTAAAGTCCCAAAAGTCATTGTTTTTGGTGTGAAAGGGCATTTGCATTTGCCAAAAATAGAACTTTTGTTATTTTGTTATTAAAAAACAGTCCAGCCCAGGTAAGAAAAAGTAACTCAAAAGTAACATAACACAGTACTTTCCATAAAAAGTAACTAAGTGACACAATTAGTCATTTTTTAGGGTGTAATGCAATATTGTAATGCACCTTCTTTAGAACACTTGCATACAATTCACGGATACAATATGGTAAAAAAAAAAAAGTGATGCGAGCAACTCTATCCATTTTGATGCCATCATAGAAGTTACCTAGCAGCATGGGTTGATTAAGGGTGTCACGATTTCGATTTTCGACCCAAATTAAGTCACAATCTCGAACTTCGAAATAAAAAATGGAATCGTCGATGCTGCCACGCCCCCATGTCACGTCCGGTTGGCTTGCAAAGCTGGAAAAAAAAACTTGGTTGAAGTGCTGCGAGTCAACCTCCTCCAACTTAGCTACAGCCAGTCAAAAGATAGCATGGCAACTGCAGATGCAGGAGACCCATCGACAGAACTTGAACCCCCTCCTCTTTCACTGAAGTCGCCGGTGTGGAAGTATTTTGGATTTCCAGTGAGTTATGTTGACAACGTTCGCAGACATGCGACCTTATTCGGTGGTGGAAAACACTGGTTTTAGGCATTTAATTAGCGTGCTAGAACCACGCTACGAAATTCCAAGTAGAATGCATCTCACAGCTACGGTGATACCCTCCATGTACAATAATGTAAAGGAGAAAGTTATTGAAGATCTGAGCAGTGCACATTTACCTGTGTGGTATATGTTCAACTGTTCGGAAATAGTTTAAGACACTTAATTGTTCAGAGAAGACTATGGACATGGCTGTTTTATTGTTTTTGTTTGTTTTGTTGTGAACTTGAATGTCATCTTCTGTGAAGAAGACTGCAGTTACAAAAGAGAAACTAGATGGCAGGTTATTTTGCTTAAGTTTCCAATTGACTGAAGATATAAGTTACATTATGTTGTTAATAAATGTTTTAAATTTGACAATGTAGTGTGGTACATTGCGAACAAAGGTCAGATATTATATTGCATAAAAGTCTGTCTAAAAATGGCATAGCAACCTGTGCTTTAAAAATAAACAAATGTAAAAATCGAGAATCGAATCGAACCATGACCTTAGAATCGAAAATGTAATCGAATCGAGGATTTAGAGAATTGTGACACCCCTACGCTTGATGAAACAAGAGTATCACGGTTTGGGCCCAAATTATTTAATGTGAACAGAGACCAGCGGGGGAAGGGGGAGGGCAGAGCAATTGAACCAAGTCTGAAAGCTCACATATTATGATGCAGTTTTGGGAAGCTAAATTTATATGAAGAACTTTTTTTTCTTTCTACAAAACAGGACAAATTTCTACAAGTTTTCTACAAAACAGTTTATTTAAACTAAAATAGTGTGTGACAGACATTTTGCTTGCAAATATTGTGCTGCAAACAGTTCAGATACTGACTCTCCCTGTTCGATTACTTCATTGAACAAATTCCTCAATAACCTTTGACCATAAAGGATGTTTCATTGCATTACATCAGCCACACCTTTTGATTTCCAGCCAAACGGGTTATTGATAGTTCTGCAGGGGAGTGAGATGGATGCTTGAGAGCACAGGGTGAGTCCAGATCAGTGTGTGAACATCACACACTCACACATAATATTAGAGATCGCACTACCACACCTCTAGGGGACTACCTACAGAGAGAGGAGAACAAATGTGTCTCCTGATAAAAGGGTTTTTCAGGAAAGTGCTGATACACTTTTACTCGCACACAGTCGACACCTGTCTGCTGGTGGCCATTTATTCCTCATCCATCTCTCAAGTTTGACCCCTGACAGGTGGTAGGCGCTCACCTAACAATAAACCGATCCCAGGGTGTCTTTTCAACCTCAAACACAGCCCTGCCACTGAGTTATTCACAAGATGTCAGCACAAGCTGAGGTCAAACACTTCCACAACAGGAAAGACAACAGATCTCTCTAAATAGCTCAAATGTTGCTGCAGCAACAAAATCAGACCAAAAAAAAAAAAAAAAAAAACGAAATATATATTTTTTCCCAGATAATGTTTTAATAATATTTGTTTTTCAGAAAAATGACAATATAAAAGTTAATTACTTAATTTGGGAAATAACTAACCGTTTGCATTTTTATCACACTTATTATTTTTAAAATGATATGTGATAATACACTACCATTCAAAAGTCTGGGGTCAGTATGTTTTTATTTTATTTTTATGAATACTTTTATTCAGCAAGGACAAACAAATCCAGTGAAGACAAAATGCTTCAAATAAATGCTGTTTTTTTATTTATTTTACTTTCTATTCATCAAAGAATCCTAGAAAACATTAAACATGTTTTCAACATTAATAATATTAATAATAATAAAACTGTTACTTGAGGACAAAATCATCATATTAGAATGATTTCTGAAGGACCATGTTACACTGAAGATGATGCTGAAAATTCAGCTTCGCCATCACAGGAATAAATTACACTTTTTAAATATGAAAATATTTCACAATATTGCTGTTTTTACTGTATGTTTGATCTCTTTAATGCAGCCTTGGTGAGCATAAGTAGCTTCTTTCAGAAACATAGAATAAAATGAAAAATCTTTTTTAATGTTTTCAAAATCTCAGACCCATAACTTCCGATAGTGTATATCTGCCTTTAAATATTAGAAAGGGAGTCCTTCACAATTGATTCACCACATTTGGGGGTCCTTGTCAAATGATTTAAAAACCACTGCTATAGAGTTTCAGACCTCAACATAGTCTCACATTGTGCTCAGATCTAGCAATTTACCAAAGTATAGAACCAAGTCAACGCTTTCAATATTACCTTGCTGAACAAATTGGTGATGGGCTCTCTGACAACCATTCAGAATTCCTTAAAAACTGTTTCCAGAACACCCTGGTCTAGCATTGTCAGACAAACACCAATCACATTTTATTCAGAAAATGTAAAAATTGTTATGTACAGTGTAAGAACAGGGAGTTTATTCAGAAAATGTCAAAATAGTTATGTACAGTATAAGAACAGGGAGTTTATTTAATATGCTTACTGTATTTCAAACATTTTCTATTTTTATTTCTCCCAATATAATTTGAGGAGAAACATCTCTGACAGAACTAATGTTTAAATGAACCATCTGAGATTAGGTCTCCTATTGGTCTCCTGTGTGAAGAAAAATCAAGAGCAATGACATTTTCCTTTGGGTCCTGTCAGCTTTAAGATATGAATAACTATGCCTTAATAGCTTTCATTTGACAGTGACATGTTTACTGATCTGAGCGCTGCATTTGCTACAATCACCAAATGAAAATAAATCAAGTATTTTTATCTCAGATTTGCACTGCATCTGAATATTACCTCAATGGCTGCCACCTCTCGTATTTCATTACATGTGAGAAAATTCCACAGCTTCAGATAAAATATGACACCTAGAATGAGGCAAGAGGGAGACGATGAAGATCTAAAATTAGCAAGAATCTGTTATAATCACTGAAGGGATAGAGAAATGAAAGAAAAATTCTTTCCCTAGTTCCTATATGTTTGCAGGCTGTTAGATGTGTACAACACGTCACTAAAGGGGTAGATAATCCGAAAATGCAAATTATATTATAATTTACTCAACCTCATTGTCGGTCCAAACCTCTATGACTTTCTTTCGTCTGTTAGTAGTACAGAAGAATGTTCTAGTTGCCTTTTCCATGCAATTATGATGGGGAATGCAATAACACTTTAAAAAGGATGCAAAATACCATAAAACTATAAGTGTGAGAATTGTGATTTTGGGGGAACTCTCTTTTCAAGCATGTTATTGCAACCTAGGCTTATTGAAAAACGTAC
Organism: Leuciscus leuciscus; assembly: GCF_965113295.1. Classification (NCBI taxonomy): domain Eukaryota; kingdom Metazoa; phylum Chordata; class Actinopteri; order Cypriniformes; family Leuciscidae; genus Leuciscus; species Leuciscus leuciscus. The sequence continues at coordinate 16,973,842 of NC_138747.1, read as the reverse complement.
TTCTACCTAAACTCCAAAAACGTATTACATACAATTAAAATCACTGTGGTTTCCAGTCGAAATGAACACCAGTGGCAGTAAAACACCAACACCTTTTCGAACACATTATGATTACAGGGCAGATTATCAATTAATTTGATGACCTCAAAACACTTTTACTACAGTATAGTGAATGATTTGTAAACTAATACATGTCTGTGTTACATGTACGGCTTGTAAACTTGATCAGTAGCTCACCTGGTACAGCACTGCACATATGTAACATTTCAATGGTATGTTTGCTTCAGCAAATGCGTGTTTTATCTAATGTTTGCTTTTGTAAACACTATCAGGGTAGGGTTTAGTAATTGTGGCAAGTTATTTTCAAATGCGATAAACTTTAAACATTTTATCGCTACTCACCTGACTCATCTCCAAACTGCGCAACAAAAAAAGTAAAAAACACGTATGTTTTGGATAAAACTGAACGTGCTTTTAGTGCCACTCACTGGACATTTCACATTGAAATTGTCGCAAAATAAGCAAGAAGCCTGGGTTGCATTATTGCATGCGTGTTGAAACTTGGTACCTCAAGACTGACATCCAAATGTGGAATCTAGAATTACTAGATGTTCAACAAAGTGACAAGGTGGCACATATTCAGATATTCATTGGTTGCTTTTATCCAGAAACACCCCTCAGGGATAGAGATGGGGGACGGGAGCGTGGAGTGTCTGGGAGTCTGCATGCATGCACGGAGAGAGTTCTGATATAATTGCACATGGCAGATCCAGGGCATTTTCCTGCTATCATAAAAGAGCACTGAGTGATATTGATCCTGCTGGGTTCTTTTTATTCTGCTTTCGCTCTCTTGGTTACTGAGGCGTTACAGAGCACTAGGCACCATGGGAACTGAAGAACGGAAACATGCCTGATTGTCCTTGCTGGTATTTGGACTGTTTCGGGCACAATGACTCAGAATATTTGTCCATTCTCAGAGTAAAGAGCACTCTGCTATTTTGTTGCACAACCTTTAGCAAATGGCTTTCAGATAATCAAATATGTCTTGATATTTTCTAGTTGGGATAAAACCCAAACTTATGTTGTCAAGTTGGAGAATCTTAATTACTCCAATAACATCTCCAATGAAATGGTCCTGGTGCCGGTGCTTGGCCACCGATGTCTGTGAATTTCTCTCAGTTTGGCGCATAAGTCAGTGTGGGTCCGTTCTATGATGTAAATTGTATACTAATACAAAATCTGCTCATAAACAAACAGTGCAGTGTTTAATCCTAAAGGGATAGTTCACCAAAAAAAGAAAAGAAAAAGAAAATGCAGTTATTTACTCACCCTTGTGTCTGTATCTCTTTAAGGCTGATGTACATGGTACACAACAACTGCAATTTTCCACTTCATTTTCATTAAAAGAGGTGAAAGTGGCAGCAAAGCATTTGCATTTTGTTCATTTTCTGGATATCTTTATCCAAAATGATTTACATTGAAGGCATTATCGGTTAATTCGGTAAAAATCAAATCCATTTGCAACTGCTAGTGCCATGCTCTACGGTTTTGAGTTCTATGAACACTTAATGTTCTATTCTTCTTCTATTTTGAAAAATAGATTCTATATTTTTGTGGCTGCCACATGTCATTGACCAATCAGATGTGATTTTAATTACAACCAATCAATCTGCATTTAGATTATATGTGGTAAGAACAATATGAGGAATATTAGCTGTTGCAAATTTTCTCTTATATATTGTTAATTTTTGTTGTTTTATTAGCAATCACTTAATACAACAATGAATATATAAAAACCAGCAGGTTTAAGAACCCACATTGGATTTTTCTCATCCCAGGAGAGTCTTTTCTTTAGTCGAAACACATGGAATGGTTTTAAAATGGCTTTGCGTTGGTGGAAAGGAGGTATCCGTCTCGTTTAAGGTCAGCGTAAGTCATCTGTCACTGCTGCTTAAGTCTGTCTGCTAATTACTATTATGCAATCAGCTTGTTGCCGCTAGGATACAAGAACATTATTAAAACTATAAATATCTCACCAGAATTGTTCTTAGGGATTAATATTCATTGCACACAGACTACTGAGAATCTGCTGAGATTTCCTGAAGAGTTTGGTTTACATCAAAAAATATTGATCGATCCGAGTCATGAATCTGTCGATCTGTCATGCATGTTTGAGACTTTACTACCCGTTCAACCGTCAGTATTTGTCCAATCGAACTGATAGCATTTGGAGGCAGTTCAGCATGAAGAGTTGTTCATCTCTGGGGACAGACAAAGGAGAGCTGTAGTAGGGGAAACCAAATGAGTTATTCTCTGCCTCTCTGTGTCTCACTCCCTCTCTCTCTGACTCTTCCCTCACTTCCTCCAGGGCTACTGTCAATTACTCAGACATTTAATCACCCCTCTGCTCTGTGGATGTGTCCTTACATTACACCCAGTGCTGGCTGGCAATGTCAGCTATAAATAACCCACCACAGGGTGCTAAGGGCCATAACAGCACAGCTCACTGCTTCTGCGCTTTTAGAGAGGCCGAGTTACACTGGAAATTTAGAACACAAGCGTAACACATTATTGTTATCATCCCTTCCCGTCAGCCAATCTGAACTGCAGTAAAGTTGCTTTTCAGATCTTCCAAATATGTTGATGTAGGCTTTGCGAAGCAATGCCTGATTTGTTTTCAGTTGCAGTGGCGTAGATTTAATTTGAACAGACTATAACAGACACTGAACGCCAAAAAAGTTATATTTGCTTGTATTTAGTTATTGATATTCTTTTCAGCAGAAAAGCACAATTCATAAATGGTATAGTCCAATTTGTAACGAGTTTAGTTAATCAGCCTCCAACCAGTGGATTTGGTTCACAAGTTCAATTCAATTCACATTTATTTGTATAGAACTTTTCACAACACATATTGTTTCAAAGCAGGTTTATAGATAATGCATGTTTGGCCCTTTTTACACCTAGTATTAAATGCATTTTGGTAGATCGGATCAGAATTAGACGAGACAGACTCATTCCTGTTTACACCTGGTGTTTTAATCTGTCTCTTTAGCCCATTTTCAACCACTTCTAACTTGGGACTTCAGCCGACAAAGCTTAAATCCCGTCTGGCCAGTGCGGTTCCCATTATGTTTACGTATTAGTTAGTTCAGTAGGTGGAGAGTAGGCATCTTTTGTGGTTGTTTGAAGACATTCGACCATATAAGAGTCTACACTATGAAAACAATCCAGTCAAATGTGTTTGACTACCTCTGGAAGTGGTCAAAATGTTTTAGACCCTGTTTACACCTGTATTTAGCATCATCCACTTGTGATTCAATTGACCAAAACACATCCTAATACCAGGTGTAAACAGGGCTTCAGATTTAATTGGATTGATTCCCTTCAACATTGGATTTAAACTCACTGACTAAATGATATTTCTTTTCTTTGTGATTTGGGCATTTACCAGCTGGTTCACAAATTGTAATTCATGCGATTCATTATGAATAATTCATGAAATGGGCTGATTCATTTGCAGCAAACCAGGTGTGAATGGATCATTCATGAGTTGAACTCATTGATTTGTGAAAGAATCAGATTGATTCAAGAAAGAATCATTAAGTTTGAATAGCAAATTGAGTAAAAGGGTAGCCTGGGAAAACCCAGACAACTTCCGGCAAATTCAGATTTGCTCGAGAAGTAGTCTGGCAAAGAGCTCATTCAAGCCCATTTCTAATCCGTCGAAATCGCGGCACCAATCAGAAACGTTGAGGCGGGCTTTACACGATGACGATCGCTCTGATTGGTTTTAGGTCTATCCAATTGCGCCCAAAAGGCATTTGAGCGACGTCCGTTCAACTTTTAAATGCATTATTATATTCAAATGGCAAACACATGAGGACAGTCTCCATGAAAGACCCACTGGCAGATGAACGTGCTACTACATTTCTCTCCGAAACGGTAGAAAATTAAATTAGATTTAATAGAGGATTTTAACTGTGACACAATGATTGACAGGGCAGTTTACGTGACAGGACGCACGCGACAGATCCGTCCGATAAAGATGACGAAGTAGTATGTCCCAAAGCTTGCCTACTTTTTTGCTACACATTCAAAAGTAAATACCTTTTCTTCACAAAAAGAGTACATAATTTTATGGCGTAGTGTATTAGGCGAATTGGGACGCAGCATATGGCTTTACACGATGACGATCGCTCTGATTGGTTTTAGGTCTATCCAACTGCGCCCAGAGGCATTTGAGCGACGTCCGTTGGTGACGCCCCTTTGGAAATGATTTGTCTATGGAGCTTTGCCAGACCATAACTCAGTTACTACTGAGAATGGTCTGGTTTTAACCAGGCTAGTAAAAGGGTTAGTTCACCCAAAATTGAAAATCCTGTCACTAATTACCCATGTTGTTCCAGACCAGTAAGACTTTCGTTCATTTTCAGAACACAAACTTAAAAAAAATTAAAAAAAAACTTTTTGGTTAGTGCTCTTTACCTGGTTATAATAATTAAAATCAGGTGCAAACCAGTTCATCTGGTTCATACTGTAAATAAGATTTCAGAATAATCCATAACCTCACTGATTCAATTATCCAGTTGCAGTGGTTCTGGTCTTAATGTCACACTGAAGAGGAAGATTATCAGTGAATAATGATTTAAATCATTCCATCAGTCTCCACTTTGATTTTTTCAGATTTTCATTTTTATCGGAACTCTCTCTTTAAAGCAGGAGGGAACTGCGTCTCTCGGTTGGCAGGATATAATGGGAATGGCATTGGTCCAGAGCTCGTTCCACACTGTCCTTCTCATTTACAGGTGAGGTGAAGAGAGTATGTTAATAAAACAAATCAACAAAACAGGGCACAGGCAAACAAAACTGATTATCCCCGAATTAAAAATATTAATTCAAAATATTGATAAAAAGCAAATAGTGATGCTACACTGGTGAGCAGTAGATCAAGTGTTGTTCATTAAAATTAAAACAACAACAGAAAAATGTCTTGTTTTCCTTAGATATTCATTAAAGCTCAAATATATATTCAGTGATCAAATTTAAATAAAGTAAAAAAAAAAAAGGGAATAAAAATCAAAACCTGGAGTACACCAGCAAATATGCCTGTTTAAAGTCCTGCAAGCTAAATATGATCCATAACAGCATGGCATGTTGTGTTGCCTAAATTAGAACAAATAAATTCCATTTTATCTTCTGTATATTTCATAGTAAGCAATGCATGAGGACACCAGAGACCGCAGCGATTCCGCTGATGTTGGTACAAACACCAGCTGCTCACCAGAAAAACATCTCAACATAGACAAAGAACTTTATAATGCAAAAGTGTGTATACTGGAGATGCAATCTAGGTCTAGGGCATTGTACTTTTTATATCCGAACATGTCAGTAAGTGCAATGGATTCTGGGAACTCGGCCAGATGACTTTCTGCGGCTAACCTAGCAGATCTTTTATACAACAGCCAAAATAACAAGCAGCTTTCACAATGCAGCTCCTGTGTTTGGGTGTGTTTGTTCAGAACGGGGACAATTTCTTCCTCTCGCACAAGAAAGGCCGTGATATACTACAACAAAACATCAAATTGGTGGGTGGAATATGCACATGGTGGTGCTCGTAACGACAATGCTGTCTGCTTTCAATGTGTGTGTGCTTTGTGGCTGAACATTTCTGAGGTTTTGGACACGGCTAAAGGAAGAGGTTAACCGCTTTTTGTACTGCAAGGTTTCCCCGCCTATCCATTTTACTCCTGTAAAGGAAATACGCATGCTGCCCAAACCACTGCGTGATATATAAGCCATTAGCCAGTGAGATCCAAAGGAAACATCAGCACAGTGATTTACAGCTACATTGAATAAACACTAGATCATATTAGAAATATGTATTGTGTTTACACAGCTGACAGATTCAAATGAGATGAATTCATTTTTAAACGTTTATTTTTATTTTTTATGTGCGACTTCTAAATTAACTCAAGCCAAATGCATCTATTATCAAAACCTGCTTTATGTTGATCAAATGTTATTGCATTTCAAACTAGCAGCTCATATTTGATTGGGAATGTTCAAAAACGAATCAAAATGGATGAATTGTTCAACCACGAGGACACGAAAATGGTGCTTTCGGGTCTTAATCACTTGCACAGCTCTCATTGGATGGCGGTGGCATTACATACCCAGTGTGTTGTGCTTTCATGACAAGTGTTTCTCTATTCATTAATGCTAATGAGGACCGACATGGAGATTAACACGACAGCCCTAGGGCTTTGGCTGAGAACCAAAGTCTTAACCCCAGAACCAACACCCTTAATCCAGGGGTCCGGAGAGATTCCCCAGCATGTACTGGATCACGGAATCTATGTTTTATCAAAGTCTTTTTTTAAAGAGTCAGGGTACGGCAGCCATTTTGGGATCAGCTCAAGGCAGCTATTTCCAGTGAAGCAAGTACAGCTCCTGCCTACTTGAATAAGGACAGTCTGAAATACCTAAAACCGTTTGCTAAGTTTACACTGCAAAAAATTATTCTTTTACTCTGTATTTTCGTCTTGTTTTTCTGTACAAATATCTAAACATTCTTAACTCAAGATACATTTACTTGAGGAAAAAAAAGACAAAAGATTTTAAATATTGTTTTGAAAAAAATTTTTTTAGCAAAATGAAGTGAGTGTTTTTGCTTAAAACAGGAAAAAATATCTGCCAATGGGGAAATAAAAATAAAATTGGTAACATTTTCAATAAGGTTTTATTTGTTAGTTCATAAAGCATTAATTAATGTTAACAAGTGTTAACATAGATTCAATTATTATTTTTTAAAGTGTATTTTTCTTACCCAATTAGTAGATATTTTTTCTTGTTTTAAGCATAAACGTAGTGTGACAATTTTTAGCCTTTGTAAAAAATAAATAAATGTGATGTGTAATAAGATATTAGTTAATATATTCAAGATTAGGAATGCATTTAAAGTGATTATCCACCATTTATAAACCGGGACTGAAGAGTGAATTTCTTATGGAGGTGCAATTTCAAATGTTCATTTAAAGATGTGATCCCAAGAAACAATTTCTATCTTAGTGCTTTAGATGTAAACTCAAGACAATTAACAATGTATCTTATGTGGTTCATTTCATAGTGACGGATGGTTGACAAAAAAAACAAAACCCACTTTTAATTGGTAAAGTCTTCATGTGTTATCACTGCAAACAACTATGGATAGTTTGTATCTCTATAGCTCAGCTTAGGATAAAACCACTTGAACATTTCAAGCTCTTCAGGTCTAGGTTACTTTTTGTCTGATCCTTTGTTTAAATTATAACCTTCAATTAACAGTACTATTTATCCTTGGCTCAATGTTTGGACATACTAAAACATATATATATATGTATGTTTGTATGTTTCCAACTTGGCACCTGTTTTGATTCAAGGTCTCATCACTTAGAATTTACTGAAAGGCAGCATGAGCTAAACGACGTGTTCTCGAAAAAGGAAGCTAAGGATTCATCATGCTTATGAGAGCAAGATTCAAAGAATGAGAGTCAAACCAACACACACACACACGGCAGTGAGTGGGAATGATTGGTTTGGCACTATGTCATTACGGATTCTTGGTCGACCATATGTTCAGCATGGCTTTGCATGTTAACTCATTGATTATTTCCCTACACTAACACACTCACAGCAAGAAACCCAGTCTGTGTGAGTAAACCTTCTGCTGCTGTAGATGCTTTAAACTGAATAGGTTAAAGCTTTGAGACCTTAAACAGAGGGAAGGGAAGAATATTGTTATTTTAAAGTGAATAGGAAAAACTGTTTGCAAACCAATTTTACTTTCATAATCTGACAAATTTCAGAGTGACACTGGAAAATTCATCAAGAAAATTTTTACTTTGGACTTGGAACATGCTAACTGGTATCTTTATTGGAATTAATTCAATGAAAATCTATGAAGACAAGTATTTTTCTTATTTGGAATAATACAGTATGCACCAATTAATCATTCACAATTATACCAGGAATGTGTTTTAAGGAAGTAAATAGGGTGCATTTTGCCTTTATGTTGACTTTAAGACCTTGCATATAATATAATATAATATAATATAATATTCCACCACCATTGAGAGAGACACATATCTGACTTCAAATCATCAGACCTACAAAAATAAGACATTTAAATATCTAGTTCAGTCATGAAACTCTAGAGGGCGCAGGCTGATTGGTCCTTTACAATCAATCTGCAAGCAATCACATCATTAACACATGGCACAAGCTGATTGGCCTCTGCTGATCCTGCAGTCAATGATATTGCTTGCTCAACATTTAAATAGTCTGGTTCATTGTTTGCTGTAAGCTGTTCCTGCAGCGCTTTATCAGAGTTCCTCTGAAACCCTCCAGCTCCACCTGCCTATATCTGCTACAGGATTTATGCAAGTCTATTTATGCAGCAGCAGCAGTAGCATGTCTTACATGCTCACAGCAGCGTGTATCTATGTCCATACTTGCTCTGCAGCAGCAATAGTGAACAGCAGCGTTGCAGATCTAGTCAGCCAAGACCAAATACATTAACATTGCCATATTGAACATTGTCATGATTGAAATGTGTTTAACTGCACTTTCCAAACTAAACTTAGTTCTCATATATCACTGAATGAGAGAGTTGTGGGAAATGGTTAAGTAATCAATCCTGTGGTGATTCTGGATGGTGTCAGTGCACCTATAGCAGGTCAGAACCACAGAGGCAATTTAACCATCAGCAGAGCCCACAATGTGACACTGCCGGACAACGAGTCATACACCAGCCCCCTGGTGCAGATACGGCTCACACCGATGCTGTTTTTCTCCTGCATGTTGATTTACTGCACTCTTTTTTCCCCCTCTCTCTTTAATTTGTTTAGCCCTGCCACCAGTGTGCGTCATAAAATGGAGCTGCCTCTGAGAACATTATCAGTAATTATAGACTAAATGAGACAGCCAGGAAAAGTGCGCTCTCACTGGAACGTTGTGTTCTAGGGCCGTTAATAGAGGAGAACAGGCAACAAGAGTGGTTTGTTAGAGCTGCTACTGTGACAGACTCAGTAAGCTGAGAGATGAGAGGGTGTTTTATACAGTATGTGCTTGAGTATTTATTTAAACTTCATGAGGTACACGTGGGATTTGTGATTGTGTGTGAGAGATACAGTAGCTCAGACAGAATGGTTTGTCGAGCTGTGGGTTTTCTGTTGTGGTTTGAATGGGTGCAATGCTTCCTATACCTTATCCTAACCAGATACAATTTGATAAAGTGGCAAGAGATAAAGGTTTTCTCTTCCATGTAAATCATCTTGTACTAGCCAACTACAACAGGACATTTTGTACTGCTTGGTTTCTTTTCTATGTGGGTTCATGCTAGGTAGGTATACACACACACATTTACAGTAAAGTTTGTGTGTATACATTTTTTATTATATAACTTAAATTTTTATGATTAATTTCTGTTTCGTACATACACACACCGCGCAGCATGTAATAGTATGTAATGTAATGTGGTCAACATGATTTTTGTAACATGGTGGCTACTCAGCAAGCTAACAACCACCTTCGACCTGCTAATGATCAGCTCAGAAAACTAGAAACTATAGCTAAAGTTGTGCAAAATACAGCAACAAGTTAAAGGACAAGTTCGGTATTTTACACTTAAAGCCCTGTTTACAGATCGTATCTGATGAAATAGAACGGTTAAGATTAAAATTTGGACACATGCTGCTGTCCCGAGAATTTTAGGTTTATTTCGCTCCCCCCCCCCACCCCCACCCCCACAATGGTTGTCTATATGCACTGGAAGATTCCGTCCTAAAAACACATTAAACTTTCGTTTACAAAGACGTGAAACTCACCGAGTGGTCAGGGGTGTTCACTGATATGTTCCATCAAAAATCGCTGAAAAAGATGCATTCCAACAGGTTTTATCGTAGTTTTTGTCCAACTCCATTGACTTGCTGTGAGACCGCAGCACCTTTACGGTATTACTCCGCCGCTTCTTCTTCTGCTTCTTCTGTGTATTCAATGAAATGCCCGTGGTTTGCTTGCAATTGGCAAAGGTGCATTATCGCCACCAACTGGGCTGGAGTGTCTATTATTCAAGCTCTCAACGGAAGAATCACGGGTGTGACGCGTTTGGCAAAATAGGTCCACAAAAGCGAAATAAACCTAAAATTCTCGGGACAGGAGCATGTGTCCAAATTTTTATCTTAACCGTTCTATTTCATCAGATACGATCTGTAAACAGGGCTTTAAGTGTAAAATACCAAACTTGTCCTTTAAGTGGTCGCAAGTTCCGTCGTTACCAACAGAGTTTAATGGAACTTGTAACCGTAGTTGTCTAAAGATGCTTTTGGGAATCATCGTCAGACAGACTCTGCCCAATGTACAACTCTAGTTTTGTTACATAACCTGTAGAAAACTCTTTTAGTGTTGGTCTTTCACATAAAATAAAAATAAAAATAGGCTGAATCTGTTAACCGTTCAAGAAATCACTGATGTCTAGACAGTCTGTCCTATTTTAGAACTCTTGGTCAATTGTCTGATAATTGCAGAGTTTGGTAGAATGGCCTGGTATTTTATTTCTCTTCAATTCTGTTGCAATGGATTTCACTTTTTCTACCACAAATGTGCGTAAAACCTTCCCTAGAATTTCTCATCTTGATGAAAGCAAAACTGACCTACTCTACCGTTTTAGTCAATAATCTCTACTATGAAATCAAGGAAATGAACACAAAAAGGAAAAGGAAAAACACAAAAAGGAAATAACATAATCATATAGTTTTAACAACCCAAATTGTAAGTAAAGCCATTAAAGGTGTCATGAACTGCATTTTATTTTTATTTTATAATGTTCTCTGATGTCATCTTATAAAGTTAGAAAGAGTTTGAGTAACGGGCTATGTTCTATCCTGTTTTTGACCCTCTCTATCAAACACTTCATTTTGATAGGCGTGCCGAATTCAAGACTTGGAAGTAAATGTAAATATTAATATTAATATTTATTCCCTATGTATTAATGAGGTAGTTATTACATCAAATTAGTGTTTAAATGAAGACGCTCTAGTTACATGGTTGAAACATTTGGCAACTGTGTGAAAAATGTATGTGTATTACATATGCTTTATAAGTCTTAGTTATGGCAAATAAAGTTTAGGTACCTGTAAGACAAAGGATAACTTACGGCGTAAATTAATAATGAATGAACGTACCACTGTTTGTCAGTCTTTTCTTCGTCGTTCATCATTTCAGTAAAGTGAGTACATATCAAACAATCTGTGACAGACCATGCAAAAGTGACATCTTAAAAATGTATCATTCCATCATCTTTTATTTTATTTAGTCTCTCTGACAAGCCTGCGTCGAACTGTGCCTCGTTTCAAAACGAATCCGCAGTAAAATTAACAGATGACCAGATTGACAGTAAATTAAACTCTCTCTCGTATTTACTCACCTCCTACTACATGAATTGGTGGGCGGGGCTAAAGAGGCATCTTTCATCGTACTATGACGTCATATTGAGACAAAATCTGAAACGAGTCATTTTGGCAGCTTGATTTCAATTAAAGCTGTTTTTGGACTAACAAGGAAGTTTCTGAAACTTTCAGGATATTATACAACAACCTCTTATATGCCAAAAGATGAAGGAAAATTCATGACCCCATTAAAGTCATTACAAGCCTGAAGCTTGTCGCCCTGTCATGTTTTAAGTCTTCGACAAGTCTGCAGTAAGAGGCTCAATACTAATTCACCCTTAATGCATCGAAATGGAATATTTTGTGATATTCTATTCCCATCGTCAACTTTATGTTCACATTTTTGTTTGCAAAATCCACTATTTGCCAGTCTTTGCTTCAACATAACTGTAATCCTTCATGGTCATGCCAATAAAGCTTACTTGATTTTGTGTCTGATAAACAAAGGCAGAGCGAGAGAGGGAGAGAGAATACTGAACGATACACAGATTGTAGTGAGAGAGGTTACTTAGCAACCACAAGTTAAAACAAACCATAACACCACTCTGAGATGGTGTGATTGAATTCAGAGATAATCCCCCACAACAGATCTTCACCCAACAGAACATGTTGTACGTGAACAGAAATGCAATGTGATATTAAAGGTAAATACTCCAAGGTCTTTCAGTCAGATGTTTGCAGCACCAGGGGATAGAGTAGAAGCTGCATCTCATTTTGGCTTCCTCGTAGGTGAGAAATTAATTATTCATTTGATGTTTGCACACCTACAATCTGGAGGCAACAAAGAGCGTTGCGTTGTGAAAGTCACAAACTAATAAAGCTAATCTTACTGAAGCGAATCAAAACACAAATTAGAAAACATCTGATTAATCTACATTAAAAAAATCTTTATCCATTGTACACAGTGTGCTTACTTATACTGATGCCTTCATTAAATGTAGGATTTATAATGTAATATTGTATCAAACAACCTGAAAATAAAAATAAAAACACTGAAGGAAACATCAGGGAGATTTCATCAGTGAAAAGGAAAACTCAGAGATGTATGACATTTTAGTTCCTCAACTCAAAACAAGCACAATATGCTTCTTGAAGTTTGTTTTCAACTTAAACAACACTTTCTTTTATAATTCCTAAATAATGTTTATCTAACATCTTACCAACATAATTCCAAAGGCATGATGGATGGATGGATGGGATTGGATGGATGGATGGGTTTGGATGCATAGATGGATTTTTTGAGCCAACTTAATACATTTAAACTTTAAACTTAATAAGTTCCTGTGTCATACTAACCAGACACGTCTTTAGCATATACTGTGCTATCGCAGGCTAATATGACAGTTCAACTTAAATTCACAATTTTTTGAGTGCAGTTTCATTCATTATTATATGCAATATACTGTATATGATTAACAAACAAGAGACTAGTGTCATGACATGCATTAGTATAGTTATTACTAAAGTGAAGCAACTAAACTCACACCATAACAATGGTCCAACATAACTGAACATTAAACATTAATTTTCCCATTACTGAAAAACACATGAAATAATACTAAGGGCCAGATTTAAACAGGGCAAATCAGCGCAAACACCAGTAAATTGACTAGCGCAAACCTTAGTAAATCACCTTGCATGATTTATTAAAAAACTCTCCTCCCATAAGTTTTGCGTCTGGAAGGGAAACTCCTACAAATGCATATGCAATAAGGTCAGCCGCAAAAACAACCCTGTCCACACCTTTTCAGCACTAATTTTTCACTGCATGTCTTTAGTAAATCCTGACAGTAATTTAACGCCAAAAGAGAGTTTGCGCTAGCGCAAGCTGCTAGTAAATCTGGCCTTAATCTCTAAATGTACTCTCATAATGCAGTATATATTTCAGAATGCACAATCATTCCAATAATTCATCAGCAAATCATAATTTGAGTAAAACTTTCTTGATCGACAGTCCTAAAATAAATACAAATAGATAAGTTGCCATGTGGACGAGTGTATGTGCTGGTAAACCCAACATTATGGGGACAAAATGTCCACACAAAGATGGCAATATCCAAAATCCTTGAGGGGACGTTTTTTGGTCCCCATGAGGAAAACAGTTTCAAAGATATACTGTTTACAAAAGTGACGTTTTTTGAAAATGTAAACATGCAGAAAGGTTTCTATGATAGGTTTAGGGTTAGTGTTAGGGGATAGAATATACAGTTTGTACAGTGTAAAAATCCTTATGTCTATGGAAAGTCCCCATAAAACATGAAAAAACAACGTGTGTGTGTGTGTTACATCAGGAGAAGTAGGTCACCCCCACAGCCGGAAAATTATGCAATGCAGTAAGAATGTGCCTTTAGCTGAAAGGGAGCTGTGAGAGAAATAGTAGCTCTCACATTAATAACAGAGGGAAGGATAACAACTGATCCGGCAAGCTAATAGATGACAAAGACAAGCTGGGCTGCTCCATTCATATATCACGCAATCGACCAAATCTGCCTGTGCCATTAAAATACTATCAGTACATATGTGAGAATTTGTGTAAATGGATATGCAGGTTTACGAAGATCAAGGTGAGGCGTTGACATTAAATGCAAGGCAGTATTTTGTAGGTGACTGTGTTTTCACAATTTTGTCTGGAGAACCACAAAGGCAGCTGAAGTGGGTCTCTGCACCATTCCCATGGCAACTGATCACATGGCTTCTGGGAAAAACCAACGAGGACTGTGTGTTGTTTCGTTATGATATGAGTGTGGTGTTTTCTTTCTCTCCTCCTCGTCTCATACATGCTCAGTGTGCAGGGACGAGAGACCCAATCCTGCCCACCCGCAGTAATTGAGAATGTCATGGGCTTTTACCGGAATAGGGGAATAAAGATGTAGTATTGCTGATTAAAGTTATTTATGTGACATGAAAGCTGCATGTAATAATGAGTAAGTGGATGGTTAGAACAGTGCTGACCGTTTCAAAGTAAGAACAACAGATTAGAGTTTAATTGAGGAGGACCCTTGAGAGTAGAAAATAAACAGCTGTCTTGACAGCACACCAATTTACATCTAGTTAACCAGTCACTCTCTAACCTTATGTTTGTGATAACAGTGAACAGGTTATTTTGGCTCAATTACGTAATATGTCTTACATTGTAAATAATACTTTGTGGCCACTGATGGCGTTGTTTATTTGCACATGCTGTCTGCATTGTTTTAATGCCCAGTTCACTTAAGGAATTATGCAAATTTGCTAACGCTGTTAATAACCCCAAAAATGTTGGTCAGAATAATTCTTGAGGAATTCTTGAAGCAGCAGCAGATTGCTGCAATTTAGTGTACTTTACTAAAGTAAAGGTGAGGGCACATTTACTGTTGCTCAGCGAAGTTTTGCAGGCGAAATTGTTCCCCATGCAGATTTCGTTCGCGTTCAAGTTGGTCACACAAACCCCTTGACCAACATAAAGCTGCTTGGTTTAACAATGACTTCTGTGTGAGCTGTGCTTTAAACATCTCAACGTTATTGACAATGGACTCCAGATGCCTGAAGTGGGTCTTTAAAATAAGTTTACATTACGCAAGCATGAAATACTGAAAATGCGCTTGACTATACTGCGTGTGTATCTCTATGCCTAGACTACATTGCCATACATCATACGATAAGTGACTGCTGCCACGTTTGCTGAAAATGTAACAAATTTCTTTTAATAACGCAAATTAATTGTGGCAGGTAAATACCATGAATTTTGTGAAGGCGTAATCTACAATAAGTCAAATTTACATAGAAAGGAGACATGTTTGTGCTGAAAAGAATGACAATGGCTATGAAATTATCATAGATTAACACTATTTCAGCGCAGTTGTTAAACTTGATTAAGTGTTGTTGGTAAGTAAATAAAATCCATGGTTTTTTTGCGCTAAAATTCGATGTAATCTGAGTACTCCGTGAATAAACCATTGAATGTTTAACAGTGATTTTGTTGTTATAATCTTGCTGGATGTCCTTAAAATAAATCTCAGATACATTAATTGCATTACTGTCATTTTGAAATCAAAACAATGAATCATGTGTCTGAAATGTAAGTGTTTGCATACTTGCATATTAACTGTAATTCTGTTGAACTGCAAAACATATGGCATCGATGATTCAGTTGTGCAGAAAATTGTGTAAAGGATGATAACATCTGCCTGTAACTGAGTGTTTGGCTTTACTTCTTGCCAGTTTGTTTCACAGAAGACCACCAGGAAACGTCCCAAACAAGGCACATCTATAGCTATTGCAGTAAGATTACTGGAAAAGGGACTAATCACTGTGTGTGCATTTTTTGTAATAGATGAATAGTTGTTTTTATTAGACCCATAAGATTACTAAAAAATTCTGCAACAATGAAGTCATTTCAAGAGATTTCCCCAACACCCTCCCGTCTGCCATTGGCTGACCAAATAGGCCCAAATTCACACCATTGGTTGAGCCAATGTTGGCATGTCAGGCTGGTCGGGATGTTAAAACAGCAAGAGCCACAGTGTTACAGGATTTAACATGGTTGGCTTACTTTTACTGTAGTTTTAATAACATAAAAAAAAAAACACACACACTTGAGCTTTATAAGACAGAGCCCCTGGGTCTATGATTGAGTCGATACTCACTTCTCTCATTCAAGTTCTCCTTGAATATGTGTCATGTAGTCTGACATGTAGAACAGCAGATACATACTGTATAGCAGCATCGTCTATGCCACAGAGATCCAAACTGCAGTTTTCATTACCGCAGGATACTACACACACATCTACGCTGACACACTGTGCCCCAATAGGTTTGCTTTGATAACAGCAAGGGCTTGACTTAGTTGCCATGCCAACAGGACAGAACAAAGACAGTAGCCATTATGATAGCAGCAATAGGAGATATGAGAATCACAGCTTCATGCATTTATATTCACTGCCGTGATACAAATTAAGCACATAAAACCTAATTTTCTGGGTTATACAAAGTCTTTTTTGGCATTAGTGATAATGAATATTTTGATAATTATAATGAATTTGTCGTCAACAACCTGATATGCTATGTGCATGTAATACAACATTTTTATTTTATTTTTTTCATCCTTAAAGAAATAGGTCACCAACTTGCATCACTCTCTGATGTGTGGTTATTATTACTATTATTACACATACTTAGATGGAATTGAACAAACCCTTAAGCATTAAACATCAGTGAGGATGCGGATTGAAAAGTAGCCTTTTCTAGGCACCACAATATACCAGAGAAATTGTCCGGGTGTGGGTCAGTAGGCAACAATTACCATGCAAAATATCCTAGATATTTGCAAACTATTTGCAAAATCAGATACCAGTAACAGTTCCGTGGATATTCTGTATCATAGTTCATATATAGCACATAGCACCAAAAAGAATTACGCGCCGCCGAAGCGCATTCAAGTGCATGCAGCAAGCTGACATACGGCCTAAATGCCATAGTTACCACCCAGTACACCCTAGCAACTGCCCAACATATAATCAGAATGCCCTAGCAACCAACCAACATCATACACTATAAAAAGTTGCTGCCTAAAATGTTTAAGTGCAATTAACTTTGATGTTTAAGTCATTTCAACTTTACATTAAACTGACTTAAAAAAAAATAGTTTAATCTTGTATAACTTATAAAAAAGTAGACAATTGCTGAACTTATTTTGATGAGCTAAAGCAATGTAAAAACAAATGTTGTCATGACTTAATCATATCATTTTTAACAGTGTGTCAGCGACCACCCAGAACACCCATGAGACCATATCTTAAAAATGTAAGATATATCAACTAACCTGACTGCCCTAGCAACCACCCATACATCATATCAGTGACCGCTCAGAACACTCTAGCAACAATCTAGACACCACATTATCCTAACAATACCCTAAAAACCACTCAGAGCACCCTAACAACTGCCTAGAAACTAACAAGAATGCCTTAAGGCCAATTTATACTTCTGCGTCGAGTGTACGCCGTAGTGTACGTCGTAGGGTACGCACGTAGGCGACGCCGTCGTGAACATTTATACTTCTGCGAATGTCTGTGTTGCTCTGCAGTTACACCGCCGAAACGCTAGTTGGCGCGGGTGGGTTTTAATGTTCCAGTTCCACTGTGTTTACATTCCTCGCGGCTGTTTTGAGTTTAGGTTTCTACGAGCAATGGCGACTGAAGGAGTCATACAGATGGCTGTATTTCTGCACTTCTTCAAGCAATCTCTCGGTCACTTGGTCTATTTCCATGGCTCTTCACTGATCTTCGGAATTTAAAAATGGCGGGCGGGCGGTGCAGAGTGCAGAAGATCATTCCGGAAATGCGTAGGAGGAAACGCGATGCTATCCAGCCGACCAATCACAGATCTTGCGGTCCGCGTCGCCGCGACGCGTAGTTACATTTTTGAGGAGGTGCGCGTCAGGGTACGGCGAAGGGTACGACGTATGGTACACGTCAATGCGTATGCTACGCCGTACCTTCTACGCGAACCCGACGCAGAAGTATAAATTGGCCTTTAGTGACATAATATCTTAACAATGCCCTAGCTGTCATCCAGAACACCCTAGAAATCAACCAGTATGTCGTAGCAATTACCCAAACATTATATCAGTTATCTTCCACAGGCAAGCACTCCATATAGTTGTTATTGTTATGTTGCAACTACATATCTATAGTGGTTGCTATTCTCTCCTTGGACTATTGCCACTTTAATACGATGTGTGGCAGCTCTCGCTCTCTCTTCTCTATGACCCCTTTCTTGATGACACATTAGCACAGCCGAATCCTCTACTCCACATGATCCAGCTTTACATTCACCTGCCTGTGATCAGCACAGTTTCACTCCGATAGTTCATTAATACTAACATGATAGGGCACACGGCTGCAGGACACGATCGGATCTCTTAGGTGTGACAGGATGAGATCATATCCATATCGGCTCAAATGGACTGAGTTCAGATTGCGCTATAAAGCCTTTGCATGTGTCAAATCAGCTGGCTATTTGTAACTGCTCTTTGTGGTTGGGAGTCTGGTGGGATTTGTAGATAGTGGCTCTCTCCTAGTCTAGGCAGGAAGACTGCAGGCATGATGAGTAAAGACAGAACTAAACGGATTGATCCTATCTTCCCCACCCCCACTCCATCTCTTCCTACCACATACTCCCTGTTCCTTTCAGTCTGGAACGATTGATTAATCCCTTCGATTAAAGACCCCCACGGAGCTCCATTATCTGTAGCAGGTACGATTTCAGCATATCGCGAGGATTTCGTAGATTGCACCAATTAAACAAAACACCCTAGAGATTTATCGCTCGCTCTCTTGGGTACACCATGTGGCCAGAACGATGCTATTTATTCTAAGTGAATGTGTAATGTAAGTAGCAGGTTAGGAAGGCTACCCCCTCCTGATGTAGCAGCCAGACAACTGGACCTGATTGAGTCAGTCATATAGATTGAAACAGACTCCCATTGAGAAACACAGTGGCCGCCCCATATATAATAAATTCAATATATACAATTTCCAGGTCAACTTTAGTGTATTTTGTTATTCAAATCACAAAGCTAGAAAAAAAGGCAGGTTACAGATGGTTTAAAGACATGATTAAATTAGTGTGATGTTGGCATGCAAAGAGATTCTACCTTTTTTTTTACTATCTTTGATGACTGTATAACTACATTGCTTTCAAATAACACATTTTTCAAAAGCTTTGCTCCCTTTCAATGTTAGAACTAGCTGTATCAATCTTAAATATGTAGCTTTTTAAAAACTGCAAGGCCAATGCCAAGGGAACATGGAGATAAATAAAGACAGACAGAGGAAGAAAGAGAATGTAAACATGAACTTCAATAGGTTTCTGTGTGAACAGAGCCACCCAGTGGCTGAATGTATATGTGTGTTCTGTACACATACATTCAGTGACCAAACAAAGCCACAGTATCTATACAGTACTTCAGGAAAATCACTTGTCTCAGTCAAAAACTGATCTCGGTCGAAGTGATAAACATCTGTGCATAACATCCAACAAGCAATCACACAATGAAATGCACATAAAAAGAAGCTTCTCTTAAAGGGATAGTTCACCTAAAAAAATAAATTAAAAAAAGTTCTGTCATCATTTACTAACCCTCATGTCGTTTCACATCTGTAGGACTTTCTTTCTGTGTAACACAAAATAATATGTCAAGGAAAGTCATACGGGTTTGAAACAACATAATGGTGAAGAAAATAATGACAATTTTCATTTCTGGTCCCTTTAATGAAGCATTTATTAGTATTAAAGTATTAATACTGCCCACAACAATCTAGCAATACCCTAAAGACTACATTATCCTAATGCCCTAGCTAACACTCAGAACACCCTAGCAACCACCTAGTAACTAACTAGAATTCCTTGGCAACACCCTAGTGACCATAATATCTCAATGCACTAGCTACCGCCCAGAACACCCAAGCAACCAATCAGAATGCCTTGGCCTGTACCGAAACACGCTATCAGTGATTTTGCACAGGCACATTATTAACATATGTACATGAGTTAATATTTCTCAGGAAAATGACCAAAACACTTAGACTGGATTTCTGTACAGTTCACACAGACATATGAATGACTTCATCCACAAACACTCTAGTTTATAATTCATCTCATTCCTATGTTCAATCATTCACATGGCAATCATTGGAAATGGGGGGAAAACACAAAAACACACCTATCCAGACATCAAGGGCAAATGTAAGGATTTGATCCCTGTGAAGAAGTCCCTGTGCAGATGTGTATTTCTGTTGTTGTAGACTATTGTTCAGAAGAAGTCTGTGGCTCCCAGAACTGCCGCCCTCACTCTATCAGAACTGACGGAAGTGTTACGTACTTCCTTCAATTCTTTCCTCTTGGGACTAACACAAAGTGCTCCGTCTGAGAACAACACCGCACTGTAAAAAGACACATGAAAAGACCTATGAGAGAACAGGGGTAAGGTGATTTTTCCCATTCAGTTTTTTCCTCTTTTACGCACTGTCTCTAAAAAGTAACTCGCTTTACTCGTTTTTTCAATATTTGATTTGTCACTTTTTTATCTTATGATGCTTTGAATTTTCAAGTCCATCCAGAGGTTATTGCAAGTTGATAGATCATTTCACAAGCTCACCCTTACATATAATTGGATATAGGAAAAAGTATGCATATTTGGGATGCTGATGGAGGGGAGGGCTCCAAGCTCGGAATTTGGCCCGAACCCAGAATACTCCCCCCATCCCTGGTTGGGATAGGAAATATTTAAGAGTGAGGAGTTGGGGTAGTGGAGGGATGCTGGAAACTAGAGGTAGGTTGGCTATGTATATATGCCTCCTCTTGTGCTAATATAGGTTAATTATATGAACGTGCTCCTCCCAAACTTTTTGAAACAATTTAACCTTTAATAAAACAATTTATATTTAAGTTAATTTGGCTAAATTGAGATATTGGTGATGTAAGAATGAGTCAAACATAAATACAAAATAAATCAATAAATCACTGTTTTAACCACTACGTCACTTTTAAGGTTTGAGTTTGTGACAGTATGTGCAACTAGAGGTCTCTAACACTAGATGACAGCCTAGTTCAGCAAACCTGAAGATATCTTCAGTGTATGGGTGAAAAACATGATCATTCTGCCTAAATGATCTCCATAAATAATAGTTTACCAAAAAAGATACTATGAAAAAACACAAGCAACTCTGACTCTGCCAGAAAGTAAATACTACATATAAATTAAAATTAATGTATTTTAATATCTCCATAACCTCTTAGTGTTTTACTTTCAGCCTTTTTTTATTTCCCTCCAATAGGTGAAATGTCTATAACTTTATCATAATTCTAGTTTTATATAGTTACAATTTCAGTTTTTTTTTTTATGTAAAAGGTGATGTAAAAGTCAACATGAAACAACCTGTCAATCACACGAGATCACAGCAATAGCAAACAACAACCATACCATCAAATCATGTCCCGCCCTATATTTTCTTCTTGTTTGACAAGCTGTTTCACTCGGATATAAATCAAAATTAGAGATGCACCGATTGATCGGCTGGTGACCGGAATTGGCCGATTTTCACGTGATCGGCCGTGACCGGCGACCGGCCGGTCAGTCTGACAAATACAGATTTTATGCCGATCAAATGGCGACTCGGGCGCCGCATGATTAACATCGTGCAACATCAGCATCACACGTGCACACGGAACACACATGTAGGAAACCTCGTGAATTACGTCCGTTCAGACCGCAAGCGCGTATTTTTTTTCGGCGTGCATGTTAATCAATGAGTGCATTCACAACGGGAGCAGGAGCAGCGCGTGAGCGTCAAGCAGGAGCGTCGCGAGCAGTGAAGCGCGTGTTTCGGCGCCGAGTCTATTTGCTGCACTGCTCACGCTCAATTAAAGGGAAAGCACACTTTTGATGGACAAAATAGCCTAAATAGGGTTTCACAAAAAAGTGCCCAAAATGCACAGAATTTGCGTGTTTTAACAAGAACTGGAGTAGGCAATGTCAGAAAAGAAAACGAAGACTAATATTTATAGAAAATGTACCCATTTAAACTTGTTTTATTATTCAGTTTGTACAAGTGATTGAAATAGGCCTGTGTGTGTGCTTTGAGAAATATCTTTAAACTGCAAGGCTATATTTATTAAAATTTGTATTTATATATTATTTTATCGCCATTCCCTGTTTTCATACAGACGTTTAGTTTGCTAAATACATGTATAAAAAAATTATTGGATATTGAATGTGAAAAGGAAATGGTTCTTCCATAACACTACACTTTAGATGTGTGTGAATTACCCACACCTGGAGTCATTTATATAGTTATATTTTATAGCGTTTATCTGTAAAAAAAAAAAATGTACTATGCAAATTGTAAAATGATCTATTACAGAAAAGATATAAAATAAATGTGTGTGTGTGCTGTAAAGTGGTTAGAAAAAATGAAATCGGAATCGGCTAAAATCGGAATCGGCAGGTCAAACTTAATGAAAAATCGGAAATCGGAATCGGCCCAGAAAATTGTAATCGGTGCATCTCTAATCAAAATAGGGAAGAAAAGTATTTCACAACTTCCATTTCATGCTGACTTTAATCATCAGTAACAACAAACAGGATGAAGCATCTGACCTAACAACCTAACATCTGACCTAGAAGACAACTTAATAAAACAAATTCAGAATACTTAAGTACATGTACATTGACAAGCATTTTACGATTTAAAATAACTGGTTTCTATTTTCCAATGTAATTTATACTGGTTATCGCATAGCTGAATTACTCTAGTCTTCAGTGTCACATGATCCTTTAGAAATAATTCTGATATTGTAACAGTCATCAGCTGGAGTGCCCTTGAGAGCCACCAGAGGGCACTCCACATCAGACTATCACAACAACATTTCCCATATCTCACTGCCCGGACTCATCATCCCTGATTGCATCCACCTGTGTCTCATTACCTTGTTAGCCTCAGCCTATTTAAACCTTGTACACTCATTCATTATCTGCAAAGTCTTGTTATTTGTTTCATCTGCAATTCTGAGCGTTTTCCGTTGTTTTTTCCTTGTTCCTGGTTTTCGAAATCTGCCTGTGCCCTGGTTTTCCCGTTCCTGTCTCACCCACTGGATTTGTTTGTTTGTATGGACTGCCTGCCTGTGTATGACCCCTGCCTGGATTTGGATCATGTCTTTGGATTACTCTGTTTAATAAACTGCATTTGGATCCTTTACCTTTGCGTCTCAGAGCAGTTCGTGACAGATATGCTGATTTGCTGCTCAAGAAACATTTCTTATTATTATCTTTTTGTTGAAAAGGAGTTATGATTAATGTTTTGTTTTTTGTTTTTTTTTGCAAACCTTGATACTTTTTTTCAGGATTCTTTGATGAATAAAAAGTTCAAAAGAATAGTAATTATTTGAAATAGATGTTTTTTATTGTCACTTTTGATCAATAAGTCCTTATGAATGTCCTTATTACAGTGTAATTACCTATTTAAGTACTGAGGAATAATAATTAACTACATAAACTTACTATAGGGTTAGGGTTAAGATTAGGCTTTGGTTTAGTTCCATTTAATTATGCATAATGTATAGTTATTACTATAGTAAATACATGTAACGTGTAACAAGGACACTAAAATAAAGTGTTACCTTAATTTCTTTCAGGAAAAAAAAAAAAATCTTAACAACCCCTCATTTTTTAATGGTAGAGTACTATTATAATTCAATTTTTTTCCCTTGATAGACTTTGAAGTACCATGTCGATACTATAGTATTTGAATATGGCAATCATTCAGTACCATGGTATTATAAATCATAGTAGTCTTGCCATCTAATGCATCATGCAAGGGATATTATAATCTACTTACAGAAATGTTCACTTTCAAGACAACTACTTGTTTCTTGGCCATCAGTGTGTCTATGTTCACATACAGACATTAGTTGAGAGAGCAAGTGAGTCTATTGTGCCTGTCACTCTTGTTGCACCAGCAGCTATCTGAAACATTTAGAGCACACAGGCTTACACTCAGGGTTAGCACGTCTCTCTTACTAATAATGCTCCTCACAAACGGGCTTAACCAATAGAACACCTGCAGAAAAGTTTAAACTGCCACCGACAGACACAAACGCCTGCTGGGAATGGGATTATCGGCCAGGTAATCCAGAAAGAACAAAGACACCTGAAGGTAAACACAATTTATGTTTGTCAAACGCTTAAAGGAGTTTGATTCGATCCATGATGCCAATGCTTTATCTAGGATAAGTTTGACTTTTTACTTTCTTTTAACATCTATAAATGGATTTGCTTTAGTGGGCGGCAGTTCGTTTGAGGGGCAATAGTGGTTAGTCGGTTACTGAGAGAGAGAGAGAGAGAGAGAGAGAGAGAGAGAGAGAGAGAGAGAGAGAGAGAGATAATGCACTTGAGTAAACATCCACAGAAATTGAACTTCCAGCCTCAAGACACTGAGGCGTTTTCCTTTTCTTTTTTAAGTCGTGTCTTGTTTGTTGATCAAACTTTATTGAGTCTTTGAAAACAGCTATGATTGCTTGACTATTACAGCAGACCCTTCGAGCAATCCATGGCTTTTTTTTCTCATATAAATCATATAAAACAGATGACTCTATACTGTTACGTTGGTTTATTTGTGTGTAGTTTATCATCCAGCTGTAGCAGCAGGGTATGTGAATTCCTGCCCTGACCTCTTGACCTGTATTTGGTGAAGGCCCACTGACTGACCTTCAGCGAGAGCCCGCAGCCTCTCTGGTGCCGCTGTTTTCAGACACCATATCAGATCCAAGCCAGCAGGCAGCAAAGCCACGTCCCATTAGCACTGCACACACATGGGAGACAGAGGCACTCGCTGAGGGTGTGTCAGGGCTCCATCATGCTTTCTAACTGGCTGTGAATCAACGTTACTTTAAAAGACAACAGATGCACCATGGGTGTAGATTTGAATTTGGATGACCCTGGCAAAGTTAAGGGACTACTGAATAATACCAATATAACGATTGTAGTTATATATAGTGATTAATCAGACAGACAGATGAACAGACTGATTAATAGATAGATAGAATGACAGACAGACAGGCAGAATGACATATAGAACAATAAATACAATAGAAGGAAATTATAGAATGATAGACACAAAAGACAGACAGGCCGAATCGAACAATAAGGCCCCGATTTACTCACGCAAAGATCTTTTTTCTTCTTCGTTTAGGGGTAAAACGAAGTTCGAAATACGTGAGCAGCAATATACTGTTAGCGAACATCCAACGCCGCCCACACTGCTGAGAGCGACGTTTATGTGCTTCCCTCTTTTCTCTCAATAACAAAATAAACACAACAAAATTGAGAAAACAGCAAGCATGTTTCAATAAAGCATAAGAAAAGCATCTGATCATAGCAACGTGGATATGTTTGCATGAGCTCTGCAATTCGGCACTCTAAAGCACTATTCCAGGGTTTCTGCAGGTTTCAGTAAGTCAAATTTAAGACCTTTTTAAGACATTTTAAGACCATAAAGATTGAAATTTAAGACCTACACGACGCATTATCCAAGTTAGATAGATAGTTACCTCGGGATCATTAGAGTATCTATCTATCTATCTATCTATCTATCTATCTATCTATCTATCTATCTATCTATCTATCTATCTATCTATCTATCTATCTATCTATCTAGTGTGTGTGTGTGTGTAAGAAAGGGAGAGGTAGATATTTTTTAATAGAAAATTTTACTTTTGCATATTATACTGTTAAAACACAATTATTGTTGATCATAGTTTTAGTTGATCATAGTTGATCATAACTAGAGAGGAAATGATTAGATGTTATCACAGAAGCCAGTTCAAAAAGTACTAATACTACAGAATGAAGTCAATTCAAAAAGTTTTATGTCGAAAAACAGCAAATAAAAAATTTATTAGCATCAATATGCACTTTTTGTTTACGTAAACATTAAAATACCATTAAAAATGATGGCCAGATTTTAAAAGAGTGTCTTGCAAATAAAGTTTTGATAAAAAAAACTCATATTTCAGCCTTTAAATATTTTTTTATAAAAAGAATGAGTCAAAAAATATAAATTACTCACATTTACACATTAGCTTATATTTATTAGTAGTATTTGGGTGCACCCCCACCCTTCATGTTGACTGAGCTTTCAATGTTGTTATGGAAAGGGGTGATTGGTTGGTTCCTGTCACATGACCTGCAGTGCGTTTGCGGCATTCTGAAAAGTTTTTCACATCTCGTTGCGCCTGGCAAAAAAATTAGCGCGTCGCTTCAATTATGAGCGTGCTTACCGCGCGCCTACATTTGAACAAACTTGAGCGCGCAAAAGACGTGATATGTGAACGGCCTCTGGCGAGCTAGCTCATATCAAGCCACGAGCTATTGGTAGCACGCGAGCGAAGTGTTGGAGACCCCTGCTCTAGGGCTCCGCTTTGTAGGCTACAACTCGATACTTTTTTGCTACTTTGTAATAACTTTCTGGGGCCAGCGTTTCTGGAAATGAACGAGGGTTAACACTTTTTTAGACCTGACTAAATTAAATTTAAGACCTAGGATGAAAATCTGGCCGTTTTTAAGACTTTTTAAGGCCTTAAATTTAAAGTTCAGAATTTTAGACTTTTTAAGACCCCACGGAAACCCTGTATTCGGACGGGACTAGTTTTCCAAACGACGTGTGAGTTACAATTCGTATCAACCTACGTCTGTGATTTCATGTACGGATTCGGACGGGACTAACATCTCCGTGTTTATTACCGAGGTAGGAGTGTCTATGTTTTACATGTGGGCATTGCAGAAGATCACGTGTTCAGTTAAAATTAAGCACTTTGAAATATAAAGTAAAACGTCCTAACATATTTAGTGTTTTGTAAACATTTTTATAAAAATTGTAGTATAAAAAAACTAAACATACATTTATCATCATGATTTTATAGAACTGGGTTCTTATAATAAACCCACTAGAATAAAAAGTTTTAACTTATATAATTTACACGTTATGTAATTAAGTGCAGAAATGAAAGTAATCTTACCTGAAACTGATATTACAGTAGCCAGTCTTAACAGTTTACGTGATTTGGCTCTTCTTGTTGATTTAATATTTTTATTTCTTCGCAGTGTACCGAACACATCTACATCCATTATCGGTGCGCAAAAAGCAGAAACTTGAATACCGGCGCGATAGCGAGAGATTGTACGGTAGTTCACGTTGACCAAAACACACAAGAAAAAGCGTTTTGGAAAAAAACATTTTCGGCAATCACAGACATTCGCATTCGGACGGGATTCGATTTCTCTGAGGACCGCCGAGTTTGAAAAACAGTATGTAATTTGCTCTGGAATTTTTACAGAGGTCGTGTGAGAAAAAGACAGACATGGCAGATTCGGACAGGATTAAAATCTCAAAGTACATCTGTGAAACAGAAATTTCTCTAACGTCCCCCTGTGAAACTAGTCCCGTCCGAATAGGGCTTAATAGTCACGTCACGTTTATTTTTATAGCACTTTATACAATAGATTGCTTAAAATCAAGCAGCTTTACTGTATTAAATATGAAAAACAGTGTCAGTGTCTCCTTTCATCAGAAATACAACTTCATTTTCTACTATAAAACAGCTCCTCCAGTGTGTTCATGTTTTCACTCGCGGACGTCTGAACTCCACGGATTGAACAGAAGAAATGAACGGGGAAGGATTTCCACGTGAAAGAAGGGAGAGCCTCCGCACACACCTACCTATTACGTAATCACCATGGACTAATGGTAGCACAAAGGTGTTTACCAGCCGTAGCAAACTTTTTCGGAAAATACGCCTTGGCAAGCTGTTTCGAACTCCTAAAACAAACTTTTTTTTGAAATGATGTCATATCAGTTCTTTTTTTTGATTTCGCTTGAAGTACATCAGGGCCTTTAGAACAAAAGATAGACAGAACCTTGGAACGATAGACAGACAGAACATTAGAACAAAAGACAGATGGACAGAACATTAGAACAGACACAACATTAGAACGACAGACAGACAGAACATCAAAAGAACATTAGAAATACAGAACATAAGAAGGAAAGACAGACAGACAGACAGAACATTAGAACGACAGAACATCAAAAGAACATTAGAAATACAGAACATAAGAAGGAAAGACAGACAGACAGAACATTAGAACAGACACAACATTAGAACAACAGACAGAACATAAGAACGACAGACAGAACATTAAAACAACAGAAAGAACATTAGAACGACAGACAGAACATTAAAACAACAGAAAGAACATTAGAACGACAGAACTACAGACAGAACATTAGAACGACAGAACTACAGACAGAACATTAGAACTACAGACAGAACATTAGAACTACAGAACTACAGACAGAACATTAGAACGACAGACAGAACATTAGAACAGACACAACATTAGAACAACAGACAGAACATAAGAACGACAGACAGAACATTAAAACAACAGAAAGAACATTAGAACGACAGAACTACAGACAGAACATTAGAACGACAGAACTACAGACAGAACATTAGAACTACAGACAGAACATTAGAACTACAGAACTACAGACAGAACATTAGAACGACAGACAGAACATTAGAACGACAGACAGAACATTAGAACTACAGACAGAACATTAGAACTACAGACAGAACATTAGAACTACAGACAGAACATTAGAACGACATTAGAACTACAGACAGAACATTAGAACGACAGACAGAACATTAGAACGACAGACAGAACATTAGAACGACAGAACTACAGACAGAACATTAGAACGACAGACAGAACATTAGAACTACAGACAGAACATTAGAACTACAGACAGAACATTAGAACTACAGACAGAACATTAGAACGACAGAACTACAGACAGAACATTAGAACGAAACAGACAGACAGATAACAAAATGATGGATAGAGCGACAGACAGAACAAAGAAAAAACATTGTGCATTTGCATAGTTTGATATTAAAATGTCACTCATTCTTTTGTGGAACAGGCTCTCGTGACAAACACACAGTGTGCTGCATCTTTAAGTGGTGCAAACTCACAATATTGTGACCTTACCGTCCTCATCATAATAAAAAGTCACGCTGTGATCAGCTAAGCAAATTTAAATAAGCAGAGCCTTTTATTACAGCCAATGCTTTGTCTGGATGGACACAGGCAGCTTTGAAGTGCCAGCTGATGCCAAGCATCTCTGCTCACACAACACGGCTACTCATTCACACACTTTGTCGGTTTATTTGGTTTGGGGAACATTTGGGGATAAAGTCCATCTGTAAACATCTAAACAAGGTTAAAAAAAAAAAAAGTTAACTCAAGGTTATTTTCTACAGTCACAGCGACGTCAAGGAACTTTGACAAATTACATTGTTTGACCATGCAACATGGGGCTTTCAACATCACAAGCTCAACCGATATTGTTTTGCTTGAAGCTGGCACTGTTATTGAGTTTTAAGCCGTGTAATTTTCCATACCCCAGTGCATTTGCAAGCTCATACGGAGACCCATTGATCAACAGAATGCTATAATTATTTTGACCTTGGGCCAAAATGTTGGAACATAAAAAGCTAAGTGTGTACTCAGTCAGAAATTTCCACCTGACCCAGCCAGGACTTGTCAGTAGAGGTCCATTAGGCATCGACACACTACTCTTTGCAGCATGTATAGCTGGAAGTTTCCAGATTCTGACAGCACCAGAAAGCCCAGCATGACACATAACATACCATGACTTCCTAGAAATCCTCTGGGTTCTTATGAGACAGCAAGTGCACAGGCTCATTTACTCATCTTAGGTTACATGATCTGCGGGAGCCGGGTGTTTCTGGTCCCCTAGAAAAGCACCCTACAACCTGCACAAAGCAGATGAGCATTCTTTACAACGTACGCACTTTTCGCCTGCCGTTGTTTGTCCAGACATGAGGAGAATGTGTTTAATAACAGATGGCTACAAGGTTACCTTCACCCGATGCAATGAAGTGACCTTTACTGGGGTCGAAATGTTTTTGAATGAAGAGTGACTGCTAAAATAAACAGGGCTGTTACGTAACGTAATACAGTCCGGTTGGCTGATGTGAAACAATGAGTTGGTGATGTTATGGAGTGTTTTTTGTTCATACGTGTGGCTGTGGCAATAATTCAGACGGGGTTATGAACCTTTTGTGTGTTTTGACATAAGCTCATGGTTGTTTACACAAGGTTTTTACACTTTGGCATCTCTCTTTTGGCCGTTGTGCAGACATATTGAACAGTATTGTAAGGGAGTAACTGTAGTAACATTACAAAAAGTGTATTGTGTTGATGTTAGTCTGTTAGACCACAATTTAGCCTGTTTAAATTTTTTTTATGAATGTACAGTAAAACATACCTGGCAATAAAGAGATGCGTATTGTAGGGAATGTTACAATTTAACTTAAAGGAATGGTAATATCCAAAATGACAATTCTGTCATCATTTACTCACCCTTGTGCCATTCCAAACCTGTTGGGAAAAGTTTTCTTTTCAATGAAATGAAAGCATATTTTGACCCAGGACTTTTAAGCTCAAAAAGGCACAAAATGGTTTGGGATGTTCAGTGAGTAAATACTTCCATTTCAGTCTTTTCTTCATTAGAAGATTTGGAATACAGCACCCAAGTCACATAAATGGCTTTTGTGGTGCTTTTTTGTGTGTCATTTTTGGACAGTAAAAGCCCCAAAAAGAGCAGCTCAGACATTCTTCAAAGTATATTTTGTTTTCTATAGAAGAACGAATGTCATTCAAGTTTGGAACAAAGTGAGGGCTATGAAATAATTTAACATTTTAGGGTGAACTCTCTCTTTTTCTGTTTTGCACAGTCATTTAATGGCTGATCTAAAGGATTGGTCTCACTAAACCAGCTTTTACATTATAAAAACTCTCTAAAGTCCAAACAGGGCCAGAGGACAAACAGGACATCCACTACAGCAGAGAAGAGTTGGATTCTCATTTTAAGATAACATTGGGGTTTTGGCAGCTACATGTACAAAAGTTCTGTACACACAATGTTTCTGTAACTAATGCAAGACTTTGAAAAGCTGTCGACAGTTAAATGTGATGATTCTATTTTAGACTTTAGCTTGATTGTTCAGAAAAAAAGAGCAAATAGTGGATAAATATGTTTTTTGATTGTAGGCGAACTCTGATTGCATTAATCAGCATGTGTTCTGACACGTATCAAATCAGACAATCAAATCTCTGAAACCTGTTAACTGAAAGGTGCACTCAGTATTTTATTATTAAAAGTCCGTATTACTTTTAGATAAAAGTAATATGGACTTTTTACATGGAGCAAGCACTTCATGGAGGCGGACAAGTAAATGACTAACATAATTCTTGACCAAATGAACAGATGTTTGGGTTGTCAATTTAACATGTTCATTTAGTATTAATTATAAATAAAACTCTGCATCTGCAAAAATAATAATGCATAAAATAACGTATTTAGATCAATAATGCTTTCTGGACTATATCAAAATTCTCTATTAATTTTGTTAATTGTCTATACACACATTTACAAGAACATTCAAAAGTTTGGGGCAAGTAAGTTTTTTTTTTTTTTTTTACTTTTGATCAATTCAAAGATTTTCGAACTGCTACAAATAGAAACTGCTCTTTAGAACTTTCTACTCTTCCAAAAATATTAATCAGCACAACTGTTTATGATAATAACATTGATAATAATAAGAAATCTTTCTTGAGCACCAAAAAGCATATTCTAATAATGCTGAAAAATAAGCTTTGCCATCACAGGAATAAATTACAATTAAATTAAATTGTAATTCAATTTCTAAATATATTAAACTAGAAAACATTTATTTTTATTTGTAATAACATTTCAGAATATTACTGTTTTTACTGTATTTTTGATCAAATAAATGCCAACTTGAAATAAAGTGAAATCTTACCAACACCAAAATTTTGAACACCAGTATACACACGTATACATACACAAACAAATAAATGAATAAAGCACAATTTTTTTGCAACATCTATTCTTTTTGAAGCATTTCAGAACAAATATTGATATGAGTTATGAATTATCCAATTAGTAATGATTCAATTGATTTCTTAATCAGCATATCACTTAATTCACAGTCCAAGTAATAATGTTTGCATTAATGTTACAATCACATCTGAGTGTACCACTGTAATGGAGTGCAAACAGTAAAACAGATGTCCTATCGGTTCCTGGTTTTGTTCAAATTTAGCAGCATGACTTGTTTCCTGTGCTCTTGATTTATCCCTGTTGTTTAGGTGTCATTACCCTGCGGCTGGGGCTTGAGTGAGTGTGATTAACAGTCTGCTGACTGGATCTCTGACCAGTGGCAGAGCTGGAGGAAAACAGCAAGTTTTACATTCACCAATTGATGGCTGCTGTCGAGAGCACTCCGCTTTCTCACTCGAAATGGTATTGACAAACGGACGGGCTGCGCTCTCCCTGAGTGGCATGTCAATCTCTCACGGCCAGTCAGTCTGCTTTGTTAAATAATCTACTGGCACATGACTGGCCTCATGTTATGGCTGATGCTGAATGCGACGGTTGTCATACCTGCCGGGGAAGCCTTTGTGATTTCAGGTATTTCTAAACGCAGCGCAGCAGACAAACAGCTTGAAATACAGACGAAGGATTTATAGTCTTGATGTGGAAAAAGGAAATTAGCTTTGGTGCCCACTCGCTCAATGCTGAGCAAATATTTGCAACCTGACCTGAAGTTGATGTCTTTGGTGGTAGGTAGAGTGTGGTGTAGTCATCTATGATGAATTTTATTTGCTAAGCAAGCAGGGAGATCGGAATAAAATACAATGTACAACATGGGCACCATCGTTTCTTCTTGATGTGCAAATTCTGTATGAGAGAATTGATTCATCCATTGATTCATCTATTAACACACATAAGGTGTGAGAGATAATGTGAGAACATTGTGCATTTAAGAACTTAGCATAAATCACTCATAGGAAAGAGCGATGTTTTTTCTACAAAAAAAGACGAATCTTTTTTTTTTTTATAGCAAAGATTTAAAATATATAGCAAGACTGAGCTGACCAGTTGAACAATCTGTTCCATTTTAAATCTTTGCTATTTGAAAAAAAAAAAGGCTTCGTCTTTTTCTCATTAGGGTTAAGATGATCGTCTCTGATCATTGCAAAACTCTTTTGGGCCATTTTCCGTTTTGAAGTTTGATGTCGGTAAGATTAAATTATTATAATAATTTTTTTTTAAGAAGTCTCTTATGCTCACCAAGGCTGCATTTATTTCATAAAAAAAAAAAAAAAAAAAAAAAGTAAAATTGTGATATATTATTATAATTTAAAACAATCTGTTTTCTATTTAAATATATATTTTAAAATGTAAATATTTCTAATGGCAAAGCTGAATTTTTAGCAGCCATTACTCCAGTCTTCACAGTATTTTTAGAGCATTTATTTGAAAAAGGAGCATTTATTTATTTATTTTGAAACAAAAGTATAAAAGTGTTTATGGTTACTTTTGATCTATTAATGCATCCTTGCTGAAAAAGTATTATTATTATTATTATTATTTTTATTTTTATTTTACTCCTACTGACCCCATACATTTGTAGGCCTACGTTAATGTTCAGTTTGTTGGTGTTTTTTGGTACGTTTACATGACAACAATATACTAAAAACTGAAAAGTTTTTCCTTTGTGTTTTTTCGCCTACAGACAACAACGTTGTCAAAATGATCCCCGTTCACATGGATCTGCGAAAACCACTAAAAACGCTGTATTATGCTGCCAGGCAAGTAGATGGCGATGTCACTTTCTAAAGAAACTATGCGACTATAGGCTGAACACGTAATGCGCATCACCGTTTTCACAAATTCGTGTTTTTGTGCTTTACACTGCGTTTTCAGGCCCCCAAAATATTGTTGTCATGTAAATAACTGACCAAAACCCATAAAAAGTTTTCCGTTTTTAGTTGAGAATGGTGTCATGTAAACGCCCCCTTAGATTTGGTTTTCCCTGCCTGTGGTCCCTTGTTAGTTCCTTTGGTTACTGATTAAGTTATGCACCTGTTTCAGTTTTCTGTTGATTAGCCTCCCCAGTGTATTTAAAGTCCTGAGTTTGGTTCTGCTCTTTGTCGGGTATTGATTTGTATATTTTCGTACAAGCTGTTACGCTATCACTTCCTGGATTGTGTTTTTTTTGGGGGGGATTAAATTACTTTTGCTTCATCATTGCCTTAAACGTGACAAAACAATAGTCTATGTTAAAATATATAACCAAGTAAATAATCAAATTAAAAAATAATATTATAATTATAACATTTGACTCAAAAAGTGAATGTAAAAAAGGAAAGTTAAAACCTTAAGCATTAATTATTAGAAAAAGGTCAATAATTGGGATTCAGTAATTCATTAAATGCATAGCAACATTATAAGCGTACAGTATAAACAAAACATAATCACTTTGAAAAAAATAATTATAATAAATCCAATATTGACCGATAAACTCTAATATCACTTGGCAATAAATCTACAATCTAGTTTTGGCCAACAATAGAAAGTTGAACATCTGTGTTTAACTCTGGGTCCATGTTGGTCAATTCATTTGAAGATCTGTAAATATATTTAAGGACCTCCTTAATAAAAGGCATGTTCAAATAATTACACTTATCACAATGTTCATCTAAATTCTGCTCTTCTTGAATCAGGATCCTAAAATAGCATCCAGCTGGTGTCACACTTGAAATACCACGTTCCTGAAGTGAGTAAGGCAGTTACTTGGATGTGTTTACTGGGGTAATAAATGTTATCATCTAGACACCATCTTTTCAACACGCAGCTCTGCAAATGACCCATTTGCCCTGTTGTGACACACAATAACAATGAACCCAAGTGAAGACACAGTTTCTATTTTGTTCTTTCAACCTCAACCACACTTCTCAGCCAATATTTACAACCCAACAGAGAGTTCAGCAGAACTCGCTCGTCAAACACGCCCACTGGCACCGGATTCCACACCCCCCTCCTTCTTCCCACTCATACTTTTAAAGCTAATTGTGGCGGCGATGGCTGTAAATTTCGCACAGTAAAATGTGAAGCATGTCTCTGTATTGCTGTGGTGATGTCAGACTCCAGTTGCTGTGGAGCCTTGAAAGAGACGCTGACCTTCTAACACCAAAGTCTTCAGGATACGCACCCTGTTCATACACAAGGCCTGTTCAAATTTCAACGCTAACACACCTAATACTGAAAAGTGCATTGAACTGACATGTTCCCTATCAGTGGAGAAATATTCTACAGTATGAGCCTTACATTCATGTACTGTTGGCCATTTAATGACTTAAGTGGCACGTCCTATTTAGACTGTGCATTGTGTTTTCATGCAGTAAACGGACTCTTTTCACAGACTGTGATGACACTAGGGCTATTAACTCCTTCCCCGCCAGTGTTTTAAAAAAAAGTTTTTGATAATTTTCACACAAATTTCATGGCTCCCAGAATATTTTGTTGTATGAATATCTGAACATGCAATATATATATATATAAAAAAGAACAGACCCTCCGCTTAAAAAAACCCTGTTTTATTCTAGCTTCATGCATTCTTTTTTTTATAAACACTTGAATGTGGGTAAGTTTCATAAAAAAGCAACATTTTAAGCAAAAAGCTGAGAAAATTACGTTTTTGTCAAAGACTACATCCAGATCAGATTCAGTATGATGATCAAAACATAGATGGAGTAGATCAACACCCTCAAAGCTTCAAAGTCCTGTAGCTCGTTCTGGGTCGACATTTCATTCAGTAACATTAGGCAGTTTTGATTTATATGCTGTTCAATGTTGGTGATCACATTATTTTACATATGCATATGATTGCCTATGCTATCGCTTGTTTCGGCATCTTCTTCGCATGTGTTTTGATCAGGAGATTCTTCAGTAATCTATCAGAAGATGGCTAATAGCGCCCCCTACCATATAACAGTGAAAACACAGAAAGCCAGAAAATTCAGTCAATGGTGAGGAAAGAGTTAAAGAGTTGAGGAATCGACTCCCCATTAGTCATTCACTTAAAGTTTCCAGCCAACTGGCTGATAATAGATTTGACACGTCAAATTTAACTCCCGTTTGGCATTGATGGGTGTTAATTTTGGACGCTCAATACACCAATTGCACAGCAGAGACACAGCAGAGAATATCCAAATTATATTCACTGTCTCTCCAAGACAATCAGCATGAATATCTACAGAGTCAATTTCTGGAACTCTTTATTAGACTTGAAGCTCTGGGATTTTTTTTTGTCTGACGATCTATGATGAGGGTTGAATGTACAATTAAAACTACAACTGTGGCCGTTATCCAATACAATTATGCGATGTGTCATGCCAGAAGATCCAATACTAATTTCCGAGAAAGGCACTCTCCAAATAAACCTTATTTACCCCTGAACAGTTTTATTGACCCCATATAAAACATCTTTATATCCCTGGTAGTTCTTAATGTAAATGGTGAGGGAATTTCCTCAGGAGCCATTTACATGTAGTAAATTATTCATTCAGCTTTATAAATAGACTTGGGTGCTTTGGATAGTCACCAAATCTTGTTTTAGCAAGCAACACTTGTTTCCATAAAGCCTAGGTTTTTTGGATTCAGTTCACATATTTATGTCATAAACTTACACAGTTTGAGGAGTAACGTGATGTTGTTCATTTTTTAGTTGGCTTCATCAATCACTCGTCGCCATCCCTGACTATCTCTCCAGTTTGTCTGCATGCATTCGCATCTGCTGTGCAAAGTAAAGCATATTTATATTCCAACGTTCGAATTCTGGCCAGCAGCACTGAAAGATTCCAAAATAAAAATCTCATTAGAGTAATAGACCTGAAAATGCTCCATTAAAAGATAATTATGTTTGCTTGATGAGAGCAGTAAATTAGCTTAAACAGTTGTCAAGATCTGAAACAATAACCGAATGGAGTTTTCAGCACAAACAGAGATCTATCCGACCCTGTAAATGGCCAATGATTAACCAGCCGTGATTTTTTGACATGTTTGGGTCGCATTCCTTCAACCTAATTAAGTTTCTAAACATCAGCAAATAAGAATGTGATTTGCCAACTTTAAAATGTGTTTGATCCCTCCCAGAATGCAACATTAAAATACATTTGATTGTATTTTATAATATAAGTCAAGTCATTGTTGCAAAAAATAACCCCAATATGCGTGATCAGGACCCATAGAAATCTGCCAAGCAACAAGAAAATTGCAGTAATATTACAGCAATATAATACTTCAGTCCAGCAATCGATATCTGAGACGCAAGAAGGCACCAGCTGCGTTTATATGAAACAAGAGAGAGTGAGTTGGCAGTGTGATACGAGAGAAATGAGCCAGTTTCAGATGTCTGCATGAATGTTTACATTTACATTTATGCATTTGGCAGAAGCTTTTATCCAAAGCAACTTATATTGTATTTCAAGGTACACATTTACATTCTTTTCAGTTCTTGCTTTCCCTGGGAATTGAACCCATGACCTTGGCGTTGCAAGCACCAACGCTCTACTGTTTGAGCTACAGGAAAGAATGGACTGATATACAGCATAGCCATGAATGAAGGTGAATATTTGGAAATATTACACAGCTGAATGTCGCAAACAGAAGAGTATTCCAGAGAGATGTATAATAGGAATTTAGATGATCCTGTCACTCCACACACAGGTTATACAAATACACATTTAGCTTGATATTATGTCATACCTTGTAATCCAGGTAAAAATACTCTATATTAGTTTACGTTACTATTGTCTTTCCGATCTTAATTTAACAAATGATGGCATATCTACATGGGCTTGATGACTGACACATTGTTTCAGTCAGCTCTGAACATTTAATTTAGCTTGTCTTTAACCTTATCGGTGACGTCGTCCTTTGGAGTTTACCTCTGTTTTTGTCATTAGAGCCATCATTTCATGCAACATTAGGTGTGTAATTGTGTGTTAAATAACAAGGGTGAACAGAGATCATATTGCTAATGAATGCAACATGGAGAATGATACACAACACACACAAAAGCAACTTGGACAGTAACGCTCATTCTCTTAATGCTAATGAAGGAAATTACATCCTATACCATCTTAAAGACTTAGAAATAACTGTTAGAAACGCATTTGTAAAATGTAAAATGTTTGCTATAAATGGAAGAAAGCAATTGAATAAAGTGCTTTAATTCTGGTTTTAGTTGTAGTTGTTTAGCACTGAGACACCTGGGCCTCATCCAGGCAGTTGTGAAGTGAAAGAGCAATAATTATTTATCATTTTAATGTGTCAGGCCTCCAGAAGGCAGCATTAGCATGTCATTTAGCTAAAGACAGAGGAGCAGCCCACCCTCAAACAACACATTCACATGCTAAATGTGTGAGCCATTGCTCTACCATGCTAAATGGCTTAAAAATATCATCTCATAAAATATAAAAATCCTTGAATGTGTCATATGGACTTGAATAAGTGATTCTAATCTAATACATTATCAAAAACCAATTAAAAAATAACTATTAAAAAACTACAATTATGTTTAAACTAAATATAATTGAGATGAAAAGCAGTAATAAATAGCAGTGTTTAACTAAATATTTTTTTTTGCTATAAAGCTTAATTCTTCAAAGGCACCTGAATCAGTGAATCACTTTCTGAACTAAAAAACTAGAATAATTCTTGTAAACAATTTAATTGAGATGAAAACAGTAAAAAAAATAGAAACTATTTACTAAATATTTTTGCTACAAAAAAAACTAAAAGCTGCAATGGCACCTGATTCAGTGAATCATTTTTCTCATTTCACTGATTCACTAACTAACCAATTTATAAATGACTAAAAAACGATTAATCTCTTTTAATTGAGATTAAAACAGTTACAAATATCAATGTTTAACTAATATTTTGCTATAAAGCGCTAAAGCTTGATTCAGTGAATCATTTCCTAAACAGATTCCTAAAAATACAACTAAAATTCAATGAAACATTTGAAAACAGTCATAAATAGCAGCGTTTGACTAAATATTGCTCTGCAAAAAAGATAAATAAAAAGCAGCACAGGGACTTCGGGAAATCAGTAAATCTTTTTCTGAGCAAACAGATTCACTATAGCATAAGAACCTGTTAGATTATTTCTTTTGCTTGTTTGTCTGTGAAACTCCACATACAATAATAATAAAAAAAAATAAATAAAAAAATGCTACATTGCTATTGGTAGTAGTTTGTTACTAGACAAATTTATGTTTTGAAAACCGGTAAACTATTATCAACATACTGAAAAATCACTACTTTTAGTAATTTGCTCTCCAACACTGCTTGAAGCCAGTCTGTTCTTCATGATTTTATTCCAACCAAACTAATGTAGAGTATCAACAATGCCTCATAAGTCACTGCAGTGACAATATGGGTTTAGTAAATCCCATCATGCGTGGACACATTGGATGAACATTCCAGCTGTTTTGGGTGAATGCCAGATGTCTGTGTTTTTTGCAACAAAAAAGGCCCCTGTAAGGCTTTATTTACCCAGCTAAGGTGACCGGAAGGGCAAATACCAACAACTGTCCAGGACATACCAAGCTTTTTAAAGACAGCCATATGAAAAATACTGGAGTGGTTCTCCTAGTGCCATTTTGCCCTGGGATTTTTTGGCAGGTGTTTTATTGGGTGAGGTGGGGACAATGGGTTTCCTTGGGTCAGTGTTTCCTGTCTACCTCAGTCTCATATCTAGTTCATCATCCTGTGAG
The DNA here is from genome assembly GCF_965113295.1 of Leuciscus leuciscus. Taxonomy (NCBI): domain Eukaryota; kingdom Metazoa; phylum Chordata; class Actinopteri; order Cypriniformes; family Leuciscidae; genus Leuciscus; species Leuciscus leuciscus. The sequence goes on along the minus strand of NC_138747.1, from coordinate 16,934,071 downwards.
CCGCCTCACTCAGCATAGGAAAGAGAGTCAACATGCACAAATATGATATGTGGCATATTCCCATCATTGACGTTTACAGCTCTCCACTGCAGGGCAGAGATTTGCTCACTCTTGCTTTTCAGACTTTCATTTGAGATAAAATGTTGCTGTGCACCTTTGAGGGCAGGTCAGGCAGAGAGTGGAAATTGCTCAGTCAGTCAAGCTGAGCGCTAATAAAACATACCACAATTTACCGTGGTAATACAATTTGTTTTGACATGGTAAGTTTTGACATTCTCATGTTTTAGGCTAGTAGGCTACAAAGGAACAATTAGGTAAAACATGATACATTTCTTAATTCATTTACAAAGTAAGTAAATGTTTCAATGTGCTTGCGTAACCTGTTGAAATACATCAGTGAATTATTAAATGTAGTTTCAAAAGTTTTATTTTTAAATAATTTGATCACACTAATGTGGTCACAATATTGACAAAGTAAATCAATCCACATATTATCACTGTTCCCATTTAGACCCATCTAAAAATCCACCTTTTCTGATGTTTTACCTCGTGTAATTACTCGATGTAATATTTCACTAAGCACTTATATGATAAATAATTAGCCAAGATTAAATGTTATGATAATATATTACTATTATTTTTATATCTCACTGTAATTTATTTCATGGTTTTATCTTCAAGTAAAAATGTTTTGCAAAACAACATGAACACATGAGTTACATTCCAAAACATAGGTTTTGCTTTTTGCACAATTGATGATTTTAAAGAATAAGTTGTCCAAAATGTAAGACCCTGAAGAATTGTCAAGCAGCTGCACTCATATATAATGCTTTCAAAGGCTGCATGTATTTGATCAAAATACAGTAAAATCAGTCATTCAGTGAAACTCACCTTGTGTTCCAAAAAATTGGAAACGACATGAGGCTGAGGAAACATAATGTGATCTTTTGAGTGAATTAACACTTTAATGCTTAAAAATAAATAGTGACTAGCACAATATCCCACAACCCCAAGCTGTGCTGGACTATAACATCAGCTCTTCGAATCACATTTATATTTCCAGTTAAACGCTTGTTTGACTCTGGGAACATTCAACGACACACATGAGCCATGTACTGGATAGCATATGAGGGCAGGAGTGTGCAGTCAGTCAGTCAGTCAGTCAGTCAGTCAGTCACAAACGTGTGGCCCAAAACACCTGTGTCACCTTGATGCTACAGGACTCTCCATCATCACCAATCATCAACAGGGTGCAGGGGAGGAGGCGGCTTTGAACGCCACTGCCTCTCCCTTTCCTCTCTCTCTCACTCACTCTCTCCACCATGGCAGGAGGAAGGGATCAATGCAGTGAATGGTCCTCCTCTCCTTGCTCACTACTCTCATTATTATAGCCCATGAATAGTCAATAACAAAACAACAGGCAGGAAATGAAGGAGAAGATGCTTCGTTCAATTCCTGGTGTGAGTTATTTTTATGGAGAACTGGTTCTAACCATGTGAGACGGACTTATTTCGTTGCTGAGGATTATAGAAACTTACTTTTCCTCTATTTGGATTCTCTTTTTGGACTTACTATGTTTATCAACAACCATGGAGCCATTGGTTTAATACTGCAGTTGTAAAATTTCACCAACCTGTGAGGAGCTGAAACTCAGTGGGGAAGCCAGAACATTCTCTGAAGGCTGCGTTATAAATATAAGACCCAGCTTTTCGTTCAGGAACAGTGTGCAGACGAACCGGTGTGGAGGGAAGCACATGGTCAACTAAGAGTGTGTTTTTCCGTCAGGTCGTCCCTGCAGTCTTTTGCGAGTGCTTCAGAGAGAGCTGCACACAGTGGAATAGCTGGGAGAATGTTTCTCTGGGCTGGAAGCAAAGGAGCTCAAGGATCTGGAAGTGAGAGAAGGTAAAATACAATGACTCAACTAACTAACTAAACCACATGTGACAACACTATGCTAACCTTTAATTATCTAGAGTCTCTATGAGGATGCTGCATGTTTGATTTTATGTTGACTAAGTACAGAGTGAAAAATATTAGGAAAATAATTAGAAAAAAACTGATTATAAATGTTTATTATAATATATTATATTATAAATAAATATTTGTATTTACTTCAAATGTGTAGATATTAAATTATTTCATTTTACAGCCGATAACTGATAAATGGCTGATCTAAAAATGTGTCTAAAAAAAGTTAAAAAATAAAACCTAAAGTTTGTTGTTTAAAATGCTACAAGTGTTACTTAAATATTAACTATAAGTGAATAATGGATGTAGTTACAAAAGCAATATAAATGTAAAAAAATGTACATGCACAATTAAATATCCAATAGTGACTTATTCATTTACAACAACAGCAACAATTTATTAAACAACTAATATCGGCCAACAATTGCATCCCTAGAAAATGTGCAATGTTTTCTGAATAAAAATTACTCTCATTTAGAACCAATACATCATAGTTTATTTAATGCAAAGAAATTCACCCACTATTATTTGCAGTTTTTATTACGTCTAACTTCTGTTTTGCACTGATTTAGCAGTTTAATTTAGTGTCAGAAAACATACATTTTAATAATCTAACTAATTCTGACGTAAACTAATGACAGGAAATGGGTTATTATGACTTTGTAATGCTTTTGACCACTGTACTCACAGTAATTATCAAAAGGTCACTGATAAAGATAGACAGGTTAGACAGCTTGCCTTCACACCCATGCATAATCTTCAAAAGCAATATGAACTGCTGTCAAAATATGATTAAAAAATCATGAGCTAAATATTTGGAAAGGAACTAAATATGCATATGTAATAGGACAGTAGCATGTATCTGTGTCATGGGCTAAGTTTCTGAACCAAAACTAATTTATTCTGGCCCTCCAATCTTTTTTTAAGTGATAAGGACTGTTAAAATGATTCTTGAAGCAATATTTTGTTATATTAGGTTTGGCACACACCAGGTCTTCATTAATCCATGTGCATTTGTGTGTCTTGGGACTCTTATGTTATGTCATTTAAGCAGGACCATTTATCAGAAGATTCGTGGGTATGATATTTTGGAGAAGAGGAGGACGGTGACAGCGCTGAAGGCTGGAGAGGACAGAGCCATTCTCTTAGGCCTCAGCATGATCCTTTGCTCTGCCATGATGTACTTTGTGTTGGGCATCACAATGGTGCGCTCTTACTCAGACAGGTAAAAATGCCCAGACACCCTCACAGGAACAAAACTGTACAAAAGTACATTGAAACCACAGAACTAAAAGGTACACTCAGTAATGTATCCCCATTCAAAAGTTGTGTTAAAATGAATAGTAATTGAGTTATAAGTTTAAATTCATAATTTCTGCAATAGTAACAGTAACTAAACTTTTGGGAAAAACAAACAAAACAATGAGTACACCTTTAAACAATCAAAATGAAAGAATAAATATGTTAATGTTCCTCAATGTCATCGCTTTAAAAAACATTTGGAACTTATTTTTTAAGTGCAATGTATTCCTTAAAACCTTTGAATATATGTTTCTCAATGTATTCTATTGTATTATATTCCATTCTAATTAGTGTTATTCTATTCTGTATGTGAACTTTTTTTTATATCAGGCGGTTCTTAAGTCTTCTACTAAATTCTATTTTTAATTTGATTGTTTTGTTTTTTCTAAATGCTTGTGATTGCAGTTGTTTATTTATTCTTTTCTACTGTATTGTATTCTATTCTAATCATTTTTTTGTTCTGTTCTATTCTGTTTATGACAAACATCTAACCAAAAGCATTCACAATGTCTTTATTCTATATTAATACCTACTCTATTTGATTTTGTTGTGTTCTGCTCGTGAATGCTTTTCATTTCTTCTTTAGAACCTTTTCACTTTTCTGAGATTGGGGCACAGATGTGAACTACAGCAGGGTAAAATTCTATACAGCATATATTATTTTTGCATTATAATTGGCTTAAACAGAAAAATTCCCAAAAATATATTATATAAAATGGTTTAATTTTATTTTGATGGTCCCTTTACCATTTTGTTGACTATAAGTAAAGTTGCACCTACATGTCTACTAACTCTCATTAGAGTGTTAGTAGAGTATTAGTAGACTGGTATGGCTGGGTTAAGAATAAGTTGACATGTAGTTGCAAAGTTACTTCTAATCAGTAGAACGTCTGTTGGAGGACCATCAAAATAAAGAGTTAGCAGATATTCAGCAGACACTCTAATGAGAGTTAGATGACAGGTAGTTGCAAAGTTACTTATAGTCAACAGATTGTTCAAAAGGGATCATCAAATAAAGTGCTACCAAAATTAACAGTAACTCCATCAATAATTGCACCTCATGGCAGCATTCACACAATGTTTTTTTTTTTCTTTTTGTAATTTAATGTCAGGATATTATAACAAAGTACAATGTTATAAAATGTACATTAAATACAAAAAAAGTTGTTGCTAGATTTGTTAATTGCTGTGTAAATGGGTCAGCAGCACAGTCTCTGAAAAGGGTTCATTCTATTATGAACAGAGGCATTTTTTCAGCATAATTCATATTGTTTTCCTCAGCTGGTTATGAAATGTTGACCATCAACGTGTAAAACACTAATTCTACTGTCCACACTGATACCACGCATTAACAGATCCCATCCTTGATTGACCGTTAATCGCAGATTGGCTAACATTACAGCTTAATATTCCAAATACCACTGACCTACGATAGATTGCACACAGATAAGAGCTGGCATACACTGCAGTCAAAGGCAATTAGAGGCAGCTGAGCCTTTGGAACAGCCAAAGAACACAAGGCCTGTTATTCATAGAGTAGGAGACAAGAGCCCTGGCACAAAGACAACCACTAACATGCAATTGGCCACCACATCAGAGGGCCAAATTCAGCCAAATCACCAATATGTACCCTTAGTGCATGAAGGGTGTCCCTGATGTTCAAATATTGTGCTTGATGTGAAACAGCTAAATATAAAAGCAGCTTTAATTACAGAACTTGTTGCAAAGGGCAGTTTATGTTTAAGAATATATTATCAAAATCGTAAAAACTTTGACAGCTGTGTCCATTTTAGTAGCATTTCTGTCTGGAAATATTGCCTGCTTTGATTTCAAGGTGACTTTAACTCAGATATGCCCTTCAACAACTCACTTTTCACCGGTCACTCTCCACGGGTTAAGGTTCACATTAAGTCAAGTGTGCTCCATCCTTCTCCTGGAGATCTACCTCCCTTTCCATTTCGTTTCAACTGTAATCAAACACACTTGAACTAGCTAATTAAGGTCTTCGAACATTTGAAGACATCCTGTGTGATAAATGCATTTTATGCAATTACAAATGATTTCTTAACTTTTTTGCACTTCTGTCCCTATTTTTTCTCTCTCAGCGTTTGGACAGAGGAGTCAAACTGCACAGTACTGAACTCCGGTATAGTTTCTGAGATTAACTGCAGCTACAGTTGCGGCTCAGAGTGCCGGAAGAGCTCCAGGTATCCCTGTCTTCAGGTATACGTCAGTCTGAACTCCACTGGGAAAGTTCTGCGACTGTCATACAACGAGGAGGCCTATGAGGCCAACCCTGAGGTACAGCACCTCATATGTATTAACTATTGGGATATATCACATTAACCTGCATGGGCAGTTCTTCTGTGACACTATGATGTAAAAGCACACATTTGTCTTAAGTATCTATTTACCTAATTTGAAGTCAATTATTTTTGTTGGCGTAACCCAGCGTGGTCAGGCTGATTGTCCTTGAATAAAACCAGTTTATTTAGATAAGTTACCACATAAATATACTGTTTAGGTTACTCGAACAAAACATTGTGTACAGGGTAAAATGATCAAATCACAATTTGTCCCCAAGAAGATATGACAGTGTACTTTCTGAGCATGATAAATGACCACTATACAGTGTAGTACACAAACTGAACTGGGTTGAACTGAATTCAAGTAAATGCATTTCCTTCTTTCCCATCAGTGTTTTTACGTCCCAAAGTGCCGCAAGGATCACACGCTGATGCACACTATTGTGATGAACATCTCCGAGCGACTGAAGACACACACACAGGTTTTGTGTTACTACGACCCCTCAGAGCAGCAGGACAGCGTCCTCCTGACACGTCTCTATGGCCGCGGGGCCATCATTAGCTCCCTCCTCTGGCCCACGTGCACGCTGGTGGGAGGCACGCTCATCATCGGAATGGTCAAGCTCACTCAGTACCTGTCCTTCTTGTGCGAGCAGATCGGCCGCATTAAAAGGTGAGACTGACGGTGTGCAGACGGATACCTCAGACCAGTGAGGCCGGTGCTTTTGAGAGAGATCTAATCGCTGTGTTCCTTGCAGGATGGGGCTCTACCCCCTAACGAGAGCTTCTCACATCAAGGTCTGCACTGGGAAGTTTAATGGCGGCATCCAGGATGGGGTTTGAATGTGAATGGAGAAGGCAATGTGCGAATTCGTCAATGGACCTGTTTTCTACCAATCTGTATACAGCAACAAAGTGTTTTCGCTTTCATGTGCTCTTCCTCTGATGCTCCATCCGCCTTGTTAACCTTTCCTGGTTGTGTTGACAAGGCTGAAGTAATGTTGTGAATGAGAACTTCCTGTAACATTGAGAGATCAATAGAGCCCCTAGTGGTCATAGTTGGAGCTTCCTACAATCAGACTGGGTCAAGTCCAATCTGATGCTCAAGGGTCAAAATACACAGTCATGTTGTGGGGTCTCGATTACACTTTCTGACCACCGGATCGCAGAGACTCCATTCCAAGATGCTACTGTGTAGTGATATGTCTCAACCACCTGACACTTATGTAATTTCAGAAATTAAAAGTAGTATACACTACTTCCTTCAGCGGAGACTGCTGTCATTTATGGCTCTTTGACAAACACCTGTGGAGCAACTCAAAACCAAAGCTCATTTGTTGATTGTTACTGTATCTCTTAAAGGGATAGATCACCCAAAAAATGAAAATACTGTCATTATTTACTCACCCTCATGTTAAACCTGTATGAATTTCTTTCTTCCGTGGAACACAAAATATATTTTGAAGAACGTAAGCACATGAGGACAAAACTTTCATTTTTTGGTCGAGTTTTTTTAATTTTTTTTATGAAATTCAGTTGTTCTCTCTAGCTAGTCAGCATTAAGGCATTATAAACACAAAGTGAAGGCTGTTCTAAAAGTTAGGTGTTGTAGTAATCCCAAATTGTAATGGGTTGTTCAGCCAGGAAGTGTTCTAAACCAGCAAGACACAAGACCGTGGCATTGAACAGAATGCAAAATGATTTTAAAACTTGAACTTCTTAAAGCCTCTTTGAAAAAAACATGACACAAATATTCAAGTCATCCATCTCTTACATTCATATAGACAAGTAAAACAAATGGTGCAAAGGGGAAACAAACACTGTATGTGAATGGCACCCAAAGCAGCATTTCAGGAACATTGCTACAGCGTTTCTATTTAATAATTTATACTGTAACTTCAGTTAAGCACTGCATTCTGTGTTTGTGTACATCGTTTTTTTCCCCAGAGAAAAATCATTTTTGTTGACCATTAACCGGGAAATCATGGATTGTCAGTTGTAGATGTATGGATGTAATTCCTCACTTGCACTGAATGATGGTGGACTGAATGATTTGTAGGGTTTTGCACAGAGAGAAACAACAGTGCCTCATTTTTTAGATGCGATCTACAGTGAATTAATAAATTCAGTAGCAGTTCTCCAACATATGTATCATCTGATATTATTCTATGAATAGGGGGAACTGGGGCTAGTTGTCCTGAGGGTTTTTCATTTACACAGATGCTTGTATTCTGTAGCAGTGGTTTTGTATGTTGGTTTCAAACATCTTGTTTAAAACCCTCCAAAGCTAGATTATTTTAATTTTTTTGTAATGTTTGTAGAACAAAATGTTATATTTCTTATAGTTACTGGGTAAACAACTAAACAATAAAAACACAATATTTTAAGGCAAGATATAATAGATTTTAACAAAAAGATTAACCAATGATGTCTGATTGGGGCAATATGTCATGTTTAAAATGTTTAATGTTATATATATATATATTTGTGTTTTTTTTTTAGTTTTTTTTTTTTTTTTAGCAAAACCAGCAGTTTGATATTTTATAATTGTCATATTATTATTATTATTTTAAAGCTTACAAGTAGTAGCAGGTTCCAATGTGACAACAAGCCCCATAGAAGGAAGAAAAAAGAAACGTTCCCTAGGAAAACAAGACATTTCTTTTAACATGCATTGTGTGACAACATGCCCCAATAGGAGAGCATGTTAAAAAAAAGAATCTGTTTTACTGGCCATCAACAATTAATAACTTTTTTGTAGAAAATATTTTAAGTGTTCAGGTAAATAATTACTGGAGTAAGTGTGAAAACTAGCCTTGGCCTCCTATATAAAACATACCAACCATCCACAGTGCCAATCATAAACATCAATGTTGTTTTTAGAAGCGATGAATATGTCGAAAGATGTCAACATAACACACGGATACTGGTCGATATAGGCTGTTTTTATTACAGCTTCAGCCACAAATGAGATGTGTTTTATGCTCATTGTTGTCTAACTTAATTCATGCCTTTTTCTCAAGACAATCTCAGTTGGTGAAATGTGTTTCAGTGTCAATATGTTTCAACGAATATTAAGATTTATAAGGAAAGCAGCAGAAACTGTCATTACTCTTGGACTTGGCTGGATTATTAGCATACAGTCTCCAGGTCATCTTGTGTGAGTTTGTAACCAGCACATGGAGCAGCGGAGGAACTGATTTGACTGTCCTTGGGAGATGGATTTGGCCTGAATACCTTCTTGAGAGGAGCACCTTTTTAAAGTGCAATCAGGTGACTGGCTGTGATGAATCAGACTGTCTGAAATTAATCAGTCCACAGCCCTCCTCAACCCCCTACCCGCACACACTTACACACACACACACACACACACACACACACACACACACACACACACACACACCTTCCAACCCTCGCTGACGACATCCTCATAAATAGACCCTTCTAATGTTGTTTACCCACCAAAGGAGGGGTTTTTCTTTTTAAATAGATTGAACTTTTAGGAAGAGATCAAAGGCGTGATTGAACACCATCATGATGTCTATTTTTTTGTGTCCTATATGCTGTTTTCTAAGAGAATGAATGATCCATTAGGGACAAATAAGCCAGTGTGGTAAAACCCAGATTATGGTCGTGTGTTTTTTTTCCTTTGTCTGATTTGGTTTGCAGTGACACACTATTGTTCCTCCTCGGCCCAGGCTGATGGGATGTGTCTGGTGGAGAGTTTTATTGGTAATGTGAAATGAGATATCGCTCATAACTCCAGAGTAACTGCCAGTCAAAATGATGGGTTATGGAGATGAAATTCACTAGGTCATTAGCTGCTTTGAAGATGACACATTATTTAAAGCCTCCTGTCAAACATTTCCACATTATACATAAATTGAACATTTTAGTCGGCATGAAACACAAGTTGTTATAGTCTTTTCTTCCCTATTTTGATGTATATTCGAGAGTAACGGCTTCTCGAACAAGAAGAAATGTAGGTTGGGAACTGATTGGATCGTAAGTTGGGCGTTACTAATTAAATGGAGGCAGATCTGAATGTTAGTTTGCAGTCAGTTGTGGAGGATATTCAGTCCCACCCTCCATCAAGACAAACGTAAAGAAGATAACAGATGTCGCTTTAAGGGGAAGGTCTGTCGTTTTTTTACTTAAAGAATACGAGTGCATGTGGATTTAAAAAATAAATAAAAACATGCACAGATAAATCGTTTCTGAAATGTTTACATTCTGTTAAAAGAATAAGAAATGTCAGTTTTAATTTCATCGTGACTTTAAAGGGCCTTAATAAAATGATCAATTATATATTTTTACCTTTTTAAATACAACTTATTTGCGCAGTATGCAGCCATTTGCAATTGTCTATTTTTGGTAGCACATTATAGTTTGTAGATTGTATTTAGACACAATCTTAATTATTTACGGATTTATCATAATTATTATTAGGAATGCACTAATATTATTCTGGCTGACATGGATAAGCAAATAAATGTCCAAAATTTAAACCACATAATATTTTTTCTTAATAAATTAAATATCAATCAAACACTAAAGAATATATATAATATATATATATATATATATATATATATATATATATATATATATATATATATATATATATATATATATATATATGCTACAAGTGAATTTAAGCATCATGACATTATAATGTACCGTATGAAAAAAAATGTGTCAAATATAATAAAATATTTATTTCAATACAAGCTAAATGTTACATTTAACATTGTTAAATTGTTAAAATTATCTTTAAGTGAGTATTAGATGATGTTAAAATGTAATCTTTATGTAAAAATAGGGGAAATGAGCATATACAATTAAATTATAAGATATTGATAAATGAAAGATACATCTCCAATATCGATGATATGCAATATATCATGCACCCCTATTTCCATTTCTGTTCCAGCAATCAACTTAGGGTTAGTGATTGAACGAGGCTCACACCTGTGCTACAGACATGAATGATATCTCAAATCATGTGACAAGTGGAAGATTGTGGTTGGAAGATGTTATTATTATTATTATTATTATTATTATATGTTATTACTATTGCTTTTCAAAGTGATCAGACTTATTATTTGTGCTTGGCTGAGCATAAAACAGGCGGGGGAAAAAATACCTTTTCAATATAATGGCATAAAAGGCCCGCCGCATCAGCACATCAGTAGATCGATAGCATCCAGGTATGATGGGTCATCTAATGTAAAGTGTGACTTAGAGAAGCCATTCAAACAACAAAGAGAAAATGAGCTTGCTCTTAGTGTTCCTTCCAACTGCCCTCTTTCACCTCAGCACTCAACAAAAAGGGTCTCTCTTTCTCTCCCCCCTCTCTGGGAACAGGAAACCCCACTTCCAACTGTTCCCCTGGCAACAGAACATAGTCCTGACCTGACGGACACTTCCTGTGCTCAGGTCAGACAGCTGTGCTGTTTGTTAAAAAGGACATCTGTGGGTTTTCTTATGAAGGGCTGAGGACACAAAAGGAGGAAGCAGAAGAAGAAGCAACTGGAAATTACAAATTGCTATTGCTCATACTTAGGGATCAAAACTGGATCTAAGTATTAAACTGTGGCACACCTCAAATCGTGTGACTTGCTGAGGTATGCAATCCTTTTCTAAGAGACTGAACTTGTAATTTTCAGTAAAACGGGTGGTGGATTTACATTGATGGAGGATCCTGAGCAATATCTAGGGAAGGGATAAGTATCATAATTTTGGGATGGTATGTGTTCATTGGACCAGTCACTTAGCAATACCCTAGTAACGGCATAGCAACACACTCATACAAATACGGACCCCGCACATGACATGCGAACAAAAATAAACATATTGTGACCACAAATTAAGAATTCGTGTAAGAATTTCAGTAAAATGAGAAATGAGAATTCTCTCATTTCAGTAAGTCGTGACCACAATTTACTTATTTGTTCTCTCGTTTTAGTTCAATTGTGGCCACGAATTAAGAGTTAATTCCCATGACTTATTAATTTGTTCTCTCGTTTTTATTTAACTGAAACAAGGGAACAAATTACTACAACATGGCCACCATTTACAAAAACAAGGGAACAAATTATATTGTGCACACAAATTACTTAAGAGGGAACGAATTAGTAAAGTGTGCTGACCGTCGTGGGGACAAACTTTGTTTCTGGGAACAAAGAAATCCCTAAAGGAAGTCAAAACAAAAGTGTGTGCGTGTCACTCAATAATAAGAAATATTACCAGCACTGGCCATGGTTTTATGATAATCACTGTTAAAAAAGTTATTGTGTGCACATCCCACCTTCTGGCTGGTGCTGGACAAAAAAAGAGTACTAAACTGAAAAGATTATAATGCTGCTACTTACTCCCATATTTTAATAAAAAAGCAACGTTTCGACCCTACTGGGTCTTCTTCAGGCAAAGGGTTAGGGTTAGGGTTCTTTTGCCTGAAGAAGACCCAGTAGGGTCGAAACGTTGCTTTTTTATTAAAATATGGGAGTAAGTAGCAGTGTTGCGGACATTATAATCTTTATGATAATCACTGCAATGATTATTTTCTAGGATTAAAAAAAATCCTACTGGACAGACTCTTAATAACAGATTATACGATTGCAGTAATGTGTACACAAACTTTGGGTAAGTGGCTAAAATGACTATGCTACTGTGCTAAGTCTAGTATTGCGTTTCTATCCCACAGTGCATCACCTCTGTCCTCTGTGGTTAGTTAGCGCCCTCTGCTGTCTGAGGTTTGTACTTCAGCTGCAGTATTGAGAACCGGAGCATATTGACATGTGTTTTCTTTCACTTTCTGATTCAACTCACCCATTACAAAAAATGTATAATACTCCTTTTAGTTTTCTTTATATATGAAGGCACATTTTAAATTAATTTTTAAGTATGAACCTTTAGATTTAAAGGGAAAAAAGGAGAAAATAAATTATGAAAAAAATATTAGAATCCGAAACGATTAGTAATGTGTATGTAACTTTTGACTGGAAGTGTGAATGGATCTTATTCAGGGCAGCTAGCTCCATATTTAATTTTTAACAGGAATGAAAATGAGGCTGTGAGGGATACAATTTTAATGCGTTCAATACCGTTGTTTAACAACAGACCTGTCACAATTCCCTAATATATCGCTGTTTAAGGACTCTTATTTTGATGCTCTTTTGTCTTGAGCCTGTGTTCAGCTCTTGTGGTTTAGTTCCTGGTTCCCTTGTCTCCATTGTAATCTTGTTAGTTTCCATAGTTACCCTTGTTTATCACCATGTCAACTAATCGTGACCACATGTCCTTCATTTATCCCCTTGTTATCTTGTGTATTTAAACCCTCAGTCTTTATCTGTTCTTGGTCTTGTGAAAGTTTTGTGCTGGTATCTATCTCTGTTTGGTTCCTAGTGTTTATTAAATGTTATTTCATCATTCTTCTGCGTCATGCCTCATTGTTGTGGATAATCAAGTCAAGCCAGCGCGTGACAAAACCAGATTATTCAGCCAACAAAACGTCTTTCCAGGGAGAGGAACTTTCTGTTGACAAAAACTCCATTAAACAGTTGTAAAGTACATGCCATTGAAAAAGACCAAGTCCTCATTTTCATCTGTGTTAAATTCAATATGGCGTCTAACCTGACTAATTTATATGAAGTACATATATAGATAACCCTGACAATAAGGGAAAATCAGCCTTCCCTAAAACAGCACTTGGATGACATTTCCACAGTTGCTGGAAAAGAAATCAATTTATGAACTGCAAAAGATAACTGAGAAGAATAGGTGTACGTGAAGGCATCTGTAGCGAAGGCCATGTGAGCGAGATGAGATGGGTGATGACGTTCAAAAGCCTGAGATGAAGTATTGACTTACAAACAACAAAGCCTTGGCCCGAGCCATGCATTTAGAAAAACTATCACAATGCGCTACATTACTACAAGCTTTCAGACCAGCACATAGGCCTACTCGCCAAACGCTGAAACACAAATAAACCTTCCACATAATAATACCACATAACAGCCAGTAAATGCAAGATGAAAGCCAAATACAAAACTATAACAAAGCCAAGTACTCATACGAGCAATCTTCATTTTTATATACAATCTTATTTGATATTATTGATTTAAAAAATACAATATTTAAGTTAATATAATAAATGTAAAATAATATAAGATGAATGAATGCATGAATGTTAGAGTTTTAGTTATATATAGTTGTCTTCTTTCTTTCTTTTTGGTGTGTTTTCATGGCCAGAGATCTATAATGTCTTTTAATTCACTCAAAAGAACAAAAACAAGCTGCCCACCGAAACCACCTGCAAGGTATCTCCCTGTGGGGTCAGCTGGAATCCCTTAGCACTGATATGAGAGCAGATTTACCCAGCCCTTGACCTTCATAAGTGCAGACATGATATTGTCAACATGGAATGATATTCTGTGTTAGTGCGTGACAGACTCACAAGCACGTGGCATCCTGCTGAGTCTGTCGCAGTCTCTTGGCAGGATTCATTCTCTGGTGTCACAGAAGAGGAAATAAGTATCACACAACTCAAGCCCTGTCACAACAAACGCGGATATTAGGAGCGAAGATTTAGAACAGAAACTATGGATTCCTGTGGAGCAACTCACTTCATTTCGACGTTAACAATTTCCCGCCTAGAATGCGAAGCATTTTTTTCTTCGTTTTTTTTTTCTCCCGTTCGGCGACTAAAAGAACGCCGACCAATAAGATTTGAGCTGTGGATCACATGACTGGAGCTGCTGGAGAAACGCAAAGTTGTCAAAAGACAAAAAGAAAAAAAATCAATTACCAATCATTCGTGTTTTATTGCATACTGTTAATGCATAGTGCCTTTTAAAAGTAAAAAGAACTAACAAAACAATCTGAGTAGGAAAACTGGATTCGACAGTATATGTAAAGTCACCATAAAATCAAAAATAGACAATTCTTGTTTTTTATGGAATATTGAAATATTTATTATAAATTATTTATTCATAGTAACGACAGAGGCCAGCTAGTCAGAGCTATGCAAGTAAACCTCACTCACACACACACAGTGCATAGCGACTGATGCTAGAGACTGCAGTCTTTAGCGGCCTTGTTAGTGCGCCAGCCTCCCATGTCGACCTGGGCTAGAGGCCCGCACAGAGCGGGGCGAGTAGGTCCTGAGTCCTTCATATGCCCTCATAATCTTTAATCAAAATAGGTGTGTTTGACTTGAAGCATCGCTGCACAGACTGATCAGTGTATTACAAAGTACCGCAGGAGCAATTCGAAAGCATATGGATCATCCGTCTGCTCTCTAATCGCTCTTGCGATACTTTGATGTCATACACTGATCAGTCTGCGCAGCGCTGCTTAATGCTGAACACGCCAAATAACTTCCTCCCCCTTTTGCAGCGACAACTCTTCTCTTATGTTCTATGATGACGTGTTTACTGACGTGAGGGCGGGACAACCTGTCAGTCACATGAGATCTCGGCTACAGCAAACTACATCGACCTGATCAATTACAAATGAACAAAATCAAGTCCTGCCCTACAGACTTTAAAGTATAAATATAGTTATGTGCATATACACAGAGACGACTGAGAATATATATTTCACTACCTGTCCCCATTGAGAACAAAGGGCTGATGGCAGGTGTTGTAAATACAAATACCCCTGATAACACTGGCCTTTCTGACTCAAGGTTTGCAAGGTGCCATCACACAATCACAATGCATTTAAAGCCTTGGCTATAATTTCCACAACAATCCATGAAAAATGCACTTTTGTTCAATAAAAACAGCACAGCAGCAAAGAAAAAAGTAACGAAATGTTTGAGTGGCTTAGGATTACTTTACTGTAGTCTAACAGTTATCTTTTAAAGGTTTCAATAAACAGTGAACCCTACTAACCACAAAATCATTCTCTGCCTAACATTCATTCAATTCATTAAGCCAGGCTGCTTTGTTTCATATTTCTTGCAAATCAATTTGATAGTGTTGTTACGGTGTCCTCACAAGGGCAATTAACATAATAACAAGCTATTATCACAGTCAGATTACAATTAATTGACTGGACATCCATTGTTACCAATCTTTCCAAGTCATCATGCTCAAAATGATAGATAACAAAAGGACTTCTGTATTGATTTGTAAGCATTTGAGGATCAATATCCACTTCCGTACTCATTCTAGCTTTACGATTCTCATCAAATTTTAAGCACAGAATGCATGAGTAACACAATTGACCTAGCAATGTAATAACTTGGCTCAATACATGTCTCAGATGGCATTGTATAAGAAAAAAGCCGATAAATAAGAACTAACAAAAACTGCAGAAAGATCAATTAATAGAAGTGGATTGAGAGCACAATCACCAGAGGAGTAATAACCACACCATAAAGTGCAATTTGAAAAAATGAGCAAGAAAAAGAAGTGAATGCAATTTAGAAATAAATCCAAAGAGGTACAGAAAGCACAATATATTTTTATTGAAATTTTGTTTTGTTTTTACGCAGCTTTTTTTGTATAATTATCTTATTGGAGTTTTATATCTGTGCCAACATTTTTTTCTTATTTTTTTCCCCCTCATGATCTCTTTTAACATTAAATTGATTCTTTTCTTTCTTTGTAACAAAAATTAAGCACATGAGTACATGTATATAAAAGACAACAGAAGAAAAAAAAAAAACTACAGTCCAACAACAAGATTCCTGTGCCCATCAATATTAATTACAGGTAATACTTTTAAGGACCTGCCTTGACTGTGTGTTTTCTTTTTTTTCTAACATCAGAAAACGAGAGTTATAAATTCTTGACTAAATGTACAATTGTTAATATCCATGGGCACAAGGAGCACCTTGAACAGAAGGCAAAGGGGAATGCATATAGTGCTGCAGGACTGGCCAGTTGTTCCTTTAGATCTTCTTGCTTGGATGCTAACTAATAAACTCTTTTCCCTTTGCTCTGAGGAGATTTTAAAAACTTTGAATGTTTTTGTCTGCAGGAACCAAAGCAACACCAATCTCTGAAGGGTATCAGGAATGTAGACAAGCATCCTCAGAACTAGAACAGAAGAAAATATATATTCAAAAAAGATTCAAAAATGACTTTCTGTTCTTCTAAATATGTCTTTTAAAAGATATACATGCAACATCTCAAACATACGTTCTTGAGGAATTCCTCTGCGACAATTCGAGCCCGAGCGTTGACCGACAGCTTCATCTCGCTGATCTCTTTGTCGATCTCCTCCATGAAATGGATGACAAAGTCCACCAGCTTGTGTTTATACATCTGTTCTGTGTGGAAGTTGGTGATGAGGAAGCTGATGTCATAGCCCTGAAATACACAAAAGAGGAAATCAGAAAACATGGTACTATCAGTTTACTTGCTTCACTTACACATTATTTAGCATTTCAAAAAAAAAAAATCCATAATTTACAAAAATAGCCTGATGTGAAGCTACTTTATGCAGCATTTGCTCCAAAGTCCTACATGACTCCATCAAAAAGACTTGCATGATATGCGTGTTTGGTTTAAAGGGTAACTCTCACCAAATTGCAACCTAGGCTATTTTTGATAATCTACCACAGTCAAACATTCGTGTAAAAGTAGTCGATCTCCGGAAACACTAACTGATAAAGTGAGTCGTACAAAACCTCTTTTTAGTAAACTTTTTGTACACAAACAATGTTGTCATTCCTCGAGTTCATGTGTAGAGCCCCTGGTGATACTTCAAGCACAGTTTCATGTTGTGTCGAGCCTCCCTAGTGTTTTAAAAATAGTGATTTTGATGCTATCATTGTGGTGCCCCTAGCACTCCCATTCAAAAGGCATTTTGACCAAAAACGAAAATACGGTCAATCTTAAAAGTGGCGTTTCCATTCTAATGCTTTTACACGAATGTTTGACTCGGGTAGATTAACAAAAATAGCCTAGGTTGCAATATGGCGAGAGTTACCCTTTAATAAATTGTATACTGCTTCATCCCTTGTTTGTTCTTCACAACAGATCTTACCTCAACAGGTTTCCTCCGCAGGATGAAGAAGTTCTCTGCCCGCATCATCATGAACCTCATAAATTTATGGCAGAGGATCTTCTCAATCTCATCGGCCTAAGAAGACCATGAATATCTTTAGAAGATGATGGCAAGAAAAAGACTTGCATCACTACATCTGTCTTCAGCGGTTCATCTTCATACCTGTTTGACAGCAATGCTGACTCTCACTGAGTTTATAGACCCCTCGACCAGGACCTTCTCCTTGTCATTGCGGCTTATGACCACCGGCTGCAACAGAAGCTCTTTGCTGCTCCTGTATTCAAAGACATACATTGCACACGTTTATCAGTTAAAAACACATCATATATAGAGGGAGGACGTGGGGTTTATGAGTGATTTCCTCACCTAACCTCCACCTCAGGCTTGTTGTGTCGCTCCACCACCTGAGAGGAGAAGTTCTCCAGACACAGGGCTGCTTGAAGAGTGGCGCGCACTGCATTCAGGTAGGGTCGCAATGTCGCCGTCTACATATAAAAAGAATAATATTTAATTAAAGTCTGCATGAAACGGAAGTTGTGATAGTCTTTTCTTCTCTACTTTCTTCTATATCGGAGTGGAACAGCGGGGCAAATGCTAAAAAATGTAAGGCAGGACTTGATTTTGTCCATTGGAACAGATTGGATGGTTGTGGTTTGCTATTGCTTTGATACCATGTGATTGACAGGTTGCCCCGCCCTCGCGCCAGTAAACACGTCAGACAAGTCATTGCCTTGGAGGGGAAGTGGGAGGGGAAGTTGTTTTGATTAAAGATTACCAGAGCACATTAATTAAAAAAAAAAAATAATAACAATGATGTGCACGGATAAATCATTTAACAAATACTGAAATATTCCTCACAAAAACAAAACAAAAGCAAAAACAAACAAGAACTGTCCATTTCGATTTAATGGCAACACTTCATTTTATAAACGCACCGACTTTAAAGGGTCTAATTTTAATTATTAACACAGAAATATGATTGTGGGTGGAAGAGATGGTTTGGTCTTGGTCATTCCATTGAGCTCGAGTCAATCATTCAGGTGCTAAAGTGTCATTTATCTGCCTAAAATCACTTTTTAACAAGATTGGTTCGTCTGAATAAATTCAACACGTGTCATTTATTAAATATTGTATCTATACAGTGAAATGTGAGCAAAACGTGCATGTAATGTTTTGATTCTGCCAAAAAGAGTCTTTGCCTGCAAAATCACTGACGTTAGCCAGCTAGCATAAACCAAGACAGACTAACATCACTCGATCAAATAAACCAACAAAACACTGCTGAGATCGCTAGCAATTATTTCACGGGTATGCTGTTTATTAGGTCATTTGACTGCTAGCGGTATAATAAAAACAATCGAAGCAACTTTCTAGAAATGTAAATCTCTTACCATTTTATATGAGGTCTGTGGAGGAAGACGGAAGTCCGCACGCCACGCCTAGAGATGAGAAATCACGCCTCCATTGCGTCCTCACATTTCTGTAATATACCTATTAGAAGTGCAATCAGTTCAATTATCATACACTCATGATTTGAATATATACGAGTGAATGGTGGATGATCAAATGCATTTTCATTCAAATACAAGTTGTTATATTTTCTATTTTAAGAAAAGGTGAAATTGAGCGAAAATGATAAAAACGCCAATGCGCATTTCACATCTATTCTTATATTTACGGTCGAGCCCAGTAGCAATCTTACCTTGATTCGCTTTTTCTTCCTTATATGGCAAATAACGCGACAGGTCAAATACATTACAGCCAAAAAGGCGTTTGTCTAAAAATATTACTGTGCTGAAATAAACATTATCTCTTTTGTAGTTTGAAACAGCACGTTAGTCTCTAAAAAGAAATAATCTTTATTTATATTGCTTGGACGCGCTTCAGTCAGGAATGTACCATTCCACACCCTGCGCTGTAATGTTGTGGACGTTAACTGTCTAGTTTGAGTATTTATCTGATCTTGAATGATGATTTTACAGATGGTACACAAAACTGGTCTAGACGTGTTAATTAAACACACGTTGATCATACTAAAGTACCTGCAATACACATAAAATTTAATCGGCGAATGTTCTCCCCCGTGCTGGGATAATGGTTTAGTCAGTAATGGATGCCCCTTTATCGGAGGTAAACAATTATATTTTATGAATAAATGTTTTGTACGAATTCAGGTTATCCTCCTGTTTTGACTTTTAACATATTTTTTTAATTTTCGTTATAAGCTTTTCATTGCATGCAATGTGAATATTTATTGATAAATCTTACAATTGGTTCTCTGTGGTTTGAACAGCATGCAGTTGAATTAGCATGTAGCCGTTAGCTTACAGTGGCTGCTCATGATCTCACACTGCTCTCATATATGTGGTGCTCAATATTACATAACAGTGTGAGAGAGAATACAGGGTTGCAATACGTGCAACATTGGCATTGTCACAGATAAAACCTTATGAATAACATTACAGCAGCCCATCTCTAGCATTATCTCTTTGTAGATGTTTACTAGCAACCATGCCTTTACAACATAAACAAAATAATTTACAGTCTTGTGTTCCTCATTAATAATAAGGAATTAATCATACCCTGTTGGATACCTCGCACAACCCTGACTTTATTTCTAAAAAAAATCAGATATAGGTTCCTGTTAATGAGAAGATGAGTGAACTGAAGGACTGTCCCCCTCTGAAGTACTATGACTTCAAACCTGTGGACCATGTGAAAGTGTGTCCACGCTACACCGCAGTGCTCAGCCGCTCAGAAGATGACGGCATTGGCATTGAAGAGCTGGACACGCTTCAGCTTGAGCTGGAAACACTCCTATCCTCTGCGAGCCGACGTCTTAGAGCGCTGGAAGAACAGAGACAGGTGAAAAGTAATCTTTTTCTATTTGTCTTTTCCCCACCTACTGCCCATGTCTAAAGTTGGTTATGTTTTTTTTTCTCTGCAACAGATTCTTACAGACTGGCAGGACAAAAAAGGGGACAAAAGATTTTTGAAATTAGGGAAGGATCCAGATCTCGCAGCCTCTTCTCGCCATTCCAAGCCCAAAAAACAGAAGCTTGATGGAAAAGGAAGTCATGGTCCCGGACCTGGTCCTGGTAGACCGAAGTCTAAGAACATACAGACCAAGGTCCAGGACTTTGAATTTGAAGTGGACCCCCAAGATATACCCCGCAATCCTAAAAATGATGCTCCCAACAGGTTTGTTGATAGATTTAGGATACAGATCATATTTTTGCCGACATAAACGCTAGGTATTAAATTAAATCAAATATCAATTATTTCTCTTTTCATGCTTTATTGATTTCAAAGGAGAAATGTTAAGTTATCCAGTTAAAGATTTTTATTTAATTATTTAAACACAAATGCAAGCCTGAACTTGAATTCAGGAAGGATGTATTAAATTGATAAAAAGTGACAGTAAAGACATTTATGATGTTTCAAAAATGTCTCTCCCAAATCAATACTGTTCATTTGAACTTTCTACTAGGGATGCGGCAAGATGACAATTTTGGTCAATATCGACCAATAATTCTTTATATTTGAAATCTTATAACTGATATATTCGCCAATAATTACAGGCAAACCAAAATTTGTTCAGACACTTTCAACATTTCTCACATTATCACAGTTTATTCGCTATAGTTCAGAAAATGGTAATAAAATATGACAACTCAGAGTTATCAAATCAGTTGATCTTTCACCGGTTTTGGCCATCCTTCTGTTAGACTGTCTCACAAATGAATTAGGTTGAATAGCTGTCAGCTGTTAAATTTAACTACACAATTAGATAATACCAATTTAGGTCGACCAAATTCCAAGCAATGCTTGATTTTGTTCAGTCTGAGGTGTAAAAAGGTCGCATTAGCAATTAAAGAAAAAACACTTTTTTGTGGTCGGGTCAAAGTGTCTGAATAATTTTTGGTCCCAAATTTTTATACATTTTAATGTATGAAGAATTTGTGGGTATAATATGTAAAAATTTACTTTATTTTGCTATCCTCACTTACATAAATGAACTATTGTGTCCTGCACCCACTTTATTATAAAGAACTATTGTGTCCTGCACTTCCTGCACAAAAATGATATCTGGTGTCTACTCTAAATAATTTTTGGTTTGACTGTATACTTCCGGATTTTTTAATAATTATTGAAAGCCTGATAACAAAAACAAAAGACTCACCATTAAAAGCCATGTCCCAAGCACATAATTATAATGTTCTCATGATAATTTTGTGTAGCCTATATGACAGACTTGTGCTGCACACTCCTTTTTGAAGTGATTTCAATCATATTTCAAGCAATTCAAAACTATCATGGTGAACAGTACGCAACTAAAGCCTCTCAGCTGAAGGAAATAATTTATTATATGTCGTCTTTAATATATCGGCCACATTTTCTTATTGGGCCAATAACAATAACATAAAAAATGAACATATCTGAACATAAAAATGAACAGGCCGATACCGATATGGTGGCCGATATATTGTGCATCCCTACTTTCTATTTATTAAAGAACCCTGAAAAAAATCATGGTTTCCACAATTTTTTTTATAAATATATAAAATATATATATATATATTAAAGAAATATTAAAGACATAAACATTGTTAATAAGAAGCACAACTGTTATCAACATTGATGATAATAATAATAAGTGTTTCTTGAGCATCAAATCAGCATATCAGAATGATTTCTGAAGGATCACGTGACACTGGAGACTGGAGTAATGATGCTGAAAATTTTGCTTTTCCATCACAGGAATGAATTGCAAATATATTCAAATGGAAAAAAGTTACTTTAAATTGTAATAACATTTCACAATATTACTGTTGTACTGTATTTTTGCTCAAATACATTTAGCCTTGTTGAGCATAAGAGACTCGTTCAAAATCATAAAAAAAAAAAAATCGTACCAACCAAGTGTTTTTTTATGTGTGTAAAACAGATTCTGGGCCTCAGTGGAGCCTTACTGTGCAGATATCACAAATGAAGAGATCAGAGTTCTGGATGAGCTGCTCAAACCCCCTGAAGATGAAGCTGAGTACTACAAGGTAAAGATCTTTTAGAATCCAGTTCTTGTTCTGCATTATTGCAGCTTTTTTTTCTTTCAGCCGATTCTGTATTCAGAGCCTGTTAAATGGATTTTGTGTTGATTGTTCACTTCTGAGCCCTGACTGGTGTTTTTCCTTGCAGATCCCAGCTCTCGGAAAGCACTATTCCCAACGCTGGGCTCAAGAGGACCTGTTAGAGGAGCAAAGAGAGGGAGCCAGAGCCAATGACAAGAAAAAAAGCATAATGGGTCCTCTTTCTGAACTGGATGCTAAAGGTAACCGTGTCATTAAAGATGTATCCTGATTCTGTTTGCATCTGTTTCTTTTATCCTCTACTATTCTGGTTTATGTAGATGTAGACGCCCTACTGAAGAAATCAGAGACTCAGCATGAACCTCCTGACGACGGCTGTCCCTTTGGCCCTCTCACTCAGCGGCTTCTACAAGCGCTTGTTGAGGTCAGTGACTCATTATTTGCTCAAATAAGTCATTATATTGTGCAACATTTAGTCAGATTTGTTACAGCTCAGTTTATATCAGTGGTTTATTTCAGTTATATCCTTTTCATGCATGTAGGAAAACATCATATCTCCTATGGAGGATTCCCCTATTCCAGACATTCCAGGGAAGGATGATGGGGCCGGTACGTCACCTCGCAGCCAGGGTAAAGCCTTCAGGTATAAACAAAGATAACATTAAAAATGTAAATAAATGTTATTACTGTCACTTTTTATGCAATTTAATGTCTTTGCTAACTGACCCGAAACTTTTGAACAGTTGTTTGAACACCTCTTGACTCTCGTTCTGACATTTTGTTGTCCTCTGTCGAATTGTATTTGAATACAAGAACACATCTTATGCAAACAGAAACGTGTCCAATCGGGTGAACCAGTATAATTACTTAGGGCCAGTTAAGATCGATTAGTTAAAGGTACAATATGTAAGAATTTTGCATTAAAATATCCCAAAATCTCAAGGCCAGTGTTATATATTTTGTTAAGTTGATTACTTACAATATCCCAAATGTTTCCAACTATTTTTAAATCGTGAGAAAATTGCGATTTTAACCAAGGAAACGGGGCGTTAGAGCAGGGGGGAGCTGGGAGTCGCCAGTCAATTGCGTCATATCCGCGTTACCCTCGGTTTCCGCTCGTACTGCGTGGAGTCCTGGACAAATGCGGAAGTTGTAGTTGTAGCGTCTATCAAGCTACAAACTTTAGCTTGTTTCTTGCAGTCGTTATGGTACACAATTATTCTTTACCGATTGCAGCTGGTTCTGTCGACAAAGCATGCTTAATTTTATATTTTCCAAATGTAGCATTCGGTAATAGTTATGTTTATGTAAGGAAAGTATTATTGCTTTAGATTTGTGTTTAGTTTATTGACATTGTTTATCACGTCTGGTGTTTATGGCCATGTAAATAAACATAGCATGTCTTATACATAAAGATTAATCAGTATTTTGGCAAATGATGTGGGCATGTTCGAATGTACTTTTACAACAATTGTTTAGAACATGTAAAACTGCGCAGCGTTATCACAACAATGAATTCAACAAATACAGTAACATCTATGAAGTATTAAACCTTACTTTTCTTGCGGTTAATTCATTTTAATGAAATAATAGTGTGATGAGGTTTAAGAGTCAGGAAGGAAGGAGACGCGTCGTCGTGACTGGGACTCGTACTTTATTAAAATAAAGCAAAACAAACAAAAGCCGCGCACAACGTGCATTCACTGTGGCAACCGCGATGGCACAAAACAGTTCAAAAATGAGAGCTCGGATCCACCGGTTTTCTTCCTCTGCGTCCAATTTTCTCTCCAGTCTCTCTCTCGTTCCAGCGCGGCTTATAAGCGGTCTCTCCACGCCAATAATACTGCAATAAGACACAGGTGCATTTGCACTTGACCTACTTGCTCGTCTCTTTTCTCTCCCATCACAGACCGCGCCCCCCTCGCCACAAAAAGCATGTCATTAAACGCAACATTTATAAAAATAGAACTTAGCCTCATCCATGAACATGATTTTTCGATTCCCGTCTGACTGATTTACATCCACGGTGGAGTTTAAAACGACAGTTCCCATCATTCCACGCTCCTTCACATCGTCATCAAGCTACGCCGTTGTTGTTGTTTGGAATGTAGCGCCCTCTAGCGGCAAAAATTCTTGCATATTGTACCTTTAACTAGTTGTTCAGCCAACCAGTCATATTTTTTCATTGACTTTGACATTGAAACTGGTCATTCGTTGATGGGAAAAAACTGTGGATTTGGGAATTGATCGGATGGTGAAGAGTGGACGGGATAACAAGGATAACAAGATACGGGATATGGTCAAGTGAACGGGATAACAAGATATTTAGCTATTGGTTAAGATTATTAAATTGCTTCCATGGCCTGGGTGACATCATCCAAAACTGAAAGTTGTTTCAGAGGCAGAGAAAGCAATTACATTTTGATGAAAGATTCTGAAAAGAATTTTTTTTTTTTTTTAATAATAACGTGCACAATGATTAAGTTCACCGAATATTTGCTCATTCTGTTTTCCCCAGTGTGCCTCACACACGCTCTCTGGAGGCTCGTATAAGAGAGGAGCTGGTGTCTCAGGGGCTGCTGGACTCTGATGAGAGGCAAGGTGTCGGAGGAGAATCTGAAGACGAGGTGCTGGCTGAGCTGCAGAAGAGACAGGCTGAGCTCAAAGCTCTGACTGCCCACAACCGCTCACGCAAGCAGGAGCTGCTCAAGTGAGTCTCACCGAAAGAGCTTCAGATCCAGACCAAGACTTGCCGTCAGCACAAGATGAAATCTGGCTCATGAAAATAAGCCCGTAATCTTTCAAAGAGTTAGAGGGAGCAGTCTGATGTGACAAGTTGTGATTTTCTTTTCCATAGTTTTAGTCAGATGACAACTGTATTGAAGCAGCCAGCTGTGTATTTTTAGAGAATTTTAACTAGAAATATCTTGTGGTATTATTTTTCCCCCATATGCATTGTGAAATACAAGGCTTAATGTGATTTTTCAGGAATGTCACATTTCTCTTTTCATCCTGTTCATGCAGGTTGGCACGGGAAGAGATGCGAAAACAGGAGCTTCGACAGCGGGTTCGCGTGGCTGATAACGAGGTCATGGAGGCCTTCCGTCGCATCATGGCAGCCAGGCAAAAGAAACGCACTCCAACAAAAAAAGAGAAAGATCAGGCGTGGAAAGCTTTAAAGGAGAGAGAAAGTATTCTCAAACTCTTAGATGGATAAATATGACCGGCAGCTAAAAATGTGATGTGTTTTCATTCATATGTTTGTTGGCTATGGACACTTCATTCAGACAACTTGAAGAACACGTAAATGAACATTTAATATAATTGTTCATCTGTTATGACTACTCTCTATCCAAAATAAGACCTGACATGGCTAAATGTGATAAATACAGGTGTTTGACACTATGGGTTTCAAGTGCCACTGACTTGCCAGAAGTATGGCACCTTGAGTTTACCATTTATCTTTTGTCTTTCTGTACAGTTCCAAATGCAACTGATTACCAGAATGATTTGATATTGTGATTGCGACAGTTCTCCCAAAACTCACATTCTGTTGTCATTTACTCACCCTCATGTCGTTCTAAACCTCTACAACTTTCTTTCCTCTTTGAAACATAAAGGAAGATATTTTGAAGAATGTTGTTAACCAAAACGTTTTGGTGACAATTTACTTTCACTGTATGGACACAAACACTGAGACATTCCTCAAGATATATTCTTTTGTGTTCCACAGAAGAAATAAAGTCATACAGGTTTGGAATGACATGAGGGTGAGTAAAAGATGACAGAATTTTCATTTTTGGAAGAACTATCTCTTTAAAGCTGTTGTCATAGTGTTGATAGTATTTTGTTACGACATTGGATAGAGAAACAACTCGTTATTTTTGAGTTTTTATATGAGTAAAAGGAAATAAAGCTTGTATAAAGGTATTGTAATTGGAAATATCAGCGTTTGTAAATTCATGCTTATGTTGTCATTTATTTCAGTTCATGTTGAATTTAGTCGTATGTATCTGACATTTTATAAACTACTTCTAAACATTGCTGTTGCATGTATGTGTGTGTTTGAAAATAAAAACAAATGTTTTGTTAATTATTAGACTACCGTTCGTATAACCCAGTGTTTCCCAACCCTCTTCCTGGAGGCACACCAACACTACACATTTTCCAACTCTTCCTAATCAATCACACCTGAATCAACTCATCAGCTCGTTACTAGACTCCAAGACCAAAAATATATGGGTCAGATAAGGGAGACATCCAAAATGTGTACTGTTGGTGTGCCTCCAGGAGCAGGGTTGGGAAACACTGGTATAACCTATTCTGTATGCAAAGCATTGATTAGAAGTGTTATGACCGGTTGTCCTGACAGAGGGCGCTATTTCGTGTTTACACCATGGTTTAACACACTTGTGAGCATCCACATCGTTGCTCTTTCTGCTTTTACATTCTTTACCTCAAAATAAGGACTTCTTCTTGACTGGTGAGAATGTACTTTACCTTATGTTAGTAGTGTCTATTATTTGTAAATGCATATGTATCGTGTTTGCCAGTTTATGAAGACGGCAAACTCTGGGTGTAACTACAGAAACCGTTGCATGTAACTAGCAGTCTAGCCGAATCACATATAAAAAAAAGCTTTGAGGTGAAGTCTTGAGATCAAATTAAACGGTGTGCAACCGTTTAAGGATTTAAAGTACGCATTTTTAGAGTAAAATAAGCTAACGGTGATGTTACTGCAGTTTGAACAGCCTGACAGCTAACTTACTGCTTCACGAACGAATCGTCTTGTGAGTCGGATCTTCTAAATTAAATGGTTGAACCATTTTTTTACAGTCTATGATTTTGACTGAAATATGTGCGAGCGGTTGTCGATTCAATAATTGAACCGAGAACATATTTGCCCGATTTGTAATGAGCCGCGAATCATTGGGTGAGCTAATAGTAACCGAGATTTAGAAGAGAAGTAAGGAACTTTCATAGCCAAGACAAGAGACGATTCCCTTCCCTGGGACGTCAGAAACCGCCCGATGACGTTTTACGTCATGACGTAAAAGAAACCGTGAACTTTTTGCAACAGTTTTTAGAAACGAACCAAACTAAACGAATAAAATAAAACACTGAGATAATAATGAACGGAAAAAACGAAAAAAACATATACAAAAAGTGTATATCAGTATTCTGATAAACTAATAGCATATGTATATATACATATGCTATTAGTTTATCAGAATACTGATATGTGTTGTGCATTGTAAATTATTATTTTATCAGGTATTTTAAAACGAGTAAAAAGTAGGTTTTTCTGTGATGCCCATTAGCATTTGTGGATAAAGATTATATATATATATATATAATCAAACAAAATATTTCTCGTTTCATCTTTTTATATGAGTTGCATTTACTGTTTGTATTCTTTTTAACTAAGTAATGCCAAACACCACTGTTATTTTGTTTAAGGCATTAAGTAAATGTGCCATCTAATATGTGGTTATGTCACACAGGTTTGGCACACCCCAGGATGTGTGGGAGAACGGCTTGCACTCTTGCGCCGGATGAGCTCAGTCGCGCCTCTCGGTATCGAGACCGAACAGGACAACGACACCGGCCCCGGTGGAAGGATGGAGACACCGACAAATACCGGCCCTCATACAACAAGAGTCCTCAGTCCTTCAGTCCTGTGCTGCTGTCCAACAGACACTTCAACAAGGCATGTCAGTTTGTCAGAACATATACACACAACTTTTGTTGCTGAAGAACAACTCTTAAATAAACCACTTTCCATAGGATGCTCCTGTAGATGAGTGTGTGCTGGCAGCGATGCGCTGGGGTCTCGTCCCAGCATGGTTCAAAGAGAATGACCCCAATAAGATGCAGTACAACACCTCTAACTGTCGCAGTGAGAGCCTGCTAGGAAAGAAGTCTTATAAGGTACATTAGACATCCTTATTTATTCTATATTAGCAGTGAAGCCCCGCTCACAGTGAAATGTTATTGGTCCAAAATTCAACTCTGCATAATAGAGTGTAACAGTGATGTTCCTAAAGAAAAATAGATTTTATCTGTAGGATACCTGATTTTTAACAGTAACTTATAAACCATTTAATACAGAACTATTGTGAGCTACAATGTTGTAAAGGGATAGTTCACCCAGAAATTAAAATAACCTCATGATTTACTCACCTTCAAGCCATCCTAGGTGTATATGACATATATGTATATGTATATGGCTTTCAGACGAATACAATCGGATTTATATAAAAAAATGTCCTGGCGCTTCCAAGCTGTTTTGAAGTCCATAAAAGTAATCCATACGGCTCCGGGGGTTAATAAAGGCCTTCTGAAGCAAAGCGATGCATTTGTGTAAGAAAAATATCCATATTTAAAACTTTATCGACTAACATAACTAGCTTCCGGTAGACGGCATACGCAAGTCGACTTACGCCAAAAGAGTAACACTTGATGATGTAGGAGTAGCGTAAGCTTTGACGCCTCTCGCGGTTCAAATAAACAGGGCTGGGCAACAAACTCAAGCTCCTCCGACATTTCTCTTTAAAAATTCTCGTTTTAGACTTCTAATTCGTGTGGTGTTTTGTTTTGCTCTATCCTCTGCGGTTCCGCGTTCGTCAATGCGTCGTGCGTCAAGTTCAAGGGTTACTCTTTCGCCGTAAATTGATGCGTACGGCCGTCTGCCGGAAGCTAGTTATTTTAGTCGATAAAGTTTTAAATATGTATATTTTTCTTACACAAACGCATCGCTTTCAAAACATAAACGGTCATTCACTGCCATTATAAAGCTTGGAAGAGCCAGGACATTTTTTAATATAACTCCGATTGTATTCGTCTGAAAGAAGAATGTCTACTCCTAGGATGGCTTGAGGGTGAGCAAATCATGGGGTAATTTTCATTTTTGGGTGAACTATCCCTTTAATTGATTGTATAGGCTTTACAGTAGAATTACTGGTGAAAAACTACATTACCCATGATACTGCAGAGAAATCTCCACCAATCAGAAATTGTGACAAGAAAATCATGGCAAATTATGCAATTGAGTCGGTCTCCCTATGCTCTTCTTTGTAACTTCTTTGTATATATGTAAATACTCTTCAAAAATGTTGAGGTCAGTAAGATTTTTCCTTTTTTTTCTCTGAAATAAATTATTATTATTTAACAAGGACACATTCAATTTATCAAAAGTTACAGTAAATACTTTTGTAATGTTACAAAAAGATTGCATCACAGGGATAGATTACATTTTACGATATATTACAACAGAAACAATTATTTTAAATTGTAATAATATTTCACAATATTACTGTTTTACTGGATTTTTGATCAAATAAATGCGGTCTTGGTGAACATAAGAAAAAATAGGAAAAATGTATGGAAAAAAAACTTCCAGAACCAAGGCTTCTAAAAAAAGTGGGAGAGCACTGTTGCACTCTATTATGAAACATCAAATATCCTCTAATATGCTGTGGACAGACAAATGACTTGTTGCTGGAAATTTATTGTACAGGATCCTCTTTTGAAAGGCCAGCGCTGTGTCATTCTAGCTGACGGCTTCTATGAATGGAGGCGACTGGAGAAAGAGAAACAGCCTTTCTTCATATATTTCCCACAAAGCCAAGGAGGACAAGTGCCCAGTCCACAAAGCAAACAGGAACCGAAGTGTGACCAAAGTTTGGACCAGGGCGAGGTTAGCCCAAGTTTGACAGTCATAAGAAGATCATTTGTTCGCTTATGCCAGTCTTACACATCTGTTTATTCCTCCACTTGTCTACAGAGTGATCAAGATGACAGTGACTGGACCGGGTGGCGACTGCTGACAATAGCAGGGCTCTTTGACTCCTGGACTCCTCCTGGTGGTGGAGAAGTGCTGTACACTTACACTGTTATTACTGTAGATGCCTCTCCAAATCTACAAAGCATCCATGACAGGTTGAGAACATAAATAAGATGACTCTTCACGTGACATCAAAACAGTGTCGTACGCTTTATTGTAATGAGTGAAATTAACCTTGATTTAATGTGTTTTGTAACAGGATGCCGGCTCTGCTGGACGGAGAGGATGAAGTAAGACGGTGGTTGGACTTTGGAGAAGTGAAGTCACTGGAAGCCATGAAATTACTTCAGCCAAAGTCCTCTCTGACCTTTCACCCCGTCTCGTCACTGGTCAACAATTCCCGCAACAACTCCCCAGAGTGTCTGCAGCCTGTAGACCCCACGGTTAAGAAGGTGAATGTTTTTTTGTTTTTTTTAAACCCACTTTTTACACAATTAATTGAACCCTTAAATGCATGAATGTTTCACCAATCATTATTTCATATTCGGGTCTTTAGCGACCAGGATCTATATCTGACACGGATTAATCTCTACCTGTGGCGATAATATAAAACTCTCCTGATATTAGAGTAACAATTACAGAAGAATAAAATAAAGCATATTTTGTTACCTTTCAGAGCTTGGAAGGGTTCAGTTTGAGCAGATGTATTACACCATCATCACTGTCCTTGTCAGAGCTCATTTTCCAATACATTCAGCATCTGGCTCATATTTGCGATCTCAAATATATACTTAAATCTATCATTTTCAACATCTTCAAAATTTATATTTTGATTGCTGACAGCTTCTTCACCAGATCCACCATCAAGTGACAGTAACACTAATATTTGACTGCATTCAGTACTCTGCAGTAAATCACTGAGTCATTTCAAGTTTTGCTGATTATTCTTCCTATTCTTTTGTTTTCTCCATGCGGTAACTATGAGTGCTACGTCACTTCATCATTGTGTATCAGACATTGCCAACTTGTGGTATAAAGGTGAATTGCACTTATTCAGTCGTCAAAGATTAAATTATTTTAGTGCAGAAAAAAGAAATACCACACTGTTACACACCTCGGGTCATTAGCGACCCTATACAATTTTTAAATGAATGGGAAAACAGGCATTCTTTTATATATATATTTTTTCTTGTTAAATTGTTTATAATAAATTGATTGAGGAATACTAAGAAGATTGATGTCTAACTTAAAAAAAAAATGAATGAGGAGGGGGGTAGTGAATGACATCCCAGGTCACTAAAGACCCGAGGTATGCGTTGGTTAATTTGTCCTCTAACTATAGCAAACATTATATACATACATTGTCAATTTTGTAAAAAAAAAAAAAGAAAAATCCCACCAGTCTCATTTCCACATCTCAAATGATGTAATAGGATTCAGTGATGGAAATCATCATTCAAATTTTGTCCTACCCTAATATGTTTTGTCCTGTACCCTAATACACAAAATGAAATATTTTCACATTTTTGCTTAATTTGACCAAATTACAGTGTCATTTGAGTTGTACTTATATGCATCATATCTTAATAGATATTCCTGTTGATTTAAATACTGACCTTCCACCTTCTGCCCTGTCTAGACCGTTCAACCAACAGCCAGCAGCAAAATGATGATGAGCTGGCTGAAAACTGCCTCGCCAACTAAGAGGAAGAATCCTGATGAAGAGACTACAGCTAAAGGACCTGAAGGAAAACTTGCGGCAGAGAAGCAGACCAAGCCGACCGGGTCTCTCCAGCAATGGCTTCTGGGATCGGGTTCCAGCAAGAAACCAAAAACTTGAAAACAGAATTACAATGTATTTCCTTACATACTGTAGAAGTCCCATCTCTTCAGAATGACCAAAGCTGACTAGTTTAAAGATTGAAAATGCATAAAATGTCTTTTAAGACAGATAAGCATTCATGTTGTAGATGTTCCTTTTTTCATATGACAGAAATAAACATTCACATTTAATAGTTGATTTGTGGACATTTCATTTGTTCATTTCAAAAGTTTCAGTTGATATCGCTTCTCCAAAACAAACACTCAGTGCACAACACACTTATTCAACAATTTTATTTCCATTATTACTTTGAAATACATTTATCTTGAACAATGTATATGCTGTGCA
Source organism: Leuciscus leuciscus (assembly GCF_965113295.1). Lineage (NCBI taxonomy): Eukaryota > Metazoa > Chordata > Actinopteri > Cypriniformes > Leuciscidae > Leuciscus > Leuciscus leuciscus. The sequence continues at coordinate 16,901,428 of NC_138747.1, read as the reverse complement.
TTTTGTTTCATTGATGGTCATGAACAATTCAGTTTTTCCCCAATGTTGTCTAGTTGTGTTTATTTGTATATAATGCAACAAAGATAATAATAATTACAATAATAATGAACAGACAGGAAAAGATCTGAGTGATACTGAGCACTTAAATTCTCTACCATCCTGAGCTACTGGTAGAGTTCAGGCAAGATATGAAATGAAAAAAAAAAAATGTTCATGGCAGACTCGCGGTGATTCTTTCATGCTGACATGAGGATTGACGATAAAAAAAAGATACAGAGAAATACTAATTGTCATAGTATGAATTGCAGATAATTTAAATGTAATATCTCAATTTCCCATCACTTGGTTGGGAATTCATGTTTTCGTTTTCCATTTTGAGGACAGCTATTGGGCGTACACTGGATTAATTGCAGTTCTCAGATGTAACAGTGGGGGCAGTGTTAGACCTCCAGTGCTACGGGACCTCGCCAACTGAGGAGCGTTTTCGGGTTCACGACTTTGAGATGAAAATGTTGCATGCTTTATGCCAGGCCGCCATTTTATTTCAAGCAGAATGATGAAGAACATGGCGGGTAGTTCTGGTTCCAACATACGCTCCATTCAATGCTCTGATCCTCCCCCCCATCCCCCCATCTTTCAGCGTTCACGTCACACATTTTTTCAATTGCACTGCGGGATGGGATCCTATAAAAAGTCTCAAGAGCCATTCAAGTGTTGAGAAGACTTTTTATGTGGGCGAGGTGATGATTCTGCACAACCGGTGCGAGGTGTCGGGATTCGTGTACGGAAATGGGAGTCAGATTGAGCCTCTGGAGCATATGTGAGTGTGTGTGTTGTGTTGTGTCTAAGGCTGTGAATGCGAACTGTGTATGAGAGGAAGTCTGCTCGTCTACAAAGGCCAGTGATTATATTGAGTAAAGGGAGGGAAAGGGAGGGAGGGAGGGATGAAAAAGAACATGATAGAGAGAGAGAAAGAGAGAGAGAGGGAGAGGGAGGGAGAGGGAGTGAGGCAGAGACGAGGCCAGAGAGGCTGAGCGTGAAACGTTGCGCCCCCTGGAGGTCCTCAGCAGCTACAAGTCTCTGCCGATGGCTTGGCTCTATCGTTCCGGTCTAGTTTAATTGGCTCCGGAAACTCGTTGTATAACTCCACTTCGGTTTCCTACAAAAATAAAAAAAAGAGGGTACAGTTAAGCACAAAGTATACTTCAGTTTTGACATCAACTCTTTGACAAATGTTTTCTTTGTGAATTAACCTGCACGGATGAGCTGTTCACCACAAGCCTAGTAGTGTTCACTTACAACGTAAATAGGGTTTAATTTTGATTTCATGCCGACTTAAAATGCTCAAGCTCTCTAAAGCCTGATTAATTCTGATTGGCTGTCAAAGGTCCTATCGTTCATCAGCTGGTGTCGTTATCGTTATAGCTGTGGACTCCACTATTCTCATACAAATAAAATTGTTAAAACGTTATAGTTATCGTTATGCTTATCCTTGGTGTGAACGGGCCTTTAGCGTATGTGTACAGCCAAACGCACAGCCTTCGAAAGTTTGATATTCATTTGATAGCATGAGCGAACACGGGTGGCAAGACACATGCGTGCTAAAAAGTTTCATCCATGTTCAGTGTCTTTGCAATTTCTCTCCATAAGTTATAACTGATAAAATGTATTAAAACTAGAGTTCCGATTATCTGTTATCGATTATCCATCTATCGTTGCTGCATCTCAGTTAGTTTGTTGTTGTTCAATCTCAACGGTTTCTTTTTCAGCAGTGAAACAACAGGCCTGGGCATTGTTGCCCAGTGTAAGCTGAACGTACATTGTATGTGCAGTCAGAAAAATCAGACTATGCATGTACTATGAATGTGTGTACTATGATGAAATTTGCATCACATACACTGCAAGCATATCCTAGCTTACATGTAAAACCCTAAGCATACTTTGGGCTTTATCTCTTGGTTTCCACACCTAACGCAACACATAATTCAGCAACACACGTACCTGTTTGAGTGCATTGCGTGCGATGGTCTGGAAAGCCTGCTCTACGTTGATGGCCTCCTTTGCACTGGTCTCAAAGTATGGGATGTTGTTCTTACTCTGACACCAAGCTTGTGCCCGCTTGGTTGTTACCTGAGGGTGAAGGTGAAATAAAGTAGGAAAAATCAAAATGTGGATTTCACAGAGGTACTGAGACTGTGAATAAGGTTGTAGGTCACTGATTATATTCAAAATGAGAAAGTGAGTAGAGTTTGGTCTTGGTGGACTAGATCTGCTACACTGCTGCAGAGCAAGTATAGACTTGCTACTGCTAATAGATACACAGACACACTGCTGTGAACATGTAAGATATGATGCTGCTGCATAAATAGACTTACATAAATCCTGTAGCAGATCTAAGGCAGGTGGAGCTGGAGGGTTTCAGAGCAAACACTGAACCAGACTATTTGGACGTTGAGAAAGCAATCTCATTGGCTGCAGGATCAGCAGAGGCCAATCAGCTTGTGCCATAAGGTAATGATGTGATTACTTGCAGATTGCATGTAAATTATCTATCAGCCTGCGCCCTCTAGAGTTTCATGACTGAACTAGATATTTCTTTGAGGTATCACTCACTGGAAGTTCAGGGACTTTAAACTTCTCCAAGACACTTTACATGTATATGGAGAGGGTACAGCTGGTCCTAAATTAGCACCCTTGGCCTCTTAGAATGTGACATGATCTTGATATATACTCCGTACCCATGTACACGGGTCAATTACATGATCATTTACTTGTACAGATCTATTAAATTATTCTAAAATGCAATTCATACACACAATGATGTGAATGCACAATTTATGATAAGCTTGTTTTTAATTTAACAAATTTTCATAAATATCAGGTTGATACAACTGTCCTGATATAATAATAAAGACAGATTATATATATATATAAAGCATGTTAAAAAGAAAACCTATTTACATTACTATAGAAAACTAAGAAATTAAATCCTAAGACTTAATAATTTTTCTAAAAGGTCAGTGTCATAGAGAGGACTACTTGCATGAGATGAATCACTGCACCATAGCACCCACCTGCCTATTCTCCAGATCGATTTTGTTGCCCAGCACCACAAAGGGGAAGTTCTCTGGGTCACGTGGGCTGGCCTGGATCAGAAACTCGTCCCTCCAGCTGTCCAGTGTCTTGAAGGTGTTGGGGGCAGTGACGTCAAACACCAGCACACAACAGTCAGCACCGCGGTAAAAAGCCACACCCAGAGACTGGAACCGCTCTTGACCTGCTGTATCCCATATCTGGATGAAAGAAAAGATACAGAATGTTCACACAAACGTTCATTCAAATATGAATTTTCAGTCAAGCTCTTATTCGGTCTCACGACAGCTGTGTTTCCATCTTAAGTTGCGAATTTGACCTGTGCAAAACTGGATTGTCGCATAAAACATTTGAATATAGGGCACCGTTTCCATCCCATGTGTTCAAGAGAACAAACAGTGTAATAAAAGTTGCTGCAATCGGGGAAGCGACTGTTTCGGAACGCAATCATGCGAGACATTTCTGGCAGGTCATTATACCAAATCATTCTGATGATAGACTTTGACTCAGGCATTTCAGAAGGACCATGCCAACATTTGAGATGCTGTGCAATGAAACTTTAGTCCAGATATCCAATCACATCCTCTATTGAGCCAAATCATGCAAGTTTTTTGCACAGAGGGATTTATGTGTTAAATGGGTTTCGATCGTAGTTTATGCGCATGTCTACTTATTGGATAATTAAAAAAAAAATAAAAAAAAATATATATATACACATCCACCTTAATTGAGCGCATTTTTTGAATTTTGGTGCATCTTGGCATATCCACCCAGTGGTTTTTTTATGCAATATCCTGAAATTTGAATAAACATAGGTGGATGGAAACATAGCTAGTAACATTTGTTATTATTTTTAGAAACATTTAAAGAAAGTCAGACAGGTTTAAAATGACACGAGGGAGAGTAAACGACAGAAATCACATTTTTAGCTGAACTATTTTCTTTAAAGGCTGCTCTCAGTTTATAAGAAATTAAAATGAAGATAAAACAAAAATGTAAGACTAGTTGAAGTAATGAGAAGACACTCATTGGAATGGGGAAAAGAAAAATGCTTTTCATTTTTGTTTCAAAGCATCATGTGCTTTTCAGTAAAAATAACCTGTCATCTCTACCTGCATTGTGACAAGTCGGTCATCAACCATCACTTCTTTTGTCAGGAAATCTGCTCCTATAGTAGCTTTGTACTGATTACTGAACTTCTTATTCACATACTGGTTCATCAGAGATGTCTTCCCAACCCTGTTGGGAAAAAGAACATTTAAACCAGCACCTGGCAGGGAGAAAGGAGAACTAACACTATTTGTGATTGTGCAGAACTATGAGTCATACAAAAAGAAACATTACATGAACATTAATAATCTCTAGGCTATAACAAAATTTGCATTCCCTTAATGAAACTGAAACTATTTTCTTGAGAATTTATATCCCACCCACAAGCTTTTCCATCTAGAAAGCTCATAAGAGACTACAAGGAAATAGAAGACTGAATATTTTGAGGTTTTGTGTTTGGGTGGTTGATACGACACAACATTTATATGCCCGGTGTGTCATGAACATATGTTTATATTGTAGGTCAAACAGTGCAACGGTAGGGTGTAACTGAGTGTATTTATAGTATTCTTTGTACTTTTCTATCCACGATTTTGAGCTTGTGGAATGACTCTGTGGGAGGGACACGGTTCATTTTTCACTTAATGACAATTGGTCACACTCTTGCCTCAAGCTTATATGCAGTTTGAGTAATCTTACAATGAACTAGTTTAATTTTAAAATAATAATAATAATAAAAATAAAAAAACACTCAAATGTGCATAGCAAGTACAGTACAAAACAGTGAGATTGAAAAAAAAAACGAAATAAAAAAACATTACACATTAAAAAAGGATAAAAGTGACAACAATACCACAGAATAAATGTTTCTTGAGCATCAAATCAGCATATTAGAATGATTTCTGAAGGATCATGAAAAGGATCACTTTTAATTTTTTTCTCATATAAACATCCTGTTATTGAATGAGTCATACGTTTGTTCGGATTCAGAGAGCGGTTTCAAACTGAGTATGTTTGACGGTGTCATTAAAATAACGGTCCACATATGCTCTGCTGAGTCAGACTTCACAGATCATGATTTATGTTTGTTATCCAACAAAATCAGCAACAGAACAATGGTTTGTCTATTTACGGTTATGGGAAGTGCGGTACCTTCACAACTCAGGCAATACGTACAAAAGAAGTTCTTTCTACACTGCATGAGTTCAAATCTATTGGAATCTTTAAAGTTGCCATGAAATAGAAGATTGCAATAATTTAATATTGACAGTGATGTCATGTGAGTGACAGGATTTCCCGCCCTCTCGCCAGTAAACGCATCATCAGAGAAGAGATGTCGTTGAAAGAGGGAGGGGGGGGGGGGGAGTTATTTTGATGAAAAATTACGAGAGCACATGAATGTTAAAAAAAAGAAGAGAAAAAAAATATATAATGATGTGCACAGGTAAATTACTGTAAAAAAAGGTAATAAATACTGCAATATTCCATTAAAAAAAGGTCTATTTTGATTTCATGGCAACTTGAATCTATACTACTACCATTATTTAACAGAATGCTCTATAATTTCATCCTTTAAAACTGAATGAAATTGGCAGTAGCTCTGACTTAGTTTCCGTGTTGAATGTGGAAACTCACCCGGAGTCTCCAAGGATGATCACCTTCAGAAGAACTTTCTTCCTTGATGTCATAGTGTCACAGCTGAGGGAGAAGGAAGCACAAAGCATGAAGCAAAGATTTCAACATCACGGCTCATTTGAATAAAAAAGGAAGTGAAAGCAAAAACTGTTTGTACTCAGATAGGCCTATTCAAGGATGTGGAGTCAAGCAGGAGTGTTGCAGAGTGTATTAAGCTACATGCTAAAACCACAATCACCCATTTGATTGAACTTGAACACTCTAAGGGGTTATAAAAGCCTTTTTTGTTTCAATGACAAAACCCATGATTCTGCTTGCACTCTCAAATTGGTCATGTGCACTCTAACTACCAGTCACGAGAAACGCAATTTCAGAGACGACATGGTACTGTTGACCGCCAACTATTTAACACACACAGACTTCCCTTTTTAAGAGGGGGGCTTGAACATGTCGTTCAATACACGCTTTTCCATCTTTCAAATAATAAGTGTCCATCTGCTGAGGTGCTGCTGTTCATCCAGGCCAGCTTTACCTGGAACAGAACGTCCTGCAACAACAACCACTACCACCACCAAAAAATCTAGCTGCCATTAACCGGGAGTCCTATGTCACATGGTAATAAGTATGCCAAAACACAACATTTGAATGGCAGAGCATGGGACGATCATAAATTAAGGAAACTATAAGATCACACCTGTATTATTTAATTAAGTCATTAATTATTTCTATATTTGATATTTCTATTTGATAACCAATAAATATACAATATTAAAATTCAACACTGTTTTGTCTAAATAAATTGAAATAAAATACTAAAGACTAAAATCAATTATTTTAAGTGCTACTAGTGAATTTAGGCATTACAACATTATAACATAAAGGACTCAACGCTAAGGATTTTTTCAACTGGCCTGGTTAGGGCAGTGGTTCATATTTTTATTTGCCCTCTCAGAATTTTCACTGGTCCCACCACAAAACAATAAATAAATAAAAACAAAATGTGCCTAGTTATCGTTTTCATTGTTTTTGACCCACAGCCTTAATAAATAAGGTTATGACACCAAAACCTACAAGCCTAACTCATAAATTTAAAATATTGTTAAAGTAAACTGTCAGTAATAAAAAAATAACAAATAATTAAATTTCTGAGCAACAGCACAAATAAATACCATATAAGAAATCAAATAAACAGTGCTTTTCAGGTTTTTCAGGTAGGTCTAACAGTAGTTCTCTCAGGAGAGCAGCAGGTTTATTAGGCTGCTGTCACTTTAAGAGTTGTGCGGATCAAATTTACTGTTACTGTTTTATTTCTCTTCTGGTTACATTCACTTAAGACATAACAGACTATGTTTACAAAGATACTCACCAATAAGGGCATTTTGAGATAATTCTGTGTGAATATCCGCTTAAACATTAGACAAAATTCATTTCAGCCTTCGCACGCTGTCTGAGACTTGGCTTTCTGGGCACGTGCTTCGAATGTGTGATGTGCACACAAAACTTCTCACACAGCGAGAACCGAACTTGAGTTCTCTTGCGTGTCTTCTAGCACTTTAACTTTTATTTGGCATGGCTTAAAACCACATGCAAATAATAAACTTTCATGATGATGCAGGACTGGCCCGGTCGGGCAACTGGCCCGAGCGTCGTTTTCGTTGGCCATCCTTATTGTCGAGCCCTGATGTACAGTATGAAAAATGGATATTCATTTTCAGATTACACTTAACAGGTAGGCTAATACTAATTAATACCATTTTAATGATTAAATTATTAGTGTTTTTAAGAATAACTTTAAGGGTGCGAGATGATGGCAAAGGAAATAAAAGAAATAGGAAAGCATGCACAATTAAATATCAATATTGGCTGATATAAAAAATTATAAAATAAATCAAATCTCCAATATTATACCAATAGCCTATATTAGTTACACGAAATGGTAACATCAGAAATATAAAATTAAAATGTCAAGTATGGTAGACTGTCACTGCTAAAAGACTAATATTAAACAAGTAGGGTTGGGTGTATTGACATGCCTTGCAATAGTATGACATCATAATTTAAATCATGGCATAGTTAAATAAATTTGGATGTTTCTTTTCAGCAATTATCTAAAAAATCTTATCGACTTCAAAGACAAAGGCTGAGCATATCAAGACCACCTCTTATTCAAGTTGTGTTTTCACCTGAACTTTGATGGTCAAAAATGTAACAACGATATGTACTACTATAATACTACTATAGTATGATCATACTAAACTACTAATGGAAAAAAAATCATTTGACTTTCATGATCTAAATTAGTCTCCAGACATACAAAACATACAAACTGGCGACAGAATCCGGATGCAAATATTTAGAGGGAAAAATATCTCAGAAAAATCAGCTTATAAGTAAACAATAATATATTGTGTCCAGACAATGTACACACGCCTATCCTGCCTCTATACTGGTGGGATACAGCGTGCTGTTTAAAAATAAGCATGAAACACTTTGTAAAACCTCTAACATGGCATGATAGGTTCAAGTAGCTTTAAATCAAGCCATTTGAAACTTAGAGACCCATTAGTACCTTTTAACTGATAATTCTCATATTACATAACAGCAGCATACTCCAACAAATAAAATCAGGCAGATAAAATCAAATGTGGGGTGGATTATGTAATTAGTCCTTCATTTAGTGAAAAACAGCGTCCGACTGTAGGGTTGGTCACAAAGGTCTAATAGGATAGATTTTAAAGGACAACTTTACAGCTTATCTTGGTGAATCTAGGCTTCCCATGTCATATACATTGATGTATAATCCATGGTAGAGAATGATCAACCAAATCTCATGGGAAAACGGTTGCGACTTACGAGGTGGTGATTTTGCATGAATTTGTAGAATGTAAATTGTACAAAAACATATGATTATTAGAAAAAAGTAAGCATTAAGTTCCACCCCTGAACATACGTATAAATGAATGAATTCGGGGTGCAACGATACCCTCATGTATATATCACAATATACTGAACTCACAATACAATATTACTGCGATACACCAAGACATATGATAAAAGATTACTGTTGATTAAAATGCTAAATTTGGTATTACATTGAGATGGTCCTCACTGCAGAACATGAAATCCACGGGGAGGAGTCGGATCTAGATCCAACTCCTCCCACCTTACATATACCTAAACCTACCCATCTCCACCCCCTGATCCCTAAACCTACCCATCTCCACCCCTTAATCCCTAAACCCACCCCTAAACCTACCAATCTCCACCCCTTTATCTGGATCCAACTCCGCCCCCCGGATCTCGTGTTCTGCATTGAGGTGCTACTGATTACATTGGGAGTGGAAATGAATAGGATTGGTGCTGGTAACCCAATGCACAGGGCAATTGGTGACACCAGAATAAAAATATTCATGATTCTGAAGCTGATACAGAATTATTTCAGACGACTGATTTAGTCACCGACTAGATATATTTAAAATAACGTAGAGCACTTTTTACTGGTAACATAAGACATTTGGCATTATCAGGACACCCAAATATTCCCCCATTGCATGATTATACATTAAACTTAAAAAATATGTATATAATGCTGAATATAATGTAGTACTGACACTAAAACACTCATTTTTTCACACAATTTTTCTTTTGTGTGAACTCTATACATAATACATATTGTCACTATCCACGATACATATTGTTGCATTTTTTGTATTGCAATATATATTATGACACAATATATTGTTACACCCCCAGTATCAATTAACCACCAATTCGCCAAAACATAAAATATTTATGAATTGCTATAAGTTTGTGTTGAAATGATTCATATTTCATAGTATTTTCATGGTTCTTCAAAGAATGTGTATTACTAGTATATACGTTCCTACATATCCCACTCAAACCTTGGGAAACGCTTCTTTCTACACCAAAATTAGAATGACTATCAAAACCCAACACATTACTTATTATTATGCCCCCAAAGAGCTCCGGATCCTACATGAAAGCTTAGTGTATGTTCACTGACAATATCTTCAGGCTCCTAATAAGCAAAGCATCATGAAATGACCCTCAGGAACAAAACAAATGCTTGATTTTATTTTAACTTTGATTTGTTTTAATTTAGTTACTAAAAAAGACCAAAACCAGCAGAGCTTTAAACAATGAATGTGGTGGTGCTGAACTACAAGAAGTAGAAAAGTTTATGAGAAAAGAAAACCTCACCACGCTTCAGTCGAATCCACAAGTGAACTGAAGAGCTCCTCCACACAAGCATCATAACTTCTAAAGTCACAATCCTGGAACACTTACGGTCTCTTAAAATGCACTGTACATTACATTGTTTCAACACAACCATGAAGGAGAGAAGCAACCACCAATAAACTAAAGAAAGAACACGAAAGATAGGGAAACCCCTGAAAATAACTAGGATATTGTCAAATTGCTGATGTATATCCTCTGATAACCCCATGTCACCATCCACGATACATAGTTGCATTTTTTGTATTGCAATATATATTATGACACCCCCAGTACGAATTACATATTGTAAAATTGCTAATGTATATCCTCTGATAATCCCATGTTCCCGTTTCAAAAAGCTTAATTTCAGACTCTAGCAGATGAGCCTGGACTGGAGCAAAGTTGAAATGGAAGTAATCTCACATCTGACCCATCTGAGACATCCTCCCTTAACAGCTAATAAATCACTATACAAGCTTCTTTATTGTTTCCCTCTATCAAAACAATTGCATTTCATTTTTTGTCTTTCTTCTTCATTTATGTATTTCTTTCACCAGAAAAAAACACACGTATACATATCTATCTATATATCTAGGTTGATATTTATAGTGCAGTGATGTACGAAGCTCGACTCACACAGAAGTCACTTTCAACCCAAGCAACTTTCTGTTGGCCAACCCACTGTGAAATCTGCATGGAGAAATCTCTTTGGTCAAGATTTTAACCGTAAAAATTTGGTAAATGCGGTCACACCTTTACCCTGTAGTAGAAATACAATCCAGGACACACTACTGTACATCTGTCATGACAACATTGTCCTTTGACCCTCATGTTCCAATGACGCATTCACAACAACTGTGAAAAAATTTGGTAAAGAAGTACAAATTAACCACAGAACAACTTGGAGTGCAGTCACATTTACCGTTTTTCAGCTATTTATGAGGATGAAATCCAATAATTTAAATAAGAATCTAAGTGATCGGGAATTTCGTGTGAGGGCAAAAGATTTTCCCAAAGCAGGTAATGTGAATTTCGCATGTTGTCCAACAGAAAGCTGCATGGTTTGAAAGTGACTTCTGTGTGAGCTATGCTTCATACGTCGTTACACTACTTACTGTAGACAATGGACCTTTTCTGAGCATGAAATTCCACAGAAAATTTGCTGATGCAACCCTCTGCAATCCGAGTAAATCACTCGCATATGCGACCAAATTGCACGCTAGGCTACTAGTCAACTGTACAATTTCGGTCACCTGTGATTGAGTTAGAGGCAAAAAATAAGTTTAGCGCAGCTATGATTTTGTTGCCCGCTAAGCTTTACGCACCGTCATATAACACCGATTTTATCATCACTGCATTGGTTACCTATAAAGCTCCGTATTAATTATAAGATATTGCTACTGACTTATAAAGCCCTAAACGGCTTAGCTCCAGTCTATTTAACGGATCTTCTATCACCCTATAATCCATCGCGCTCTTTAAGATCACTAAATTCAAGGCTTTTGGTCATACCTAGGATATCCAGAACCACCAAAGGAGGGAGAGCATTTTCACATTTGGCTCCAAAACTCTGGAATAGTCTTCCTGATACCGTTCGTTGCTCAGACTCGCTCTCCCAATTTAAAACTAGATTAAAGTCGCATCTCTTCAGCCAGGCATTCATATAATCCTACAGTTCAAACTACAATCCGGCCTCTAGCTCATAAATGCCAGAGGAGAACTGGCCCCCGACTGAGCCTGGGTTCTCCCAAGGTTTTTTTTTTTCTCCATTAGGTCACCTGATGGAGTTTTTCGGTTCCTTGCCACTGTTGCCTTTGGCTTGCTCAGTTGGGGATATTTTGGGGATATTTAATTTAATTTTATCAATCAATAAATTCCTCTTGAAACAAACTTTGTTGTATTATTTTAATTTAATACTGTGAAGCTGCTTTGATACAATCTGTATTGTGAAAAGCGCTATACAAATAAACTTGACTTGACTGTCGCTTGGCTGAGAGCGCCCTCTGTTGCTTTCGCACACACACGCACTCAACGTGAGAGAAAGAGAGGCATACACAAATGCAGAATTGACACGCTAGATCTAAACGCAGGCTCGACAGGACTGCCCGAGGACCAAGAGTTGACTGCTATTATTTGCACGTGTTTTTAAGCTAATGTAAACATTCAAGCGCAAAGACGACGCAAAAGAGAGCTCAATCCTGTCCTCGCTGTGTGAGAAGATTTGTGTGCACACACATGCGGAGAGCGTGACCACGCAAATATTGAAATGATTTTTCGTTCACATCTTCTTGCGCTTGAACAATACAAGTATCCTAGTAATCCCAGTAGTCGGTTATGTCTTAAGTGAACGTAAACAGTCGAGAAAAACAATGCATATGTAACAGTTGCTGAGTTCACGCTCTGTCATCACTACCGTAGGCTCGAGATGACAACATGTGATGTTCTATTCAGAGCTGTTCACGTCCCCGGACTGGGTCATTATTTTGCGTTTCTATGGCGGCGACACCATCAACCCCTAAATGAATCTGCAGCAGTCAGGTGGTACAAGTAGGAGCTCTCAGAAATGTCCCATCTTACAAGCTGTTATTACGAGCTCTACAAGGACGTGAACGCTTTTTACAAGTTGAAACTTTTACCAACTTTTACGCTGTTTGTTTTTAATGTTAATCAAACAACAAGCTCTTTACTGAATAACTGTTGTATCTTTAATAAGGATTATTCTATTTTTAATTTATACAGTGAAAACTATGCAGTGTTATTTACTTTGATTATTCAATTTCTGTACCTAATCTTTATCTAACTACTGTTAGATATACCTGAAAATCATTGTTATCATTGTTCTATTGTGTCTATTTGTGCTATTGCTTGTAGTTTATTTTATTACAGACTGGCTACTTGTCTTTAATAATATATGAAATGTATTTTATTTATAGATTTTTTTTTTTTTTCTCATTTGCATGGGTCTTTGAATCCATGTAAAAAGTCTTGCGACTAAAATAAAAAATGTGTTTCCTTTAGTGTGTCCATAGGCCCTGTCCCAAATGGTGCACTTCATGTGGACTTTCGGTCTCTCTGACTTAAATTGCGCGTGCTCGCCGAGTCTACGAGTCCGTAGGACGTCCCCTTCAGCATTTTAACGCTCTGAAGTGTGCTCAGCAGCGCCCCCTTTGTACCCTTGAAGCGGTCTTCCACGAAGGCCGCATAGAGGCAGGCTCCACACACTTTAACTACCCAGGAATCCTTGTGAAAGCCCAATCAGACAACGGATGAGGAGATTTCGCTCACGGATAATTGTTGACATGGCTGAGAAGAAAATACTACGGTTTTTATGACCTAGATGTACATTTTACCAGTTGTTACCTACAGTTTATACAAACATTATGGTCATCGAGCAGTGGTTGATGTCTCAAACATAATAATAGTGTGTTGAATAATACGATCACATTATGATTCATTAAATAAATAGAACCGAATGTCAGGGCTTTACTGAGTCATATGTAAACATAGTATGAATATTGAAACCTGTAAATTCATCTGAAACTCATGCACATTTTCATTATGTGTTAAAATTGTAATCTTAGTTCAAATGGAACATTATGTATTATTATGTACAACTGTATACATCATTTAAATAAGCATGATGTATCTATTATCTAATGCCCAGGTGGCATGCACAATATCAAAATATAGAACTGTAAAATTAGGCTGTGTAGTTGACATGGAGACGCCGGAGCGCAAAAATGTGATTTCTCCTGTCCAACAACAACCAGACCGCTATTTCCGGCTTGACAATCGGGTCTGTCCCAAAAATACCTCTCAATGCGCCTTCGTGGACTCACGCCAAGGGCCCTATAGACCTTATGCACCAGAGAAACGAGGGCGCCGCCATCTTTAGAATATTGTCTTTTAACTTCCGTTTTTGTGGTCGCTCTGTATATTTCTATGGCATTGCTGTCGAGGAGTAATTCGCTTTTTAAGTGGATTTACTTAATGTGAAGTTAACGAAAGTTATCATGAGGACTGTAATGTTTAAAGCAGATGACTTAACAAATGTCAGTCGACCGGGAATATTTTTAAACGAGCCGTTCATTCATAAACACGCAAAATCGCTGTGTAAATACAGACCGGAAGTCAAAAGACAATGAGCGCAGCGCTGAAAAGGGGCGGGGCTACATAAGGTCTATAGGTCTGCACTACATGACATCACCAAAGTGTGGACTCTGAGGAAGTCCACAAGTCCGGAGTGTGCCATTTGGGACAGGGCCATAGAGGATTGTAATGTGACCACATCTTAAAAGTGCCACTAGACCCATATTTTCTGGCTTTTTTTTTTTTTTTTTTTTTTTACTAAACCTTATGGGATAGCAAAGATTCCACTGGTTCCACATTTTAAAATAGCAGATACAAAGCATCAGCCGAGAACTACTGCTAATTTGGACATACTACACATTAAAGCAGTGGTGTCTGCATAATATATTGTAAGGAATTGCACATATTCAGACGCAGAGAGTGTGATCTGGTTGTATACTGCACATTTTTCCAAATGTAATAAGCCAACTGTAAAAAAATAATAATTGTTGTTGTTTCAACTTTAAGTGTTGAGTTTAGTCAACTCAAAAATCCAAGTTGTAACTTAGTACTTAGTAACTTCCCATTTCAAGTTGACTAAACTTACACTTCAAAAAAAGTAGCACGAACACATACTTTAAGTTGAAACAATTTTTTTTTTTTTTACAGTGTGGTGTTAAATACACAATATTTTTTTCTGAAAACATATGCATACTGTGCACACTACAGTACATAGTGCAGATTTAGTATGAGTAGTATGCAATTCCAAATAGCCATTGTCTAGTAGGCAGCTCGCTAGATTTTGAGAGACAGCTCATGAGTGCAAAGAGTTTTTACGACTCCATATTTAATCTGGAACCCATGACACTCGGTAAAGTCTGATCACATGGTGGAGCACTTTCCTTTAGCATGCATAAGAATAGCAGAATGCCATCCATTTCAACGGCACATCGCAACCAATAATCAAGTGCATACTCATCATACTGACATACGAGTGTCTTATAAGTTTACAATACTTCTGAACAATAAAGGCACTCGGGTTATAGTGTAATGGAGGCTTTAGCCTAACAGTAAAACGTTCTTTATTTAAAATCTCTTGTTTCGCAATACTCCACACCTGTTTCTGTGTGCTGTAAACATACAGGCAGAAAGTGAATGTGTTTAATGCGCTGCTGGTTGAGCAATCAGCTGATTTCAGATGCGTTGTAAAAAACACATTTCTGATCGATTGTTATTTTATTAGTGACATTATATAAAAGTCTTCTCGTGTATATTAATGCAATACAACGATCTGAGATCAAAATGAGGCGTTTAAACATAAATAAAATGTAAACCGACACAATCCAGCGCGACTGTCAGGCCTGTCAGGGTAACTAGAAACACCTGATCATTCAAGGGCCTGGATAGAGATCAACATCACAGCGTGTAACGTTAAATGGCTGATTTGAACTAGAAATGAAGCGCATACACAGAAAATACATGTGCAAATGGTGATTGAATCATCTCAGTGTCCTTTAACAGCATTACAAATGAGCTCGTTTGCTAACGTCAGTTAGTTTACATGTCAATTACACCATCTCTCTTGACAAATCCACGATCAGTCTATGGATTTAACATGTAACTTACAAGCAATACATCTTGGTTTTATAACTCACCTGGTTAATAAAACAGGAGTTCTAGCGAATATCAGTCTGTATCTGCGCTGTGGTGTAGCCTGTGAGCTAAATCGCTACCGTGTCCTTACACAAGCCTGATGTTTATGAGAAAAACAAACAATAACTCCAGCCTCTGTCGTCAGCGGAAGACCGGATCGTTTAGGCTAGTGTGTGAGTGAACCAATCCTGAATCGGAGATACCGATACGGGTGCTGTAACCGCAATTGGCCCCCCTGTTACCTGACGGGTCTTTTTCTTTTTCTGTTTCGGGATCTGCTTTAACTTCCTCCAAAACAACCCTGTGAAAGCCAGCGATGTCATCACGCAGGTGGCGTCATCGCGCAGCCCTACAAGACACGCCCTAAAAGCGGACTGGATCGTCTCCAGTGAATGTTTATCGGAGTGTTTTTATTTTATTTTTAAAGACACGTTCTGTATTTTTATTGACTATAAAAATATTGAATACAAACTATGGAAGCCCATTTTCACCACACAATATAAATTCATAATTATGACATAAAATAATAATTGTGACTTTTTATGTATTTTTTTTACCATAACATTTGTTCTTATGTGGAGGAATGGGTATCAATAATAATGTAAAAGGTAACGTACAAAAATAATCATTGTTTGACCAACAAATACATTTAATACCAATTATATATAATGTTAATACATGTACATTAACATTGGACTTGAACTCATTTTGCGTTTCCATTCATTGTACACAGATAAGCTCAAATGTTTTTATATAAAAAAAAAATACACT
This sequence comes from Leuciscus leuciscus, assembly GCF_965113295.1. Classification (NCBI taxonomy): domain Eukaryota; kingdom Metazoa; phylum Chordata; class Actinopteri; order Cypriniformes; family Leuciscidae; genus Leuciscus; species Leuciscus leuciscus. The sequence goes on along the minus strand of NC_138747.1, from coordinate 16,884,919 downwards.
AAATTGAATTGAAAATGAAAAATGTAAACGATCTGAGAAGATTCTTATAATCTTTACAAATAAAAATACTTCATCCCGGTAATAACGCATTGTTCTGTAGAAAACATTTTATTGTTTTATTCTATATATAGTAGCCTATATAAATCAATGTACTACTTGTTCTTTTTTGTTGTTGTTGTTGTTGTTGTTGTTGTTGTTGTTTTTCGTGTAATTGGGACGTTAAATTAAAATAAATTAAAATGATAATAATAATGTTGTATTTAACGTTATTGATAATACATTGAACATAAATGTATTCTACGTCGATAGAACGTAGATAATATATAATTGAAATTATTTTTCTGCTGAAAATGAAGAGCGACGTTGCTGTCGTCACGTGACGTCATTTAAAATGCCCTCCTTAAACATGGCAGCGCCCTTGATGAACGTGTAGTAGTTGTTGCAGTGTTGAAGATGAACCACTTCACAAAGTCATCTGCTAAAAGCTGAGGTCCTCGCGTGCAGTATGAACAGACGAGAGTTCACAGCCTGCCTTGTGGTAATGCACATTTCATGTCTATTGCACACGTGCTAAAAGCCGAAGCATCATTCCTTACATTAACTCTGCTTGTGAAATAAGTTCAATGTACAGTGTTAGTAATTGAGTATTTACGCGGATGTGTCAATGTACACTTTTAAGAGGCTTTCTTCTTTGATTCATCTCAGGCTAGTCCTTTTGAAAGTGATTTAAAAAAAAAAATCATGGTTATGAAAATAGTGACTATGATAATGAAAGTAATGAAGATAATGTAAGTCATTATAAAGTTGATTGTCTGTTTTTTGTAAGTAAATAAATCAGTAAACAAACCAGATGTAGTTTTATTTGTTTTCTTAGTTCAAACTGTTTTTTTTTTTGGTGTGTGTGTGCCTTATTTACTTAATATTTTAGCTTGTATTTTTCTTAACATTTTTAGGGATTTCATAAAAAAGTTTGGTTACACTTTATTTTAAGGTGTCATTGTTACAGTGTAATTATATATTTAAGTACTGAGTAATATTAATTAATAACATGCACTTACTAAAGGGTTAGGGTAGGATTAGGATTTGGTTGCGGGTTAGTTGCATGTAATTATGCATACTTTACTGTTATTACTATGGTAATTACATGTAACATATGTAACAAGAACACTGTAAAATGGAGTGTTACCAAAAGTTTTTAGGGAAATAAGGCACTCTTTAGCCTAGTCATGAATTAGTTGGACTATAGCGCTTCATAATAATAATAATAATAATACAGTTAACAATTCTTCTTGTAACTGACAGCTTCAACTTGGCCTGGACTAAAACAGTACTTAGACTAAAACTTATTTTCAAACACTTTTTTTATTTTTCTTTTTTTAAGAGTAATAATAAATATTACTATAAATAATATTGTTTGTCAGAAATGTCCTAAAAACACAGTGGATGAAAAATGTGGTTAATAAAGATGAATAATGAATGAAAAGTGTTCTGTATCTCTGATTTATGTTTTAGTAACATTGAGTGCAAACTTGACACTTCTTCTCCTTGAAGCTTTTGAGTAATTTTCCTATTACTGCATATATGCATATTTGCATTATTATGTGGTAGAATATAATATGTATATGGTACTACAGTGACTAATTACATTGCACCAGAATTTGTTTAAAGCACCTAATTTTACTGTAATACAACTTTATCCATGCTCTCCGTCCCTTAGGCAGGCGGCTGTGCGGGAATGTGTGTAGATCTCACTCTCTTCCCTCTGGACACCATAAAGACAAGGTTGCAGAGCCAGCAGGGCTTCTACAAGGCGGGAGGTTTCCGTGGGATCTATGCAGGCGTCCCGTCTGCTGCTGTAGGCTCCTTTCCCAATGGTAAGTTTATATATATTATAATAATGAACATGAAAAATGGCTGCATGTTTAAAAGCACGCTTTAGAAGAGTTATATAAATGCATACTGCAAAAACTCTGGACTTCTGATTATGATAAATAGCATATTTAAACCCAAAAAACTAGGCTCTCTAGCTCTCAGGATACACCTACAAATTAAATGTCAGAGAGTGGATGCAGTTTAAAGTTGCCATGAAATCAAAATGGACAATTCTTATGAATATGAAGTATTGCAGTATTTATTATGAATAATTTATCTGTATTTATTTACATCTTTTTTTTTATTTATTTATTTTTATTTTTTTATTCATGTGCTCTCAGGCTTTAATGAAAGTAACTTCACTTCCCACCTGCAATGACATCTCCTCTTTTCTCTGATTTTGCGTTTAGCGGGTTGAGGGCGGGACAACCTGTCACTCAAATGACATCACAGCAATAGCAAACCGATCAAATCAGTTCCCCTTCCCCTATGGACCAAATCCCATCCAACATTTTTTCTTGTTCAAGAAGATGTTTCACATCAGTATACACTGATTAGTCAAAACATTATGAACAGTCATGGGTGAAGCGAATATTGTTGATCAAGGCCACATATTATTTTCTGGGTAGATTAGATGGTAAGCAAACTTGGACTGGAACGGTGTGTTGATGTAATCGTTTACATTGATTACGCAATGTCTATGTTCATCCCTAATCCCCTGTCATGTTTCACACAAAACAAAACTTTGTATGCTTTGGCCAAATCTCGCTTTGGACAAAAGCGTCTGCTAAATGACTAAATGTAAATGCAAAACTCTAGAGCAGATATTAATGGCTGGTATGGCAGCGCTGATTAATATGTTTGTTCATACAGCATTTAGTTTTTTACGTGCGCGACAACCCCAGAAGGTCGCCTGGTCCGATGAGTCCCGTTTTCTTTTACATCATGTGGACTGGCATGTATGCATGTGCCATTTATCTGGGGAAGTAATGGCACCAGGATGTACTGTGGGACGACGAGAAGCCTCTAGAGGGAGTGTGATGTTCTACATAATATTCACATATGCAGTTCATAGGGGCATAATAGCTTTACAGTTACAGCATGAAATAATATTTAAACCAATAACTTTTTAAATAGGTGACATTTAAACACAACATTTTTAGGCCTATCTCAAAATTCGGACTTTTTTCTTGCAATTGCGAGTTGATATCATAATTCTGTGGGGGGGGGGGGGGGGGGGGGGGAGTCAGAATTGGGGGATATAAACCCACAATTCTGAGGAGAAAAAGACAGAATATTGAGTTTATATCTTGCAATCTTGCACTTCTGATATTTCAATAGATATTTAAGAAATAACCATATTTGATCTTCCATCCAAAAAAAAAAAAAAAACACTGCAAAATTCAGTCTGAATTTAAAGCCCTTCATAGTACAGAAACTACACTTTTAAAAGTTTTTAATGACCTCTTATTGGTCACAGACTCTGGAGATTCTGCTATTCTAATGCTGTTAGACCTTAGAGCTGCATTTGCTACCATTGATCATAATATTCTGATCTCTAGGTTGGACCACTGTGTTGGTATGAAAGGTATTGCTCTAGAGTGGTTTAGGTCATATCTGTCTAATAGGAAGTTTTCTGTTTGCCTTGGAGACTTTGTGTCCCCATTGGCACCTTTTCCTTGTGGAGTCCCCCAGGTGTCTATTCTTGGTCCAATGCTGTTTTCCCTGTACATCCTCCCTTTAGGGTCTATCCTAAGACAGCATGGCATTTCATTTCACTGTAATGCAGACGACACACAACTTTATCTGCCATTGAAACAAAAGGATACCAGCTTTTTAAAATTATTGTTGGACTGCCTCACAGACATTAAAGCTTGGATGGCCATGAATTTTGTACATTTTAACGAGAGTAAAACTGAAATTGTGATATTTGGCCCAAGTAGTACCCATGTGGCCCCCAACACATAATTGGGTTCCTTACTTCCATACGTTAAATCCTCCGTTAAAAATCTCGCAGTAATCATGGACAGTGATTTTAAACTTGAAAAACAGATCAATTCTGTGGTTAAAGGGTAACTAAACCCTAAACCAACTTTTTTTAGTTAATGGTCTGTAAGAATGGGGCTTTATTAGTGCTGTTCATTGATTCAAGTAATTTTTTTGACATTTGTGTTTAAAGTGTTTTAATTTGACAAAATATGTTGTAAAAACGTCTGAGTGCTGCCCTCTTCAGGTTGAACAGTGGCTACTGCAGTTGAATTTTCCTATTGGAAGTTGTGGTACCCTCTGACATCAGAGGGTACCAGCTAACCACGCCCTTGCCTGCAGAGAGATATGTCACAGATGCACGCCCCCTCTCCACTGGGCTCTGCCTACTTTTCCAGCATTTTTCAAATATTGCCAGTGGGTGGAGTCAGGCTCTGACCAGGGGTTTAGTTACCCTTTAAAGACAGTTTTGATTAGTTAAAGCTCTTATCTAAAGTGAAACCTTTTTTGTCATTTAAAGACTTTGAAAGAGTTATACACGTTTTCATCTCCTCTTGATTGGACTATTGTAATGCCCTCTCTGCTGGTGTTAGCCATGCATCTCTCTAACGCCAGCAGTTGGAGCAGAATCCTGCAGCTAGACTATTTAAAGGGATACGTAAGTGTGATCACATTTCTCCTACTGGCCTCCCTTCACTGGCTTCCAGTACGTTTTAGGATTGATTTTAAAATCTTAGAGTTTGCTTATAAATCCTTAAATGGTCTAGCCCCGACCTACCTTTCTGACCTTATACAACAACATGTCCCATCGAGGTCGCTTAGGTCGGCAGATTGCATGCTCTTGGCTGTCCCTAGAGTAAGGCTGAAACATAGGGGAGATCTGGCTTTTTCAGTTGCGGCCCCTAAACTATGGAATAATTTACCATTGTCTGTGAGGCTGGCCCCAACACTCTCCGCTTTTAAATCTAGTCTTAAAACATATTTCTTTTCACTGGCTTTTACTTCAGTTTGAGAGCTGTGTGTTTTTGTCTTGTTGTTGTTGTTGTTTTATTTTTGTAGTTGTTTATTTATGATTTTGGATGTATAGCACTTTGGTCAACTTCTGTTGTTTTAAATGTGCTCTAGAAATAAACTTGACTTTGACTTCCTTTTGGGTGATACATGTCAAATGAACGCTCCTCTTGAACACCCAACATCTCTGCTCATGTCTCTAGGTATCTCCAAGAAAACAATATTACTCAATTGGAAAAATAAATACGAAATATCAATTGCACAATGGCTACATCTCTTAAGAGACCATAGCTTTAAAGAGAAACAGATCAACAATTAAAAATCAGTTTTACGAAATTGATACAATTTTCAGTCCACTTCTCTCCATACATATTGATAAAAAGTAGCTGGTGAGTTGATGCCTCTAAGTATTATGGTACATCAATACAAATTACTTCTATAATATATAAATAATGCCTGAGTATTATACTAGTCTACAATTATTACTTATAGATTGATGTCATTTATATATTATATTGTTATATATGTTGTACCTTGATTTGTACACGTGCGTATGTGTGTGTGTGTATATATATATATATATACATACATACATACATACATGCATATACACACACTACCGGTCAAAAGTTTTAGATCGGTAAGATTTTTAATGTTTTTAAAAGAAGTATCTTCTGCTCACCAAGGCTGCATTTATTTGATTAAAAATACAAACAAAAACAATCATATTGTGAAATATGATTACAATTTAAAACAGCTGTTTTCTATATGAATATACAGTAAAGTGTAATTTATTCCTGTGATCAAAGCTGAATTTTCAGCATCATTACTCCAGTCTTCAGTGTCACATGATCCTTCAGAAATCATTCTAATATGCTGATTTGATGCTCAAGAAACATTTATGATTATTATCAATGTTGAAAACAGTTTTTTACATTTTTATTTCATGATGCTATGATGAATAGAAAGTTCAAAAGAACAGCATTTATCTGAAATGTAAAGCTTTTGTAACATTAAACACTACCGTTCAAAAGTTTGGGGTCAGTAAGAATTTTAATTTAATTTTTTGGGGAAAGAAATAAAATAAATCAATACTTATTCATCAAAGATGAGTTAAACTGATCAAAAGTTACAGTAAAGACATTTATAATGTTAGAAAATATTCTATTTTAAATAAATGCTGTTCTTTTGAAGTTTCTATTCATCAAAGAATTTTGAAAAAAAAATGTACACAACTGTTTTCAACACTGAAAATAATAATGTTTTTTGAGCATAAAATCAGCGTATTAGAATGATTTCTGAAGTATCATGTGACACTGAAGACTGGAGTAATGATGTTGAAAATTCAGCTTTCATCTGAGGAATAAATTACATTTTAAAATATATTAAAATAGAAAAAGTCATTTTAAATGGTCATATTTCACAATATTACTGTTTTGTTTTATTGTTTTTTATCAAATAAATGCAGCCTTGGTGAGCAGAAGAGACTTCTTTTAAAAACATAAAAAATGTTACCGATCTAAAACTTCTACGACTTTTTCTATTTCTTTCAAATATTGTTTACAAATCTGTCTAAATCTGTGTTAGTGAGCACTTCTCCTTTGCCGAGATAATCCATCCACCTCACAGGTGTGGCAGCCTTAGGCACACCTGTATAATAACTAGCTGTCTAATCAGCCTCTTGATATGCCACACCTGTGGTACACACACACACACACACACACACACACACACACACACACACACACACACACACACACACACACACACACACACACACACACACACACACACACACACACACACACACAGAGGACCAACAGTGTATTAGGCAGGTGGTCATAATGTTCTGGCTCATCAGTGTACATCACAATAGGGAAGAAAAGACTATCACAACTGGTTTCAAACCAACTTTAAATAGTTTGCCTCAAACAAAGTGTTTCTTCTTGGTTCCAGCTGCTGCGTTCTTTGTCACCTATGAAAGCACCAAGTCGTTCTTCGCTGGCTACACTGCTACAAGCTTGACCCCCTTCACCCACATGCTGGCTGCTTCACTAGGAGAAATCGTAGGTTTCCTGTTATTATTCTTTCTTTCCTGTTGTTTTGTCCTTGTATTTATCATAATTTACCAATTGCAGTCCAAATGAGCAGTATGTCCATTTCAGAGACAAATATGCAGAAGGCTTAGAATGTGTTTTTGTGTGATGTTTTTTTGCTCTGGGTTAGAGCTGGGCCATAGGCGACCCTTTATTTTCCCACCAGCTGGCCAAATAGGATCTTGTTGTTGTCGTCTATTGACATAACTCTTTTCATAGAGACGATTCTTGCAGTTTTGTCAAGGGAGATTTAGGTGTTGGAGCTGTAAGGAGCACCTTCATTTCCTCCGCTAGTGAAATTCTGTAAGCTCAGAGCTATTGCAGTCCAGAACGATCCAACACACAAGCATTTAATCATTCCTTAGAGCATACTCCACCTTAAAAAATGTAATGCAATCTAATACATGCACTACCATTCAAAAGTTTGGAATCATTTTGACATTTTATGTTTCTTTTATGTATTCAAGGATGCATTTAATTGATTTAAAAATTGCAATGGACATTTATTGGTTATTCCATGCTGTATGGATTGCCTTCATCACTTAAAAGAACATGAGACTAATATGTGGGGTATTTTTATTTATTTTTGCCAGTTTTTAATTAAAAGAATACTTAAAAAGTAACTTTCTATTCGTCAAAGAATCCTGGAAAATTTTGAGAACAACTGTTCTCAATATTGATAATAAGAAATGTTTCTTGAGCATCAAATTGGCATATTAGAATGATTTCTGAAGGATCATGTGACACTGAAGACTGGAGTAATGATGCTGAAAATTCAGCTTTGTCATCTCAGGAATAAATTACATTTTAAAATATATTCAAAATGAAAACAGTTATTTTAAATTGTGATAATATTCCACAATATTACCGTTTTTACTGTATTTTTGATCAAATAAATTTAGCCTTGGTGAGCATAACAGACTTTTTTTTTTTTAATAGAGCAAGTTTTTTTTGTCATATGAATCAGCATAAAATGTTGAAATCACACTTCAGTCTCCTCAGCTCTGTTTAATATACAGTATTTGACCATATTTAAATCTATTCAGTAGAATTCAGAAGCAAATTTTCCTCAACATCATTAGAGCAGAAGAAATTCTACATGGACCTGCTAATACTAATGCCATCCTATTCATCTCAATATGCAATTTCAAGTGACAGTATATAACTATTGTAATTGGGTTTCTCATTTCAGTTTATTACCCATTAAATTAACCATTAAACATCTACTCTCTATACTGAAGAAGACACTCTGGAGGGGGGAAAGGTGGCTTTTTGCTTGGAAAATTAGAGCAAATATCATTACGTGCTAAACATGGCCATTACACATGGCTCAAAAAATAAGTCAAGAAAAAAAGTCAAGTGAAAAGGTCAGCCTTCACCAATACCCAAGATAGTTGAATTTAAGGTGAAGTTGAAGTCAGGTCTGTTGATAACCCTTTGCCTGGTGCAGCAGGATTTGCACTCTTCAAAAAGGGCCCAGCTGAATCCCAGTGTGTTGTGGGTACATGTTGGCCTGTTCAAAGCCCGTAATCCCGCAGCTTAGCCATGAAAGTCTTCCCTTCAGGCCGTCTGGAGCAGAAGACAAAGTCATCCTACTTGCGTAACTTCTGCCATTATACAAGTTCTCGCTAATAGGTTTCACGACTGGATGTGTTTAATGACTCATTAGTTTATAATTTGTCAGATTTAGAGTTTTCTGGCCCAGTTTTGCATCGAACCACTTTGTGCAATAATTGCTTTGAGTATTTCCTATTACTTTGTACTTTTCCCTATTACTTTTCAAGATAGAATAAAAGATTTTCGCCACTGCTGTACTGTCATAGTTATCCGGTTGACCCTATAAGGTTAGCGCTAATCAAACACAATGTGGATCCTGGACTTTAAGCTCAGGGATTCAGGCTTTGCCTTTGTAGTTTCGGATCTACAACCAGCTAGATTTAAATTGTCTGGAAATGTTATCCTCACTTTATTCACCTTTACCACTCTCTCTTAAGTCCAGCTTCTCTCTTCATACAATCATATGAAAGGTTTCTATATTATTGTTGTGTAATAATAGCAGCAGTAATTTCTATCTCTTCTTTTTCAGTCTGTGCTATAAAGAATGCAATAGCTGATGGTGTTTGTCAGGGCCAGAGTAGGCTGTTATCTAGCCATTATATCAGATTTATCTTCATTCCCATTTGCCCAACACGCTCTCCGAAAGCTCATTTGTCAAGCTGAAGGAGCACTTTTCCTACATTTATAAACCGTGTCTCTCCCAATGGCTGTTGGGTGAAAACAGCGTGTAGCGTGACTAGAGGAGGACGATTGGCACCCCGCTAAGCTTGGCACTGCAAATAATCCATGTATTGCCGGTGAGAATACGGTTGCCTGTGATTTATTGTACTAATCAAGCCTGAGCATTGTACTGTGGCTCATTTTCAACCTTTTCCCACCCCCTCTTCTTCTCACCTGGCAGGTCTTTGAAATATCTCAAAAATAGGCAATCCAAAATTGAAGTGTTTGGTTTACAATGCTCTCTCTGGACATGCATTGGTATTATTTAAGGAAGAGAATGGGGGACGTGTCAGGCAGAGATTGGTCTGTGCAGATAGATTTTGGGAGGCATCGCTCCATAAGGACCCGAGGGGACTCTGTTGTTGTTTTTTTAAGGCACCTGTAGGATGATCTGTGGAAGATTGTTCCAGATGCCTGTTGTAATTCCAACTTCCTGAAACACTGCTGGGAGGCGTGCGCTCCGAGTTCATGGACTGTTTGGAATGTTCCAGCTGTGTCTATTGATGTCTGGAACCACAGATGTGAGATTGACCTTGGTTTATTTTATGCTAATGGGAATTTGTTGTGTTGTGATTTAAAAAATGGCCTCAGGTTTGTGGGTAAAATGGCAAAATAGTTTTGAATTACTGTATACATTTACATATATTACCAAGTTTCAGATCAGTAAGATTTTTTAATGTTTTTGAAGTCTCTTATGCTCACCAAGTCTGCATTTATTTATACAGCAAAAATACAGCAAAAACAGTTATGAAATATTATTTATATGATTTAATATAACTTAAAATGTAATTTATTCCTGTGATGGCAAAGCTGATTTCCCAGCATCATTACTCCAGTCTTCTGTGTCACATAATTCTTCAGAAATCATTCTAATATGCTGATTTGTTGCTCAAGAAAAATTTCTTAGTATTACCAATGTTAAAAATAGTTGTGCTGCTTAATATTTTTTGTGGAAACTGTGATAAAAAAAATTCAGGATACAAAGTTCAAAAGAACAGCATTTATTTTAAATAGAAATTAATCTTTTGAAACATTATAAATTGCTGTCACTTTTGATCAATGCAATGTATCCTTAATAAATAAATAAATAAAATAATTAATAGATAAATAAATAAATTAAAATCTTACTGACCCCAAACTTTTAAATGACAGTGCGTAACACTTAACACTTTACATTAAGTTGTATGTATAATTTCAATAATTATACAATTATTCTTATGAATTATTAATGCCTTATAATATGCATTCTAAAGTGTTATATCTTTTCATTTTAACCAGTTATAATAAATGATAAATACTGTTACACGTATAATGCAATTTAACACATGATATAACACATTAGTGTGTTGATCTTGTGTGTTAATTCATGTGTGTTAATGTTAATGGAATAACCCTGAATAGATAAGTTAATGTATTATGTATTATAGTATAATTTGAAATATAGTTAAAATGGTTAATTAAAATTACTTTTTACAATGCATAGTACAGTAGGCCTAATGCATAGTTGAAGAATCATAACTGTTACATTTATGCAAACAACTGATTATAAGGTGTTATACTACAGGGCCGTTGAATGCTTGAATCTGATTGGTTGACGAACGTTCTAAGGTGTGCATTATTTTCAGGGAAACGCACGGCTAAAGTAGTTCCAGGCAGGTCTTGACCGCATTACAGTTCCATATCACTTCGCGTAGTCAACTGTAATAACGGAAAATCGGATACAAATCATAACAAGAAAAAGCATTTCGCCCCATGCGCTTGATCTGCAATTTTCAATGTCTAGCTTCACAATCAATAGAAACATGCAGTTTAATTTGAATAAATAAACTATAAAGTCCTGATAATCAATAGAAAATTAAACTGAATATAGGCTAAATAAATGGATAGTCCTGCAGCACGGATTTTTATTGCAGATAATTTAACAAATAAATAATTATTGATAGGCCTACTTGTTAAAAGGGCTTTGGGTTTCATTTATTTGGCTAGTCTACTGTCATCTGTCAATAATAGAAAGAAAAAAAGAATTAACGAATTCATTAAAACGAATTGAATTAATTAATAAATAATAATATTGACGCACATGCTTTTCTGTCTCATTATTGCAACATCTCTCTTTAATAACTGCATTAATAACTGCATAAAGCCGGGAACACACTTTAAGGCCGGTTATGAATGTAATTTGATACTTATATGACTGATCATGCCCAAACGCGTGTTCAGCGCGTTCAGTCTGTGTTCAAAGTCGGTGTTTAAAATCTGCTGCAGTCGATGAAAACAGTCAGAGAATGTGTCAGCTAGTCGTGTGTCCCCAGCATTAGTCTGCTATCAGCGGCTCAAACCTCCGTTACTAACTCTGAAATGACGTTTTGGAATTAGCAACGGAGGCATGGGATTAGATGCGTAAGAAATTAGTCCTACATATAAGAGCGTTTTAATGACAAAAACTTTACAAACGTCTTGAAATACATAATCTGAACAATGTTTCGAGGTGTGGTAACTGTAGTATAAGCGGAATAATTGACTTCAGGCCGTTGAATTATTAGAAAAATAATGCACACCCGAGGTGTAACGGCCACTCCGCTTCGCGTCGTGACCGCATTACCACCTCGGGTGTGCATTATTTTTCTAATAATTCAACGGCCTGTCGTCAATTATTCCTTACTTAGGTATTATGCATATAATGCACGTTTTATAGTGATTTCTATGATGCTTATCATAAAACTGAAACCTAAATGTTTTTCAGTCCTTTTAAAGTGTCGAGTCAAATGGTCAGTGTAACATATGCAGTTTTCAATCATTCCCTTTATAGGTGTGTGTTACTGTGTTGTAAAGAACAGCGCGAGGACAAGACAAGCGCCCCTGAACTGATTCACTCAGTGCTAAAATAAGCGTTGTGCCTTGCTTTAATATCCCCTGCTTCTTCAGCGACCTGTCGTGTCTGAGTGCTGGCCTCTGGTCGTCGTGTTGCCCTGGCACTGAGAGTTTCTCCCTCATGGGTCTGAGGGGTTTGTTTTCCCGCCTCAGCAGCAGCGCACTGAGCGCAGAGCGCCGGGAACGGGAAGCGCCAAGCGCGCGCTTGGATCAGAGGCAGCGACTAATTAATGCCACCTCCTCCAAATGACTCGCAAATTAAGATAAATGGTGATGTGAATGCAAAAACACAGAGACCAAATGTATCTCACAATAATAAGTATAACCATAACTCTTTCCAACAATGTAACCAGACGTTAATTAGTACAAAACTGATTTAAGTCAGTGCCTCGATAATCGCCTGACTGGTCACACACAGGTACGTCCATAAACACGGCGGAACTCTAAAGACTTCGACATCCACTTATTTAAAAAATGTCCTCAACCTAGTTTTCCTCCTCACTGCTCCCTGTAAATTACCCAGAAATGCACAATGTCGGTAATTGATCTGATATAATCTCTCGCCAGTCCTCCATCAACTCCCCTGCGAGATGATACGAAATTGCTGCGGCGCGCACTCGCTCCCACCAATTCAATTACTGCAAGAATTACTTGTCATATCCACTTCCCTCTCTATTTAGTGCTGTAATTTTGATCCGTTTGAGAATTACACGAGAGGACGTGATGTTTAGTGTTTCATAAATGTTAACCCAGCAAAAAGAGAATGTAATGAGCTCGGTAAAATGGGCCCTGTCAGTTTCAGTAAGAGACCGATGGTCGCAGGTCCCGGGTTTGACCGCTGGGTGGCACTCTTGGTACACGCTTTTGGCTTGTTTAAAATTCGAGCCCTCCCCACTGATCCTACTTTTCTCAATGGAAATAACACATACAGATTTCCTCAGCTGGATCTTGTACATTTGTGGCATGCCATACCGCAAAGTCTTGCATGCTGTTTTGTAAGCCAAGTGGTCATTCATTCGGCATCTTCAGTGTGCAAGAAGCAAGAAGATGCTCTGCCGCCTGCCAGACTCATCTAGAGCGCAAACTACCGTAGCTTGTTCACACACACACCGTGCCTGTAGGGTGTCAGCTGGGCTCACTGTGAACCTAACCTCTCTCATAGTAGCACCCCACGCCTGCTCTGTCAGTGTCATTCAGAAGAGATTACTTCTATCCAGCGTGAGTCTGGGGGTCTGGTGGGGGGCCCGGTAAAACTCCCCGTGGTTGGGAAGATTGCTTTCCATCCTCGGTTCATCCTGGTATTTCCGCCCTCAGCATGGAGAGGATCAGAAGTAATGCACCACAAGTGTAGTTTAGAGGGGGATGCGGCCTTGAAGAATGAGCTTGAATAATGCCACACTTCAGCTATCGACAATGCATGTTTGCTGGAATTCAGCTGTTGTACGTGTGTGTGTGTGTGTGTGTGTGTGTGTGTGTGTGTGTGTGTCTGTGAGAGAGCGAGCGAGAGAGAGAAAAGCAGTGTTTTGTGACTTGTATGATCCATGGGAATTTTGTTAGTCATTTGTAAAGGGTTTTTAAGTTACATGAACATATTAAATTATGTTTTCATGTAAAATGTTTGTGTAACTGTTAATGGTAAGATGTTGTGTTGTATTCTAATTAATACAAACAATGCAGTAGGCTCATTTGTCTGACAAATTATTTGTTACATTTTCTGAAATCATATTATTAATCAGTATTTTTGTAAATATTAGAAAAGTCTGTAAAAGAAAATAAATTCTAATTGATTTACTCTCTATCACACACATGCAAAAAACAAGAGAGAATCAATGAAAAATTAATTACTGATTATGTTGTAGTCAATGTATGCTTTTTTTTAATGCATTTTCTTTGCATAGTTAAATAAAATGTGTAGCTGTAGTGTGCCAAAATATGTTTTTTTTGCCAAATAATTTTTCCAGATTTATACCAGTTTAGGTATAGTTTTGTTCTTCCCTAATATTTAAATTTTATATATTTATATTTGTATATAAATATTTTACCCATATTTTTATGGGTATTATAAACAAATATCCAGCTCCGGACATTACTTTTGGCCACTACTGTGTGTGTGTGTATACATACATGCATACATACATACATACAGTTATTTAAAAAATAAAATATATACAGTATATATAATTTTGCACTTTTTATAATCTTTTTCCACTTTTCAGATATTTTTTCAGTTGTTTTAAATATAAATGTACTCTTTTAAACTATAACTGTTATTTTATTTCCTGTTTTCAAACAGCTATATTGTGCAGTGTACTTGAGTATTTCTATCTGTTTGTGTCTTCCTCTTACACAGGTCGCCTGTCTGTTTCGTGTGCCGACTGAAGTGGTGAAGCAGAGAACACAGGCCAATCCCTCCCTCAATACCTACCGGGTGCTGCTGAATACACTACAAGAAGAGGTGCGCGTATATCGTCAGCTTGGCTTACAGTGAACAATGCTCTTCAGTTCACTCGAGCTGTCCTGTTAAACACAGATTGACGGGTGGATTCATTGATAAATAAGTTGTTTTGTAAGGCAGTCAGTCATGAAAATGCCATGTCTTTTTGTTTGCACAAGGATGACAACTCTTTTTGATTTCTCATTGCAGGGTTTCAGAGGGTTGTACAGAGGTTATGGCAGCACAGTCCTTAGGGAGGTAGGCTGGCTTTTCTCTATAAAGTATTAATACTCATTATTTTAACCTACCCGTATCCCACTTCAATAGCAGTTAGTGTTTCGCACTGCATCATGAATACAGTAAGTGCATAGTATTTTTAAATGTACAGTAAGTACATAGTTGGTAAAATCGCCTTATATAAGGTGACCAAAAGTTCTAAAAAATAGTCATAATTTACTCGCTCTCATGTCATTTCTGTTTTTTGTTCATACAATGAAAGTTAAAGGTGACCAATGTTGTTTTTAACCTCCTTGACTTTCATCATTCGCATACATAAAAGCAGTTAAAACAGTCTTCAAAATGTCTCTTTTTTTTCACAGAAGAAAGTACAGTTTGTAACGATGAGTAAATGATAACAGAATTTAAAAAATGGAGTGAATTATCCCTTTAAGCAAGATTTTGACCTCTTTCAGGGCACCGGTTTCAACTAAAATCGATAATTTCAATCATTTCTTTGTATGCGTTTTGGCCGTTCGTTTACATGACAACAGTGTTTTGGGTGCCTGAAAACGTAAACTTTTGAAAATGTATGTCAAAGTGCAAGTTTTTGAAAACAATCTCCGTGTAAACAACAAAAACGCCAATATCTGAAAACGATTATGTCATGCACATGCGTATTACGGGTTCAATCTATAGTGGTTCATCGCCATCTACTGGCCTGGCAGCAGAATACAGCGTTTTTAGTCGTTTTCGCGGATCCGTGTGAATGGGGGAAAAACGTCTTCGTTTTAAGCATATCGTTGTCGTGGTAACGTACCCTCAGTTTTCTCATTCAATCAGCTTTTTTTGTATTAGCAATTTATCTAGCTAATTAAACTAATTAGCAATGGAACAAGCGTCAGGCAGAGGAACAGCAAGGTGAAACACACCGTATCCCTCCAACCCAAGAGAAAATGCTTTAAAAAAAGAAAGAAATAGATCTCTCATTATCGCCCTTTGATTAATCATCTGCTTCCTCGCACACCTGCATTGCATGATAATTCTTATTGAGTTCAGGCAAAGCTCATATGTTTTCATTTGTTTTCCAAATTTATTTTCTCCTCCTTCATGCCACGTACTGACAGAAGACGAAGATAAAAGGAGGGAAATATTCGAAATCAAAGAAAACCTGTTGTGTGCATGAAGGTGACACTCATTTTTTCGTGAGGTGATATCGTCTCTCACTGGCGGGCAATCTTGTACTTATTTTCCGCCTCACTTAACTCACGTTATTCACGCAAACTCCATCTGGACATAAAGAAAAAAGAACAACAAGCTTTTTCTGATTTCTCCAAGGGCTTCTGAATAAATGAATACATTTTGGATGTGAGCGGGCGGCTCAGGCGGAATACTAAGGGCCAGATAAAATAGAGGTGCCGAGAGGTGCCCCGCTTCTTCCTTGGGATTGGCTTTGACGTGTGTCAGGAAGCTAATTCATTTTCTCGGCCCTCTATCTTATCCAGCGCTGCAACCATGTCAGGGTAAGTTTGTTTACCCTGGATGTCGAGTCCTCCTCACGCAAGGATTTAATTGGGGTCTTCTCCATTATGCAGATTCATTAAAGAACCCCAGACAAGAGGTTGTGATGAGATGCAGCCCGCCGATATGCGCTAGTTGAGCATGTAGAAGAGAGAAAGGATTGCAAGCAGTTAAATGACAAACAAAAAGCCTGGTGTAAAAAGGATCCCTGCATGCTTGATGCATGATGATGATAAGTGAACAGTAGGTTTTTGTTTGAGTATTACTTTTGTGACTAAAAATACAGATTGGGTATCAAAAATACTGTAAAAATAGTAATATTGTGAAATATAATTGCAATTTAAATTAAAGCTGCAAGCAGCATTTAGCGGGGCCAAGCACAATCAGATGACAAGACATGCCAACATTGCTGAAAGTGTCAGACCAACTGCAATAATGAGCAATTAAAGACATTAAAGATGATTTTAGGCAAAATGCCTGATAATTCATAGAAACAGTAAATAAAAATATGATTTAATGCATTATCACTTTTGACCAATAGGTGGCGCAGTTACAAAACTGATGTGATGTGGTCAGAGTGAAGTGACAATGACAAATATATAGTTTGGTGTCAATATGTCAAGGCATTGCAGAGATAAAGCCTGAATAGTGCTTTTAGCATCATACATCAAATTTGCTGCTGCCCTATACGAAAACGGTTTCGTCAATCGACACGAAATCGATAACTTTTAGTCGGCACGGTCTGGAGATGATACGATTTGCTTTTGGTGAAAATCGGACTAACGGTGTAGGTGGAGTTAGAAAAAGTAGGTTTTGAATGAAAATAAAACAAAACTGTATTGAAGTCAATGGGAATTTCATGTTTTGTTCTATTATAGCTCCACCAAGAGGCTCAGCCACACCATTTTTTTTATGTGTCCTCAGAGTGAGCCCATACATATGTGTGTCAATTTTGGTGAAAATATCTCAATTCGATTCGGAGTTATAGACATTTATATGAAAAAACACGTAAAAAATGACTGACACATGACTTTGATTGAATTTTACTACCCCTTACTATCAATATTTTCGCATTTGGGTATTGGCGTATAGCTATCGACCTATGTTTCCAAACTTCTGACGGTGGTTTCGTCTCGATCAGACTAGCGGTTTCGAAGATATAGCCAAATGTTTTTTAAGCGCTAAATCACAACGCTACACAAACCGTAAGGCGAAACCTAGCATGTTTGGTATCGTAGGACTCAGCAAGGATTCAGGAGTCTAATTAGATGAGTCTCGTGAAAATAAGTCGACCACACCCAAAGTTATAAGCATTTGAATAAAAATATTCCCCACTAGGTGGCGCTGTTTCGAAACTTCTCAGGCTCCTTCAGGACATCGTGCTGATGACCCATACCAAGTTTCGTAACAATCCGTTCATGCGTTCTTAAAATACAGCATTTTAGCACAAAATTCAAAATGGCCGACAGTCAAAATGGCCGATATGGTAAAATTGGATATCAGTCGACTCGGCATGTTGTCCTGAATCTAACGAGACCAATTTTATGATTTTTGGACAAACTGTTCAGAAGTTATAAGCAAAAATAGCCATTTTTCATATCTCCGGACCAGTAGGTGGCGCTGCGCTGAAACGCAGCATGTTGCCTCAGGACATGCTTGTGATGACTTGTACCAAGTTTGGTTTGAATACGATTAAGCGTTGCGGATATACAGCCTTACGACTGTTTTTGCAAGCACTACGTAAAATTTGTTCGTGGGTTTATCGACAACGGTTAAGCGAATCAACTAGATTTTAATAACTTTTTGTCACCACTGCCTGAAGATGATCTGATTCAATTTTCGTGCAAATCGGACAAACCGTCTAGGACGAGTTCGAAAAAGTAGGTTTTGAGAATAATTCAAAATGGCGGCCATATTTTAATGACGGAAAGTGACGTCATAGGGTGCAATCGAATCGTCATGAGCTCAGGAATCAGAGGAAAAAATAAGTTTGTTGATTGGCCTTACGGTTCAAAAGTTATTAGCAAAATAAAAGTGAAATTTCGGACAGGTGGTGGCGCTAGAGGGAATGACTTAGACACACCAAAATTGGTGTATTTAATGTTGGGACTGTCCTCTATCAGAATGTCAAACCAAAACAACTTTCCCGCAATCGGTTCTATGGGCTGCCATAGACTCCAAGAGCGGAAGAATAATAATAATAATTAAAGCTGCAAGCAGCATTTAGCGGGGCCAAGCACAATCAGATGACAAGACATGCCAACATTGCTGAAAGTGTCAGACCAACTGCAACAATGAGCAATTAAAGACATTAAAGAGGATTTTAGGCAAAATGCCTTAAAATTCATAGAAACAGTAAATAAAAATGATTTAATGCATTATCACTTTCTACCAATAGGTGGCGCAGTTACAAAACTGATGTGATGTGGTCAGAGTGATGTGACAATGACACATACAAAGTTTGGTGTCAATATGTCAAGGCATTGCAGAGATAAAGCCTGAACAGTGCTTTTAGCATCATGCCTCAAATTTGCTGCTGCGCTATACGAAAACGGTTTCGTCAATCGAGACGAAATCGATAACTTTTAGTCGGCACGGTCTGGAGATGATACGATTCGATTTTGGTGAAAATCGGACAAACGGTGTAGGAGGAGTTCGAAAATGTATGTTTTGAATGAAAATCAAGATGGCGGACAGGAAGTTAGGCCAAATAAGGAAAACTTGGTTTCTATGTTCTCGGCTTGACCCAAGGAATCTATTAATACCAGTGGCATTTCAATGGGCAGATTTATTCAAAAGTTATTAGCATTTTTAGAAGTTTTGTTATAACTTTTGACCAAAAGGTGGCGCTGTCTTGAAATATGTTGGGTACTTTCAGGAAATGGTGCTGAAGGCACTTTCTGAGTTTCATTAAATAACACCAATGCATTTGTTTAGTATAGCATTTTATTTCACAAAACTGTATTGAAGTCAATGGGAATTTCATGTTTTGTTCTATTATAGCGCCACCAAGAGGCTCAGTCACACCATTTTTTTTACATGTCCTCAGAGTGAGCCCATACATATGTGTGTCAATTTTGGTGAAAATATCTCAATTCGCTTCGGAGTTATAGACATTTATATGAAAAAACACGTAAAAAATGACTGACACATGACTTTGATTGAATTTTACTACCCCTTACTATCAATATTTTGGCATTTGGGCATTGGCGTATAGCTATCGACCTATGTTTCCAAACTTCTGACGGTGGTTTCGTCTCGATCAGACTAGCGGTTTCGCAGATATAGCCAAATGTTTTTTAAGCGCTAAATCACAACGCTACACAAACCGTAAGGCGAAACCTAACATGTTTGGTATCGTAGGACTCGGCAAGGATTCAGGAGTCTAATTAGATGAGTCTCGTGAAAATAAGTCGACCACACCCAAAGTTATAAGCATTTGAATAAAAAGATTAACCACTAGGTGGCGCTGTTTCAAAACTTCTCAGGCTCCTTCAGGACATCGTGCTGATGACCCATACCAAGTTTCGTAACAATCCGTTCATGCGTTCTTAAAATACAGCATTTTAGCACAAAATTCAAAATGGCCGACAGTCAAAATGGCCGATATGGTAAAATTGGATATCAGTCGACTCGGCATTTTGCCCTGAATCTAACAAGACCAATTTTATGATTTTTGGACAAACTGTTCAGAAGTTATAAGCAAAAATAGCCATTTTTCATATCTCTGGACCAGTAGGTGGCGCTGCGCCGAAACGCAGCATGTAGCCTCAGGTCATGCTTGTGATGACATGTACCAAGTTTGGTCTGAATACGATAAAGCGTTGCGAAGATACAGCCTTACGACTGTTTTCGCAAGCGCTACGTAAAATTTGTTCGAGCGTTTATTGAAAACGGTTTGACAAATCAACTAGATTTTAATAACTTTTGGTCAGCACTGCCTGAAGATGATCTGGTTCAATTTTCGTGCAAATCGGACAACCTGTCTAGGACGAGTTCGAAAAAGTAGGTTTTGAGAATAATTTAAAATGGCGGCCATGTTTTTACTACGGAAAATTACGTCATAGGGTGCAATCGAATCGGCATGAGCTCAGGAATCAGAGGAAAAAAGAAGTTTGTTGATTGGCCTTACGGTTCAAAAGTTATTAGCAAAACAAAAGTGAAATTTTGGACAGGTGGTGGCGCTAGAGGGAATGACTTAGAAACATCAAAATTGGTGTATTTAATGTTGGGAATGTCCTCTATCAGAATGTCAAACCAAAACAACTTTCCCGCAATCGGTTCTATGGGCTGCCATAGACTCCAAGAGCGGAAGAAGAAGAAGAATAATAATAAGAACGGGAACAATTACAATAGGTGCCCGCACCTTCGGTGCTTGGCCCCTAATAATAAGAACGGGAACAATTACAATAGGTGCCCGCACCTTCGGTGCTTGGCCCCTAATTAAATGTTTTCTATTTGAGTATTTAGAATGCAATTAATTCCTGTGTAATTCCATTTTTGTTGTGAAAACCATTTAAAATAAATTCTGGATTCTTTAATGAATAGAACTTTCAAAAGAACAGTTTTTATTTGAAATAGAATATTTTTGTGACAATTTAAATGTCTTTACTATCACATTTGATCAATTGAATGCTTCCTTGCAGAACAAAAGTATTCATTTATTTAAAAACCAAAATCTGTGGTACTGTATTTTTAGCCATTAACCTCATAGTTTCATCATCATGTTGTTCCAGAATTTATTTTTTATCTGTGAACATGAACTTCCCGACTGGTGGCCGCTGTTCTCAGTATTATGAAAGTATATAAGGACTATGGACATAAAATATCGTAAAGTTCACTGTGGACTTAAAAATATCATAAAATTGGTTCATAAGACTCATTCACTACATTACAAGTCTTCTGAAGCCATTCGATAGCTTTGTGTGGGGAACAAGCCAAATTGAAAAATCATTAATCACAAAATTTCTGACCGATTGCAGCTGTCTCTAGCTTTTGTAAGTTCATAAATTTCTATGAGAAAAGTCAAATTCTTGAATTAATCTTTATATTCAGCTGGCTCTTCTTAAATGATTTCTGAATGCTCAATTTCTCAGGTGATCCTGTTGCAGACTGTTAACAGGAGAAGATTTTCAGTGAAAAATGACATGAGTTTGTCTCGGTTCCTCACACAAAGCTACCGACTGACTCCACAAGCCTCAGAATATACATATTACACTTATATTATTTTATAGAGTGTATTCTGGTTTCATCCACTAGAGGGCATAACAGGATTAGGGCAAATCTGATAACCATCTGCACGAAATCGGAAAAAAGACCACAGCACTCAGATTACTAGGAACATCAAAGAGCACAATTTTAATCAACTTTATAAAAGCCGACTGGAAGATAAAACCATTTCCTCTATCTAACACTATTGTAACCTATGCTTAAATATATATATAGGCCTATTTGCTGCAGTGGAACAGTAGTATTATCAATAAATATGGAATTTGTTAGAAATGTTTCTGTCATGTTGATGGAGGGATCCGATCACAGCACTTTCTCATGGTCCTTGACACTCGCCCGAGAGAGAGCGTGAGAATGAGAGAGGCAGATAGACAGACAGAAGAAGAGTGCTGTTGCAGATATAGCTCACAGTACTGACAGTCCTCATTGTATATGAGCCCAGATGTGAGAGCGGAGGGAAGGAGAGGAGAGGAGAACTGGCAACCTTGTAAGAATGTAGTTATGAAACACCTACGCCTTGAGCTGCGCTCCTGTCAACTTCTGCATTAGTTATTACCGAGATGTCTGAAAATGTTTTTCCCTCGGCATTTGCTTATATTCAGATGCTGATCTTAAGTGAAATCAGCCCAAACAAACACACCCCCTCTCTTCATTGCTCCGCCCCCCCCCCGAAATGCACAAACACGCAATGCAAGAATGGATTTTTTTCTGTCACAATTCTTGCACCATTTACTCGCCCTCATTTTGTTCCAAACCTCGTTTTGTTGCAATTTTATAACACCATTAATTTTGTGCTGTATATTCAAATTAAGGGTAAGGTTTAAGGTTTTCAACGGTGAAACTTTTAATGCGTTTTTCCCATTCATTTACGCAACAATGGCATTTTGAGCGCCTGAAAATACGAACTTTTGAAAACGTGTTTCAAAGTGCAGGTTATTGAAAACGACAAAATCTGTGTAAACTACAAAATCGCAAATTTGCGAAAACGGTGACGTCATGGGCATGCATATTACGGGATCAGTCTATAGCCATATTTCTTTACAAAGTGGAATCGCCATCTACTGGCCTGGCAGCACAATGCAGCGTTTTTAGTCATTTCGCGGATCAGTGTGAATGGCGTTCATTTTGACGACATTGTTGTTTGTACGTGAAAACGCAATTCCGTTTTTAGTACATCATGTAAACCTATACTTAAACAATTATTCAGTTTACCTGCTTTTTATTTGATTATTTTAGTCTAAATCAAATTGTGTTTTTAATTTAATTCATTTTAAGTCATCCTGCGGAGGCTTTCTGATTGAGAGTAGATAGAAGATAACAGGATTCTGGAAGAATACTAGCTGAAGTGACACTGTTTTGAAACTGTTCTGTTAAATGCATTTACCTGAATTTTGTTATGATGAAGAGGAATTTTCAGAGGGTGCGATTTCCTTCATTCTTTTGTTTATTGCATTGTGTCAGTGTTTGACAGAATGCTTAAGGCATTTCTTATCAAATTAAATCAAACTCGTCTCAGATTCTTTCCTCTCATTCTCGCTCCACCCTTCTTGTGATCTCTAGTTGACACTGAAGCCAAAAAGCCCCAGAGGTCTTGGACCTGCCCGAGATCAATTTGTCTGACTTATCCCTGTGTTTATGTTGCTGTTGTTCATTGGTCACAGTGGGCTGTGCCGCTAACAGGTGGAAGTGTGTATGTTTGACCTGCAGTTTAGTGTGGATTTGCTTCTCTCTACTTTATAACGCAAGCAAAGAGAGGATACGAGGCAGGGGTGTGCGGTTTCTTTATGCTTGTCTGGTGCATTTATTCTTCAATCAATTTCCTGTCAATTTTTCACAGTACTTTGTTGAAAGGGTCAAAATAACATTCTCATTCTCAATTTATAAAAGATTGGAAATGACAGTTGAAAGAAGTTAAATGGAGAGAACAAAGTAACAGGGGCTTTGAATTATTCAACCCTCAGAAATCCAGCATTAATATTGCAGGTCAGGAAGGGACTTTTGAGTATTTTGGATATTTTGGATATGTTAATGTCAAAACAGCCCTATAGAGTTTCAAGCACTGTCGGAATCTATAATTTATTAATGACCGTTGACAACTTGTGTATTAAATATGTTAAAATAGAAAACAGTTTTAATTATAATCATATATTGTAAAAAAACAAAACAATTTGTACTGACCCTAAACTTGCAGAAATGGTTATTGCTACTGCTTAATTTTGGGAAAAATAAATAAATAAATAAACAATAATAATAATTCTAATTGCTTTAGGCAATATGCTTTAGCTACTGCAGTGGGTCTCTGAGGGTTAAACTTTATTCTTCACGGCTGGATTTAATATAACTTCAATCAGATATTTTCTGAGCTCAGCCATCCGGTTAGTTAGCCCTGTCTCATTACTCTGTGATCCATTTCATTGTCTTTATTTGGTCTGATTAGCAGACATTAAACATGCTTGCCATGCACATTCCTCAGCATGTTTCACAATTATATGTGTGTGGACTTGCATGCGTGAGTACATTATGTATATAGTATGTGTGTTAGCGTTGATCCATACTGGTTTGTATTTATTGTCTCTCAGCTAGTTGGCTGACTGGCAGAGTTTCTGTTTATTTTACCTGTGGCACATTCTGTATGAGTGAATGATTTATAGCACTCGTGTGAAGGCACGAAGGCTTCGTTTCTTTCTATCCTCCACCTGAGCACATCGTGCCTCCAGCTGAAATGTGAGAGTTTTGAAGAATGTCAGGATGAAGGTGTTGTTCCCATACTGGCTGTGTAATAGCAAGGGCTGGTGCTGGCATGGAGGGTTGCATGTCAACCGTGACGCGGCAGACCAGCTGTTGCCGAGGCTGTTGGTGAGAAAAAAGTTTCAGCTCTCTCCAAACCTCAAACTAAACTGCTAATCCAGCTCCCGCTGGGTCAGTGTTCCTCATGTTCCATATCTACACCACTGATGATGACACTCGCACTCATTCAGATGACTTGTGCATTCACAACTGAGCAGAAAATGCCATTTCAGTTCAACTCATTTACGGAATTTGAACTGTGGTAGCAAACAGGATGTGGAATTTAGAATTTGAGTTGAAATTACAGGAAGTAGAATTAAAACAAAAAGCACTCAAATATTTTTACCCATTAATATTATCAAAGAAAATATTGTGATATTAAAGGGATACTCCACCGTTTTTTCATATTAAACTATGTTATTCCCTTAACTAAGATGAGTTGATACATACCTCTCTCGTCTCAGTGCGTGCACTAAATCCCTCTGTCTTGCGGCGACACTTTGTTAGCACTTAGCTTAGCCCAGTTCATTCAATATGGGCCAAGCAGAGAAGCTACCAAACACCTCCACGTTTTCCCTATTTAAATACAGTTACTCGCATAGTGTAACTCGACCTAGGACGGTGACACAAAACAAAACGTTGCGCTTTTCTAAGCATGTAAAATGGATAACTATATTGTGTGGCGGAATACCATAGCAAGTGCTTGGAAGCACTTCGACTTGGCGCAGTAATATCTTCACTAGAGGGAGCGGGGGCCGGTGAGAGGATTTTTCATGAATGTAGATATTACTACGCCAAGTCGAAGTGCTTACAAGCACTTGCTATGGTATTCCGCCACACAATATAGTTATCCATTTTACACGCTTAGAAAAGCGCAACGTTTTGTTTTGTGTCACCGTCCTAGGTCGAGTTACACTACGCGAGTAACTGTATTTAAATAGGGAAAACGTGGAGGTGTTTGGTAGCTTCTCTGCTTGGCCCATATTGAATGAACTGGGCTAAGCTAAGTGCTAACAAAGTTTCGCCGCAAGACAGAGCGATTTAGTGCACGCACTGAGACGAGAGAGGTATGTATCAACTCATCTTAGTTAAGGGAATAACAAAGTTTAATATGAAAAATGTGGAGTATCCCTTTAAAGGTACACTATGTAACTTTTTTTTTGGTCAAAATTATCATTTGAATTAGTCAATACATCAATCCTTCTTCCAAAATGTGTTTTCGTCTTACCCTGATTCACTATGGTAAGCCTATTATAAGTGTTTATATTTTAGGCTTGTGGTTGCGTGCATACGTCACTCGTCATATCCGTAAATAGAGAAAAGTTGCTCTGGCTACTTTGATGCGTGTATGGTGTGGGAGTGGCATATGTTAGGTGTCACAACGCACGATAAATGTTGAAATGGAGCACGTTAAATCTCGTTCAAAAAGAAACGCAGAATAGAGGAGACTGGCAAAAAGAGGACGCAACAGAGCTCGTAATAAAGCGAGAATCAACATTGGCTTGGCTTTTCGGAGAACTGAGGGACTTGAATTGTTGTAAAAGTGACACAGAGATGGCGTTTTTATTACTCATCAAGTGAGTAAGGTATTTTATTGAACAGAGTTCTAACAGAGTTCATTATAAATCATTATCAGGTGTGAAGGGTCATATTCATCCGCAGTCACGCAGAGCCGAAGCACAACCAAAACTATGTTCTTCCGCAGAATGCATGCAGCTTTGTTTTTTAACTGCTAGAGGGCCAAAAGTTAGAGTACCTTTAATAATGTTAATAAATCAATAGCTTATAATAAATTTAATGAAACGCTGTATTGATAGTGTTTGAAATTAACAACATCATTTTTTTATAATAATTTTCTATTCGTTTTCCAGAATGCTTAAATTTACCCAAATTTCTTCAAAATAGAACAAGACATCCTTAACTAATGAGTAAACTTATTTAAAATTTTTATATAGTTAACTGAATACAGTGTGGAGGACACGTTATTGTTTGACTTAAAATGCCTTTGATTACTGTGTTGTACATTATTTAACATATTAAAATATATTAACTTAAATAATAAGTAGGCAATATTAGTAAAAATGAATGATACAATTAATTGTTTTGTTTGGTAAGTGTTTGGACTGTGTTGGACGAATGTAATTCCTTTTTTTAATTATATTTAATTAATTTATTGCAATTCAGTAAATTCCACTTCAAGCTCCAAAATGGCAAGGTCCAGTCTGATTGGCTGGCTTTTTGCGAGTTGGCATGCACAGGTTTTATCTAAAGAGTAGTCATGATGTTTACAAAGTTTGTGGCACTGAATCTTAGTTTGAATCTAAGGAAAATTACATATTATTGAGCACACATTTATATTTTGCTACATATATATAAATATATATA
The DNA here is from genome assembly GCF_965113295.1 of Leuciscus leuciscus. Taxonomy (NCBI): domain Eukaryota; kingdom Metazoa; phylum Chordata; class Actinopteri; order Cypriniformes; family Leuciscidae; genus Leuciscus; species Leuciscus leuciscus. Next base: position 16,858,234 of record NC_138747.1, on the reverse strand, counting down.
TATAACATATTGTACATATTTTTTGTTCTCTAACTTGTGTCCAGTTTTTTACATGTTAGTCAGACATCTTGTCTAAGTGGGCGGCTCTTGACCAGGATAATTTGCGGTGTGGACCAGACTTTATGTCGACAGTCAGAAGTCTGGCTACGTGAGACTATTTGCAGCTTAAACAAAAAAATGACCCAAGAGAATTCTGTCTGGTGTGCAGATGGTCCTAATGTAGTGTAGGGATGTTTGGGCCAAGGTGTTGTGTGTGTGTGTGTGTGTGTGTGTGTGTGTGTGTGTGTGTATGTGTGTGTGTGTGTGTGTGTGTGATGAGTAGACTCTGTATGAGCCCTGTCCACTCTTTCCTCTCTCCGAGGGACTATTTTTGGCGGGCCTTCTCACAAGGTTGTTGATCAGCATTAGAGGAATCCTCTTATGTGATTGCGCTGAACAGGACACTTCATTTGTCAGGGTTTTCCTGAGGATTTGAATTGGATACAGACCTTTCCATGTGTAGAAAAATCCTGGTTCACACACACACACACTCATGAACACTTGAGGTAGCTGCATAATATACAGACATTGATGTATAGTTCATGTTGTTGGTGTGTAGTTCAGACTCCCATTCCTGCTCAACTCCAATCTGTTATGCTTTTGATTCATATCTCATGCTGGGACTCCTGTCTAGCACTGCTGTTAAATTAATCCTTTTACCCACAATCCACTACAGCGCATGTTACTCTCACTGATAGTGTAACAATCACAAGACTTTCTGGACTGGAACCCTCAGAACGGCTTGAAATGTTGATATGCGTCATACCGATCAATTAAATCACTTCAAGCACATAATGGTTTTGTCGATAGATATTTAGTCTGCTTTACTCAGATGACTCTCCACCTAATGCTCGGCAAGATTTCAAACATCCACATGCGCTGAGTTTCATGAGTTACAGACAGCTGTGACGCTTCAGTCAGAAGTAATCACTCGATCTTGCCTATTTATATCACATGGATCTGATCACTGATCTTGAGCGTCATGATACGATACATATCGTCCGCGATACAAGTCGATTGGATTGCATTTGAGATCGCTGAAAATGCACAACAATGAATCTTAGGGATGCGTTTCGAAAAGCAAAAAAACACCTTTTAAATGTAACAGTTAGATGTATAAAAAGCCTAAATAATTGGATAAAATATTATCTGGCAAATACCCTGTTAGATGTATAAACCTGATGAGTAACCTCATATCATAAATAAAAAAAATAATGTTTTTTTTATATATATATATATATATATATATATATATATATATATATATATATATATATATATATATAAAATATAATATAATATATATATATATATATATATATATACACACACAGTATATATATTATGACTGTCAATAGATTAAAGTGTGTTTTTTATTTATTTGTGTAATATCTTAATTAGTTAATGTGTTAACTTTGACAGCTTTAATAAATACATTTTATTTATAAATATTGTTCTGGAAAATTGACTCTAGACATTGACATTATTACAAAAGATTTATATTTCAAATAAATGCTGTTCTTTTAAACTTTCTATTGATCAAAGTATCCTGGAAAAAAAGTATCATGATTTATACACAATTATTAGGCAGCACAACTGTTTTCTTCATTTATAATAAGAAGAAATATTTCTTCAGTATGAAATCAGCATATTAGAATGATTTCTGAAAGATCATGTGACACTGAAGACTGGAGTAATGATGCTGAAAATGTAGTTTTGCCAGGAATAAATAAAATGTTAAAATTGATTAAATTAGAAACAACTGTTTAAAATTTTATTTTCCACAATAGTGTTGTTTTTATACACTTTTTTGTCTTACACCCTTGTGTCCCCCTGAGGGCCCCTGGACCCCAATTCGAAACTCCTGATGTATATGAATGTATCTGCACACTCACAGCTATAAGTCAAATAAGATTTTTTTTTTTTTTTTTTTTTTAGGGGACCTTTGATATTCAGATAAGCAAGTTTTTACTGAATTTATTTATTTATTTTAACAGTAACTCACTCAGGTTTTGTCGCTGTGGGTTTGTGTGCACGTTCTGTTTGCTGGTTAGGTTGTTTTAATTAGTGTATTTCGCTAGGTCTTGGGGTTATGTTTGCTTCCCACAATTTTCTGCATGTTTGCTTCAATCCGAGCAGAAAACAATCTCAGCCTCTCGCATATGGTTTCAATAAGGGCCGCCGGTCTGGCTGGGGACCGAGAGAGAAAGAAAGGGCTGGGATGGGGGGAGGAAAGGGGTCTTGTCCTTCTGCTGGCCCACAGACCTGTGACCTGAGCTTGAATATACCTCTGAGCAACAACATGTTCAGTTTATTTGATTCATTTATTTGTGATCCTCTGCTTTGATCCTCTGTAGTATGTGATAGCATAAAAAAAGACACTAAATGAAATTGCCTCGCATTTAAAAAAACGAATATAACGATAATCTAATAACACTTGCATCAGAAGGCAATAAGGGAAGGGAGTAAGTCATCCTTCCTAGAGGGTGATATGCATTGCCCTTTTCATGAAAGAGCGGTGCCCTTGTAAAACAAGTGTGAGGTTAACCTCTAATTGCAGGGTGAGTTTCGCTGTCTCATGCTGTGATTTATTTCCCTCGCGCCTTCTCTCGCTCCGTCCTTCTCCAAACTCGTTTTCATCTTACTTCTCCCTCAAAACACTCTCTGCCTTTAACTCTGAAGACATCTTTTCCTTTCCTGGCTCTCCCCCGCTCTCAGTAGTTTATCTCAGGGGCAGCGATGCTTATGTGTCCTGGAGTTGTGTACTTAACCCCAGTTGTCTCTGGAGAAAAATGAAGTCTGAGCACCGAGCTGCATTGTAATGGGAGGTTGAAGGTGAACGGCTTTACGGGACAGTTAATGTTATTATTACAGCTTGAGAGAGGCTCAGACCGGGAGCTGGTTCCGATCGATAATTATTCCAGATTTGGTTGTGGGGTTGCATTTGAGGTTTTAACCAATTATCATGTCTCAGATGTGAAACATTAAATAGCCCGCTGATTTTCTTCCACATGTTTGTCCCAGCTATCAGCATTGACTTCACATTTCAGCATTTCCTGTGTCCAAATGTAAGGTCAACAGATGTTGAAGTAATACATGTATCATGCCAGATTTTATCTGGCAGGACAATATGAATGAACTCCCATTGTTTTAGCACATAATATAAATCACAGAACACACAATGTCGTCTATTAGCGAACAAGTAATCATGGCCAATTCTACTTCACTATTGCTCTCCTGAGGGATAGTATTGGACTTAATTGAATGAAATCATGGTGATGTAATTTCAAACTGCATGCCGGGAAGGCCATAAATGTGACTGTGATTAGTTTGCTGGGTAGAAATTGTATTTTTGTCTTATATAGGTGTAAGATTCATCACAATTTCTACCCGCAACCATCGTATAAAAAGCATAAACCTATATCTGTGCAATGTAAAAGGCCGGAGATGTTTGGTGGGTTGGGAGGACACACCTGCCGAAGCACTGACTGCTGAAAGCTGAAGACTGACTGTAATGTTTAGTTAAGCTCACATAACAGCGGCCCATGGCTGGAAACATCTGTAGGGAGCCGTCAGGTTTGGGGGTGAGAGGATGATGTCACTGCTTCATGTCAAATACTGCACTTATTTAACCCTCTAAGTGAAGGAAAAGTCTTTCTGGAAGCCCTCGACATCTTCTGTTTCCATTGTCTGTAATTTGGTTGTTTTGCTTATGCTTTGAAGAGGGTATGGTCAAATTTTGTGGCTTGTTGCACGATCTGACTGGCTTTGTTTCCTGTTTTAGGTGTGATACTTTAAGTGATTAGACTTAAGAGTTTCAGTATGCGGACAGTGCCAGCGCAAACCCTCTTTTGGCATTAAAAAACTACTGTAAGGATTTACTAAAGACATGCGGTGGAAAAATTAGTGCTGAAAAGGTGTGGACAGGGTTATTTTTGCGGCTGACCTTATTGCGTTTGCATTTGTAGGAGTTTCCCTTTCAGATGCAAAACTTATGGGAGGAGAGTATTTAAATGAATCATGCAAGGTGATTTACTAAGGTTTGCGCCATTATTTACCTCCACAAAGAAGCATCTCTTGAACCAAACAGACGCTAACTGGTAGATTGCGTTGGTCATTATGGAAATGATCCAAATTTCATCTACTTCGTCAGTAGATCACGCACAGAAATTTCCACTGCGCTTCTACGCTGATAGCAAATCTGTCCCATTGTCTTACATTCAAGGAGGGATTTGGGCCAGTAAGCAACCAACTAGTAAACACTCATCATAGCGACATGTTAACAACCACTCAGAACACTTTAGCAACCACTCATAATAAAAAACATCATTGCAAGCATTGCTTCTGTGAAGTCACCCTCATTGAATGTATTTTAATGTAATGCCGCATGTAGTAAAAACAGTTCGGCTAGTGTGCTTTAATTCGTTCAGGAGAATGTTTGGCTTTGTATAGTTTACCAGTACTGTTATCATTCTGCATGATGGCAAGTTGTTGATCTGTTTTTTATCTTGCAGTAATTATTATTAGCCCAATATCAAATATGCTTCAAGTCTTCATCTGTCTCCTTTCTTCAGATACGAAGAAGCCTTTGTAGAACAAGAGCACTTTTACCAAAACTGGAGAAGTGTTTCATACACACCTTCTGCACAGTGTCTTCCAGATAAGGTTCCAAACATCTTTATCAGACTGAGGTCATTGAGTTTATACTCAGTATTTCAGCTGGTTGGTTAATGTCAGTACGGTTCAACATGTGCAAATGCACCTCTCAAGCCCTGCAGGGCTGGTTCATATGCCACATGTTGTTGCCTGAAGATTTTATTTTAGAATAAAATAATCACAATTAATCTTTTGAATTCTGACCAATCTTTAGACTGCAAAATGGAGTAGTATTAGTTTCATGGATATACTGTATTATGTTAACTTTGATAGTCAAAAAAAACTATCAGCCACCTCCTTGCAGCCCTCTGGGTGTCATTGGACCCTAGTTTGAAAACTTTTAGTAACCAATAGGAAAGGTCTGAATTTGAAAACCTTCTGTATCTCTAACTTCTTTAATTCTCTCTCTGTCTTGCTCAGACTTTCCGCGTTCCCCCAAGGACCGCTATCCATCTCGCCTCCGCTGTCAGCACCTAATTGGAGCGGCCGGGGGGCATCCGATGTCACATACACACAGATTATAAATTGATTCACTAAAAGATTTCCTCTGACATCATGCTCTGTGTGTGAGGCCCCGCTCCACGCTTTGGTGCCTCGCGTGAAAGGGCCTCCATGCCAGTCGGACGAGTTTCTGTGTTTGTTTGTGTGCACGCATGCACCTGTAGCTTACAGTGGTCACTGTCGGACTTGAATTTCCTATTTTGTTGTCGGGGCATTCACCTGTTCGAATGCGAACAAAGGAAACAAATGGTTCGGCCGTAGCCCGGTAGCTTGTTGATAGGGGTGCGGTCTATGTTTTCACTGTTCTTTTGTTCACTTGTTGCATCAGCCTGGCACACTTGCTGCGACGGCACAATGCAACTCCGGCCAGAAAATCCCCCCACAATGTAAATATTATGTGACGGTTCTGGGAAGCGTTTTCGGTCATGTCAATGGAATTACACTCTTGAATATTTGCCAGCTCACTGATTCCAAACAGTCCTTAACCACATAACCCCTCCCTCGCCTCTTCATTTCTTCTCCTTCTTCCCCCCTCCAGCCTTGAACAAGTCTTAATTTGTTTAGAATATTATTACCTAGAATTTTAACCTGCTTGTCCCTGGCGCTGATGGAAACCAGGGAGCTTCTGAAATCTGATTGGCCGGCCGCATCATTCTGCACCTTTTGATTGGCCGATCTGAGCATTCTAGCGCTCCAGGCTTTTCCAACCACTGTCTGTGAAAGTGTTCATGTAAAACATTCAGCCTGTCAGAATTCCACAGCAAGTGGATTCACATATCCAAACACAAAAGAGTATTGAACTTTTAGCACTGCTGATTCATGCTTTCTCCGTACTTATGTGCCAGAAATGCGCAAATACTGCCCAATGCTGCTTAGATTTGAATTCAAAACTTTGAATCTACCTCTCTTAACATTTAACTTTGAATTAACGTTGTGATGTGTGCGTTTATTCGTGGGAGCTGCATGTGTTTTCTGTATGAGGGAGCAGGCCTCTCTATTCTCAGCCAAGATTATGACCATAGGGAAGCGTGAAACATAACACAGCTTCTCGCTCGCTCGCTCTTCTCTGATAAAGTGTTTGGGGCATCCCACTGGCTTTGCTTTCAACGTATTGATTTTTCCATTATTTATGTGTTTATTTATTTTCTAAACTGGTTCCCAGAGGAGTTTTTATAGCACTGGGGTTTAAATCACATTTTCAAGCCTCACAAAAGTTCAGTGATCCTGATCCTGCTCCGTTAATATCAACCTTTGATAAAGGTTGTGTAGTGTCCCCATCCTCCAACTGAATTAGGGGTACAAACAAGTTTTTTAACATTATGCGGTTTTTACTTTATGTGGTCCAAGACCACATTTGCTATATAAATTGAATTCAAATATTGATTTAATTAAATGTAATTAAAATACTCAAAGTTTGAGGGTTGTAAGTAAAAAAAAAAAAATGTTTTTGAAAGAAGTCTCTAAGGGGGTCAAATTTGGTTGGGGCGCTATGGACATGTTTGGACTGAATTGTCCCTAGCAATGATTTTAATCATTTAAAATAAAGGTTACCCTTTATCCTAGTGTCCGTGTTACAGTGCAGTTATACATTTAAGTACTGAGTAATGACAAATAACTACATGTACTTACTATAGGGTTTGGTTTAGGGTTAGTTGCGTGTAATTATCCACAATTGATAGTTTTTACTACAGTAACATGTCTTGTTTTTCATTGTCCTTGGAAATTGGTACATGTTGTCCATCCATCCTGTGTGTGTGGTGTGTATGTATGTATGTATATATATATATCACTGATATTAATACAGCTACTGATGTCTCGATGAAAATGACTCATTAAGACCTATACTGCATAATAAGGACAGTTATAGTTACATTTATATTATTTTTATAATTACTTAAGTCACGCATTTGCTTTTTCAATGTGCATGTTGGTTTTTGGATGGCCTGAAGGTGCTAACATCCTCTCAAAACTCTGTTGGTACTCATGCACGGAATCTGGGTGTCATTTTTGACCCGGCTCTTAAATTTGAAAAAACAAATTAATTCAGTTGTAAAAGCTGAATTTTTTCAGCTCAGACTGATCGCTAAAATAAAATCTTCTATTCCTAATAGGGATCTGGAAACCATTATTCATGCATTTATTTCAACTTGACTGGACTACTGCAACTCATTGTATTTAGGGATTGCTCAATCTTGTTTATCTCGCCTTCAGCTGGTCCAAAATGCTTCTGCCAGACTCTTAACGGGGACTAGAAAGAGGGAAAGGATTGTGGAATAATCTACCACTTCTCTTTAGGTTTTTAAATGGTCGTTACTATTGCAACAGTATAGACTCTCAACGCGTTTTCTTTCTTTATACGATTGTGTGTGTATGTATATATATATATATATATATATATATATATATATATATTATATATATACATACATACATACATACATACATACATACATACATATATATATATATATATATATATATATATATATATATATATATATATATATATATATATATATACATATACATTTCAAATGTATTTTTTTTTCCTATTAGATATTTTATATATTTATTTTATAATATAATTTGTAATGGCGATATGTTTATATCTAATTGTGAGTGAGAGAGTGGTTTAGATCTGGAGATAATAGATCTTATGAGGGGCTCCGCACTTCTCTCAGGTTTTGAATGCATATTCACACACACACACACACACACACACACAAAGTATCGTGACGGTGGTGAGCAAACACGCCTGTACAAACACAAATGTGACACCCAAACGGATACACACACACACACACACACACACACACACACACACACACACACACACACACACACACACACGCACGCACACACACCTGTGAAGAGGCTCATAAATCACTCAAGACATAAACAGGTTTAGTGACATATTTGACATTGGCAGATGGCTTTGCATAATAAAACTCCTCTTTCTCTCAAGTCGTCACCCCTCCTTCTCTCCACCTCCCAATTTGTTCCTATTTGTTCCTCATCACACTTCAACAAGCTGTCAATTAAAAGCTTTGACTGATAAATATTCTTATGTTTAATGTTACTGCGTCAATGTTTGATGTGTGCACACTCACAGACAATCACAGGTTTCTGTTTGTACTTGCAGATGTTTTCAGTATGCATTGTCACGGTATGTATTAGGACTGTGTGTGTGTGTGTGTGTGTGTGTGTGTGTGTTTGGAAGGGCCTGTAAAATCGAGTGTTTTCCACAGCTCTCAGTAATAAATTCGGGTTAGTCTGTGGGTTCCTCCAGTCCGTCTGCTGTTTTCATACCCAGCGCTGCTGAATCACGGTGATGCTGATGACATATCCATCTGGCCCTCATCTACTTCCTGTCACTCTGCCTCACTCTCTTTTCTTCTTTCGCTGAGCGTCTCTGGAGTGATCAGTATGTCGTCCCTCTAGGGTTGAGAAATATCCGCTTTCCAATGTGCTTTAATAATTCTTCTTTTTATTTCAGTACTGTGCAGATGCCGTCTTCCCTCACACTGTAGACAGAACTGCAATATCAAAACCGTTCTTCTGTTTTTTCCACACAAAAAATCTTTCCATTGGACAGTATTTTTATTTTCACGGTTTCATTTTAAAATAACTATTTAAGCTTTTACAATGGCTATTTCCTTTTTCTCGTTTATTTTAACTGCATATATCTCACTCCCCTTCACTTTCAATTGAATATTTATGCTTTTTCTGTTATTAAGCTGTTAGACTACGTCATATTATGCTTCTGCTTAACAAATATATACATAAATGGATGAAATAAAATACAGTTTAGCATAATTTTACAGGAAAAATAATACAAGTGTGAATGAAGTGTCTAAACACTTTGCTTTAATATTTATTCACATTTTTTTATTATTATTATTAACATTATTAATCCATACATATTTATTTTTATCAAACAAGCTTCTGTTTTCTTGTGAAATAGTGTTTTTTAAAAGTGTACCTCTATCTTTCTTTTAATTTCCCATTAGTTTGATTTTAATTTAATGCCAATAGATTTATACATTTAGTGTGGATGAAATGTCCAAACACTGTTTTAATATTTATTTTCATTTTTATCAAACACACTCCTGTTGTTTGTGCCTCTGCTGTCTTTTTAAAGGCCCCTAGGTTTCATATTAATTTAATGCAGACATTTATTAGTGTGTTTTAATATTTATTAGTAATATCATTTTATTTTATTTATTACATTAATTTTATTCCGTTTTTCTTTAATGCTTCATAAAAGTTCATAAAAAGGTGACAGACAACACTATCAGATAGGCTTTCATGCAAATTATAGACATAGTCCAATATTTAGATTGAAATGAAGTAAAACACATTGCATTGCATTTTAATCAAGACAAATTCAAATTGAATGTGATTTAAATGAATCCAATCGAACTGAATCCGATTTCAGATTGATCCTTTCTCCTCTCATTAGTATTCATCCAGTACCGTCTGACCTATTAAAGCCATTTGTCAAATAGCATGCCGAGCGCCACCCTTCCAATCAAGCTTCATTTAAATGCATTTTGACATCTGTTTTCCCAGATATCACACTGGCGGCCAGGAGCCTGACAGTGAAGAACACAACAGAATACTAATATTCCCATGGGTAACCCCGTCACAAACACACAGCCAGCCCTATCTCTCAATGATAACGTACCTGACAGTTACACACCGTGATAGCGACACTGACAGCAGAGAAGAGTGTTTGATGTTGTTGTTTCTCCATTATCTCCAAATCGACAATCCCACACAACACAGTTATGGCTTGTTTTTTTGGTGCAGAAAACCTTAACTTACATTATAAATGCACTAAAGGGAAAAAGCGTGATGCTAATGTGCTTAAACTGATATCGGTACAGCTGGTCAGCAGTCAGACCACACAGCCGTCATCCACTGGATCGACTCTTCCTTGTGAAGAAGCTTTCTGGCCTTTGGTCAAAAACCTGCTTTCTATCCTTCTGTCTTTCCATATCCGTCATCCGCTCTCTTTTCTCATCCATTACGGCCTTTTCAATATAAATCTGACCATCTGCGTTGCTCAGGCGCCCCGTCTCTGCCAGAAGTGTTAAACTTATGCATAAATCAGCTGTGCCTCGTTTCTGTTTTAGCAGATTCCTCTGAGCGTTCCACTCCTCCTGAGCACCGAGACGCTGAATTTATCATGTTGGTAATAAAAGACAGGTGGCTGATTTAGTTTTTGTAGAAAAACGCACAAAGACACACACTCCCCAGCATCAGGTCACATTGCACCAATCTGTTCTTTGTTTTGAAATCAGAGATGCAACGTTCTGGCAGTGTGCATGATGCCCACGCAGCGTTTGCAATGCTGCTTCATTGTGTTCGTTATGTTAATTTTTGTCAAAACTTGGACGCTTTTCCAACTAAAACCAATGAGGGCTTTGTTTTCACCGTCAGCCTTTTTTATTGTATTAGATTACACTCTATTTGTCCAATGAGATGTTTCCAATAAAGAGTTTTGTATGGAGCACAGAGTTTCTTATACTGATCTCAGTTTAAGGCCCTAGTAAGACACTGATTAGCTGGTTCGGGTGTGTTTAATTGGGGTTGGAGCTAAACTCTGCAGGACAGTGTTTGGATACCCCTGCCCTAGAACATCATATAGACTTGAGGAACTGTCTAGTAATGCACTAGCAACCACTCAGAACACCTTAGTAACTGCCAAGAAACACGCTAGTACTACTCTAGCAACACCATAGTAACCACTCTGAACACTGTAGCAACAGACTAGCAATGCCCTGGACTCAGTTTAGCTACTGTCTGACAACACCCTAGCAACCAATCAGAACACTATAATATCTGCCTGCCCAAGACTCCTAACAAACACTTTAGCAACTGCCTAGAAACACACTAGCACCACCCAGAATTCCCTAGCAACACCTTATCAACCACTCAAAACACCTTATTGACTGCCTGGCAACATCCTAACAACCACTCTGAACACCTTACCAAATGTTTCGAGAAAACCCTTAACAAATACTTTAGCAACTGCCTAGAAACACACTAGTAACACAGTGAATTCCCTAGCAACACCTTATTGACCTCGAGCAACCACTCTAAACATCTTATTGATTTCTTGGCAACCCCTTAAACCATCACTTAAAAAAAAAAAAAAACGTAGCAACTGGCTAAAAAAACAGCAGCACCACTCAGAATTCCCTAGCATAACTGTATCAACCACTCAGACCACCGCAATGATTGCCTGGCAACACCCTAGAAACCACTCAGGACATTGTAATAACTGCCTAGCAATGCCCTAGGCTTAATTCAGAACACCTTAGCAAATGTCTCACTCACTCACACTCTCTCTCTCTCTCTCTCTCTCTCTCTCTCTCTCTCTCTCTCTCTCTCTCTCTCTCTCTCAGTCTTTATGCCAGTCACATAATTTTGGGATTTTGTCAACCCACGGTTCAGCAGTGCCATCGATTTCCTCTCTTTTTGCTCCGCTGTGCCTGATTGGGTGAAGAGGAAGATTTCTGCGACCTCTCTCTCTCTCTCTTTTGTTCTCTCTCTATCTTTTTCTCTCTCTGTGACCACAGACTCTTCATTTATTTATCATCTCTCTCTGTGTCTTTCACACACACACACACACACACACACACACACACACACACACACACACACACACACACACACACACACACACACACACACACACACACACACACACACACACACACACTCTCACTCTCTCTCTCTCTCTCTCTCTCTCTCTCTCTCTCATATATACTTCACACTTCCAGACGTACAGACATCAGTATTAAAACAGTTTGACACATGAGATAAATGGCCAATGCTTGTGGTTGAACATGTTGCCACAAGTAATCCATTTTCTTTTATAGAAGACATGTGCGCTTTATTTTTTTCTCCCCCCTCCCTTACAGTATGTATTGAACATCATAATGGCATTATTATGGTTGTTCTGAAGGCAGTTTTTCATTAATGTCAAAAAAAATAAAAATAATAATAATTCCCCCAAACTGTGTTCTATCTCACTGTATGACAGACTTTGTATCCAGACTTAAGAGTTTTATTAGTTCACCCCCCCCCCAAAACATTTTTTTTCCTCATGTCGTTCCAAGCTGTATGACTTTGTCTTCAAAGGAAAAATATTAACAAATGGTGGTGATACTTTTATGGAATCTTCATTCACTTTCATTGTGCAGTTAGTAAATTCTTCATCATTTATCCTTTTGTGTTCCACTGAAGAAAGAAGTCATGCAGATTGGAACGACATACTGTAAGGGAGAGTGAATTATTATTATTTTTTTTTAATATTTTTTTTTTAGGTGAACTATCCCTTTAACGCAGTTAATATTTTCTTTTCTGGCCTATATAATAAAAAACTCTTCTTTTGATTTCAGATTCCATTCTCGCTGGTGCAGTTTCCACTCTGGGAGTACCTAAAGGTATGAATCCACTTTTCACTTGCTCTAATTTCGCTCTAATTTGGTCTCATAATTTTGATCAAATGAAGGAATAATGGCCTGGTAATGGTCTGACACATTTACAACTCAAACTACAAACACTTTGCCACCATACCGGTTAATAACTCTCTTTTTTTAGGTGCTCTCAAAATGACGATGCATTTTATTGGTCGCCCTCACCGGTGGTTAAGCGGAATCGTAATTTCTCGCAAACCTTGAGTCTTAGCCAAATGTCCATTTCCTTTTTCATTGTCTGGTCCGGGCCACATAAGTCATTTTTTCTTCAGAAAAGGCCCCGTTTGTGAGGATGACATCATGTCTCCAGGGCGAGAGCAGAAAATTCCATTAGCGCTCTTGGCCTAGCGACCGGAGCGAAGCAGAGAAGGAGAGGCATCGAGGACAATAGCACGTGCAGCTGTGGGCGAGCTTTAACCGCGATTCTCCACCGTAATAAGGAGTGTCATTCATGGCCGCCTCTTTGTGGCACTTTCAAAGGCATTTTCTCACTCCTTCATTCGTCCATGTTTTCAGCCTCTCCGGCCATCTGTGTGGAGCTGCTGGAATGTGAGTCTTTGCTAAACTGTCTTTCAAAAGAGCATGGCTTTGAAAAGCAAGAAAGCGTAGATGAGACAATGGCATGGGATGCCAGTGTTGGTTTTAAACGACTGCTTTCGCTTCATTGATTATTTCCAAGAATACCACATTCTTTCAAGTGTGCATTCAGTATTGAATGGCCCTGGAAACTCATTTTTGTGTAAAAAAAAAAAAAAGGTGTAGGGTTTTTCAGCTAATGTTTTTTATTTTTTATTTAGGACGCAGATTTTTTTACATTTTTTTTACATTGGACATTGTGGGGCAACCAGGTACAGCACCAGTGGTTTCAGTGGTTTTATATTCTTGGCTATGGAGTAGGACTGTCCATTAAAAAACAAAAATCAGTGTAGGGATAGTTCATCTGAAACTCAGAAAATAAGTTAATCTGAAATTCTGTCATCATTTACATTTACACATTTACAAATCATATTTTATGTTCCACAGAAGAAAACAAGTCATACAGGTTTGGAATGACATGAGGGGGAGTAAATGATGACAGAATTTAATTTGTAAATTTTTTTATAAAGGCAGTAGCAAATAGTATGCATGCTACTGCTTATTAACGCTCACCCTCATGTCGTTCCAAGCCTGTAAGACCCGTTGATCTTCAGAAAACAAAGATCTTTATGATGAAATCTGAGAGATTTCCGTCCCTCCATTGACAGCCTATGCAACTACCACTTTCAAGCCCTAGAAAGGAAGTAAAGACAAAGTATTCCATGTGACTCCAGTGGTTTAACCTCAGTTTTATGAAGCGACGTGAGTGCTTTGTTTGTACAAAAAACATAATTTACCACTTTATTTACAAAATATTAATTTAGTCGTGAGCATCATGACGAATCCGTGCTGTGTTGACATGAGAGCGGATGTTACGGTAACCCGCGTTGGAGATTAATATTACTATATAAATAGTGTTCGTGCAAGAAAAAACTAACATAATTTACCAAAGCACTGAGGTTAAAAAGATTGAAAAGATTTGATGTACTATGTTTGTGTACTATTGCGAATATTTTTGTTTTTGAGCACATTGAGTGCAACAAAGTGCAGTGGGCCGCAGAGAACTTAAAAAATCCCTCAATCTTCAATCCTGGCAAACATTTCATGTTGGGAAATCAAACCCCAAGTATCACCAAACCATTTCTCAAGTCATTCGCACCAAAAACAATTTAAGCCCCGGCATCCAAGTGGCAGGCCGCAGTAAACCATCTGTTCTCTCCAGCGTATCCCACAATTCCCAAAGTTTATCTACCAACAATCCCCTAAACTCAGCACTGCTCTGTAACAAAACCACTGAGCAGCTGTGTCATTACATCAGCCGGCCATTTATTTCCCACCGTGCCCACTCAACTCGACATTTATGTGTCAGTGGATCAAACTTTTTCCCATGATTAAGTGCAAGTGTGTCATGAGCAAGTCTTAGTTTGCTTTGAGTAATTGAAGCTGAAGTGTACATTTGGAGCAATGCCTGGCCAAGGTGGTGTGTTTCCGGAAAAGACTATAGTAAATAAATCTTGCGTTTAGTGTTTAAGTATGATTAGAAAAAGGTCTATTTGTGCACATAAATGTTTTTAAATTGATCTCAGGCATGTCCTCGGTTAAACGAAAGAGTTAGTTGAGTCAGACTTTATTATACTTATTATCAGATGAAATGTTCAAGCAATGGCAGACTCAGATGTGGGTTTAACATTGTGAGTTGGAATAATCAAGCAAATCAGGCTCTTTCTTTATCCCTGAATAACCTCTTTTCCCATTTAAGGCCCAAAATATTTCACAACTACCTGCAACTCGCTCCTCATCCACTGCCTACTGCTCTGAGCATGTTTAACCTCTAGAAATCCTCTCACTACACCTTTACTCACATCTCTTCAGTGGCTTCCAGTTGCTGCCAGAATCATATTAAACACACTGTTCCTGTCACACAAGGCTGCCAGTGCCTGGCTCGCTGCTTCTCACAGTGCTTTATTAAACCATACAACCTACCCTGACCATGTCAGTTTATCAAGCTCCCCATCTTTCCACATGAAAGGAGTCCACCTGCTCACCTCTACAAATGTCTCCATCCACGACCTTTCAGTGGTGAAACAAACTCCAAGTCATTCATTTAAAGACACATGCCAATTTTTGCTTCTTTTTTATTTGAATGTGACTAAACATGGTGTTGTTCACAACAAGTATAGTTTTTACATTTTGTTTTTCTTAAAATATTTTGGTCACACTTTAGATTAGGATCCAATTCTCACTATTAACTAACTATTAACTACGACTTTTGCCTCAATAAACTCCTAATTACTGCTTATTAATAGTAGGTAAGGTAGTTAAGTTTAGGTATTGGGTAGGATTGAGGGATGTAGAATATGGTCATGCAAAATAAGGCATTAATATGTGCTTTATAAGTACTAATACACAGCCAATGTCCTAGTAATATGCATGCTAATAAGAAACTAGTTAATATTAGTATATATATTTTTTATTGAAATATCTTAATCTTATGATAAAATGACAGACTTCTCTCAGGTGATGTATGCCAAAATTATGTCTGTTTAAACTTCCTTCGTTTTTGAGTGCAACGGCTACATGTCGAAATCCAATCAACAACCGATATATGGGACCAAGTCCCTCTCTTTTTTTATTTTATTACACTCAGATGTACGTCACAATATAGAAGAAAATCTGCCACTACTTCTGTTTTTTTATTTTTTATTTTACTCTTTCTCGTCAACCAAAATCATAATTTTAATTTATTAAAATTATAGGTAAAACAGACTAATATGGATCAACAAATATTTACTAAGCTTAAAGGACATTTGCTTCAATATAGACTCTCAACAAGCTGTTTCTCTTCCATGACAGTAGCTGACATAAAAGAGAAAACTGACTATAGAAGTCAAGTCAAGTTTATTTGTATAGCGCTTTTCACAATACAGATTGTATCAAAGCAGCTTCACAGTATTAAATTAAAATAATACAACAAAGTTTGTTTCAATAGGAATTTATTGATTGATAAAATTAAATTAAATATCCCCAAAATATCCCCAACTGAGCAAGCCAAAGGCAACAGTGGCAAGGAACCGAAAAACTCCATCAAGTGACCTAATGGTGTCCTAAAACTCCATCAGGTGACCTAATGGAGAAAAAAAAACCTTGGGAGAACCCAGGCTCAGTCAGGGGCCAGTTCTCCTCTGGCATTTATGAGCTAGAGGCCGGATTGTAGTTTGAACTGTAGGATTATATGAATGCCTGGCTGAAGAGATGCGACTTTAATCTAGTTTTAAACTGGGAGAGCGAGTCTGAGCAACGAACAGTATCAGGAAGACTATTCCAGAGTTTTGGAGCCAAATGTGAAAATGCTCTCCCTCCTTTGGTGGTTCTGGATATCCTAGGTATGACCAAAAGCCTTGAATTTAGTGATCTTAAAGAGCGCGATGGATTATAGGGCGATAGAAGATCCGTTAAATAGACTGGAGCTAAGCCGTTTAGGGCTTTATAAGTCAGTAGCAATACCTTGTAATTAATACGGAACTTTATAGGTAACCAATGCAGTGATGATAAAATCGGTGTTATATGATCATATTTTCTTGATCTCGTAAGAACTCTAGCGGCGGCATTTTGGACTAACTGTAGCTTGTTTATTGAGGATGCAGGACAACCAGCTAATAAAGCATTACAGTAATCCAGTCTCGAGGTCATGAATGCATGGACTAACTTTTCTGCATCAGAAACTGATAGCATATTACGTAGCTTAGCAATGTTTCTAAGGTGGAAAAAGGCTGTTTTTGTAACATGAAATATGATTTTCAAAAGACAGGTTGCAATCAAATATAACACCCAGGTCTTTTACTGTAGAGGATAAAGTAACAGGACATCCTATGATGTTAAAGTTGTATTGTGCGAGGTTTTGTGGGCGTTTTTTTGAACCGATAAGTATTACCTCTGTCTTGTCTGGATTTAATAAAAGAAAATTACGCGTCATCCAATCTTTTATATCTTTAACACACTCTGTCAATTTGGAAAATTTAGCGTTTTCATCCGGCCGTGATGAAATATATATTTGAGTGTCATCAGCATAACAATGGAAACTAATTCCATGTTTCCTTATAATATTTCCAAGTGGCATCATATATATTGAAAATAACAGAGGGCCTAACACAGATCCCTGCGGCACTCCATAGTTTACTGGAGTTATGATCGATTTTTCTCCATTTAAATAGACAAAATGGTAGCGGTCAGATAGGTATGATTTGAACCAGCTTAGTGCTTGTCCTTGAACACCAGTATAATTTTGTAGTCGATCTAAGAGTAATGTATGATCTATAGTATCGAACGCAGCACTAAGATCAAGTAAAACTAGTAGAAGAGGACAGTAGACATGCTAAGAAGTCTTAAGAAGACATGCTAGTAATATCCACTATACTGCACACATGTAGCAACACAGAGAATGCAGCACATACTGTACTTGCATTGCATTATAAAGGCATTCTGACATATTTTGGAAGGCAACAACATGTTTTTTTAATGTAATTTTAATGATAAAATATAATTGCAGTTGAATGTAACACCTGTCTTTAGCCCCTTTCACACAGCGCTTTGAACCCGGGAAATTGCCGGCAAATTGCCAGAGCGCCTTCTGTGTGAACGCAAACTCGACCCGGGATTTATGCCGGGATCGATGCCGGGTCGGGAACTAGTAACATTGCCGTGTTAAGTTCCGGAACGCGCGCTGTGTGAACAAAAGCCGTAATAATGCCGTGTCGTAGTGATGACGCTGAAGCGCGGGATCGTTCGCCAGCTGTGAAACATTTTTACGGGTTGTGTGTGAACGCACTCTCTGATTCCGGAAAATCACTGGCAGTGTGAATGAACCAAAATCAAACGAACCCGGGTCAAATCCCGGGTCACTTTATCCGTGTATTTTCCGGAATCTCTGTGTGAAAGGGGCTTTTGTGTCAAATGTAGTTCGTGTCAGGTACATCCTAGCTTGTAGATCAGTGGTCAGTCATTTTGTTTTGAGGGGAACTTGCTTCCAGTTTGTTTTCAGTGAGTTTGACGAGGAGGAGGAATGGATGTTTTCCAGCACAAGCTCTTTGAACTTGAAAACAAAGATTCTTCCTTAATCTGACAGCTAATGAAACACACATGATGTACTGACGAAGAGAACATTTATGTGTGTGTGTTCTTGTGCACAGAGTTGAAGAGGATCATTCATAATTACTTCATGCTGTGCTTCAATTGTTTTCCTTTCTTAGCCATCAGATGCTCCTGGTCTGAGGTCGTAGGAAAACTCCAGCAATTATTTGCAGCCTGGGTGCATAATAACTCCCACCAAACACAACATAAAACCAACAAACACGTGAACTCACTGAAACTCCCTGCTCCTTTCTTCAACAGTCCTCACACACATTTCTCTT
This sequence comes from Leuciscus leuciscus, assembly GCF_965113295.1. Taxonomy (NCBI): domain Eukaryota; kingdom Metazoa; phylum Chordata; class Actinopteri; order Cypriniformes; family Leuciscidae; genus Leuciscus; species Leuciscus leuciscus. The sequence goes on along the minus strand of NC_138747.1, from coordinate 16,839,564 downwards.
TAACTTACCACATTCCTTCCCTCCTACTTCACCTCTTTAAATACTATGAGTTCAAACTACAATTAGCCATCCTAAAATTAGTACAAATTGTGCAATTGACTGAGATCCTGTCAAACCTGTCTTACCCGTCTCAAAAACACAGTAGCGCTGTTCCAAAACCGAGTGTGCCGGCTGCCTAGACAGCTTTATAAATACTCTTCTAAACGGACGCAACATTATGTTGGTTTCTAAGATGCCTTATTATTGCCAAACATGAAGGCAGCATTACATGTATGCTTTCCAGAGAAGACAATTCCAGAATGCATTGCGACTACTAGAGAATGCAAAATACAGTATTAGGTTTGTTGTCTTCAAAAAAACAAAACAATTTAATATTTTTTATTCAGCATTAGATGTGTTAAATTGATCATAAGTCACAGTAAATACATTTATAATGTTGAAAATTCTTTCCATTTCAAATATATGCTGCTGTTTTGAAGTTTCTCTTTATCAAAGTATCAAATTTTCCACACAAAAAAAAAGGATCTGAAGGATCATATGACACTGAAGACTGGAGTAATGGCTGCTGAAAATTTAGCTTTGGCATCACAGGAATAAAACAAAACACATAAATTATACTAATAAAATTATAATATAATATAATATAAAACCGTTATTTTAAATTCTAATATTTCCCCAATATTATTGTTTTTACTGTATTTTTGATCAAACAAATGCAGCTTTGGTCAGAATTTGAGACTTCTTTTAAAAACATAAAAATATGTTTGTTTACCCCAAACTTTTAAACGGTAGCATTGAAAGAAACGTTGATTATGCACATGCTTATATTTTGTTTAACCCCTTAAAGTCATAAACTCAGTACCGGGTTCGGAATTGGGTTATTACGATAATCCTTTAAAATGTAAAAGTCCCATTAACAGTCATATGTGATAACTTTACAAAGCTTAGACCCTCTACTTTTCACACAAAAACATTGTTTAGAGTTTATTAGTTTTTTTTTTTTAGTTTTTTTTAGGGGGGGGTTACACTTTATTTTAAGGTGGCATTGTTAGTGTAATTATACATTTAAGTACAGAGTAATAATAATTAACTACATGTACTTACTATAGGGTTAGGGTTGGGAAAAGGGGTTGGTTTAGGGTTAGTTGCATGTAATTAAGCATAATTTATAGTTATTACTACAGTAACTACGTGTAACGTGTAACAAGGACACATTCAAATAAAGTGTTACCTTTTTTGTTAGCTTAGCAACATGCTAACATCAAAGTTGATAGCACCGTGATTGCAAGTAAGTAGCACTCAAATAAAGTTATCTTTGAGAATCGCTTCAATGATTTTCCTTATATTTTATGTCAGTTTGGATGCTTCTTTAGTAGATAGAACAGGGCACAAATAAGCTGTTTTGGAACAGATCTAATATCTTAGCCAGCACTAGTATTTCCCCTTTTCCTCATAATCTTCCATCTGTGACACTCATCAAAGCTCAATACCGTTTTCCTCTCGTTTGTTGGGAAACTCTGAACCAGCATGAAAGAAGTGTTTTCCAGGGATTGATAGAGTTAGCATGTGTGTACACAAAAGTGCTGAGCTGTAGAAGTCAGGGAAGATTTCTTTCTTTCAAATTTTGTCAACATTCCTTGTGGGGAAAATGAAACTCTTGGCATCATACTGGAGATGTGGACATTAAGATAGCTGTCCTGTTGAGTTTCCATACATACAAACCCAAGGGATTTAAAAAAAATGTTTTTTTATAAATGTTACTGGTAAATGTAATAATCCCTAATTCTCTCTCTCTCTTTCTCTGTAGGCCGTGTGGTGGAGGAGGCAGGGGGGACGACTGGACTCTTGGCAGGCAGCGGTGTGCGGAGCTCTCGCAGGTGTGTGGGATTAGCCTCGGCACAGAGGTCTGGGAAAGAGAGCGAAGGAGAACGAGATATAGGGAGTTGGGATGGGGTCCAATGCCAGGAATATCCAAAATTTACCCAGCTGCATTCCTGTTTAATTCCACACAGGTCAAGATGGTCATATCAGGTTGTTCATCAGCTGGTGTGCACCAAAAGAGAGGGAATGAAAGAGCTAATTATAGGTGGAGAGTCAGTAGAGGAAGTGTGCAGCATTGACCTTTTATTGCCCCTGCATCATGCTCTGTAACTTTCGTAGCTATTGTCAGCAGTCATAGAGTTTACGAACTAGCGTCAGAGTTTACTCTAAAGGAGCTCAAGTCTGGCCCAGAAGCCCTTGCAGCTGTCTAATTCCCCAGTCACCATCTCTGTCCAGAGTGATAACTCATCAGGTACTGGGACACAATGGAGGGACAAGGATGCTTCAGCCAAAGGGGAAAGAACATGGCTGCCAGCCACGCCACCTGGGGTGTGATGTTGGATTCGGATTGTGTGTGCACATGTGCTGCTTTGGCACAGATGTATCTCTTTAGGTGGACTGCGGTTGTTAGCGTTGTTGTGAAATCACCCAAACAAATGTGAATTGTGATGCATTGTATGTTTGCGTTTGCTTGCCATCACTGCCACAGCTGCAAGCCTCAAGAGAACAAATGAGAAATGCGTTCTTTTCCCAATCTCTCTCCATCTCCAATATTGTGTCCTTTTACTTTTTAAGGAGTGTTGTTCTTGGTTTAGTACAAGATTGGGAATACAGTACAATGTCACATCTTTGACTTGCTGTTGATTACCACTGAAGTTAAGCCAAGCAAAAACAGCATACAGTAATTCAGTTACAATGGAAGGCATTGCTTTTTTGAAAGTATAGCCATGAAGCGTAAACATTATGTGGGGTGGCATGAATCTAATGACGTAGAAACGCGTGCTAACCTTGTTTGTCCAGAGTTATATCCTATTATCGATGCTCCTTCCATTACCATGATCATGTAAAGCTGGTAAATCTGGTAACTACTTCTTTATATGCACAAGAAAACATTTACATTTATGCATGTAGCAGATGCTTTTGAATAGAGTTTAAGGGGAAAATGGGCTAGTATAGTCATGAAAGAAAGAAATGGCGAGAGAAGTAATTGTTCTTTTATTCATTTCTTTTAAATTTATTATAAAATATATATATATATATATATATTTTTTAATAGAGGATTCAGTCAAGTACCCAAAAAATTGCAAAAGAAAATGGCAAGATACTTAGCTGTTTGGGTAGGATTGAGAAGATCATTCAGCCAGCAAGGAACAAAAGAATAGATCTTAGTCAGGGTAGCTCCATATTTTTATAGAATTTTTGACAGGAATAAAAATGAGGCTGTGAGGGAGAGAATACAGTGCTTTCAATGGATTATACTGTTGTTTGACGACATACCGACTGTTCAGCTGATGAAACGTCTTTCAAAAAAACAAAATCACTAGACAAGAACACCATAAAACAGTTTTAAAATTTGTGAGTTGTGAATATTACATGATCTAGGACCTTTATACTGTGTGTGCCATTGTAAAGACTGTATGTCTATCCCTCACACCTTTTATTTTCATCCGTGCTAAATTCAATATGGCGTCTAACCTGACTAAGGTTTAAATCAGGGTGAAACTGTTGTTTACATAAAGAAAAAAAATCAGTTAGGAATTACGTTGGTAACACGTCACCATAATTTAGCCAAGACATTTTGCCCGACTGCTACTTAAGGTAACAACTTTCCCACTCAAATTTAGAATTTTTTGTATGGAAGAATTAATTTCCATTGTATACATTATAATTACAATGGAACCATTAATGTACTTGCATGTTATTTTTTGCTTGTTTTTACAATCTAAGGTTTGAGTCAAAGTTATATTCAGTGGTAATCGACAGCCTGTTCCTGGAACATTTCTCTAAAAACACATCACTTGTGTTTGGGACATTTTTAATTGTTGGTTAGTGAAGTGAAGGCTTTATGGGAGAACTAATGGTTTATTTCAGCGTTGAGAAGAACGTTTAAAGCTTGATGCTGTTGTTTGTCCGATCCCCTATTAGAAAAGAGAGAGGGAACTTCTTTCTGTTCTCATTTACGCCAAAACAAGTTTATGAATGTGCATGAGTGTTTACGGGTGCTTGACAGTGCCAGGCTAGTTTGAAAAATGTATCCGCGTTCGCTATTTTTCTCCAGAACGTTTCCATCGGGTGATCAGTGCTGATCTCATGGCACATATTTACATTTATTCTCGGTGGTAATTATAACATGATTAACACTGTAATTAGTCCTTGTTTGTGTTTGTGTGCTGATAAACAAAACGTCTCTTTTCAGGTGGAGTAGCAGCCTTCATCACGACTCCGCTAGATGTGGCGAAGACTTGGATAATGTTGGCTAAGGTGAGACTTTGAAACTGTTGTTTAAATCTGTCTCCTGATGCCTCCCAGATGGAGCGCAAGGTGAGCAAACAAACGGCCCTAATGTAGACAAAAGCAACAGAAGAGAGAGAGAGTGAAGAAAAAGCCTTAGTAGACACAGCTTGATCCAATAGCAGGGTTATCCAGGGACGCTTCTGACGCACAAATGCACTCCCTCTTACTGTCCGCTGTCCAGTCGAGACTGCATGTTAGATGTCACAAGACGTTTGTATATTCAAGTGTAATTTCCAGTTGTCTATGGACTGGAACGGAACTGCACTTCAGAGCTGCAAGGCTGCAGACTTGTTATCTGGTGCAGATGTTCTGTTCCAAAATCTAGGCAGCATTATAAGTTTGATGCAACTTCAGCTTCTATATATAATATCTAATATTAAGTCTATATAAAAAAGTGTAAAGTCGGCACACCACAACTCCAAAAATATAGAAATGTATTAACAGACTCTCACACAGTTGAGGTTTTGAGCACACAGGCTCTTCATCAGACAAAGAATATTTTTTGTTGCTGAAAAAATTCTCCCGAAGGGACCCAAGCCATACCTATAGAAATTTGTAAGTGGGCTCTTTTGATTGGACCAATTAGAAAACGGCCAGAACACAATACAGATTTTCTGATGCATATGCTATCAATTTGATACGATTCAGATTTCTATTTGATTTGATTCTTATTCACTTTTGTGTATGTATTATACCTACTTCCATATTATATAGTATTGAAAAACTACACAAAAAGAGTAGTATGTCTAAATTCATAGTATGTGCATCCGATGAACATCCCATGCTATCCGGTAGAGGAATTGTGAATGGCAGTGAAGTGATGCAACTGATGCCGTAGGTCACATGACGGTGACAAGACAACATGTCAGATTTGGTGCATCCAAATTTCATTCAAAATACACACATTCATAATATATGGAACATACTTTTTGGTAACACTTTATTTTAAGGTTGACCTAGTTACACGTTACTACATGTACTTACTATAGTAATAACAGTACATTTGCATAATTACAAATAATGAACCCTAAACCCTAACTGTAACTCTATAGTAAGTACATGTAGTTAATTAATATTATTCAGTACTTAGAGTATGTACAATGTAACTACGTCACCTTAAAATAAAGTGTAACCTACTTTTTAACTCAAAGTTTAAAACTAATGTAGTACCTACTAGACTAGTATGCGATTTCTAATGTAGTTTTAGACTATTGTGCCCTTAGAAACCTGCCAACGAATAGCTGTAAACAATGTAGAAATCAGTTGAGAACCGCTAACTGCTGCTTATTTTGTTCCTAATCTGTCACCTATGAGGTTCCATAGTAAGTCAGCTGTCTATGTAGATCACCAGGTTTTAGAACAGAGCTATAGTGATGGACCCAACAGTAGAGCCATGTTTAGCATTTGACTCATTAATGCGGGAACGTATCATTAAACCAAGATTTAAAAAAATGGAAAGATGCGATGAATTGTGAAGATACATATAGACACGCACATAGTCTTTGCAATGAAGGGAACCTCACTCGGATAACCAATTCATTGTTTAGAGTTATCATAACATCACAACTCTGATCACAATAGTAATAACATAGTACAGTAGTAACAGTAGTAGCATAGTTTTCTGCAACTTGTCCCATCCTCTGTGAGTAAACAGCCACCTTAAAGGGATAGTTCACTTTGAAATTAATTTTTGGTATGTTTTAGCTTACCTCAAGGGCATCCAAGATGTACTGTAAGTGTTTTTTTTTTCCGCAGTAGTTTCAATTTTGATATTTTTAGGTCAAACCGTTCTTGTCTGTCAGTCATATAATGCAGGTCTATGGTCACTGTCTCAAAACACAAGCACAGAGTCCAAATTAAAACAATTCCTCGTCGTCCAAATTAAACAATTCCCCATCGTAAGTACACATTGATGGCCTAAGACACGAAACGAGCGGTTTGTGTGAGAAAACTAACAGTATTTATATCGTTTTTACCACTTATACGCAGCCATGTCGAAGTGATCTGATCTGACGTGTACGCAGACTGGTGCATAGATATATACACTAGATGTCGCCTTAAAGACATTCGTTCCAATGAACTGCCGTAGACAAGGCGACATCTAGTGTGTATATATCTATGCACCAGTCTGCGTACACGTCAGATCAGATCACTTGGACATGGCTGCGTATAAGTGGTAAAAACGATATAAATACTGTTTGTTTTCTCACACAAACCGCTCGTTTCGTGTCTTAGGCCATCAATGTGTACTTACGATGGGGAATTGTTTAATTTGGACGACGGGGAATTGTTTTAATTTGGACTCTGTGCATGCTCTTTGAGATAATGACCATAGACCTGCATTATATGACTGACAGACAAGAACGGTTTGACCTAAAAATATCAAAATTGAAACTACTGCGGAAAAAAAGACACCTACATCTTGGATGCCCTTGAGGTAAGCTAAAACATACCAAAAATTAATTTCAAAGTGAACTATCCCTTTAAAAACACAGGTGTTTTAAGAGAAAGACACATGATGAATCAAAGTTCATCATGTGTCTTACCGAAGCATTTTTGCAGTCTTTTACTGTTAAAACTTTGATCATTTTTAGTTTACTCACCCTCATGTTGTTCCAAACCTGTATGACTGACTATCTTCTGTGGACCATAAAGAAGATATTTTGAAGAATATTGGAATCCAAACAACATTTGACCCTATTGACTTCATATAAAAAAAAAAAAAAAAAAAAAAACATTTCTCTAAATATCTTCTTTTGTGTTCCACAGAGGAAAGAAAATAAATTTTCATTTTGGGGTGAACTGTCCCTTTACAAATACAACCGTGTGGACTAAGCCAGTATGCAGTCATAAGAGGTATAAAATCTTAAGGGTACGGTAACACAAACGTTTAATTCTAATGGTCAGAGAGAGGATGGGAATGGTCAAGAAAAACTACATTTATACTTGACAAACATTATAAATGGAGTTAATTTTGCATTTGAATAAACTGTTGGCTCCTTGAAGAAGTAGAAAAGTGAGTGAAGGGTCTTTTTTGCACCTGACTCACGCCATTGGCTGACAGAGTGATGTGTCATGCATGCTTCAGGTCACTTCAGGTCGCCTTGTGTTTGCCCAAATCTCTCTCTCTCTCTCTCTCTCTCTCTCTCTCTCTCTCTCTCTCTCTCTTGGTCCATTTGACCAATCAAAGAAATTGAGACCTCATGTTCAGGCAGGTCTGCTGTACTGTGTGTGTTTTGGCCTACAGACACTCCAGGCGGTTTTCCAAGCCCTGTGGGGAACTGCAGTGTTACGGGGCTGCTCAATGTACAGTCAACTCAACAACTTAAACTCTGAAATATGAAAAACTAACCCAGTCTAAATATAGAGCCATCGAAATTAGCCTCAGAAAGTGTTGTGCCAGTGTAAAACACACAGTTGTTACGTTAACTCTCCTTCACGGTTCACTGATATAGATGGCTGTTTTGAAGATGGTGCTGTGGGTTTGCAGAAGAGGGACTATAAATATAGAATGAGCAGAAAGGAGAGCTGTTGAACAGGTGGAGACGGTAGAGTATACGAGGAACAGAGCAGAATCGAAAGGAAGACAAAACACAGTGTGTGTTTACATGTTTGACAGGAAGCTTAAAGACGGATCATCCATCATTACTGTGTTTTGTCTCTTTTCGTCAGGCTGGGACGAGCACAGCCAGTGGAAATATCCCAGTGGTTTTGTACGAGGTGTGGAGGAGCCGAGGAATAGCTGGGTGAGTGTCCTGATACTGCATTCCTCAGTTAACATGTTTTTTCGCCCATACATTATAAGCCCCTTTTAAGAAACACACAACCACACTTCCTTTCCAAAATTTGGGGTCAGTAAGATTTTTTTATTTTTTTATTTTTTTCAAGAAGTTAATACTTTTATTCAGCAAGGACCCATTAAATTGACAGTGAAGGTATTTGTAATATTACAAAAACTTTAAATACATTTAGCTATTTTTGAAACTTGTATTCATCAAAGAATCAAGTTTTTTTTTTAGCACTGCTTCCACAAATATATTAATCAGCACAACTGATTTCAGCATTGATATTATTAAGAAATGTTTCTTGAGCAGCAAATCAGCATATTATAATGATTCCTGAATTATCATGTGACTCTGAATTATCATGTGACACTGAATACTGGAGTAATGATTCTGAAAATTCAGTATTGCCATTACAGGAATAAATCATATTTTAAAATATATTTAAATAATTTTTTTTTTTTTTTTTGATTGTTATAATATTTCACTATATTACTGTTGTACTGTTTTTTTTTTTTATCAAATAAATTCAGCCTTAGTGAACATAAGAGACTTCTTTCAAAATTCTTACTGACCCTTAAAATCTTTATTGTTAAATTTGCATTGCTTCGTGGGACTGTTGTTCATTCATAAGTTGTTGGTTTTTTTTGTTGTTTTTTCTGGTTTGTGCTTCAAATATTTTATTTCCAACAACTCTTCATTGAATATTTTTTTCTTTTCTTAATGAAATTGGATGACAAAAACTAAAATGTCTGTGGAAAAAGTGGACAATCATTATTGTTCCTTGCACAGATGCCCATTAAGTGATCATGTGAATCTCTCTCTTCATAATAATATTCTTTCCTCTCTCCAACTAAAACTTTTCTGAAATTTCTTCAGTTGATGATTAACTTTTTTTAGGCAGTACACACAATAGACTCTACGACTTCAAGGAATTCCTAAAATCCCTTCCCAGATTACAATATTTAAAACTCTTAAGAGAAGCCGGGGCAAAAAAAAGCCCAGAGAAGGCAAAGGGGCTCGGCTATGCTTGCATAAAGGGCAACAACTCTGGCAGTTTCACTACTGCATGCCTTGTACAAATTGCCTGGCTTTAAAGCTGTAATTACTGTAATGGCTCCAATTGCAGACTAGTGAAGCCAGAAAGTGCTTCCATGTGTGTCAGACTCAGAGCTCTGCGGAGAGCTTCTAACCACACCAACCAAAACATCGGCAATCAATGCAACCATGCGCTTGTGAGCTAGCCGTCCTCCAAGCTTTGAAGTGTTGCTACCCCAACCCAGACTACAGCCGCGTACGGGTAGACCATGGTGATGCAGCAGCCCACTGAGAGAGTATGAGCTCATCGCAACATTGCTAGCATTAATGAACCTTCAGTTGCAGTGAAATCAATTGGAGCTTTGGTTAGATATAGTGTAAGTTGCCTCCTTTAGAGTGTTACAGTGATGTAAGACCTGTCTCTGATCAGAAATCTACTTTAGTAAGCTTCTGGTAAGCATGCAGTGTTTATAGAGCCATTAATAGGGGTGTTATTAGACCCGTACACCGCTGACTGACTGGAGATCAGGGCTGGGCGAGGTGATTCTGTCACAATGAGCTCATCTTAATTTCCTGTTGTAGCAGAATGGGATGGTTTGTGGTTTGATTGCAAGATAATGGAAAATAAAATGCTTGGCATTAATGCTTTTATTATTATTGGTGTTGCAATCAGGCTTTTTTTACATGCTGGACGATAAAACAGAATATCTATGGTACATATAGCCATATGTACAGATACTTATTCGATTTTATTACATTTCTGCTATTCACTTTAGTGTGTATTTTATTTATAATATGAATTTAGAGTCATTTGACTCTCATAAGAGTCATTTGTTAGTGAATTAGACTGGTCGTGTTGTATGTTTGTGGTTCACTTAAAAGAACCAGTCAATTTATTTGTGAATAATGTTGCGTTCACACCATGCCGTAATTACTGTACTAAATGACATCGTGGACATTCTACAATCTGCGTAATTTGAGTTTGAATGTATTCTTTATTTTTTTAAATATAAATTAGTTTTTTGGGGAATATATCACAATCTACCTTGTAACCAATCACAGAAATGATATGATCATCATCGAGTGGATCTCTGAGCTGGAGTGAGTGAGTGGAGGCGGGGCTAATTAGCATATTCAATGAACCGCGGATACTAAATGAGGCACATTCAAGCTATTTTAAGGCACGAAAAACTTTTTTTCAAGGAAATATTTTTTAAATATGTGATTTTGGTGATTTTAAGACATTAAGAATAGTCAGTTATATGAATAATAACACTGAATATCGCACAATAACTGCTACACTACATTTTACTGCCGAAGCCGATGCCATTTTGAATGATTCTCTATGACATTGCAGTGGTCAGGTGGTATAAGGTAGAACTCTCAGAAAAATGTCTTAAAGTGTGAACAAAATCTTGTAATTACAGTAATTCGGACATGGAGTGGATGCACCTTTCTACTAAATTGTTGCTTTGTATGTTTTTATGCTATTTATCAGAACATCTGTATTTTTA